>NC_138370.1:174937868-175026175 GCF_054177405.1 Leptonychotes weddellii | reverse complement strand
GCTGAGCCACGCCGAGAGCCCTGGGCTTGTTTGATCTAAGGGCGGGCGGAGGCGCAGGGACAGCCCTAGCGGTGGCACCTCTGGTCCCAGCCAAGTAAGGCAGACAGGGGTGGCTGTGAGTTTACGTGGCACTCTGCAAAGCAGGGGACGGCCTTCTGCCCTGGGGAATCCTGGAGCGACCATCCGCCTGCTGTCATCCATGCAGCCCGGGCTGTGGGCGCGACAGTAAAGAGCAGGCACGTGGGGCTCCCGCGTGCGCACAGCCGGCCCCGCACCGAGGTTTCAGGTAGCCCCTCTCCCCCGGGAGGCCTGGGGCCCCGCGCCGATCGCCATGCACCAGGATGGGCTGTGGCAGGGGGACCCTGCTCGTCTGGTCTATAAATCAGGGCTCTGTTTGAGATCCTTTTGGAAGAAATGGTCGTGGGCCTCGAAAACATCTCAAAGCCACTGCCGCTGTGTCCACGAAGGAACGTCTGAGGGCACCAGACGGACGGCCCAGACCCAGCCTTGGCTGTACCGCCATCCGCCCAGGTGCCCCGAGCCAGAGCCCAGGGGTCCTCTGACAGCCACCCACCCCCAGCCACCCCAGGGCCCCGTCACCGCCAAATCCCGTGGGTCCTTGACTCCCCCACACCCTCCCCTTCCCTCCCGTCGGGCTGCACTCAGCCTGCCCCTCGGGGCTGCCCGCAGAAGTGCCTCTGGGCGCCGGGAGGGCCCTGGAGTCCCTGTCGGCCTGAGCAGTAAAGCCAAGTCTGCACTCATTAGCATTCCACCTGTGCCTCTTTTCTTCCTCAGCCGTTGTGTGAAGGTCAGTTTAATAAAAGCCGTCTCGCTGCCCGCAGCAGAGCCCAGCACCCCAGGCGCCCCCGGCACCCCCTCTCGCCACACGGGGACACCGCCTATTGGTTGGCACTCAGGCGAGCAGGTTCTATTTTTTTCCTTTATAAAATAATGTTATTCATAATCGCCGGTCCCCGGGATTATAATACGAGAGGCGGGCCGGCTGCCGTTGGGGCCATCGGGCGGTGGTCCTCGCTCTGCCCGCCGCTGTGCCCGCCCGGCTGCCACCGAGCTCCCAGGAGGCGCTGCTGATCTGGGCGACAGCTGCGGGGGGGGAGCGGCCTTCGGAGGCACAGGCTCCTTTCCCGTCATTGTGTTGACCACATCTCCACGAGGGAACTCACAGGCCATCAGCATTTTACTAACCCGCTTGGCATCCATGGGGTGCAGTCAGGCCTAATAAAGTCACCTCCAAAGTTCCTACTGTGCTCACTACGATAATGACGCTGCTGATGGGGAACGTGGGGCAGAGCGGGACGGGCCGGGGCCCCTTGAAGAGTCTGATAAAACCGCGAAGGAGAAGGCAGGGAGGAGGCCTTCCTGAGAGCGCAGGGCCGTAAGAGCACGAGGCCGGGACCCCTAGAGAGGGCTCGGGAAAACAGAAACCGGGAGGGGGCCAAGATCCGCTTGTCTCCAAACTAGAGGACATTTAACATCCATGGGAGTAAGAAGATGCGTGAAGAAGGGACCAGGAGGGTCCAGGGAGCCAGCACAGTTCCCGGGCGGCCCAACTCAGCTTGGCACCAAGGTCTTCCAGCAGGAAGAGGAAACAGGAAGCAAGGACTCTGGAGGACCTTTGGCCTCAGGGACAGAGGACTCACCCCGCCTCACCAGGACAGTGTGAAACAACCATAGTGAGCCACATCAGGAAGAAGGAGATAGGGCTGCTGGGGGAGAACACGTATCTGTGAGCCATCACTTCCCCAGACTCACTGAAAGCTCACCGTCCACCCTGGCGTAGGGTGTTGTTGGACCCACTTCACAGATGGGGAAACTGATCCTCTGGGCTCTCGGGCCAAAATCAGGTGCTCTGGGAGTCTCACTGGCTTGGCTGCTCCTGTGGGCTGCCACACCCTTCCCGTGAGGCTGGGGGGCTGCCACACGCCCAGAGAGGGGTAAATGTCCCCATTTTTTAAAACCAAGAGGACACATCTGAATCCAGAAAGAACAGTCTCATGAGCTTAGCATTAATTCCCAGCAAAATAACGGAATGAATTTAAAGCAGGGCTTTTGAGCTGTTCAGGAGACAATCAGGAGGCACCAATATGGCTTCGCCAAGAACCGTGCCCTCCGAAGCGCGTCAGGGGACCACAGGCCGAGTGGCTGTCAGTGCCCATATGGCATCAGATGCCCTGGGAACCACAGAACCTGCACACGGCCTGAGCTGTGGCCACCGAGGCACAGATCTGTCTCCATGGCTCCGCCATCTTTGTCTGCCGCGTGGCACCTTGCCAAGACAAGTTCCCCAAAAATCCATCAAACCCAGCGTTGCCTTCGAGGGAAGAAGCAGGAGGATACTCCAGCAGACTACCAAGACGATTCCCTGTGGTATTCACCGTGGATTCCTGGCCACGTGGCCCAGGGGACCCCTGTAGCTGCCACTTGGCAATCAGAGGCAGGACCCAAAATCAACACAGTCTCGGTGACTCAGCAGGCAGGGGCCGGAAGCCACACACACCTGAGCTCATGCCCCACTTCCTCGCCTCATGCGCTGGCTCACTCAGCCATCCATCACTTATGAGCTGGGTGACCTTGGGGAAACCACTTAACCTCTCTGAGCCTCAAATTCCTCATCTTCAAATGGCAACTCCAAACGGAGTCTGGAGTACTCTAGGCCCTCGAGGGTTTTTAATCTCTTTTCTCTTTCTTGCTGTTTTTATAACCCACAAACAGTTCGTGAAACGCAGGCTGGCTGTTAGGTTCCAGAGGGGAGTGTCGGGTCCCGATCCTGACAGCCTCCTACCTACAGAGCTCCATGGGGGGCCTGCCCCCAGCCCTGCAATATCAAGGCTGGAAGAGTCTTTGCTGAAAGTCTTCCTCCACACATCAGATGTGATGCATCTCGGTGTCCCGTTGTCTGACACCTTCCACCCAATGGCCAAGTAGCAGGAGTCCCTCCCACAGGGCTGCAGACGGTCCCCTGAGCAAAGGGTCAGCTCCCACCTTGTTCCAATATGGCAGCTCACCCCTGGCAGAGACATGGGGCGCAGCTCTTCATGGCACAGGTCCCACCATGCTCTCCCCATGGGCCACGGGCCACGGGCCGTCCATCTGGCCTCCAGAGCATACAGAGGGCCTGGGCCCAGCATCTCCGAGGGAGCCTCGGGGGCCCGCCCATCCAGGCAGGTTGGAGCCACAGCTGATCCCCCAGGATGCTACCGACCAGTCCCAGTGTCAGCCAAGGGCCAGGGCACAATGTCGTGGCCTCGTCGTCATGTGAGAAGGGGTCAGTCATCAGCTGGTCTGAGAGGTCACTCCCTGGGGCGTCCCGGAGGGGCGATGCACCCGAAGGCGTGGCCATGCTGGAGGGAGGGGGGCAACAGGCCTGCTCCTCTGGGCCTGGTCAGACCACGCCTGGGGGCCCTTCAGCGTTGGGCATGCCCTCCGCAGGTATCTGGGGGAGGGTGTGGGCTGGGGAGGAGCAGCCAAGGCCAGCCGGCCTCCACGCTGTCCTGGGGGAAAGGATGCACGTGGCTCTGCGGGACCCCCCGGCTCAGCCAGAATTGAAAGGGCGAGCTGCCCTGGGATGGACCGGCCTCCCGGGGGAAGGGGTGCTGCATGGGACCACTGGGGAGAAAGGACTAGAATCCCTTCCCTGCTGCTGTCCTGCTGTGAAATATGGACCCCGTCACCTCACCTCTCCGAGCCTGGTCCCTCATCTGCAAAGCGGAGATCAGGTAACTGATGCAAAAAAAAAAAAAACCCAACAACAATGCCTCGCATTCTGCCAGGCAAACAAGCAGCAGATCCATGGTAGCTCATGTTCAATCAGTGGTAAGAATATTAAAAAGATGATTAACCACCTCATGGGGCATTCGTTATAAACTAGCGCCCGTAATCGTTTCAATACACTGGCTATTGAGGGTAAGCTCTCCGAGTGACAGCCCCAGCGCCTCGCGCCTCGCGCCTCGCTTGCTGGCCCCATGCCTAGCCACGTCCAGGACAGCAGACCCCCCCGGGCCCCAGCTGGCCCTCCCTGCCTGTCCCTCGCTCACCTCCTGCAGCTCAGTCGCTCGGGGACACCATCTTGACCTCCAAAGAGCGGCCCCTTGGCCGCGGCGGGCCCCTGGGTGGTCTATCCACCAATTCCTCAGGTTAAAGCGCTATTTATTCTCAATCCTGTTGACCCGATTTTAATCCCGGCTACATTCGTGCCTACGGCCATGGAATGGAATCGGTTCCGGGGAAAAACAAGTTCATGCGCACACATGATGCTCTAACTGCAGCCGACAAAGGTCAGAGAGGGAGCGCGTTCTCTGGCAGCTTCTGGGATCTCGGGCACGGGCCTGGAGGAGCTTGAGGGGTCCTTCCCGTGCACGAGCCCTGATGAGGGCCTCGGCCTGGGTATTTTTAGATCCTGCCTCGATCAGCCCCTGCGGACACAAAGCCAATTAAACCAACAGCAGCACCCCGAGCACATAGCCTGAGTGGTTTTTCCTAAAAATAAATTACCTGGCATGGCACAGCCTGGCCTCTGTGAGCGCCAGCAACTGTCAGATAAAATATCTTGGTGGAGAAGCTTCCACGCGTGCGTTTGCAAAGGGGACTCTTGCGTGGGGCGTCCTGAGCACAAGCCGGCTCCCTCCTTCTCTGCCCCCACCCCGGGCCCGGGGCACGCTGCTGAACAAGGTCGGCAAGGAGTCCTGGGGGAATGTTGTCCCCCAGGGGGGCGATGTTGTCCTGCGCGATGTTGTCCTGCGTGACCTCCGTGCGCACCCAGCCCCGGCTCGTGAGACTCCAACCCAATCCACGAGCGAGGGTTATGCGAATTCCCCCCGTGCGACCAGGAACCTCCAGGAGGTCCTGGGACTCGCTGGAGGTCACCCGGCTGCGACATGGGTCAGCCGGGACCTGAACCCAGATCCGTCAGACCCCAGAGCCTGTGCCTTCAGCCAGTGCCCCGGAGGTCACCGTGAGGTGTGGCAGGGCCAGTGACAGCTCTGTGGTGGTGCCCAGCGTGGCTGGAACTTCCAGGATTTCGTGAGTGTTCGAGCGTCTCCAACACTTCGTAGAAGAGGGTGACTATTACGGGTTGAATTTCATCTCCCCCAAATTCACATGTTGATGTCCTAACCCCCCACCGACCTCAGCACGTGACCTTATTGGGCAACAGGGTCATTGCAAATGTCGTTAGTTCAGATGAGGTGACAGTGGCGTGGGGCGGGCCCTGATCCAGTCTGACAGGTGTCCTGACACACAGTGCGCCGCGGGAAAAGAAAGAGACGGGCCCAGAGGGAGGACCGGGCGGAGGGGCATGGGGAGAAGACAGCCGTCTACAAGCCGGTGGAGAGGCCTGGGCCCTGTCCTCCGTCGTGGCTCTCGGGGCCGGGGAGCAGTCGGCCCGCCCCCACCCAGACCTCGGACAGGCCTCCAGAACTGGGAGAGAATACTTTCTGTTGTTTAAGCCGCCCTGGCCAACCAACAAAGTATCTCATTCCCAAACGTCCGAAGCTCTGGGGGTGACAAAGAGCAGCACGGTGGCCCGGACGTGGCCTGTGGGCCACTGCCGTGCAGCCTCCCCTGCCTGCCAGGACTAGGGATCGCGGCCTCATGAGTGGGGTTACCCTTTAGGAGGGTGACGAGGAGACTTCCGGAGAACAAGGCCAAGTCCCTGGTCAGGGCCTCACCCGCATGCGGGCACACCAGTCCCAGACCCGCCTGTGCATAAACCTAAAAAGTCCTCAGCCAAACACCCACCTGAGCTCTGGGGCCACCTCCTGGCCCCCGAGTTTGGAAAAGCCCCTCCACGACCTGCATCTCAGATGCATCGTCCTCCCTAATAAGGGAAGGAGGCGACTACACCCAAGCCGCCCACCTCTCGGGGTTGTGACAACGGAGCCAAGATAGAGATGCGCCTGTTTTGTCTTTTTCTGTGTACCTTCGGCATTTTCCAGATGATCGGCACACAGCACCGACTGCTTCGACATCGGAAGATACGCATCGTGCCCAGTGCCTAGCACGTTACCTGGTGGGTGCATCGTACGATGCTAATAGGGAGGGTACAACGGTCATGAATATTTTGTCACCAATGATGCTGACCCAAATGCATCAAACAAACTACGAGCGATGGGAGGAGATGCAGAAGGGCATCCATAGGGGCACCTACTAACGTCCTGCCTGTAGTTCCTGACAAATGAGAAAAACGGGAAAATACGGAAGAACCCGAAAGACCTAAACGATATTACTAAAAATACACCATTGACTTGTAACTTAAAGGAAAATAAACCATCTTTTCTATGGCCCATCAGACAACCACAAAAACGGGCCATATTTTGGGCCATGAAGGAAACCTCTGTACGTTCCAAAATTTCCTTTTAGAAAAATTCATTTCCCCGCCCTCGAGCCGCCCCCTCCCCTCCGCGGGTGGCCAGGTGAGCTCTACAGCTGTCCTTCTGTAGACACGGGTAACTCCGGGACGGCGTGAGCCCACGCAGACTGGTTGAAAGGCTTCATGCTTAAAAGCAAACAGTTTAGGGCGCCTGGGTGGCTCAGTTGGTTAGGCGACTGCCTTCGGCTCAGGTCATGATCCTGGAGTCCCGGGATCGAGTCCCGCATCGGGCTCCCTGCTCAGCGGGGAGTCTGCTTCTCCCTCTGACCCTCCCCCCTCTCATGTGCTCTCTCTCTCTCAAATAAATAAATAAAATCTTAAAAAAAAAAAAAAAGCAAACAGTTTAAAATTTAAAATTTGAGTCAACCTCAAAAAGAGGAAGAACACAGCCTAAGGAGCTTACTGGGGGCGGGGTAACCTGGCCAATCCACTACTCTGTGCCTCAGTCTTCTCATCTGTGCAATGGGCCCGATCAGAGCCATAATGACAATTACGATTCATCTGCAAGATGGGGTTACGGGTAAAACGAGTATTAATACCCGAAGGATCGGAGATACCGTACATCAGGTGTCTGTGTGATTGAGCAGGCGCTTCATAAATGCCAGTCAGGGACCCCTCCTCTTAACCAGCTCACACCAACTTGCCTCCTGACCCACGCTATCACCATCCCCGCCTGGCAGGCCTGAAACTGCACTGATGTTAGGAAAACTCGTCTCTGGAGCCCTTCCCAAGACAACACATTCCACCCCAGTGAGCGCTGGTGGATTTTCTCTCTGACCTGCTCACACTCCTCCTAGGGAGCGGGAGAACCCACTGAGCCACAGGGCTCCCTCGTGCAGAAGGACGCAGGGTAGGAGCAAACAGAATCCCAAGGGGCTCACCTGTAAAGGATCCCCAACCAGAGGAACCACGAGCACCACCATCCGTCTTCACCTGAAGCCGATGTTAACAGAAAGCACCGAACGCAGAGGCCCCGCCCCCACCCACAGAGGAAGGGTAGGCCCGGGAGAGGGCCCATAGGCCCTGCGATTTCAATGAGGCATTCCCAGCTGGGCCTGGAGCTAAGTGACTACGTCGGGCGTCCTGCCAAAATTAAACCTCTCCTCCCAAACCAAGAAAGGATTTTTATTTCTATTTTCCCCCCAACAGAGCTGTACTATCTTGCGTACTCTTCCTAAAAACCTGAGCCTCTTGAAAGGCTAAGTCACCTTGAAAGGATGAAATTATCACTCAATTAGCACTGTTGAGATTAGAGATTATTAGTACTCTAGGTGTGTAATTAGCACCTCCTCAAATTCAGTTTCTTAGCCAATGTCCCACCCTGGGAATTTGGCACGAGGCAGCTCAGGGCACTCTCAGCCAACAGAACCATGAGCTGAAGTTTGAGACAGACTTCCAGGATATGTGAGTCTGTTATCTGCTCTCTTCAAATTTTCACCACTGGGATTAGGAACCCATTGTCATGCCAAAATGGTCCTATTGTATAGATTTTAATTAGATCTTTCAAATTAAAGAGCAAAGGCTGAGCCCTGAACTAGGTTGGACCTGGCACCTTCCCAAGTCCCAGGGCCAGGCAGTCAGAGACACATAGCTGGAAAAGCCCCGTGCAGGACACAGGCGGACGCCCAAGGTCACGGACAGAGGGAGCTCAGCCACATCCTCTGGGCCGGCCACTGCTCCAGCCCGGGGCCTGGAGTAAAGGGAGGGAGGGCCTGGGTCCAGGGTCCCTCACTTCTGCGACGGGGCTCAGAACACCTTCTCAGCTCGCTGGGAAGATCGGATGAGGCGATGGATATAGAACATCTGGCATGTGCCAGGGCAGAGCAGGGGGCTGGCCAGGCACCTCTGGGAGGAACCTGGACCAATCAGCAGGACCAGTCCGGAGGCATCTTCCGAAATCCTGGGACCGTTCATTCCTCGAGGCACTCACTTATGCAGTCCCTGACGATGGAGCTCTGAGCAGGACAGACACCAACCCTCCCCTTGTAGATCTGTCATTCTAGTGTGCAAAGAGGGGGTGCCTGGGACTGCATGTGTGTGTCCCCCCCCCACGATCCATACATCGAAGCCCTGGCCCCCACTGTGAGGGTATCAGGAGGTGGGGCCTTAGGGAGGCAACTGCGTTTAGATGAGGTCATGAAGGCAGGGCCCAGGGGACGGGATGAGCATCCTTATAAGAAGAGGAAGACAGAGCTCTCTCCCTGGGAGGAGGAAAGGGACGTGAGCACTGAGCACGCAGCAGAAGGTTGCTGCTCGCGAGCCTGGAAGAGAGAAATCTGCCAACACCTTCATCTCCGTCTTCCTGCCTACAGAACTCTGAGAAACAAATGTCTGTTGTTCAAGCCCCAGGTCTGTGTGATATTTTGTTACAGCAGCTGGAGCAGACTAAGACAGGGGCCTAACAGAAAACAAACCAAATAAACGAGCAATACATCCTGTGTCAGACAGTGATAAGCTGTGGGGGGGAAATATAATAAATGGAGAGTCCTGCTGGGTGAGTGGCCCCAAGGGCCCCCTTTGGGATGTCTGATAAGAAAGATGTTCTCTGGGGGCACCTGGGTGGCTCAGTTGTTAGGTGTCTGCCTTCGGCTCAGGTCATGATCCCAGTGTCCTGGGCTCGAGCCCCGCGTCGGGCTCCCTGCTCAGTGGGAGGCCTGCTTCTCCCTCTCCCACTCCCCCTGCTTGTATTCCCTCTCTCGCTGTCTCTCTCTCTGTCAAATGAATAAATAAAATCTTAAAAAAAAAAAAAAGAAAAAGAAAGATGTTCTCTGAAGAGGTGACAGTCAAGACCTGCAGGAAGGAGCCAGCCCTGTAAAGGCTAGTTCTGAACACAAGAAAGTCAGTGCAAAGGCCCTGAGGCAGCCACAAGCTTGGGCAGCTCATGGACAGAAAGAAGGCCGAAGTAGTTGGAGCCAAGAAACCGGGGTAGGGTGGAAGAAAGTGCGGTCAGGCAGTGGGTGGGGTAAGGAGGGATCCCATTGAAGGAAGCTTTGCCTCCTGCGGGCTGGCCTGCTGCTCGGCCAGGAAACCCCAAAACCCCTGGATTTCTTTTTTTTTTTTTTAAGATTTTATCTACTTATTTGACAGAGAGAGAGAGTCAGTGAGAGGGGGAACACGGGCAGGGGGAGTGGGAGAGGCAGAAGCAGGCTTCCCACGGAGCAGGGAGCCTGATGCGGGGCTCAATCCCAGGACCCTGGGATCATGACCTGAGCTGAAGGCAGACACTTAACAACTGAGCCGCCCAGGCACCCCAAAAGCCCTGGATTTCTTGATCTCCCCCAGGCGAGAACTGACAGGGAGCAAAGAAATGCTAGGTGTTCACCAAAGGCCATTTCCTTTTCCCCCTGGACTGACAATGAAACCACATTTCCAGTGTCCTTTGAAGTCAAGTTGAGCCCTGGGGTAGAAAGGACAGGATGGTGGCTTTCCTGGGCTTTGGAGTTCCTATTTTCAACATTTAGCCTCAAGCTCCCTGCACTCTGAGGGCACGGCCCTGGGTCTCATAGCTGCTATCCCTTCGATCCTTCACTCCCTCATTTCAAACCTCCATGGGCCTGTGCTGGCCGCTTCCCACCCATGCAGGGGACTTGAGGGACCCCATGGCCAGAGGAGGTGGCAGGGCTGCAAGGAGGGGTCCTGGGCCCCGGGTCACGGCCTACAGTGGATCCACCCCACCAGAACCCCCAACTTTGGTGCTTCATGAACAAAAAAACAAGCACTGATAGTGTTAGGCCATTAATCTGGGGGGAGATTTTTGTTATAACAGTGAACCTCCTCTAACACAGATCATGTAGCAGAATTATTGATCCAAAGACCTTCCAGGACTGCCCTAAGCCAGAGGGATGTGTCCTGAGGCTGAAGGAGGGCTGGGGACACTATAAGGCCGGGGGGCGGGGCATGAAGGGGTTAACTGGAAGGTCAGTCTGGGGAGGAGACGGGGAAGTAAGGAAGGTCTTTCAGGGTTAGGGTTAGGGTCTTTCAGGGCTGGCTCCCGGGGCCCCAGCTCAGTTCCTCCAACCGAGCCCAGGGTTCCTTCCCAATTCCAGAATGACAAACAAAAACATCATTAGCCGGACGGAGAAACAGAACAGATTGAATGTTGTCAGTAAAGTGTGGGTTGTTTTTTCCTGTACGTGTTTGTGTTTTTCTAATCACTTGATGTTGTTTGGAAACACAAAATGAGATCTGGGTAAACAAAGCATCAATAAAAGCCACCTCACATTTGGGGAACACAGAGATGCACCAAACATTGCCCCTATCACACGAACAGAGGAGATGGATGCTGGGCCAATTCATGAGGTCAGATCACGTTCTCACCCACTGTGGAGTTAAGCTTTCCCACGCCAGCCCCGGGTTCCACGGGCTGTGGGGACCTGGCCCTTGGGCTTCCCGGGCCATGTCTGCCCCCTGAGGCCCTTCACCCACAGGCTCACTTGCTTTGCAACCCACGTTAGGCCCGCTTTCTTATTTAATTGCATGTTTCCTCCCTGCTCCCGTGGTAAAAATGACCAGGGTGCCTCTGCGGAGGTTACATGACTTTCTTTATCACGGGTGAGATGTCCAACCAAGGCATGCGTGTGACCTCGGGCTGCCTCCCCGAGCCCGGGTGGCTGGGTTCTCCCTGCTCAGCTGCCCAGCCCAGTCTGGCCACCACGGCCTGGGGCAAGGGTGCTGGGGGCAAGGACATAAATAAGACCTGACCCAAGCTCCGGGAGCATTCATAGTCTGGGAGGGAGACAAAGCCACACAAAACATTTCACAGTTCAGAGTAGTTAAGACTGTGACATGTGGATACACAGGAGGGTTCGAAGAGAAAAAAAAGAAGCAACCAACTCCACTTGACTTGTCCATCACTGTGTACCCAGCACCTAACACAGAAGCTCAGTAAATGCTGGGTGCATGGTTAGATGCATTGGTGGGTGGGTGACTGCATGGGTGGGTGGGTGGGTAGGAGATTGGATGACTGGATGGATGGATGGATGGATCAGCAGATGAGTGATAGGTGGGTGGGTGGATGGATGGATGAGGGATGAGTGGTGGGTGGGTGTGGATGGATGGATGGATGAATGGGCTGATGGATGGATGGATGGGGGATGAGTGGGTGAATAGACAGGTAGATGGGTGAATGGTGGATGGGTAGGAGGGTGGGTGGGTAACAGGATAGAGGGGTGAGTTGGATGGGTGGCTAAGTCGATGGGTGGATGGGCAGGTGAATGAGTAGGTGGGTAATGGGTGGGTAGGAGAGAGGATAGATGGGATGTAGCAGATGGAAGGATGGACAGGGAGCTTTGTCACATTTCACAGGAGTGTGAGCTGCCCCTTCGTCTGTGGCCCCCACAGAAGCTCACTCAGCAAGGGCCTGGCCCAGAGAACTAGTGTCCAGAACCCACTTAACAAGACAGACAGAGATCAGGGAAAAGAGACTGGTCAGCCAAAGACCGAAGGCAAGAAGAGAGGGAAAAAAGGCGAGGATGGAGAGAGATGGGCAGGAAGGGGCAGCGGGAAGCAGAGGGACAAAGTGACGAGGACAGACAGAGCGCGGATGAGGGGAGAGCACCAGGTGTGCGTGTGTGTGTGTGTGGCAGGGGCGAGCGGACGGGGACGCAGAAAACAGCCCACGGCTGACATGACTGACCCGACGATAACCCACAACGCCCGGCTGATTCCCGGGCTGCACGCCAAGCAGGCCCCTGGCGCGTGGCGCTCCGAAGGCCCAACAGGAAACGGCAAAGACACCCCCAGCCCGTGTTCCCGGCGACACTGCAGTCACAGTGACTCTGGCAGCAGAGGGCTGGGGGCTCCCAGCGGACGGCCCACCCAGAGGATGTCAGGACGGGCAAGGGGCTGGGGCAGGGGGCTGGGGCGGGGGGCGGCACATGCCAGCCATGCGAGGGGGCCGGCATGGTCAGCACCTGCCCATCCTGCTGGCAGCGGGGTCCGCGCGGTCAGTGAACACCGCGAGACGACACGGACACCCCGACCGTGAACATCAGCCTGGGACACCCCCACTCGGCCCCAGGGCCCCCCATCCGTGCTCCCCGCCGCACCCCCCAGACACGGCAGCAGAGGAAGATGTGCCCCCCCCCGGGTCCAGGTGTTGAGAGGAGCGCAAGGAACAGAAGTTGTAAAAAGCAAACACAGACGAAGGGAGCCGACCCCCGGGGTAGGTTCCAAAGTGAGCCAGATGCTAACAGGGAGATTAGCGATTACGGTAGCAATTAATAGACGTGAATTATTCAGAGCCGATTTAAAACACGCTTGTGACCAACGGTATTTAATGAGAAAGGCAGGAGAGAAGGGATGCCGCGGGGCCGTGGTGGAAATCTCAGCCCAGCCATCCCCGTGGCCCGGGCCACGCCTGGCCAGGCCCCGCCCCACCCGCCTCTCAGGACCGGCCTTCGGGTTCCCGCCTGACATCCACTGGGTCCACCCAGCAGCCTGCGCGCTCCTTCCAAAACACCCCCACCTGACAGCGTTGGTGGCCCTCCGACCGCCCGGCGGAGGGGGGCCGGGATCTCGGCCCAGCCAGTCCGCCCCTCAGGACTGCACTGCGCAGCAGGGATCGGGGCCTGCAACCCACCCCCCAGGGTCAAAATTCCCAAGCGTGGCAGCATCTGACGCCCCCTCCGACCCACCTAAGTTCTCGCCTCTTGTCCCTGTATCGTTAAGCTCTCCTCTTCATTGTGCGATCTTCCAAAGGATCACTTTAAATGATTTAACATGGATCATAATGAGAAGTCACCTGGCTGACCTGACGACAGACCCACGGCGGGCCAGTGACGCCTCTTAATTGCTTCGCTGTACAGAACACTGTCGCCAACACCGACGAGCGCAGTGTTTTCCTGGCTGCGGACGATCCGCCTGCGTCAGAGACACTCCCAGAGTGGGATTCTTCAAACCACAGAGCAAGTACGTGTCTTAAAACGAGACAGACTATGTCCGTTTACAACACTGCAAAAAAATGCATGGTAATCCCCTTTAAAAAAAAAAAAAGATTTTATTTATTTATTTGAGAGGGAGACAGAGAGAGAGAGCATGGGCACAAGCGTGGGGAGGAGCACAGGGAGAGGGAGAAGCAGACTCTGCGCTGAGCAGGGAGCCTGACACGGGGCTCGACCCCGCGAATCCAGGATCATGACCTGAGCCGAAGACAGACCCTTAAGCAACTGAGCCACCCAGGCGCTCCCGAAAATGCCCTTTTCCTTGCACTTTTGCTAGTATCAGACAAGACCTCCTGCTCATGTGCTCACCGCCCCGCTTTTCATATTTGCCGGCTATTTCCCGGATAAAGCAGCAGCAGCAGAGGACATGCTCACGGAGGCAGGGAGGGAGGGATGTGGGAGACGCTGCCACCAGGGCACCCAAGAAAACAATGAGGCGTTTAGAAGATACGTATGGGGAAGGTGGAGGGACTTGCTGTGGGTTTGCAAAGGCCCCCATGCAAGATGTTTAAAGGGGAAATGCTGAACCACCCACAGGGATGACATGCACTGGTCCAGAAGTGTCACCGGGGCAGGGTGGCCCTTGGCACGGGACAGGGGGGAGGGGTCAGAGTGCTGGAGGGAGACAGGCTGGAGCCCGGAGCCTAGACCCCAGCAGCCCCACGCAGCGGCACTGCCCCTGGCCTCCGCCTCCTTACACACCCACCCACCTCGAGAGCTTGCAGGGAGGACCAAGTGTGGACTGTGTCTGGGGCACCCGGCTGAGGAACTGGTACATGAGGTAGCTGTTCCATGAAACCGGATTTCCCCTCTGGGGCGGCTGATACGTGTCAGGCATGTAGGGGGTAGAGTGTCTCCATATCGTCTTTCCAAAACCAAGGAGATTCCAGATGGGTTTCCCACAACGTGAGGCCCCTCGTGTGACAGCTCACTTGCTCGTAGCACAAAGAGACACCCGGGGAAAACACGGGGTTGAAATCCACCCCCAGCTAGCCATGTGGCCTTGGCCCAGTTACCCAGCATCTGGTAGCCTCAGTTTCACCATCTGTGAAGTGGGGGTTGATGGCGGAAGCCAGGCCGCAGGGAGAGGGGAATAAATGAACGCATGACAGGCATCTAATAACGGTGCCTGACATGTTGTAGGAACTCAAGAAATACGAGTTATTTTTATTATTCCTCAAGTTCACGGAAGACTTCCTCCCACAATTTGCTTTCTCTGAATGAACTCCAGCTTCCTAATTCCTGCGAGAAAGCCAGCGCGCAGCACTGGAAGAATGAGGTGTCTGAAGGACGTGTACTTCAGGGTGAGTAATTTCCCCAGGAATCCCCAAAGAGCACCAGGGAGGCGTCCACACGGCGGCTCGTCTCATGCCAGCTCCTCGGGCTCACTGGCCCTACACAAAGGATTCTGTCAATTAACTCCATCTCTGCAGCTAATCTGAGTAAATCGTCAGCTGGCTGCAGAAACCATCCGCACGTCAGTTGTCAGAACTGTAGCTGCCTCTGCCTGTTCATTTCATGGCATTCACAAAAAGTTGTCCTTTTGAACTAGCATGGTTTCTGGGTGTTGATCACAAGCCTATTAGCACAGACGCTGTAATAATGAATTGAAATTTACATCATGTGTAATCTCATTAATTGTACGATCATATCAGGTTTGACAGTTTTAATGCATTACTAAGGGAAAATAGTCTAATACATGACATTAAAGATCTTATCAAGGTTAATTTGCCTTAAAATGTAGTTACTCCATAATTTTTCATCTCCATTTTAGAGGCTGTGGTTGAAACACATGGTGCTTTGAACTGGGAGGGAAGTGTCCATACATACCCACAGAGTCCAAGAGGCATTCCTCACCTCTCAGAGAAGGGAGGGGTGGAAATAACCATGGGATTTGGAACCACTCAGGTGAATTTTTCAGCTCTGCGCTTATGTGCTGTGTGACCTTGGGCAAAACGCTGAACCTCCCTGGTCCTTGAGTTCCTCATCTGCAAAGGGCTATGGGAACCCCTACCTCACTGGATTGTCGTGAGGCTGAAACAGGTATATAGATGGCCCAGTAGAATGCCTGGCACATAGTAGGTGCTTTTTATTCTTATTCACCATCACATCCTCAAGAGCTGGCACGAAGTGTGGCACATGGGAAGTCCACTGTAAATGGATCCAGGGTTACTAAGGACTTCCCATCTGAAGAACCAGATGGACAACACCAACAGATAAGCCAATGCCAAATCAAAACCAAAAGTGGGGGAAATGGGGGCAGATGCCACCTCAGACAGGTGACCCCAAGTGGTCCCAAACAGAGGAGACCTGCAGGAGCTGCCCTGATACTTCCCTCAGGGAAAAGACCTTATCCTAACTCAATTCTGTTCAAGAAGCATTTATGGGGCGCCTAGCTGAGCTGAGTCATAGCTGTCCTCCAGCAGTAAATTTTTTTCAAATGTTTGTAGGTAAAGACAGTGCTGCATGACAGGAATAATAATAACCAATATTAATATAATATTCCTCATAGACATGATCTTATTCATTCAACCAACAAATATTTACAGATTACCTACTACTCCATGCAAGCTCTGTGTTAGGTGCTGGGTATGACGAGCTGAGGAGGTTTGACATGATCCCTGGCCTCATGGAACTTTCAAGCAGTTATAATATAGTTTGATGAATGTTATGATGAGGAAAATACAAGAAGTCATAGGAACTCATGACAAGGGAAACTAATGCCATCTGAGATCTCGGAAGACCTCCCTGAAGAAGGGACATTGAAGTGAGGCTGAAGGAAGAGAAGGAGACTCAATCCTTCAGGAAGATATAACAAGTAAAAATGTATATGCACCTAACAACACAGCTCCAAAATACATAAAGCAAAACTGACAAAATTGAAAGTAGAAAAAGATAATTCAACAATTACAGTTGGAGATTTCAACGTCCCACTCTCAATAATGGTTGGAACAACTAGGCAGAAGATTAGCAAGGATACAGAAGACCTGAGCAGCACTGTCAACCAACTTGACCTAATGGACATTATAGAACCCTCCATGTAACAACAACAAAAAACACATTCTTTTCCAGAGCACAAGGAACATTCTTCAGGATAGATCACATGCTAGGCTATAAAACAAGTCTCAACAAGTATAAGAGTTGAAATCATACAAATTAGGTTCTCTGACCACAACAGAACTAAATTAGAGATCACAAAAGAGAGAAATTTGGAAAACCCTCAAATATTTGAAAAATAAACAATCATTTCTAAATAACCCAGATCAAAAAAAGAAATCACAAGGGAAATTAGAAAAGAGCCTGAACTGAATGAAAATGAAATGCAACATATCATAATGTATGGGATGTAGTTAAAGCAGTGTGAAGAGGGAAATTTATAGCTTTAAATGCTTATATTAGAAAGGAAGAAAGACCTAAAATCATCTAAGCTCCACCCCAAGAAGCTAGAAAAAGGAGAGCATATCAAACCCAAAGTAAATGGAAGGAAGGAAATAATAAAGAACAGAGCAGAAATAAATAAAATAGATGACAGAAAAATAATGGAGAAAAATCAATTAAACCAAAAATTGGTTCTTTGAGAAAATAAATAGAAATGATACACCTTGAGCTAGACTGACTTGCAAAAAAGAGAAAGAACTGGCCAGAGAAAAGAAAGCAGGATGAAGATGAAGGAAGAAGGAGAAAGAAAGTGTTCCAGGCAGAAGGACCAACCACAGTGAGAGCCCAGAGATAAGAGAGGATGGGGGACATGGAGGCGTGGGGTGGGGGAGAAGGCTGGCTCTGCCACTGGGCGAGGCTCACCAAAGATCTTGTGCTCTGTCAGTGTGCTGGAGCTCCGTCTCTAGGGCAACAAGCCATCATTTGAAGTTTTTAAGCAGAAAACACACACCATGGTCAGAGGTTTTTAGGGTCCTTACAGCTCACAGATGGGACACAGAGACTTGGAGAGGTCTTGGGACTTGCCTAAGATCATGCAGCTGGCTAGCAACATTGCTGGAACAGTGCTCAGCTGTTCCACCCAATCATCCTGGACAGAACACTGGATGGGGTGGCCAGGAGAGACCCCCCACATCACCCGCCTGTCACTGGAGGCTGCTGTAAATTGATGGGGCTACTGGCAAAGCTCCGTCCAAACAGTGCCTTCCAACAGAGGCATGTGTGTTCTAGAGAGAGCGGTTATGGTTCTGCTGTCCTGATGTCCTATCTAATCTATGCTCTTTCGACTTTATATTGGTCTTACAAGTACCCCACAACTCAATCTTTCCTGCACCGCACATTGTGACGTTTTCAAAACAAATGCCAAGCAGAAATAAATACCACAGACTCTGCTCTTTGGAACATGCTTCTACAGCTCCAAGATTTCCCCTGAAAATTGGGCCCCAACATGGTGTGACATTTTTATCACAGGACAAAATCCCCGCCCATCCCCACCGAATCCATCCAAATCCCTGAAGGAAAATCCCAGTGCACAGCCCACGCTCCTGGCCAGAGACACGAAGCAGAGCAAGCGGGGCCTCCCCAGGTCCCCACGAACTGAGAGTAGCTTGGAGGGCCCCGAGAAGGGGTGCCAGCATGCTGTCCACCTCCCACAGTGTCGGCGTGTTGGGGGGTCTGGGTGGCCCCCAGAGCTGGAAGGCACAGCTTCCAAACCCTTCGACCTCCCAGAATCCTGGACCCCTCCTTCAGTTCCACTAGGCTCCTCGTGAGAAGAATCCTGAATCCGTTTGTAAGGATAAATGATGAGTCAGGACGTGGGGGGGTCCAGGCATATGTGGAATGGGGTTTTATTAGCTTGCCATTTCAGCCTCATTTCCAAACCCAAACCTGTTCGCCCAACTTCCCATATAGCATGGTGACTCCTCTTTACCTGCTGCCTGATCTGGAAGACTCGCTAGCCAAAGGCACACTTCTGCCCCTTGTCTCATACTCTCCCACCCCCCAACCCTGCCCACTGGGTGGCAGGACCACCCAAACTGCTCAGGTCAGGAGCACCTGTCTCAGCCGTCCTCCCCTTCCTTGCTGTCCCAGAAATAGCACACTGACCCTGACCCTCTTCCTTCCAGCTACCACTGGCAGTAAAAGCCCAGAGGTGCTAGGCAGGTCATTCAGTTTTCCTCCATTTCTAGAATGTTCCATGGGATAACAAGCCACCACCACTCCCACCCCCCCGGGAGACTGTGGCTCTCCTCACCCTGTGTCTCCTGGAGAATGCTCAGCATCTGCTTTGAGGGCCCGATGACTCAGGACTCAGCAGAGAGCGCTCCTGGAGACCTCAGATCCCAGGCCGGCGATGAAGTTCACACGCCTGCAGACATATGCAGCTGTCTTTACATGCAGGGACAGGGCAGGGCAGGGGGTGTCAGGACCCGATGTCCAAACTGCACCACCCCCAACACTCTACTCACAGGCCCCAGGAAATGAACAGCTGTGGGCGGCTACCCTGGAGGCTTGCTAACTCCCACCACCACCCGGGAAAGACACACATCACTCCCGGACTTTACAGAGGGCCACTAAAAGGATCCCAGCACTGCCACTTCCCAGCAGTGGGCCTTGGACCTTCCACGGAACCTGGAAACCTCAGGATCCACCCCCCATGAGACCAGTCTGCCCCCTCGTGGGACGCAGATGGGAAAGGGCAGGTGCTTTGTACGTGGAGAGCAGCATCCCCTGAATACTTCATCTACGCTGTGTATCAGCTCACTGATCCTCCAGACCACCCAATAAGGTAAGTACTATTCATATCCGCCCCATTTTCCAGATGGGGAAATTGAGGCAGTTGGGCCCTCAGTTCCTGCGCTCTGCCCCCGTCACTTATGTAGGTCAAGTCTTTCTGCAGAAGGGGCAAGGAGCAGAAAAGGGAACACTCGCTTGCAGATACCTTTCCCATGCCAGGCACTGGGCTGTGGAGGCCATATCACATGACACCTGCCCAGTTCCAGGTATTGGGACCACGGTGTCCACCTTACATACGTAGAGGCTAAGGCTCAGAGATGTCACCTGCTCTGCCTGGTGTCACTCGGCTAAGCGACTGGAGGTTCACTCCCGGAGTGTCCCATGGCTTAGCTGAGTGACGCTCCAGGAGCCAAACATACACAGTCTGCTTACAGAGTCCCGGGTGCCCTTCTATGGCATCCCCCTGCCCACCATTCAGGAGCTGCAGGCCTCCGGAATCCCCCCCAGACTGCCATCGGCCAGTCCTCAAAGCTCCTGTCAGCGCCCGGGCGTGTCTGCCAATGGCGCCGTCAGCCGCGGGTTCACGCCGGGCACCGTCGTACTAGCTGGGTGAGCCCGGGCCAGACCCTTGGCTTCCTCTCATTTTCCGTGTCACGGTGTCCTCAGGGCAGAGACACATGGCTGGAAGGTACCGAGAAGACATCACTGTGCCCGCATCCCCAGCATCCCTTCCGCGCACCTGCCCTCGGCGTCCACCCCGAGCCGCCACAGGCCCCGCAGCTGGCTGGAGAGCTTGGCTGGCACCCAGGAAGAGGCGCCACCACCCTCAAGGTAACCACCTCCTCTTTCCGCCTTGTTAACTGCAATTTACAACTGAAGATACCAAAGTAGCTCGGTCTCCCTGCTCGCGGCGCTGGGGGTTAACGACCATT
Source organism: Leptonychotes weddellii (assembly GCF_054177405.1). Classification (NCBI taxonomy): domain Eukaryota; kingdom Metazoa; phylum Chordata; class Mammalia; order Carnivora; family Phocidae; genus Leptonychotes; species Leptonychotes weddellii. The sequence continues at coordinate 175,006,241 of NC_138370.1, read as the reverse complement.
ACAATTACTGCCCACGTCAACAGCCAATTACCCCACTTGGAGCCATTCTTCAAGGCAGATTAGTGTATGGGAAACTTTATAGGGCACACTTCATTACCCTGGCTCCAGAAACCCCGGAGGGAGGGGTCTGAGCGAGTACAATCTCTCCCGGGCCGCTTCGGGTGCTGGGCTCGGGAAGGCTGAGCAGGTGGGCCCCCGGGTCCCCCGAAGGCAGCGGGACACCTCCCGGCAGAAAGGCAGCCCCTCGGCACGGGCCCGCACACGGCCACCCAGCTCTTCTTGTTCGCTGAACGACGGAAGAAACGGAGGTCACTCCTCCCCGCTGGACTCATGGGGGACCGGCTACAGAATCTGTGAGGCCAAACGCAAAATGAGGATTCAGGGCTCCTGGTTCAAAGAAAGTCAAGATGGCAGCAGCAACAATAAAGTAAACATGGGGCCCCCGGAGCTGCCGAGCGGCCCCGACAGTGGATCAGGAAGTAGCCCCTGGAGGCCGGGTCACCCGGAGCAAAAGCTTTGGGTCACAGTGCCTTGGCCCACATTTGCAAGTGGGTGGCCCGTCCCCAAGCCTGAGAAAGAGCTATTGAAAATCACCGTGAGCAAGGCTCAGCCAAGGGCCAGGGACAGAGGGGGTCCGTGGCGAGGCAGAGGCCCCTCGGTCGGTGACCCCGAGGAAGCTCCCACAGACAGAGGGATAGGAGAGAGCAGCACAGGAAGGGGGCGACTCCCCGTCCTTCACTGCCCTCGGCCCCATGAGACCAGTGAGCCCTCTGCTCCCAGCAGGAGGCTGGCCAGGCTCACGGTGGGCGGGCGGTCCACGAACAGAGGCGGCCCTTCATGGAGAGCGCCTTCTCCCTTCCTCATCCCTGCTGGGCCCCAGGACCCCAGCTCTGCCCTTCTAGCCCTATGGTCCTTCCCAGGCCACTTGCTGGCCCCACCGGAGGAGATCACAGCCCCCGCCCCGCTGTTTGGGGGTAGGGTGGAGGGGGCAGTGAGAGAGCCCGTGTGAGGACCAGGGGAGGCCAGGAGCCTGCCCCTGCCGGGCCGTGACCGCATGTGGCTGCCTGGACCCCAGCTGGGGGACCAATGCCCATGTTCGAGGGGCCAGGACACCCTCAGGGGGGCCCTCAGTAGATGCTTTGCTTTTTAGTTTGAAAATGACTTTCTGGCCCCAAAAGCAGTTCCTTTCGAAGAGAGGGGTGGTATATCGGCCAACGGGCTCTGGACTTCAGTCTTGAGACCCTGGGGGGAGGGTGGGCGCCTTACCCTGGCCGAGGGCTCATGCATGTGGCACGGGGCCGGTCATCATGCAGCTTTGCAGGGTCAAAGCACACAGGGCCTTGTCTGCAGGCCAGACCCACGCACGCCCTCCCCGGGTCCCAGGCTCACCTGGGAGGAGCTGGGTCTGGCTCTCGCTTGTTGGGAGGCTGAGCCGTCGTGCATGCAACCCGGGCCACCCCCCACACCAACTCCACATCAGAGCTGCTGGGCCCCGCTCCAAACATGAAGGACACACACACACCCGCCTTACAGACCGTGAACCCATGAAGCAGTGCACTGCTTCCCCAAGACTTGTCAGAGAAGCTGACGGTGACAGACTTGCCCTCTGCATGTGGAGTATGGGAAGCTTCCGCACTGTCTCACGGACCCCATGCCACCCCCGCGAGAGGGAGGTCCGGTGGTTTCCCAAGGCCAACCAGCATATCAGTGGTGGGATTCCAGCGTCCACCCCTTCGGCCAGGGTGCGACACCCCCCTCCTTGGGGCTTCACCCTCCATGGGACTCAAAGCTCGAAGACAGAAACCGCGTGCCCCAGAGCCAGCCCCCGACAACGCTCACGGCAGGGCAGGTATATAGCAGGAGCTAACAAAGGCCCGTGAGCATGGTGGCCCGCACGCCAGCTCACAGTCCCACATATGGGACAGGTCTCAGCTCAGCTGCTGGCCTGGGACAGGCCACTAAACTGCTCTGAGTTTGTTTAAGAAAAAAGCTGCACCCAGCAGCGGAAAGGTGGGAACAAGCCGCATATCCACCAGCAGTGACCGGATAAACCACGTGTGTGCCGTCCACGCAAAGGAAGGTCACTCAGCCAGGACAAGGACAAGGATGCGCTGGCCCACGCTACACCGTGGGTGACCCCCAAGGACATCAAGCCAAGGAAAAGAGCCCAGTCGCAGAAGGACATGCGCCATGCGATTCCACGCACGTGACCTGTCCAGAATGGGCTAATTCTGGAGCCAGCTGGTCAGTGGCTGGCAGGGTCTGGGAGGAGGGGTCTACCCGTCTGCTCAGGCTGCTAAAGCCGAGCACCACAGACCGGGTGGGGGGAACAACAGACGTCCATTTGCTCACAGCTCTGGAAGCTGGAAGTCTCTGAGATCGAGGTGTGCGCAGGCGGGGCTCGCCGATGGCCGCCCCCCTCCCCGTGTCGTCCCGTGACAGAGGCAGACAGCACTCTGGCATCTCTTATGAGAGCCCTAATCCCATCACGGGGCGCCAGCCTCACAACCTCGAAACCAATCATTCCTCAAGACCCCACCCCCAAATATCATCCCCACTGGGGGGTTAGGGCCTCAACACAGGAATTGGGGGACGCAGTGCAATCCGGAGCAAGGGGGAGTGAGGAGTGGCTGCTCAATGGGTACAGGGTTTCCTTTTGGGGAGATGAAAATGTTTTGGGACTAGTGAGAGGTAGTGCTTGCCCAATGCTGTGAATGCGCTAAATGCCGCTGAATCGTTCACTAGCAAGCAGTTAACTGTATGTTCTGCGAACTGCATCTCAATAAACCGTGAAGATTGGGCGCCTGGGTGGCTCAGTTGGTTAAGCGACTGCCTTCGGCTCAGGTCATGATCCTGGAGTCCCGGGATCGAGTCCCGCGTCGGGCTCCCTGCTCGGCAGGGGGTCTGCTTCTCCCTCTGACCCTCCTCCCTCTCATGCTCTCTGTCTCTCATTCTCTCTCTCTCAAATAAATAAATAAAATCTTAAAAAAATAAAAAAATAAAAATAAACCGTGAAGATTAACCACAGCGTGCACGTGGGAGGACTCAGCACTTCCTGGGCTTGGGGAACGGGGGCTAGCTCCTATCGAGCCCTCCTGCTTCAACTTCAGCTAGCATGTGGGTACTGAGCACCACCTATGTTCCAGGCCCTCCTACAGGATGATCAAGTGGGTAGGAAATGAACTCTCCTCCCAGGAAGCTTGGAATCCAGATGAAAGGACAAAATATGTCCACAAACAGCCAACATGAGGAGAAGAAGAGCCAACATGAGAAGAAGGGCAAAGCGCTGTGGGAGTTCAGGGCAGAAGAGTCACTCCATCTGCAGGATCGGGAAGACTTCCCGGAGGAGGTGCCTTGGACAGGCAGAGGGGCGAAGGATACTCCAGAGAGAAGGACCACTTGTGCAAAGGTCCAGAGGCTAGAACAGAGCAGTCTATGTAGAAGTACTCACCAGCTTCCCACAAACATTCCCGGAGGTCAACCCCATGCCACGGACCTGCCTCCATTCAGCAAACGCTTCCTATGCATAGACCGTGTGCTGGGCCAGGAGCTGGGGACTCAACCCAAGAGTCAACAAGACCATCCTCCTAAGCTGTGCTTTATTTTCCTTTCTGAGAAGTGGGATCATTTCCTCCTCGCTCCTCATGGTTCCTTTGGTGTTCATGGCTGTGGCCTGCAGGCAAGGTTTGTTCCAGCTACTCTGACCATTGAGTAGGGATAAGGGTAGCAGTGGGCCGGCTCTGCCAGCAACAGGGTTCAGGAGGGATGAGCAACTCCTCTTGGCTACAGACCTCAGACTGCATCACCCCAGCCAACTTTGCCAGTCATAAAGCCATCATCTGATGTAAGGTTTGCCCCCGTGTCTTATTTCTCAACTGGTCCTGAGCTCTGGGTGGGAATGGGGCTGTCGCTGGGTGCCCCGGGACCACACATTTCCTGTGGATCAACACGTTCCCCTTTTCCTTATCTTATTTCTGGTCTCACTACTGGCTCTGAGCTGGACGCACGGCCAGGCACGGGGAGCTTACATCCACAGTGCTGGAGGGGCAAGGTGCCCGAGAGCAAAGCCACAGAAGAACAATCAAACCCGTTTCTTCCGGGAAGATTTTGCCTTTGGACCCAGCAGCAAGTAATGCTTGGCCCAATGAGCAGATTCACGAAACCCAAGTAGGAGACACCTTCCAAGGAGGAGGAAACTGACACCTTTTGGCACAGATGCAGGCTGAGATCTGGGTCCTCTCACAAACACTGGGAGATACGAGGCTCTGCCCCAGCTCTGCTGACCATCCCTGTCTGTCTGGGACTGTCCCCATTCTGGCACCGGACATCTTGCCTCCCGAGAATCCCTCAGTCCCGGACAAACCGCGGCAGCTGGTGCCCTCACCCCTGCCCAGCATCCCCCAGCCGCGCCGACGCTGGGTGGCACATTTACACTCTATGTGAGGCTTGGCAGTCAGGCAGGCCTGGGTTCGAGTCCAGATTGTTCTCTTACTATGAAGCCATGGGCATAGCATATCTGCTTGTCCCAGCCCCACAGGCCCTTTGTAAGTGGCAGCCTCACACACAACCCGGTGGGGCTCACCCAAGCCCTGTGCTGGCCTCGCACACAGGCCACCTACTGTCCCCTCCTGACCACCCCGGTCTGTCTCTAGTCACTGGCCCTAAGCTGCTCCATGGCCCCAGCCCTGCTCCCCGCCATCTTGCGACCGGCTGCCCTCATGCTGATGGCCAGGTTGGAATACAGGCTGTGTCATCTCTGGCCGCGGCCAGCCCTCCCCTCTCCAGGCCTCAGGGTGCTTCTCTGTAGAATGGGGATAACCATCCCTCTCTGGCAAGTCACGGTGAGAAGCAGCCACCAGCCCAGTGGTTTCTGGCTGGAGCTTGGCCTCTGCTCAGGGTAGGTCCTCCCTGAGAATCTTTGCTCTAGACCCTTGGGCCTTAGGAGATATTCATCTCAAGACCTCCCCCCGCCCCAAGATTTGCAAATGGAAATGTCTGAGTTTGCTCTTGATTTCTTCCTGTTATGGGTTCAACTGTGCCCCCCCAAACTCCTCTTAGAGCCCTCACCCCCTGGTACCACAGAATGTGAGCTTATGTGGAGACAGGGTCTTACCAAGGCAGTCAGGTCCCCCACATGACGGACATTCTCATGAGAAGGGGAGATTTGGAGAAAGACACACAGGGGCACACCACGTGAAGACGGGGGTGGAGATGGGGTGACGTTTCTACAAGCCAAGGAACGCCAACGTTGCCAGCAAGCCCTCGTCCGCTCGAGGAGAGTCTAGGACAGCTTCTCCCTCCCAGCCCCAGAAGGAACCAGCCCTGCCAAGACACTGACCTTGGACTTCTGCCTCCAGAACCATGAGACAGTAGATGTCTGCTGTCTAAACCAGCCAGTGTGTGGTGCTTTGTTAGGCCACCCTAGCGCGCTGATCCAACCCAGGCACATTGTGGTCCTGGGTCGGTGTTCCTGGGCCATGTGACCGCTGCCGGGCCCACCGCCCTACACCTCCCCGCCCGTGGGATGGCTGCTTCTCAAAGAGAGCATCTGGACAGAACAGGCAGCACGGGCCTGGGTTTTCTCCCCAGTAGATGGAACACTCTAGCCCCCAGCCCCATGCGGCCCACAACCCACATCCAGGCCACAGCAAGATGACAGATGGCCCCCAGGGTCACGCACGAGGCACCCAATGCACAAAAGTGAAATGAGCTGTGAGGCCCCTCCCGGCAGAGCCTCCATGAATTTCCAGAGAGGCCGAACAAGCCCATCCTGCCTGGGGTGCTGGCTGAGGGGCGGCAGGTGCGCCTGGCGGACTCCGCCTTGCAGAAAGCCGGCGGGGAGGGCGGGGGGGGGCGCGCTTGGCAGGAGGGAATCCGCATGTTTACCGTGAAGACGAACAGCTCCTAGTGCCTGCCCAGGCAGCGGCTCCAAACCAGCCAAGCGGGCCAGAGGAATTGTAAGCAATTACGGCAGCTGTCTGGGGTCCTGCCACTTGGGATTAATTAAATGGCTCCCAACTGTGATTGAGGCTGCACATAAAATATTTTAAAATTAATTTTTAAAGAATAAATGAGGGCATTAACATTTTACGTGCTAGCTGAGGGATGGGACTGCGAGGGGCGGGGGGGGCTACAGAAAGATCACTGGACCAGGAATTCCAGAGCCTCTCCTCCGGCCCCACCTTGGCCCCTGCTGGTGACCAGGCCTCAGTTTCCCCACCAGTACAGAGGGACGTGGACCAGACAACCTCTTAGTGCACAAGCTTGGTTCAGCCTAGTTTCGACGGCCCAGCATGCTATTCACTCATTCATTCATTCATTCATTCATTCACACTGCAAGTACAGTGTCCCAGCCGGGGCCAGGCTCTGTCACAAAGCTAGTGAACTCAAAACCCAACAGGGACCCAAGTACAAGGTGATGGGAGTGCAGAGGGAGACGCAAACACGATCCCACAAAAGGGCAGTGGGGGGGCGCCTGGGTGGCTCAGTCGGTTAAGCGACTGCCTTCAGCTCAGGTCATGATCTCAGGGTCCTGGGATCGAGCCCCGCATCGGGCTCCCTGCTCGGCGGGAAGCCTGCTTCTCCCTCTCCCACTCCCCCTGCTTGTGTTCCCTCTCTCGCTGTCTCTCTCTCTGTCAAATAAATAAATAAAATCTTAAAAAAAAAAAAAAAAAGGGCAGTGGGGTCAGGAAGTGAGCCCTGATCCGACAGGTGTAGGAAAGGTGTTTCCATCAGGGGAACAGCAAGAGCAAATGCAGATATGCTTACTGTGGAAACGCGGAGGGTACCCGGGTGGCCGGACGGGAAGACTGGAGGGAAGGCTGCAGGGCCAGCTCACACAGGCGGCCACGCAAACCCTGCTAAGGAACGCAGGCTTTGGCTCAGCTTCGGCTGAGGGTGCTGGGATCCCCGATCCTCCATCCAGTGACCGTGGCAACCAGTCTCCACATCACAGGCAGGGTGCAAAGCTGGCCCTGTCACTACAGGTGGAGAGCCCTTCGGGGGCTCCCCTCTGTCCTCAAAGCCCAAGCCCCACCTGGCCAGCTGCCTGACCTATTGAGTCCTCCACGGAGCCAGGTTCCCTCCGACCGCAGGGCCTTTGCACTGGTGATTCCTGCTGCCAAGAACGCCCCCTCCGGACTTGGTTTGAACTACCAATTATCCTCCTGGACAGTGTTGCTGGCCCTTCCCACACAGGGCAGGCCTTTAGGACATCCTCGTGAGTGAACGAATGCATGAGCAAATGACTTCCTTAGCTCTAAAGTCCCTCTGTTCCCAGCGTGCTGAGAATCCAAGGAGGGACGTCTGCCCTAGGGGAGTCCTGAGGCTGGGAGGGAAGGCCTGACGGTGGCTCCAATGTGTGGAACTACACCTGGTCAAACTAAGCCAGTCTCCCTGTCTTAGTCACGAGTACTAATTAAACTCCTACTGTATGCCCAGCCCTCTGACACACCTCGCTACTGCACTATGCCATAAGAGTGATGATTCTGCCTGCTGGTCTGGATCTTCTCGGCCCAGGACAAGCCCTGCAATCCTCTCCCCACCCCGTGCTGATGAAGAACCGCAAGCATGAGGGGTCCCCTCGGGGGGAGCACAGCCGTCACAGGGAGGTGGGCTTGCCCACCCCCGGAGAGCCCCCCACCCAGCCAGGGCCAGTAAATGTCACTAAGCCACGTGCGGGGGACACTGTCACCTCCCTTCTGTCTACAGAGCAGGGAAGTCCCCAAAAGGGAGGGGGGTGGGGCCTCACACTGTTTAGTCTCTTCCGGGATTGGGAGGGATCCATCCCCTCCTGGACTGGAGGACATTTCGCCTGCCTCGGAGGTCGCTGTCCACCCCGAGATGACATCACGGATCAGGACACAGAACAGACAGCTGTCACCTATCTGAGACGCTGGGTTCAGACGTGGACCCATAGCGCCATGGGGATGCTGACTTATCAATTACCCTGGTCCTCATGGCCCCGCCTTCCAAATGAGGAAGCCAGGCTGGCCAGCCCGGCCAGCAGGGGGCAGAGCGGAGACAGGAGCCGGGTCCCGGAGACCCGCCTGCCCGGGGCCTTGTCCAGAGCCCCACACCACACCAGGCCTCCCCCCTGCAGCAGGAGAGCTGCTCAGCACACCGGGCTGGGAACCCCTCTGGGCCTTGAGCCTCAGCCTCCCCATGTGTGAAATGGGCTGGCGTGAGCCTGGGAGTCGGGCCGGGCCTCGGAAGCCACAGGGGCTGCTTGTGGTCAGGATGACGGTTGCTGATGGACCGTTCTGGAAATTCTGCCTGGCCCTGCCTCGGGCAAGACACAGTTGCTGTCCTGAACCGCCAGCCGCCCGTGTGGGGAAGATGAGCGTGCACGTGAGAACAGGAGGGAGGCAGAGCGGGGAGGCCCAGGGAGGGGGGGCGCTGCGGGAGTGGGCAGCTCTCGGCAGGTTGGGGGTCTGAGAGAGCCTGGAGGAGGAATTTCCCTCATGCTCTGGTTTTCTACAAAACATTTGGGTTATCAAAGCCTCCCCCTCCCTTTAAAATTCCTGTCCCTCCCCAGAGAAGGTGCAGAATAAAAACACGTTTCTCTTTTCCTCTCATGGACTAAGAAGAGACCCATGCAAAGACCACTGTTGGGACTTCCAGTGGTAGAACTCCAAGACCATGGAGAAGAGACCTGGCGGGGGCGGGGCGGCTCTGCACAAGAACTTCCAGGAATTCTAGGATTTTGAGCAAGAAATTGGACCTGACCTTGGCACCACTTGCTGCAGAATCAGCCGAAGAGCAGGAGGTGCCTTCCATGTAAAACCCTCCACGTCGTCCCCATTGCCACCACATCACGTTCAAAGCCCTTGGCAGATTGCATCTCAAGCTCCTTAGCTTTATTCCTCTCGCTCGACACCCCCGGCTCCTAACCCCCAGCCAAAGAGCACTTCTCTCTCTTGCCAGAAAATGCCAACAGTCTGACTCATGCTATTCTCTCCACCAGGAATTCCCAGCCCCACCAGCCCCACCAGCCAACACCCACTCATCCTACAAAGCCTGCTCAATGTCACCTCTTCCATGAAGCCTTCCCCAGAGCAGCCTAAGGAACAAGTCCCTCCTGCTGTGTGCCCCAGGGCACTTTGTCCGGGCCACCATCACTGCCTAATCACAGTGGGTCTGTTCCTGCCCCACCTCCCACAATAGATGGTGAGCTCCAAGAGTGCAGCTACCGTTTCCAACTCTGCTCTGTGTCCCCAGAGCCTTGGGCACATCTCAGCTTTGAATCCCTTGTTTGTAGCCCTGGGCCATGTGGCCTCCTGTAAGAATCACCGAGGTCCAGATCGTCCTACCTGGCTGAACCCAGGAGTCCTGTGCATCTGCTAAGGGCTTCAAATTACCCTCAAATAAAGGTTCAGCCATGAGACGGTCACTCACTCACCCATCCTTCCATCCATCCACCCATCCATGCTTCCATCCATCCTTCCATCTACCCATCCATCCATCACCCACCCAACCACCCATCCTTCCATCCATCCACCCATCCATCCACTCCCCTGTCCTTCCACCCATCCATCCATCCATTCACCACCCATCTATCCACCCACGCATTCTTCCTTCCGTCCATCCATCCATCGACCCTCCTGTCCTTCCATCCATCCATCCATTCACCACCCATCCATTCACCTACCCATCCTTCCTTCTATCCATCCATCCACCCACCCACCTACCCACTCATCCAACAAATGTTTCTTGAGCACCTACTACGTGCCGAGCCCTGTGCTAGGCCCAAGGATACAATGAACACAACATCCAAAGCCCAGCCCTCACAGAGCTCACAGTCTTAAGGATTTGACTGACACCAAATAAGGTATTTGAGGGTGTGATGAGGGTCTACAGGGACTCCACCATGGGAGTCTGATGGAATCTGGGGGATCAGGAACAGGAGTCATTATTGCCAAGGGAAAGGGGAGGAAGGGGTCCCAGGTGAAGGGGCACAGCACGGCACCGAGCGAGGCTGAGCATGAGCGGAACCCCAGGTGGCTGCTGCAGGGCTGCTGGGCGAGCAGGGCCAGGTCTAGGGTGTGGAAGGCAAGGCAGCTCGGGCACGACATTTAAGGAGAGCTTCACTCTCTGGCGCCATCCAAGGGAGGACCTGCTTAGATTTTGTGTCCCAGACGGCTCAGCCTGGCCAGGATCTAGGGGTGGGGAGTGGTAGGAATAAGAATGGGGATCTCAAACCTCAGTCCAAAAACGGTAGGGAGAAAAAGAAGGTGCTGGAGCTGGACCGTGTCCAGTCACCTGTGGTCTTAGGATGCTCCCTGGCTGTGTGGAGGCCGGACCAAAGGCGCAGAGATGGGGGACAGGGAAACAAAGACCAATCCTGCCATGCCGACCTCCTGAGGTGCGGAGCTGGCTCCTCTGTGAGTTTCTGGTGGAGACACGGGGTTTCCTTGGCCCTCCCCCCAGCCCAGCTCAGCGAGGAGAAATGTTTTGACAGCAAGAAATACTAACCACAAGATACAACTTCATGTTGAAGGCATTTCATCCATAAGCGGCTTCCTTATTACTTTCAGATGGTCTGAAAGAGCGGGCTTGGAGCCGTCTGTGGGAAAGCCTGGGCTACTGAGGCAGGGACTGAATCTGGGTCTCGGGAAAGCGCCGGTTCCGTCCCCGGGGCGGGGTGGGGGCACATGGGGCCCTGCCACCTCGCGGCACCTTTCTGGGCCTCAGTGTCCCCATCTTGAACACAGTGGCCGGACCAAGAGGTCTCCAAGCTCAGCCCCGTACCACGAGCCAGGCCCTGTGCCGTCCAGGGCATGCCTCCCCCCACCCCCCAGATGTGGGTCCCAGCAGCACCCACACCAGAGCAGAGGAGGACTTCCCACCCCGGGCTGGAGCACCGGCCTGCTTTGGGAGGCCTGGCAACTCAGGAAAACTGGCACTACACAGAGGAACTCACTTAACACGTTCAGCAACCAGATGGCTAACAGGACATGGGCCCTGCAGGCTGCTGATCTCCGCTGGGGTCAGACTGAAGAGCAAGCAGAAGGCGGGAGGGGGCCTCGGATATCACAGGAACTCCACCCACAGAGGGGCAGAGGGAGCCGATACCTGACCCGGAGGCTGGGTGGACACCAGGGCCCTCGCCAGGCTGCTCCTTCTAGACCCACAGCAAGTTGGAAACAGGAGCCGCTGCTGGGGGTCCCTGGGCTGGGGGGAGACGAGAGACAGGCTGCCCTCCTGCCTGCTCGGCCTCGGCTGTCCCATCCCCTGTGCCTTCCTGTCCTGGCGGGAGGACCACAGTAGACAAGATAGCACCCTGTACAAATAAGAACCCCTGCCCTAGCTCTTTACCGGGTGCTGGGCGCTTTCGGCGAGGAGCGCGCCATTCCGGCCCTCGGTGCCACCCTGCCCCCCACGTGTGACTCTCTCCCCGTCTGATGAAGCAGCAGCATCTGGTCCACGGGCCACGTACGGTAAAAAGCAGAGCTGGGACTTGAACCTGGTGCATCAGAATCCAAAGCCCTCGGTGGCCGGTGGCCGGGCCCCCATGCTCTGGCTAAGGCCAAGTTCTGAGTCCACAGGTCACCAGGAGGCTGACGGTCTGTGTCTGGGATTGCGTGTCCCCTTGGAAGCACCAGCCCCACCCATGGTCTGACTTCTCCATCTGCCTCCATCCAGTCGGGCCCCATGAGTGGGCTGAGTTTGAAGTCCTTCAAATAGGCTCTTCCCACCGTCTTTCTAGAACCTCGGTGGCCCGAAATCTGCCTTTGAGGGGCCTGCCCAGAGTCCCACTGCAACATCACAGATCGTGCTTTCCAGGGGCTCCGGCCCGGGCCAGACAGCAGGTGGGGAAGCCAAGGTCTCGAGGTTCCTAGGCTCTCCCCTTGAGTCCAGGCGGAGGCAGGTTTAGCGAGAGAGCTGGTGGGCAACAGCATTTCACTTGGAAACCAGCCGCCATCCGCAGGGGCACTGCGTCACGGGCAGGGGCAGGAAACGCTGGGACCGAGTCCCCAAGTCTGCTGCCACGTCCAGCAGGCACTCTGGTCACCCGGGGCCTGGCTTCGAGATGCCCCAAAGCCGCATGCCAGATCTTTCCTGAGTACGTACTGTGCGCCGAGTGCTGAGGAAGCCAAGAGAAAGCTGCTGTCCTGTAACGAAGAGGAATCCCACAATGCACCGGGTGCCTGGTGCTTAGTAGGTGCTCATTAAGCAAGCACGGGCTCTCTTCCCTCCTCCTCTGAGCCACGATGAGCCTGTGGATGTTCATTCCTAAGGAGGCCGCATCCCCCAAGCTCCCTCTCCCCAGGAAGGGCCCCTGCTGGGGGCTTCCCATCTGGCCCCACGGAGACCAGCTGCCAGACTGGGGCAGCCACCCAGTGGAGGGCGGACACTGAAGACAGAGCTGCGTCCACGCCCCTGCCCTTCCTGTGAGATCCTGGCCACTCGCTCCCCCTCCTACAGCCTGTGTCCCCATCTGTCACACAGGGCTCCTGACATCCCCCCCGGCAGGGGTCTAGAGGTTGACACGAAGTGAAGGATTAAAGCCGCTGACCCTCTGCCTCTCACTCACAGAGCTCCACGGACCCACTTCACCGGTCGCCTGGGAGCTTGTTAGAAATAGTCTCGACTTCACCAGGACCCACTAAATCAGAACCTGCATTTTAACAAGGTCCCAGGGGACCGTGGGCATATGAAAACCTGAGAAGGACTGCTTTAGAGGATCTTAAAGGTGGGCCCTCCCCTCCCACACCTTGCTTGATTTTTAACCCAATCCCTGCTCTGCCTCCAAAGCCCGCCGCCCCCACCCCCACCTTCCTCTCCCATGGGTCCCGTCACTCCCCAGCTTCACACAAGCACACACTGCAGGTTCTAACAAGCAGCCTGGCACCCACTGGACACTCCTAGCCATGGCTCCGAGCTGCCAGGACTGAGCCTCAGACGGCTGGGCCTCCAGGAGCACGACCCTGGCCCATGCCTGTCCTGCCCAAAGAACCTTCTCAAGCCCAAGGCCCAGGCAGTATAATAGGGCTCATGTCACACAAGTCCCAGGCTGACCCCTGGCAGTTTCCAGACCAAGAAGAATGGAACCCAGATGGCTCCACGGGGGCGAGGGGCCCCCTTCTCCACCCTCTCCCCTGCCATGCGGCCCCCTGACTCCCTCTGTCCCTGGACCGCAGCAAGCATGGACTCTCCTGGGACTTTGCAGATGCCACCCCTCTGAGTCTTGCAACATAAACGTGGTGGGAGGGCCGGGGCGAGCACCCCAGCTTGCCATGGACTTGCCAGGAGGTCTCCAGAATCTTCCTCCCTTCCCTCTGAGTCTCATTTCTCCCTGATCTGGGCAAGGCGAAATCTGCATTCCAGGGCAGGGGTGAGGTCCCAGGAGGGGCTCCGGATTCTTCCCCAGAGCCAAGACCCAAGCCCAGAGGGACACAAAAGCTACTTTTGCTCCAACTTGGCCTTTGTGCATGAGGGTTCCGAGCCTGCCCGTGACCTGGGGAGAATGCATCCCACCTGACCACCACCATTGGCCAAGGGTGGTCCATCCAGGGCCTCTTGGGATTCAGGACTCCAGGCCCCGCCCCGAGCTACCTGACAGGTGTGGCCGGCCAGCCGGGCTGCTGGACACAGAATGCTCATTGTCAGGCTGGAAGGGCCCACAGAGATCAGAGATATCCCCTACACGTGGGGGAACCGAGGCCACCAGAGGGGCTGTCTTTGGCCAAGGTCATAGAAGGGGTCAGTGGCAAAGCCAGGACTAGGTCCCCAGCACCCTTCAAAGCTGTGATTAGGCATTTGTATTTCTGTCTTCGGAGACTATAAGTCCAATGAGGGCAGGACAGGGGGTGCCTGCCACGGCTAGGGCCCAAATGCAGAGCACAGAGAACGTGCTCAAAAAATGATTTTCAGATGAATGACCCAAGTCCAGACCAGTCCCCGGACAACCCCTGAGGATCACTCATGGAACGGACCCAAAGGAATCCCACAGCCTCAATCCCAGCTGTGCCCAATCCCACTGGGCAAGCCACTCAACCTCTCAGAGCCTCAGCTTCTGCATCTGAAATGGGAGTGCAACGCACCTGCCTCCTGGGGTGGCCCAGAGGATTCTGGGGTGAACATATGTCAAAAGTCTGGCCTGATGCCCGGCACAGAGGGTGCGCTCGACCTCTGAGGATGGGGAAGAGAAGGGTCCCCATCTCAGGAGCCAGAGGGAGACGAGCCCACACAGGCAGGGCCCTCGGGCACCTGGGGAAGGAAGGAGGCTCCATGGAGGAAGCCACATGGAGGCTGGGCCTTGATGAGCAGAACGGGCTCCCGGGGCCAACATGAGAGAGAAGGCGTCCCGGGAGGAAGGCACGGACGGAGGTGTGGAGGATGCTGGAGCACACGGTGGTTCCAGAGTAGGACGTGTCCTGGGGGCTGGAGGAGCAGCTGGGCCAGGACCAGGAAGCTGAGTGAGGGGGGCTACCTGCAGTCAGCGGGCCAGAGTCCCCACGATTCACGTGCACCCAGAACCTCAGAAGGTGACTTTACTTGGAAATAGGGCCTTTGCAGATGTCATCAAGGTAAGATGAGGCCATACTAGATTAGGGTGGGCCCTGATCCAGCGACTGGCGTTGCAAAGGGGGTTTGGACCGAGGGACACACAGGACGGAAGGCCTGGATGCCACCACAAGGCTACGTACGCACGCCAGGCGTGGCCAGGAAGCCCCCAGAAGCTGCAGGAGACAAGGACGGCCTCGCTCCTCCAGGCTCAGAGGGCGCACAGGCTGCCCACACCTGCCTCTCAGACTTCCCGTCTCTGAAAGCAGGAGAGAAGGAATCCTGTTGTCTCGAGCCCGCCTTTGTGGCCCGGTGATCGGCCCTGGCAACTCCGCAGGCCCCCCAGCTCGCAAGCAGCCCAGCTGAGAACGGGGACAGGGACGTGCCAGCCCCTGGCCCGGTGACGCAGCTGCCAGAGCACTTGCCAAGCAGCTGTGAGCCGTGCGGAGGCCACAGGCCCCTCAGCCACAGGGCCCGGGGCACAGCAGGAAGGCCACCACATCCTGACTGCCCGCCACCCACCTCTCAATGGGGCCCTTCAGAGCGAGGGCACACTGCCCCGGAGCCGCCCTGCCCTTCCACCTCCGCAGGCCAGCGCTTCCTGCAGCCGGACGCTGGGCCCCGCGGAAGCTCGGCTGGCCTCCGGCCAGGCCTAGTGGGACAGCACTGCAGCCTCCCCCCTGGCCGGAGCTTGCGAGGGTGACTGGAGCGTGACAAGGATGGCAGACTGTCACCACGGTGGGCTTCTGGCTCCTGGGCGGCCCACAGCCTGCCTGGGCGCCACGACTGGGAAGCATTAGAAGCACCCGCTGGAGAAAAAGAAATGAGGCGAGGTCAGGCAGCGGGGTGCGGCGTGTGATGGGCAAGGGTGCCCCCCGGCCAAGGGAGCCTGGACCCGTGTCTCGTCCCCTGTGGATGGCAAAGGATAATTCCTCCCCAGCACATAAGGGCCTCCCTCCACATGCCTCAGTGTCTACTTGTAAAGCCCGAGTGGAGGGGACGGGATGATGGCCCCGTGGTCCCCGTCCGGCTTTCAGCTCCAGAAGCTCTATGTAGCCGCCCTTCCCTGTCCAGAAGGCGGATGTCTATGCTAAGAACCATGAGTCTGTGTTCAGGGCACAGCATCTGCGGTGAGGGCCCCAAACCCGGCTGCTCGGAGTATATGGGCCCCCGACTTGGGGCCAGTCCCGTGTCAGGCAAAGCTTGATACCTTACACCCTGGGGAGGAGCCAGGGGTGACCAAAGGGACAGGGACACAGGGGTGACGGTGGGCACCTGGCTCTGAAGCCTCGAATGCTGAGCACACAGTTCCGCGAGCCCCAGCGCCCAGCATGGAGCCTGCACCCCATTACCCGGGCCCCCCACGCCCCCTTACTAGAGCTGGGGAACCTAAGGCTGGGCTGGGAGGGTCCCTCTGAGCCTCGATGCCCCCAGGAGACTGACAGCAGCTCCAAATCGACCTGGACGAAGACACCGGTGTCCAGCCCGAGCGACAAGGTTGCACCAGGGTCAGTCTACACAGCCATTCCGGCAGCAGTGACGTGCCAAGCTCCGGCGTGGGGAGGGGCAGGAGGGTCAAGGACCATCGATGGCTGGGCCTCACTGCAGCCTCATGACAACAGGGGCTGCGGCTGTGCCCATTTGGCAGGTGAGGACACTGAGCAGGGAGGTCTGCCCAGGGTCTGCTCAAGAAGCACTCTGTGAAACAGACCCTGTGACGGACATCGCTGCATGCAGGGCGAGATCCCCTTGTCTTAGGTCCTCATAACCTGACCCTAACGTTCCTGAGCCTCCTAGCCCCCACTGTTTATCTTATGATTCGGTCAAACTCTGCTCCAGAAGCCCTAGGACACAGCCCGTCATCACCAGCCTCTGAGCCTCTGCCAATGCTGATCCCTCTATCCAAAACACCCTTCCCTGCTTCCCCATCCCATGACATCTGCTTGGCTAACAAAGAACACCTCCTCTGAGAAGCAGAACCTGCCACTCTCATGCCCTCCACTGGGGGGCGTTGGGGCTCCTCAGCCCCCGAGGGCTGCACCAAGCCTGTAGTAGGTGCTCAGTAGATGCTTGCAGGATGATGGGCGGCCCACCCACACCCCTGCCCCTGAGGAGCAGGGAAGGCCTAGGGAGAAGCCCAGAGTTCAGGCTGGGAGGGAACTGAGCAATCACCATCCGATCCCCCAACCTGAGAAGGAAGGTGCCTGAGAAAGCCCTGCCACGTGGCCTTCCAGGACTGTTTGAATGCCCCCAGGGACGGGGAGCTCCCTCTCTCCGGGAAAGCCTGGTCCATAGCCATACGGTTAAAACTGAAATTCTTGTTCAGTGGAGCTGTCCCCCCCGCCCCACCCCAGCTTTTGGGGCATCATGGGAGCCCCGCAGGTGTGTGAGGTCACCAGGACTGCCAGAACTTCTCCTTTCTGAGATACAGATAACCAACTTCTTTCTCCAGCAATTCCAACCTGCCTGCTCTCTTTCTTTCATTCTTTCACCCATTCAGTCATTCATCTGCTCTTTCATTTCCTGGGGTCTAGGTACCACGAGAGGGTCTCCGCCCACATCATCTAATTGAAACCTCACAATGACCAGCCACAAGTCCCATTTTACTGCTGGAGTCACTGAGGCCCGTGGAGGTGAAATGGGCTGCCCGCTAGTAGGTGCTGGAGCCACACCTGAAATGCCTGCTCCGCCCATCTCCCCCTGAGCCCCACCCTCCCACCCCTACCCAGTGCCTCTCCTGGCCTCTGTCCGAGGGAGGGGCACAGGTGGGAGGGCCTCTGCCAGGTCCCCCCTGCCCAGGCAGGCCGCAGCAGCCCCAGCCCCAGGGCTCAGAGAGAGGGAGGAGGGAGCAGGGGGAGCGGGAGGGAGCGATGAATCAAGATCCCACTTGTCCAGGGCTTGCCCTGCGGCTGGGAGCGGACATCCTCTCCTGATGGGGGTAGGGAGGGGGGGCTGCTGATGACGTGGGCTGACGGCCCTCCCGCCCCCACCCCGCCAGCCATCTGAGCTGCGGAGGCACCGCCGTGGGCCCGCGGGAGTGTTTGTGAGTCCTGCTCACCCACCCCAGGAGGCTCCGGCACTTCTGAATTCCTCCCCGAAGCCACCTGCCTCACCCCGACCACGTGACAGGCCATCACTGCGGAGACACCCGGTGGGAAAAGGAGCAGAGCAAAACCCAAAGCCATCTTGCCGGGGACTCCGCCGAGGCAGCCTGGCTTAGTGGAAAGAGAATGGGCTTTAGAGCCAGACTGCCTGGGTTTGAATCCCAGCCCCGCCACCTGCTGGCGGTGGGGTCTGGGGCGCCCACCCCTCTGGGCACAGAGGACCCCTGCATAAAACAGGAGAGTCCCCGTGGAAGATACCCCACACAAGGAGGGTGTGAGCCTCCGATGACGGGAGCCAGGCAGAGCATGCGGCACACAGTGGGTCCTCGGCAATCGTCCCCTCCCACAGGATGCATGGTGCACATCTATGTCAAGAGTACAGTCCTTCCAACAACAACTTCAGCTAAATGACACTTTCCAGTCTCCTCAAGCTTTGAAAACATTGCTCCCCAGTCCCCAGGGCCACCCCATGAGAATGGAGCTGTGCTCCCATTTTTCAGATGGTAAGACTGGAACTCTGAGGGTGAATAAACCTGAAAGAAGCAGACCAGGACTGACACCAGGAGGGACAGGACTGACTCCCCGGCTCCTGGCAGCGGGCCTTCTCGTGACTACCCAGGATTCCATCCAGCCACTCAACCCAAGACTGAGCTCTTCCCAGCCTGTTTCTCCTCCATGGACCTGGGCACGGCGGCCCTTCCAAGCAGCTTCCCCAGACCCCGGACGCTCTGCCCTGATCACCTGCCTTCAGTTCCAGAGCCGCACATGAGGGAATCGGAACCAGCCTCCTCAAAGGACTACATCTTGATCCCTTAGGCCAACAGTGCAATCTTTCACGGAGGCCCCCTCAGGAGGCCCACAGGCTACATTTCACTCAATCCCAGTATCTAAAGAAAGCTCTGATCCCCCTTGATTCATCGATGGACGGACTTACCCCAGGACCATTGTAACTAATCCAGTTTCCCTTTTTGTTTTGGCTGCTAGGATAATCATCTAACGTTGGGGTGTTTTTTTTTTCCTTTTCTTACCATTATGTGCCCTTCATATGAATTCCCTCAACTATTAGTGATTTTAGGTAAGTACTTTAAGAAAATCGCCTAAAGCCGTTTGTAGAACTATAGGCAGTTATGAATGAATATATAAATAACATTCAACATCACTGATAAGAGACAATTGCATAATAATGTGAGATTTATAGACTTTTCCCACGTGTTACAATACCCGGCAAATGCAGTTACGAGAACTAGAACTATCACAGCATTATATATATGTATATAGAATATAGATCTATAAAGAGGGGTCCTCGAGGACATGGCAGGTTTCAGGAGCAACGGAAGCCTCGGCCTTCAGGGTGGAGCGTGGGTGGGAGCAGGCTGCTGCTGGCCCGCACTCTCAAAGCCCCAGGTTCTCTCTGCAGAGGGTACCAGAATTCCAGCCACTCCTTTCCACACCTTATTTGAAAGTCAAAACAGATCCTCCCGCATCTGAATCCAGATGGTCTGCAAAGTTAGAGCTCCTCGGAGGGCTTGGGGAGCACCTGTGACTTTTGAGGGACTGGACAAGCAGCCATGGGGGGGGGCCACTGCCTCTCCCACGACAGCCCCTGCATGTCCAGCTTCCTCCCCATGTTAGTCCTTCAGTGACACTCCTGGGCACAATTCCAGCCCCATACATAAGGCCCATGACAAAGCTGGGATGAACCAGACCCAGCCTTCCCCGGAGAAGCCCACGGCGCGACGGGGGGCTGGGCACATCACGGACGCCCATGCCCGGAGACTGAGGATGGCAGGGGCGGGCTGCACGGAGAGAGGGAGGGAACAGCATGAGTCAGGGCCAAGGACAGGAGGCTGTGATGGGGCACGGGGACAGGGCAGCAGGGAGAGGGATGGGGCTGGCCCGGCCGCTCCACCAAACACCAGCTTTATCGGTCAGCAACAGAGAGCCCCCCCTTGAAGAAAACGAATAATGTGGTCAGGATTAGTCCCCATCGTGGCCCATGTGGCTTGCCCCCCAGCCACCCCATATGTGCTCCCCTGACCCCTCTGCATTGCCCAGCACCTTCTGGGCTCCCTGCTGCCCCCTCCTCTGCTGCGGTCTGGCCCACCGCCCAGCGTCCCTCATGGCACCTCCTTCGTCCTCCTCGCCCCCTCTGCTCCCACTCCTGGGCCAGTGCACTCAGGTCCGTCCTTGGCCATGAGGACATGTGTTGGGTGTCCGGGGACCTGGCCATCAGACCTGGCCCCCTCTGGTCTGACCAGCCCGCAGTGCACAGTCTGCTCCATGTCTGGCTGCATGGGCTCTGTATGGCCCTCACGGCTCCAGCAGGAAATGGCCTGCCTCTTGGTGGAATCTCATCAGGAACGGGCCATGTGGCCTCAACCACTGTATCACTTTCAGCTGAGAGCGAACACAGGTGAACGAAGCCACGGTGTGAAATGTGCATCAAATCACGCCACTCCCCCACACCCTCCTCACACACCGGAAGTCAATTCCAGTGTCCTCCCAGGCCTACGAGGCCCCATGTGATCGGAGCCCTCCTCACACTCCAGCTCAGCCCCCAACCCTCTCCCTGGCCCTGAACATACACGCTCCCCCCGCCTGGCCTGGAATGTTCTTCCCCTACACATCCCAGCTCTGCTTCTCCGTCTCTCTGGCACTTATGTCCATCTGAAACTACCTAGCTTCCAGACTCGTCTACTCCTTACTGTCTCTTCCCTTGTTGGAACGTCAGCTCCATGAAAGCAGGGACTCGGTTTCGTTCACCATTTTGCAAGAACGGGAAGCACCAGGCACTTTGTGTAAACTGAGTGGACCTGAGTAGCACAAGGAGCTCACCCTGTCCCGTCCAACCTGACCTTCCTCGGCCTTCCATGGGCACGTGACAGGGACATGGGGGCCCCCGTCTCTGTGGTGCACAGGGTAACTCCAGCCAACATCATCAAAGAGTCATGAGGCCCTGCCCTTCCATCCGGAAACAGCGGCTCATCCAAACGTGCAGATGTATTTGCGTTTCTAAATCCCTCATGAATAGCCGTCTGGAGTGCATCAGCTGCCACCTCGGCCATCTGGCAGCAGACTCAGAAAGCTGTGTCCTCTAAATAAACTGTCAAACGTGAGTCTGCCCAGCAGGTAATATCACACACCTTAGGCAGAGGTGAAAAATCTGGTCTTTTCTGTGTTTGTTGTTTCAGGATGTCAGTAAAAAGCTCTTTCTTCTTTGGGGAATCCAGCATCCACCCCTAAAACCACAGCTCCAGATGGCAGAGGGTGCACAATCCCCTGTCCTACACGCCAAGCAGGCCCACATGGACTCAAGAGAGGTGAGATTTTCCTTGAACCACCACTAGTATGGAAAGAAGTGCTCCCCAGAGAGAGTTTCCTAAAAATCTCCAGCACAAAACTCTTTGATGATTGGTTTAACCACTGGGAGGGGAAATCCACTGTTAAGTGATATGTATTTCCCTATCTTTGCAAGAAGAGTGCACTATCACTCAGTGTCTGACACCACAAACTCAACCATCTGTGAGAGCCAGGAAGATAACATAAAGGGGAAGCATGGTGGCGGTGAATTTTTAGGGAGTAGGGGGCCTACAGCCAAGTTGAGAGAGCGCCTCCCTTCCCCCGCCAAGGTGGGGCAGCCACTACTCCACACAAGCCAAATGGTGACAGGTGGCCACACAAAACCAGGGTTATCAAAACTTTGATTTTTCAAGAGAAGCTAGAATTCAGATTTTTATATTAAATTTCATGCCTTTTAAGTGTTGGAAAATGTCATGCAAGCCAGGTAAGACAAGTCAGAGGGTCCGATTTGATCTTGAAACAATAAAACCCAAACCCAACTTAATTCATAACTAGGAAGACTAAAGCCTCTACACTACCAGCGTGGATAAAAGAGAGGCAGGTCTGCTTCCAAGTGTAATACTGTTTACCACCCATCTTCACACAATGTCTACTAATCAATCAAAAATTACAAGACACATCAAAAACAACAACTAAAAACAACCCAAACAGTGAAGGGAAAAGCACAGGCTGTTGTCTCCCCATACAATGGAACACCACCCAGCAACAAAAACAGACAACTGATACCTGCTGGGATGTGGATGAATCTCATATAAATTGCACTAAGTGAGAGGAGCCAGACTCGAAAGGTTATGGACAATGGTCATGCACACTATCGCATAATCACTCACGTGGCATTCTGGAAAAGGCAACGCTATAGAGAGAAAACCAAATCAGTTGTCAGGGGCTGCAGCAACAGAGAGGACCGGCCCCAAGGGACATAAGGGAATTTGGGGGACGAGAGATTGTTCTAGGTCTTGACTGAGGGGAGGTGATACCACCATATATGTGTGTTGAAATTCACAGCACTGCACACCTAAAAGGGTCCACTGTACAGAATGTAAATTCCATCTCAATAAACCCAGAGGGGAAAAAATAATGGTCAGGCCATGGGTGAGGGGCTCTGCAGGGAGTAGCTTAATATTGCACCCACTGAGGGGCACCTGGGTGGTGTGGTAGGTTAAGCACCCAACTCCTGCTTTCGGCTCAGGTCACGATCTCAGGGTTGTGAGATTGAGGCCTGTATCTGGCTCCGTGCTCAGCATGGAGTCTGCTTCAAATTCTCTCTCCCTCTCCCTCTGGCCCTCCCGCTCATGTTCTCTCTCTCTCTCTCTCTCAAAAATAAATAACTAAATCTTTAAAATAATAATAATAATAATTGCACCCACTGAGTAGGTACCAATTGCACACCAGTTACTGAACTAAAGATTCATCTTATCTCCTCACAACCCAAAGGGTAGATTCCATCAACATTTTACAGACCAAATCAGGCACTGAAGAGACAAGAGGGGTTGCCCAAGCCCACACAGCAGTGAGCAAGACAGCTGGGTCCTTCCAGGCACGTGTGACACCCCAGTGTGTGCTCAGGGGGAGCCAATGCCAAGCCTGAGACCCTGCAATGTGAGGTCTGTGAGAGTCATTGGCATCAGTAACGCCTTGATCCTATTAAAGGCCATACACCAACCAGCCCCGTCGTAGCACCAGCACCTTGGGACCAGATGACCATGGCACAGAATGCAGTCAGCCAGCTCCTAGGCAGTTGGATGGCCCTCGGTGGCCCACCTACCTCCCTCCCTGAGCCTCAGTTTCCCTGTCTGTAAAATGCAATAATACCTACTGACAGGATCACTTGAGGACCAAACAAAATGTATAACCACCAAGAGCCAGTGTGTAGGTGCTCAGTCAATGTGGTTATGGTTGCTGTTATTAGATCTAGCACGGCACTAGCCCCTGTCCTCCCTGTTTCCTTCACAGCAGTCCGGACCCTGTTCTGAACCCGTATTCATTGGTCCTGCCTCCAAGCCCTCGCTAGAAGTTTCTTCCACTCCACATGCCACCCCACCAGCCTTCCCTACTTTAATGCACACTCCAAGGCAAGCTCAAACAAAACCTTCTCTCCTGGCCAGCATCCAGCTCCACAAATCAGACCAAGGAAGGGAGAGGCGAGCGTTGTGGAGGGGAGGTGACCTTACCTTCACACACAGCAAGCCAACTGTGTGTGCAGACAGTGAACCCTGGGCTCCAAAATCCTGACAGAGGGCTCTGTGCTGCCTTCCCCAAGACCACCAGGCTCCCACATACATGCTTGGACCCTCGAAACCTCAAACCCCACACAAAGACTACACCATGAAACCTGTCCCCACCCCTGGGGTTAGAGCCTTGGGAGGCAGGCCATAGAGGGAGAGTCAGCGGGCCAGTGAGACCGGAGTCAGGTCTGTCATAGTGTGCTTGCAGGAGATACCCACCCCAGCCCCTGGGGCGAGAGAAAGGGAGCCAGACAGGGCCCCCGGAGATCTGGGTTTGAATCCTGACTCTGCTACCCGAGCCGGGGGCCCAGCACAGCCGGCTGGCCCTCTCTGGAGGCTCTGTCCTGTGTGCAAGGTGATGAGCTGCTTGCGGAATGAAGGTGCTGGGAAGGGAATGCATTCGTGCACAAAATGATCTGAACTCTTTCCCACCTCCAGGCTCATGACCCGCTGCCTGGCCCTCTGCCTCCCGTCCCCACCTGTCCTCATGCCCTGCCCACCTGTCCACCCCACTCCTTCCAGAGCTCCCTTCCTAGGCACGTATGTAGCAAACTATATATTTATTCTGCTTATCTGTTGACTGCCTGCCTCCCCACCACCCAGAACATCAGCTCCGTGAGCGCGGGGTTTTTCTGATTAACTCACTGCTGAGTCTCCCCAGAGCCTACCTAGCACATAGTAGGTGGCCCAGACATACTTGTTGAATAAACGGCTTGTCCTCCAGCTTCTGTATTCGGATTCCTTGCTTGGGCATTTATGCCAACTGAGGCTTCTGAGCTTCGTTACAGATGCAAAAAAATTGCAAATACTTGACTCTCAAGGCCCTAAAACATGGAAGACTCGGGCAGGGACGGAAGGGTTAATTCCCCATCAGGGCTGAGACAGGAGAGAAGCCGCAAGACAGTACGCATCATGCTGGATGGCCATGACCTTTCATCCTGAGCGATACCCCCTCCGGAGTCAATTACCCCAGACAGGTGAGCCGCCGCAGTCTTGCGTGTGTGCAAACTTAGAAATTATGGCGCCCCCACCCCCCAGCCAGGAGGTGAGGCTCCCGCCAGGCAGCTCCTGCCACCAGCAGCCAGACAGCTCGCTCTGGGTGGGTGGGCAGACACGGGGTGCAGGTCAGGTGCGTCAGGGATCCCCTCCTCTGCCAGGGTCCCGGGCCTCCGCCTCCGTGAGGCAGAGATGTGTGAATCCGCCTGTGGCAGTCACAGGGCGCCAGAAACTCTGTCCCGAAGCCAAGAGGGCTCACGTGCACTCAGGGAGCAGCTTCACAGAGCACCCACCTGCAGTGTCTGGGCTCGCACCGGGGGCCGGGGCCCTCCCGTCCTCACCCGCATTCTCATCACAGCACCTAGGAAGGGGAGGGAGGGCCCCGGACCCACCCAAAGGAGGTCCCGCCCTCCCAGCGGTGCCCAGCGTGTCCAGCCAGGCCATCTCGGACTGGGGAGTGGGCTTGGGGTGGAGGGTGGCACACTGGAGCCTGGGGCCGTGGGCTCCAATGCCAGCTCCCCTGGGCACTCGCTGGGTAGCCTTGGGCAAGTGACTCAACCTCTCTGTGCCTCCGTTTCTGCAGAGGAAGGAGAGAATCAGGGTAAAGATCCCAGAAGAGAGGCCGGCGCACAGCTAGGGAGCGTTCAACTCCAGGTGGCCCGGCCGGTCCCACTTGGGTCCCAGGGCGCCTGTGGCTCTGGCCCGGCTGTCCCGTGAGAGCGTGGCCCGGGGGGGCCCTGGGTGTTAGCATGTCAGTGTTGCCACCACAAAGTGCCACGGACCCGGGGCTTCAACAACACAAGGGTACGGTCTCCTGACTCTGGAGTCCAAAAGCCCAAGATCCAGACATGAGCGGGTGGTTCACTTGGGCCTCCCTCCTTGGCTTGCGGATGGTGGCCCCTCCCTGTGTCCCCGCATGCTCGTCTCTCTGTGTGTCCGTGTCCTGATCTCCTCTTCTCCTAAGGACACCGGGCAGATTGGATCAGGGCTGCCCCCACGACTTGGTGTTATCTCAGTGAGTTCCATGAAGACCTGAGCTTCACATAAGGCCACATTCTGAGGTTCTGGGCTCAGGGCCCCAACATATGGACTGGGGAGGGGGGTCACCATTCAGCCTGTACAGCTGGGCACCTGTCAGCACTTAACCGGCTGGTCCCGGGGCCCCACTGAGAACTCGAGTCTCTGTATATTTGTTTAATCAGCTGAACCATGGTGGGGGGGTGCGTGGTCCCACGACTATGAGAGCCCCCACCTCACCTCCAGAACAGCGCACCTGGGAACATACAGGGTCAAGACAAACAGGAAACTCGGGCCCCCAGCGTCCTGGCCCTCAGCCCCAGAAATGGGGGTGATGACGCACAAGCCCTATGGTGTGTGCTGAGGGGGCCGCAAAGGGGCTGCCACGCCCGAGGAAGAAGCGACAGGCAGGCTGGGGCGGAGGTGTGGGCCAGGCTGGGCCCCGCACGGAGACCTGCTCGGGCACGCTGCTGGCACGCCCCCCTGCACCAGTCCCACCCAGGCTGGCACTACGACACATGTCTGCACAGACACCCACCATGTGATTATGCCCAGCCTTCCCGGCGTGCTCCTCCCAGCACCCCCACCACCCTCACCACAGGGACCCTCTCCTGTGCCAGCCTGGCCCCTGCCAACTCCTCATTCACCCATCTGACCTCAGTTTAGAGCCCCCCCACCCACCCTCCAGCCCCCACGCACCAGGCACTCTGCATGTTACTATCACCCCAAGCAGTGTTGTCATTTCCGGGTCCCCAGCCTCCAGCACCGCGCCATGCACATAGTAGGTGTGTTGATATTTGTTGAATGAGCAAGTTGATCTGTAAACCTTGTTTCCCCAGGACCCTGGGGACCTCTGACGCTTTGTTCTGGGGCCCCTAAGGGTCTCTGAGTCATGGCTGCTTGGGGAGAGTGACAAGGGTCTCTGTGCATCCTCCTGACCCTGGGGGCCCTTATGAAGGGCTTGAGGAAGTCTGTCTACTTCAGGGGGGAGTCGGTTCTAGTGATGAAAAAGGAAGCCTTGAGAGATCCAAATTCCCTCATTTAAAGCCTCAGGAATCTGGTGGGTGGTGGAAGGGGGGGTTCACGGGCCCCTGGGGTCCCACCTCTCTTCCACAGGAGGTGGGCACCCCTCTCACCCAGCTGTGACTCCCCAAGGGGGGCTGGGACTTCTGCTAACAGGTTTGGAATGGCTAGAAACTGTACAAGAACACGGTCTTTGGGTCCCTATTTATTTCTTGTATGAACAGAATATTCTGTGCTCTCCCATAATTCACCCTGTCATCCTCAATAGCTAATAACAAGAGTTAACATTTTCTAAGCCAAGCACTTCAAATTCCTTATCTCATTTAATCCATGGACAAACTTAGGAAGGTTGGATAACTTGTCCAGGGTCACGTTGCAAGAACCAGTCAGGCCAACACTTCCAGAGCAGTTACTAGGTGCCATCCTCAGCCATTAGTTTATCCAGACACATTGGGTGCCAGGGCTACACTAGCATGTAGTAGGTGCTCAACAAAAGCTTACTGAATGGTCCTCTCTGTATTTTCTCCTGCATCCCAGACATTTAACACTGGAGATGCTCAATAAATATTTATTGTTTGGGTAGGTAGAAGAGCAAAAGAATGAAGGAAAGGAAGAAGGGAGGACAAGAGAAAGGATGGAAGAATGACCAATGGAAGGAAGGATGGGTGGAAGAATAGAAAGATAGATGATGGCTGGATTGATGGATGGATGGAAAGATGGTGGGATGGGTGGATGATGGAAGGATGGATGAAGGGATGGATGGATAGATAGGGGATGGATGGATGGTGGAACAGGTGGATGATGGAAGGAAAGATGGATGAAGGGATGGATGGATGGATGGATGGGTGGAAGGATGGTGGGATGGGTGGATGATAGAAGGATGGAAGGAAAGAAGGATGAATAGAGGATGGACGGATGGGTGGATGATGGAAGGAAGGATGGATGAAGTGATGGATGCATGGGTAGATAGGGGATGAATGGATGGAAGGATGGTGGGATGGGTGGATGATGGAAGGATGGATGGAAAGAAGGATGGATGAAGTGATAGATGGATTGGGTGGATGGATAGGGGATGGACAGATGGATGGAAGGATGGTGGGATGAGTGGATCACAGAAGGATGGAAGAAAGGAAGAATGAATAGAGGATGGATGGGTGGATGATGGAAGGATGGAAGGAAGGATGGATGAAGTGATGGATGGATGGGTGGATAGGGGATGGATGGATGGATGGATGACTGGATGGATGAGACCCCTCCTCAGTGCTGGGGAGGACAGTGATGTGAAGACACAAGCCTGCAGTAAGTTGTCGAGTACAGAAGCTATGGACATGAATGACAGAGCAGAGAACAGAAGCAGCCGAGGGCCTAAGGGAGATGCTGACATGAGAGAGGGTCCCTCTCACTGGGGGGAAGGAAAGGCTCCTAGGACTGACCTGTGAATGGGAGAGCTAGGCAAGGGTCCCCCTGGGAGGAAGGAGGGCATGAGCAAAGTGACAGGGTGGGAGAGAGGTGATCGATGTGCCACCGGGGAGTCGCTAATGCCACCTGGCTCCCTCCTGAGACCAGGAGCTCCTGGAGGTCAAGGGCTAGCCGTGTCCCTCTCTCCTGTCACAACCAGGACTGGCCTGACCCAGAATGGACTGATGGTCAGTTCCGCTGCTTCGACCGATTCAGCTCACACTGTGTGCCCATTTGGTCAGAGCCCAGAATGTGGTGACATGAACAAAAGTAGAAATGAGCACGCATTCGGCACCTACTAGGCACCAGATGCCCGCCATGCATGATCTCAGTAACCCTGGGCACGACCTGGTCATGGTCACAGGGTGGAGACAGACGTGCCCAGGGTCACACAGCCAGGGGCTGGCAGAGACCAGGATGCAGCACAGGCGGCTGGCTGGAAGGCCTCCACCTTCTCCATCAGGGGCAAGAGAGGAGCAAGAAGAACAGTGGTAAGACCCCGGGCACCACACACACGTGGCCTTGACACCAGTCCCTGTCTGGCACAGCAGTCAATTTACAAGATCTTAGGGGCCCTGCTCTCCGCTTATCTCTTAACAGTTCGTCAAGATGCATTAGGAAAATCCATTATTCTCAGGATGCTGAGGGGAGGGGCCGTGCATTGAGTTCTGCTGCCTCATTCTTCACCTGGGTGAGGCTGGGAGGTGGGTGAGGGGCAAGGCCGCCCTGCCCGGTCCCTCCCCTCACTCCGGCAGGCCGGCTCAGCAGCCGTCTCCCCATCACCCCACAGTGTGGCTGTATGAAGGAGTCCGACTCCAGGCAAAAAAAAAAAAAGGAAGGTCGCCGTACTGCCAAGAAGACCAGCCTCACTGGGGAAGGACAGTGGGGGGCTCTGAGTTCTCTAGCTGCCACCTGAGTTTCTGGAATCTTCCTGGCTAAAATCCCCGCTGCGACCCATGTGTCCCCCAAATGTCATTCCTGCATTCCCTGAGTGCCCACCAGGTGGGCTTGGAGGAGGGGAAGATGCTGCCGTCCCTGCTCTCAAGGGGGCGTCCTGGTCCATTCGAACCATCACAGCAAAATGGCTACCAACAGCGGGGGGCTTACGCTACAAGCACTCGCTGTCGCGGTCCCAGAGGCGGGGGGTCCACCATCAGGGTGCCTGCAGACCTAGCGTCCTGCGAGAGCCCCATTCCTCACAGATGGCCTTCATCCCGCCCAGCCTCCCACGGCGGGGGGGCGGGGGCTCTCTGGGGCCTCTGGTATGGGGGCACTAATCCCGTGCGCGGGGCCCCATCCTCATGGCCTAAGTGCCTCCCACAGGCCCTGCCTTCTTACGCCATCACACTGGGGGGCTAGGGCGTCAGTCACCAAGATCATTACACGGGAGTGTTGGGAGGACACAAACACTGAGTCCCCGACAGAGGTGTGGCCGCGGGCGGGGGGAGGCAGCGGCGACAAGTCAGAGATCCACAGCTGACCTCGGTGACAGATGCACGGAGAGCTGTGTGGACCCATCGCTGGGGACACGGTGAGGACCCAGCTAGGCAGAGGAGGACGGCCCACAGGGGAGGGACTGCCGGAGGGGCGTCGGGAAGACCTGCTGGGGTGCACCGGCCGGAAGAGGAAGACCAGGGCATCGGGGCTGAGGGAGCAGGCACGGGGGCACCGGCCAGGGAACGCAGAGGGGCTGAGGGGAGGCGTCCTGACCACAGCACGGGGCCCAGACTCGATCCACGGCCCTGGGAAGCCACGGATGGCTGTGGAGCAAAGGACTGACCTCGTCAGACCCACCTGGGCAACATCGTTCCGGGACAGCGTGGACGTCAGGGGAAACCAGAGGCAACAAAGACAGTGGGGAGGCTGCTCCAAAGAAATGGACAAGAGCACGGAAGTTTCCAGAAAAGAGGCCAAGTCCAGGCCAGTTTTATCTGCCGCCTTTCCACGACCCCTGGCTTGGGCCACGCAGTCTTTTTGTCTGTCTTCATGGCTCACCCCCTTCTCCTTCCTCCCCGTCTTAACCTCACTGTCCCCCCACCCTCCCCTGCAGGTGCACCCAAGACATCTGCCCCGTCTGCTCCCCCCAGCACGCCTCTTACGCCAAGCGAACCAGGCAGCCGGGCGTCTGCCGCTCCCGCTTTGGGACTGTCTCCCCCTGCAGGAGGAGGCCCGTGTCTTCACTGTCTTTGTATCCCTGGGCCTGGCACATAGTAGGTGCTCAGTGAGTCTCGCACCTGAATGAATGATGTATGGACGTCCCGCCCAGATGGTGCCACATAGTATATTACCTGAATCTGTCACCGTTATACCCCCATTGTCTTTCCCCCTATTGGTGCCAGATTGATGCACTGGAAATTTAATCCATCACCAAGGAAACCCTTTCGCTTTAGTGAAATTAACCGTCCTGTCCTTCCACAGTCCAGGCCCTGCACACAGTAGGGATCCACAAATAGAGAAGAGGGGTCTGATCACTACAGCACCCTGGGAGGCGACGCCGAGGCTCCTGCTAGGCCTCTACCTAGCTGCACGTCCCATTTACAAGGCCTGGGGCTTCTCGGCAGCCCCAGGGCCCAGCTGCGCAGGATACCGACTGCTCAGGTGACCGTGGCTCAGCCAGACGGACCTTTCACTGGTGCTGGGAGTCTCATGATGTGCAATTATCCAAGCACACTTCACGCTATAGAAAAGGGGCTCCTGATCTGCAGAGAGGCCAGCTCAGAACTTGCCCCTGGACTGTGGCGAGAGCCTGCAGGGGCCCTGACTTTGCCCCATGGGGCCTCCAGGCAGTCCAGAGTGCCTGACCCACAGTAGGATGTCTGCCCCACAGATAACCTGCTTAGTGGAACAGTCACCAGCCCCATAGACTCAGGAGAGGCCACGGAGGGGCCACCCTGTGTGGACTGAGCACCGACTCCATGCCCTGCCCGGGTTAGCTTATGGGATTCTTACAACGTCTGCATGGGCTTGGCATCATGATCTCAGCTTTTGGAAACTGAGGCTCACAAACACAGAGCCACCTGCCCAAGGCATGCAGGCAAGACGTGGCTGGTACAAGCCTGGCTTCAGGCACCATACCCCTTTCCTGCAATTGTAGGACCTGAACACCACGAACTGTGGGTTTATAACAACTGAAATTTCTTCTCTCCAAGTCTGGAGGCCAGAAGTCTAAGATCAAGGCGTTCACAGGGCTCGGGCCCTTCCTGCCTCTTCCAGCTCCTGGGGCTCCAAGGTGTCCCTGGGCTTGTGGCCCCACGGCTCCGTGTCCCCTCTGTCCTCATGTGGCCTCCACCCTGTGTCTGTGTCCAACACCCCCCCTTTTATTTAAGGACACCGTCACTGGAGGAGGGCCATCCTGACCAGCATGACCACCTCTTCACTGGATTACATCTAGGAGGCCGTATTTCCAAATGAGGTCATAGTCACAGCTTCCAGGTGGACATGAATTGGCGGGACACTGTTCACCCCAGTTCAGGCCGACTCCAAATCCACGCTGCCCCTTCCCCCACTACGCCTTGCTTCCCTGAACAAACGTGATCCTTTCACTTGCCAGCAAACGGGGCCGAGGCCGCCCTGCTCCATTTTGGACCGCTCATGTGGAAAACAGAAGCGTCTCCATGGCCGGTGAGCTCATTTCAGTCATGCTTGACGGGCTCCCCACAAAGATTTTCCGTCTGCTCCCTCCCAGAGCTCAGCTCCAGAGGCCTACTTTCCAGAGGTCGCACAGCCTCCCACAGAGAGCTAGCAACTCTCGGTGGCATCCACGTCCACCCACGGCATCTGGAACTTTCTGGGACATCTGGAGGGGAGGAAGCTGCTCACATCTGTCACTCTCCCTGGAACCGATGCACCTCGTCACCATGGTCGAGCCAGCTCTGTGAGGCCTCCCAAGCCGAGGCCCCTGGCCAGCCCTCCCACAACCGCCCAGAGTCTCCCCAACAGATCTGGGGCTTTGGGGGGTAATTCGGGAGCCCCTGCACCCAGGACATGCAAGCCCAGTTCCAGCAAGTTCTTCTTGTGTGGAAATGGGAAGACTCCATCTGCCAAGCCAAGGGCTGCAGCAAGGGGTAGGGAAGGGGCTTCCTGAGGTGACTGATGGGGACCTTTTCTGTATAAGGTTACTCTCCACAGACACCCTGCATCTTAGCATAGACGAGAGCACGAGCTCCCGGGATGGTGGCCCCCACACTGAGGACCATGGAACCCAAGAAAGAAGGCCTGAGTCTTGCTAACACCTGAGGCAGGTACAGAAGGGAGGAGGAGGCAGGAGGAGCAAGGATTTAAGGGGCCAAAGGAGAGAGGGGTGGAGGGTGTCCAAGAGGTCGTCCTTTCACATCCCAGGGAAAATCCACACGGGCACCCCGGCTCTGGTGGTGTGGGCCCAAAGTCCACAGGCCAGAGTGGGAATTTCTCAGGTATCCCGCTGAGTACTGTGCAGAGCCTGAGCATAAGGACAAGATTTCCTAGTTATGCTGCCAAAAGCACAACGCATAGAAGAGAAAATTGACAAATTGCACTTCATCAAGATTAAATCCTCTGCTCTTCAAATGACACTGTGGAGAGGATGAAAGGACAGGCCACAGACTAGGAGAAAACACTTGCAGATCATATAAATGAGGAAGGTCCTGCTTATATAAAGAGCTCTCACAACACAACAACAATGACAAAAGCAGCAACTTAAAAAATGGACAAAGGATTCTAATAGACACTTCACCAATGAAGGCAGATTAAGGGATGGCAAATCAGCATTAGGAAATGTGGGACATCAAGGGTCACCAGGGAAAGGCAAATCAAAACCATAATGAGGTACCACCACACACCTGTTAGAATGGCCAGAATTAAAGAGACAGACCATTCTAAGTGCTAACAAGGATGGCGCGTGGGCCGGGGGGGGAGGAGGGGCGGGGACAGGATTCACTTTCATCACTGGTGAAAATGTAAAATGGTGGGGCGCCAGGGTGGCACAGTCAGTTGAGTGTGATCTCGGGGTCGTGATCTCAGGGTTGTGAGATCGAGCCCTGATTCAAGCTCCACGCTCATGTAGAATCTGCTTGGGACTCTCTCTCTCTCTCTCTCTCTAAAATAAATAAATAAATCTTTAACAAAAACATAAAGTGATACAGTTTGGCAGTTAAACATGATTTGGCCACCCCACTCCCAGGTATCTGCCCAAGAGAAATGACAGCGCACATCCCCCCAAAACTCGTACAGGAATGGTCGCAGCAGCTGTATTGTAATAGCCACAAACCGGAACCAAACCAAGTGTCCATCAGCACGTGGATCAACAAATCGTGGTCTATCCAAACAGCGGGATAAAAGAAACAAACTATTGATCGGCTCACGTGACGGGGACATGGGTTAATCTCCAAACAGCTCTGCGGAGGAAGAGCGCAGACGAGAGAGCAGGTGCTCACGGAAAAGTCGGGGAAAGCCACCAGTCTACGGCCACCATAGCAGCCGTCACCTGCGGAGCAGGCGGGGGGATGTGGGGGGGGGGCGGCGAGGGGACACAAGGAAGGACTGGGGGTGATGAATGTGCCCTCTCTGGTGATGGTTTTTCGGGGGCTCACATGGGTCAAAACTTACCAAAACTGTACACATTAAATATGTACAATTAATGGCACATCAAATATACGCCAATAAAGCCTTTTTTAAATGGCCTAAGGCTGGCGTGTGGCTCTAGCTCATGCTGGGTGGTTTGTTCTGGAATGCACTGTGCAGCATTAGGAATTCAGAGGAGCCAGTCATTCTCTGTAAATTCGCCAAGCCTCCCTGCTAAAAATCCAGCTTCACCGACCAGGGCAGGGCAAACCTAGGTCTAAGGTCGAGGCTGGGCAGGACCCCGCCAGGCCCACCCAGCTGCGTCTGTCCCTTGCCCCTTAGCTGGGCTGAGCCTGCAGGAGGCCCAGGGGTCCCGGGGGCCACATCATCGCGTTGCTGGAACTGGAGTCTGCTCAAGTCAAACAAGTGTCCTCATCCGATGACTCACAAACAACTTTAGAATGAAATCCTTTGCAAAAGCCCACTTACAAGGTGGATGGAAAGTGTGCCTATTAGTATGCAGATTTACTGAGTCAATTCCGTGTTTAAGGCCAATCAAGGTGGGTGAAGAAGCTGCCGCCGGGAACACGTACCTCCGAGGCCCTCCGGCGGCGCCCCCACATCCGGGGCAACACCATCTACTGGGGAGAAATTCTGACCCAGGGAGGAAAGGGGCATCACTTGCAGAACACCCCCCCACTCCGCGAGAGACCCACACAGGCCTGGAATCTGCAGTGTGTTTGTTTGCAGACACATACATTTGCAGGGGCTCAGACACACACACCAATGGCAAGAGGAGATCTTGCATGACCCCTACAAAAACCAGGTAGCCTGCCAGCCAGGGAAGGTGTCTGGGCCCCAGTGGGTCAGGGTACACCTTCTCTTCATCAGCATTTAGTCAAATGACTTTTTTTTTTTTTTAAGATTTTATTTATTTATTTGAGAGACAGAGATAGCGAAAAGAGAGCATGAACGGGGAGGAGAGGGAGAAGCAGACTCCCCACTGAGCAAGGAGCCCGATAATGGGACTCGATCCCAGGACCCTAGGATCATGATCTGAGCCAAAAACAGACACTTCAGCGACTGAGCCACCCGGGCACCCCTAGTAAATGACTTTATTTATTTTTTTTGTTTTGTTTTGTTTTAAGATTTTATTTATTTGACAGAGAGAGACACAGCGAGAGAGGGAACACAAGCAGGGGGAGTGGGAGAGGGAGAAGCAGGCCTCCTGCTGAGCAGGGAGCACGATGCGGGGCTCGATCCCAGGACCCTGGGATCATGACCTGAGCCGAAGGCAGATGCCCAATGACTGAGCCACCCAGGCACCCCTAGTCAAATAACTTTAAACTGAAATTCAAATTCAATGTTTGTGGCACCCCTAAGGTCCCCTGCAGGAACCAGGTTTAGAACCCACGTTTTATCTGAATGCCCCACTCTGCAATGAGCAGCAAAGGCCTGGAAGGGTGTGCCTTCCCCAGGGACCTGCCTGATGTCCCGGCAGCAGGACCGGGAACCTGGCCTTCAAAGGCGACCAGGGCCCCTGCCGCAGCCAAGCCCTCAGCCCAGCTGAGGGAGCCAGGAGGCCGGGATTCAAGGCCTCGGTTCACACACTGCTTAGCGTGTGACCTCGGACAAGGATTTAACCTCTCTGTGACTCAGTTTCCTCATGTCTAACACGGGGCTGATGATAGCCCCTACTCCCATGAGTCGCTGAGATTCAATGTGACACAATAACCACACTGCTGAGCAGAGGCCCAGCCAGGCAGGGGTGGGGCCGGAGAGCTGGTGGCTCTTCATGCCTCCGTGCCCCCACCTCCCGCCAACACCCATGCTGCTCCCTGGGCCTCCAGCACCATTCTCCCCGGCTCGGAGCTCCCCAAATCCACCCCTCCTTCAGCCTTCTCTAAGAAGCATTCCCCACTTCACAGGGTGGGGAAGCCGTACGTTTTGAATTCGAATCCCACCATTTCTTCGCCCTGTGGTCTTGGCCACTTCAACCACCGCACGGGAGCACCGTTCCCTCCTCTGCCCTCGGGAGGGGACACCCCTGGCTTGCAGGGCTACTGCCCAGAGGGAACAAGCCAGCACGGGGAGCCACCTGCCCGCCCTGTGCCCAGCAAGCCGCAGCCCCGGGCAGTGCTCCGGGAAGCCCGCCCCGCCCCTGCCCTTCTCCCCTCCACGGAGCCCGGCCCTTGGGTACCAGGAGGACCGAAGCCCCTGTGTGGTTTTCAGGTGCGCTAAAATCTCCCTGAATCCGAGTCCCCTGCCAAAATGAGGAAATGAGTCCTGAAGTCCATCACCCGTGTGCTTCCAGTTTGCTGGGTGACCTGACACAAGTCACTTGACCTCTCTGGGACTCCCTCCACATCCACAGGCAGGAGATAAGCACCCACAGTCCGAGGGAGGCCGTGGCCGTGCACCCAAGTGCACACGGTACTTTAGACCCCACCAAGGGCCCCCCAGGCCAGCCCCACCCGCAATCCAGCACACAGGGCCAGGTGGAGGAGTGTGAGGGAGGGAGGCTTTGCCAGGGGCTCCAGAAAAGCTCCAGAAAGTAGAAGGCCACCAGGTGAGACGTGCATAAGGGGGAGCAAGCACCGTGACGAGCCCAGTAGGCCAAGGTTCAGAAGGAGTCTGGGGAACAGGAGGCCTTGGTGTAGAGGGCACAATGCCGTGGGCGTGTGCACTCCAAGCTGCCCTGCACCCAGGCCAGGCTGTGTGGGTTTCTCCCAGAGAGGCAGAAGGAAAAGCAGAGAGAGGAGGAAGGGGGCCAGGGCCTGAGGATGATGGGCGCTGGTGGGGTGATGAGTGGGGGCTGCTGGGGGGGGCAGCATGGCCCCCTTTGGAAAGCAAGATGCCACCAGCTGCCGAGGTGTGTCTGTGATGTCAACCCCAACCATGCCACCCTCTTCAGTAGGTCGCCAAATCCACCAACGTCCCGGGGAACAGGCCAGGCTGATGTCGTGCTGGAAACCCAGGAAGAGAGGGGGCTCCCACGAGGGCCAGCCTGATGCACGGAAGAGCAGGGGTCCACCCCAAATGCAGAACCCAGGCCCCCCCCTGGCTTTGGCTCCCCCACCCTCAGGTGGACAGGGCTCAACCTCTTTAACCCCGAGTCTGTGGGTCAGAAGAGCCCCTTGCTGCCCGTGGTGCCCCCTAAAGGTGACCAGGAGGTGCCGATGGCAAGGGGAGCACTCAGACAGAGCCCAAGGTCACCAGGTGAGGCCGGCACAGAGGAGGGAAGAGGTGAGGTGGGGCCGGGGGTCCCGGGCCTTTGCCCTTCTCCTGGGGTGGGGAGCGCTGAGCCCGAGGACTTTGAGCAGGCTCAGTCGGAGTCCAGGAAGAACCCTGAGTGGGGGGTGGGTGAGAGCGGCCCGAGGGAGGCTCCCCCGAGCCCCCGACCCGGAGCGGGGTCCCCATGTCCTAACTGTACCAGCTGCATGAACAGAGGGGCCCGAGGGGACCCGGAGACGGCTGTGGATAAAGAAAAAAGGCAGAGCCCCCTCCCCGGACACCATGCACACAGGGGCACGTGCACACACACACGCCCAGTCACACACCCACGGCACACCCACGCTGTGCGCTTCCCGCCCACCCCGCGGCCCCGCCGACGCCATTCGCGGGGTTCACAGAGCACCTATCAGCGCCCACCCTCCGCGGCTCCCCGCGAGGACGGGGCCCAGACAGTGATGGAGGCCCACGCGGTCCCAGCCGGGGTGGCAGGGGGCAGGCACTTGCCCCCCCCCATTCCGCATCTATAGCCTGAGGGACCCCCGCCCCCGCCCCAGGCTAGCACGGGAGTTGTTGGGAGAGAATGGACAGGAAGTTGTGCACATCCAAGTGGCTGCTTTTCTTCTTTTCTGGATGAATTCGTTATGGAAAAAAACTTCCAGGCTGCCTAGAAGTGAAGAAGAAGAGTCATGCATGGAATCTTCCGGAATCCCCTCCCGGGGCCTGTGAGCGTCCTTCCCAGGCACAGGGCTGCCTTTGTCTGGCTCTGAAAGTGGTTTGGGTTTGGGGAGGGGAGGGGAGGGGAGGGGGCTGCAGGGTTGACACCGCCTGGGACTTGGCTGGCCTGGCTTCTCTGCCCCTTTCTGGGAATCTGTGCTCAGGCATGGAGCCTGACTCGCCTCAATATCCCCCAAACACAGAAGGCCCCCCCAAGAACTGGACTTTCTCAAGAGAGCCAGGAGTGGGACAGCATGACCTTCCACATCCTCTCAGGCACCAAAATAGCTCTCAGCCCCCGGGGGGCGGGGGGGAAGGGTGCAGGTCAGACAGACCCCCTTCTTTGTCAAAGGGCTGACTCCTGGTGCTCGCTTCGGCAGCACATATACTAAAAAAAAGGGCTGACTCCTGGGCACTGGAAAGGTCCTCCTGCCCAGCCCCCAGCCCGCCTCCAGGGTCCCCTACAAGTTCTCCTGCTGGTGGTCACTTGCTGCTGGCCACGGTGCCTGCACCCCTCCAGGGTCGGCACCACCCTGACCTCCAGGCAGCAGGGCGCGGTACATGGAGCAGAGATCCACCGGCAGGATGACCCCCAGCTGGCCCAGGCCAGCACAGGACACATCTTACCCACCTTCCCCAGCGTGAGCTTTGGGAAGTGAAGGCGACTCCCCCGGGGACTCCCAGCCCCTGGGAGCCCCCTTCTTGGGGCCTGAGCGCTACAGTCCTTGGAGGGTTCTCAAGTGACAGTGTCAAATGCCCCCATCCAGCCCTTTGGTTCTGCACCGCCCTCACACCTCCCCCGCCCCCGCTGGGCTCCAACTACTTCATCTTCAGAAGAGAACACAGTGGTCATGGCACGTCCCTGCTCCCCGAGACTCAGCAGGACCAAGGTCACCCTTCCTGCTCTCCCCTCCCTTTCCCTGCTCCCAGCACTCTTTCTGAGTCACCTCACCACCACCGGGCTACATGCCCCGGAAGCCAGAAGGGCACCCTTCATTCGAGATGCCTCCCTCTTCCTCCACCTCCAGACCACAAGCCTCCCGCAGCACCTCCCCACCCGCCCGCACCGACAGGACAGCTCTGGGTGCCCCCCGCCCTAGGGCCCACGCCCCGGCCCACAGCCCTGACCCCGCCGGCCAGCTGCAGGCTCCCGGGGGGCAGAGCCCAGTGCAAGGCAGGTCTGTGACTCTTCACTGTTCCCCCTGCTGAGGCTCTAGCCCCCTGCCTCCCGTGCAGCCGGCCGGCTGGTGAATGAGTAACACAACTAATACTCAGGGAGCAGCAGGGCTGGGGCAGGGACCAGGGACCCGGCTACCGGCAGCATCCCACCTCAAGGGAAAAACTCAGGAATGGGAGCCCCCATGGGGAGCAGCCCCAGCAGGG
Source organism: Leptonychotes weddellii (assembly GCF_054177405.1). Taxonomy (NCBI): domain Eukaryota; kingdom Metazoa; phylum Chordata; class Mammalia; order Carnivora; family Phocidae; genus Leptonychotes; species Leptonychotes weddellii. The sequence goes on along the minus strand of NC_138370.1, from coordinate 174,967,681 downwards.
AGGGACCCGAGTGTCCTGGGAGGCCCTGTGTAGCCGCCCCCTCTGCCATCCTGCAACTAGGGGCATGCGTGAGCACACAGGGCGATGGGGCTTTCCTCCTCATTTGTCACACCGCGGCCTCCCGCCGGACTCCCCGCCTCCAGCCTCGCCCCCATCCATCTCTGTACCCACAAGTGTATGTCCAGCGAACTGGAGTCTGCCTTCCTCGCTACTGCCTAAGGGACCTTCCCAAAGCACAAATCTGATCAAGACACACATCCCTGCTTAAATTATTCCAGGCCTCCGGTCGCCCCAGGATAAAGGTGGGACCCGCCGGCAGAGAACACAGGAAGGGAAGCAGGAAGCAGGAAGTTGGAGCCCCAGGCAGCTGAGCACTGTGTGGGAGGGATGGGGGAGGACCTGGGCCCCATCTCTATTTTCAGAACTGGCCAAGCATCCCTCCTTAGCAAGGATTGTGTTCCATCAGAAGAATGTGCTGAGGAAAAAAAGATCAAAGGAGAAATGAGAGCAGGAATGACCAGTAAGTTCGAGTGAGTAAGGACCACGGGAGTGGGAACAGGATCCCTGCCAGAACATTCCCAGGGGCAGGAACCCCAGGAGCCCCCGGCAGGAAGCTTCAGCTGCATTCCCACGTGCTGGACGTTTGAAACATTCTGCTTCACTGTGGTTCTTCTGAAGAAGAAACTAGAAGAGAGGCCGAACTGGTTTTGCAGGTGGAGGCCTCTGCTGAGGGCTGGGCCTCCCTGTCCCCTGTGTCCACCAGGCCCTGCCCTGCCCCCCACCCACCCCGTCCCTGCTCCAGGGTGCCAGCCACGCTCCCTCCCAGGCTCGCACTCTCTACCCAGCCCAAGGTCTGGCTCTTGGAAGAACACAAGCAAGCTAAGAGGGGACCGGTCTGTATGGGACGCTCCTGGCGTGTCACGAACTCCCACCAGCTCCCACGGTCCTGGAGGGCAGCGGTAAGGCCCTGTTCCAACCCAGCCCTGAGACACGCCTGCTCAGCCAGCCGGCTGGACGGATGAGAAAAACAAAGGCCACCCGGCCACCCCTACTCCACCTCCTGTCCACCAGCTCTCGCACCGCCAGCCCCTGGAAGAGATGCTGAGTAGCTGTCTGTGAGCATACATGCGGGAACGAAGGCGCGGAAGGTGGAGGGCGGGAGGAAGAGGGAGAGAGAGGAAGGACAGCTCTCCCCAGAGCGTGGACCACACCTGCCCTGCTCCTAACGAGAAAGGAAGTCAGGCTTTGGTCTTCTGCTCTGGGCTGCGATCTACCTCCAGCACTGGGACCATGCCGGGAGGTACCCCAAGATGTATGAAGTCTTGGAAAAGAACTGATCGTTCTGTTCAGAAAAGCTCCAGAAAGCAGAAGGCCACCAGGTGAGACGTGCACAAGGGGGAGCAAGCAGTTTCCATCCGTAAACTGAGGCAGATAGCTGCTCAGGCCTGCTTGAGCTCTTGGAGCACCCATGAAGCTATGTGGGCGCAGGGCTGGCTCAGCAGGACGCCCAACCACGGGGCCCTCCCTCGCCCTGTTGCCCCTGGCCTCCTCCGCTCAGGACACTCTCACCCCGGGTCCCCCAGCGAAGGCCACTGGCCCCCGCCTGGATGCTAAGCTCTGTGCAGTTGGACAGAGGCCTGCTGAGCTCTGTGCCCAGCACCCTGGCCGGTCTGAGACGTGACTTCATCCATGACTCAGGAAGCGATGGCTGAGCACCACCTTCGTGCTGGCCGCCAACCATGGCCGCAGGAAATAAGGCAGGCCAGTGGGAGACTTGGACTTCAGGACAAGAAACCCTCAGTTCGCAGAAGAGTTTGTGGGGATACTGAGGCCACCCCGAACGCCAAGATGAACCTTCATGAAGTCTCGTGGGGCACCTGGGTGTCTCAGTCGGTTGAGCGTCCGACTCCTGCTTTCAGCTCAGGTCATGATCTCAGGGTCGTGAGGTCAAGCCCCGCGTCAGGCCCCGCACTCAGCAGGGAGTCTGCTTGAGATTCTCTCTCTCCCTCTCCCTCTGCCCCTCCCCTGTCTCAAAAATAAATAAATAAAATCTTTTTTAAAAAAAGTCTCGGGGCGCCTGGGTGGCTCAGATGGTTAAGCGTCTGCCTTCGGCTCAGGTCATGATCCTGGAGTCCCGGGATCGAGTCCCGCATCGGGCTCCCTGCTCGGCGGGGGGTCTGCTTCTCCCTCTGACCCTCCTCCCTCTCATGCTCTCTGTCTCTCATTCTCTCTCTCTCAAATAAATAAATAAAATCTTTAAAAAAAAAAAAAGTCTCGGGGCGCCTGGGTGGCTCAGTTGGTTAAGCGTCTGCCTTCGGCTCAGGTCGTGATCCCAGGGTCCTGGGATCGAGTCCCGCGTCGGGCTCCCGGCTCAGCGGGGAGCCTGCTTCTCCCTCAGACCCTCTCCCCTCTCATGCTGTTTCTCTCTCGCTCGCTCTCTAAAAAATAAATTTAAAAAATCTTTAAAAAAATTAAAAAAAAAAAGTCTCGTAAACTTGGTACTGACACTGGATCACGCCGGCTCAGATTTTAAAAAGCAACGACTAAAAAGAAGGGGAAGTGGCCAACAGGATCTGATGGCATCTCGGATGGCGCCAGTTCACACCTCCTGCGTGTCAGGAACCCAGCCGGCGGGCTGGAAGCCTGAGGCCACAGAGAGTGCGGAGACGCGGCTTTCTTCTCGAAGGAGAGAGAAGCCGAGGCCGCACAAAGGAAGCAAGCGGACGAGACATCCTCATCACCAGCAGGTACGACCCATTTATAACTCCTCGAAGCCTGAGTTCCCAACACCATTAAAAAGGTGACGTAAGGTACTTAATGAAGTTGGGGACGCCTCATTGATTTGAATATTGCGTGTCCCCGGGGAACTCGCTTCCCGTGTTCTGACGGTCTTCCCCCTGACCCCACGCCTGCTCGTTTTTGGAAAAGGTCCTCCGGGGGCACTAATTCTGAAAAATCAAATTAGATTTGCTTTTTACAACCCTGTCAGAGCTCTGTTCTGTGCACGTGAAGGATCAGCTGGGAGCACCCGCCGCATTAATATCCGATCGTGAACACGGCCCCCCAGGCGCTCCAAGGTCCCGGACCAGCGAGGCTGGGCGGTGAAGTCCGCGCTCTGCTGGGGCTCACACAGCTCGGGGCCCACAGACCTCAACTGTTAATAATGCAAGATTGGGGGGCGCCCGGGTGGCTCAGTTGGTTAAGCGACTGCCTTCGGCTCAGGTCATGATCCTGGAGTCCCGGGATCGAGTCCCGCATCGGGCTCCCTGCTCGGCGGGGAGTCTGCTTCTCCCTCTGACCCTCCTCCCTCTCATGCTCTCTGTCTCTCATTCTCTCTCTCTCAAATAAATAAATAAAATCTTTAAAAAAAATAAAATAAAATAATGCAAGATTGGGGAAACTTTGAAGTGCTAATCAGATGATACGCTTATGTTTATTGACATCATAAAATGCTATTCAATATCCTCATTATAGTGTCTAAAAGGATGCAGGTGTCCCCACGCACACAGACGCACACACACAGCACATAATTATTGATTGCCTACTACAGGCCAGATACTGTTCTAGAAGCTGGGGATCAAGTGGGCAAAGTAGCTCACATAAGGACGTAAAATACATGTTATAACTGACTTTGGTAAATGACCTGGAGGAAAATAAAAACAAGCAGGGGCACAGAGCGTGTGGGGTGGGCCTGGGGTTGTTTAAAGAAGGTGGTCAGGGGAACCTCGCTGAGAAGGGATAGCTGTGCACAGCCTGAAGGGGGAGGTAGAGAGCAGACATCTGGTGAAATGGCAGATGCAAAGGCCCTGAGGCAGGGGTGTGCTCAACAAGGAGGTCCGTGTGCTGGAGGCAGGGAGAAGGGGCGGTGCAGCCTGGCTTCTCTGAAATGGGAACCACTGCACAGCAGTTAGTCATTCATGTGTCTTTGCTCCAGCAACACGCAAGCTTTTTGAGGGCAGGGAGCACACCTGGCTCCCATCTGCATCTGGCATTCTTGCAAGCCTGCCCCATAAATATCGGGATACGAGATGGTGCCTGCAATTGGGCCATAGAGACGAGACCAGAGACGAGAAATAGCAAACAAAACAAAATGCTGTGTAATTAGGTGCTGAGCTGGGAAAAATGGGCTGCAGATGTAGATGGTGGGCCTGCCCACCCCCGTTCCACACTGCCCGTGGCCCTCAGGTAGGCCACAGAAGCCACTGCAGGGGAGAGGGGAGGGGGGCAGCGACGGAAGGAGAGGAAAGGTTACCACAGCCACCTACATGGTGCCCTGCCTACTGGATTTGTCCGAGAAAGAATCGGCAGGAAAAACAATTCAAGGCGTGAACCACCTCCTTCCAGATCAGCAAGAATGCAATCCAGAAACACGTGCAGAGGCACAGACCATTTGGGAGATGGGCCCAGCTAAAGGAAAAAGAACAGAAACTGCCCGTGGTTTCCGGAAACAAGCTCTCCTCTGGGGCCGTGAGGCCCCCAACCCTGAGCCTGGGCAGCAGAGGCGGCTGGGGGATGTGTGCCCGCAGCTCAGGCAGCAGCTGGGGCCAGCCAGGGACCGGCACACGCCAGGCACAGTGCTCCCCAAGCCAGCCTGCATCCCTGTCACGGCATGGGACCACAGACCAGGTGTCAGCCTAGCCCCCCAAGTCCCAGACCCGGTCCTGAGCCCGCACCAGCCGCTGAGAACTCGAGAGTGATATTGATCCACTCATCTGTTCATTCAGGCAGGAGTATTAGTGGTCCTGTCTCTGCAGGGTGGACTGAGGATGCGCACTTAGCACTTGCTCCCTGCCTCACCACCAGAATAGAAGCCCCATTAGGAGCACAGGCTTCTCAGTCGTGATCACTGCTGTTTCTCCCGTGTCTACACGGCCCCCTGGCATGTAGGTTCGCAAAACAAACATCCGTGGGACCAATGAATGAGATGAGTGAGAGGACAGGGAATGCCAAGCTCTGGGCTGTGCTGTGGGACCCAGGAGTAAACCAGACCATGCCTGCCCCAGGGATGGACAGAAGGACAGAGGGCCGGCCAGAGGAAAACAGAGGGACCACACCGGCCCAGGGTGGCACCTAGCTGAGCCTGAGCAGCTGGGGAAATTTCCCCAGGAAGGTGAAGCCAAACTGAGTCCTGCAGAGGGAGGAAAGGCCGACTCCCCCGGGGAACATCTGGGCGGAAGGAGCTACTTATGCAAAGGCCCTGAGGCACACAGGTGCACGGTGGCTTTAGGCCACTGGATCTTGCAGAAGTCACGGGGGGCCAGTGGCCAGACTGACTAGACCGAGGCTCTTCTCTGTGAGTGGGTGGAGTTCCCATGCCAGGTCAGGGCGGGTGGCAGAGACGGGTTGGGCCAGGTCAGCAAGGAGGCTGGCAGGAGGTAGGCCAGGGAGGGTCCCCCCAGGCACTCCACGTGGTGGTCCAGGGATGCTGGACCCCCTGGATTCAAAGGCTGGCAATTATTTCCCTTCTCTGTGCCCAGGGTCCTCATCCACAAACACTGATACCAACACCCACTCTGGAGGTCAGAGTCAGCATGCACCCAGTGGCTAGAACAGTGCCTGCCTCAGCGCTGATGTGCCACCGATAAAATTATTTCATTCTTGGAAGTCAGAGGCGGGGATGGGAGGGCTCATTTCCAGGAGGGTCTCAGCAGGGTTTAGGCAACAGTGCTGAGAGCCAGGAAGGAAGGAAGGAGCAGCAGATTCAGAAAGTCCTCCCTTGCTCTCTCCCCCATGCTACAACTCTCAGCCTCCAGCCCTCAGACTCTGCTGGGTCCCCAGGAAAGGGGCCCCCACTTTCCACCCAGAAGGCTTCCTGCTGCATGGCTTGGAGAGGACCCTGTCCTCCCCTCAGTGCTCCCACTGCTGGGCCCCCTCCTCCAGGAAGCTCTCGGGCAGTGACTACGCCCTCACTGTCCCCTCACCCCAAGAATCCACTCAGCTGTTGCTCAACCAACTTATCAGCAGCTCAAAGGGCGGGGCAATGCCTGTTCCGAGTCTCGGTCTGTGGGCCCAGGGGAGGGCATGTCGTCTCTCTTGTCCTGATTCTGCCAGCCTATAGCTCTCTTCTCAGCCCCAGTGAGAAAGGCCGGTTCCATCAGACCCTGACTCCTGAGCGTCCAGCTCAGAGGGCGGCCAAGTCAGGCAAGGCCGGTGTCTGGGGGCTCTGGGAGGAGGACAAGTCAAGGTCAACACCAGCTCTCTGGTGTGTGTGCCTGGCTGGACAGTGGGATGGGACCCTAGGGAGCTCAGGGATGCATGTGCCTGGAGCTCCGGGCAGCAGAATTGTGCCGGAGAAGGACGAGAGTGCTGCGGGGAGGGGAAGGAGCCTGGCCCAGGGCCTCCTGTCCCTCCTGTCCCTCCTGGTTTCAGATGCTAAGACAACCAGAGAGAGCACAGGCCTTTAGAACCAAGGCCCTCCGCTCCTTTCCCTTATACCTTTAAGAAGAAAGAACCACAAAAATCAACCGACTAGAAAATTCTCCAGGATCTAACAGGCACTCACTTCACAGACAGACGTGTGGGTGCTTTTGCCCTGTTTTAAAAAGGAAAGGAAAAAAGTTATCTCTAGCTGTTCTTTGATGCTTCAGACCAGATGGTCTCAGAGAGATTTATTCGGGGCCACGCAATCCGTACCGAAAGGCACTTAGCATTGCAGAGGGGGAGAGCATCGTATTTGGAGGGAAAACAAGCAGCATCCAGCTGATTGGGATCCGGGGCCCTGGGCCGCCCTTGGCAGGCCACGCCTGGTTGGCAGCCCCGATGTCTCATTAGGGCACAGCCTGCCATCCGCTCAGCCGCACAGCCCGGCCCCCACTCACCGGGCTTCCATCAGCCCGAGCAGCCCCCCAGCCTGGGCCAGGCCGCCCACTTTGTCCGCCAAGTGTCGGAGAGTGAATTCCCCAGGGCACTGATGATTCCTCCTGCTTTCTTGTCTTATCTGCCCACCTCCCCGACACGCGTCACCACCACCACCAGGGTTTTTGGCCTAGACGGGGAGCCGGGGAGGGGTGGCAGGGGCCAGGGGGGCCCTTTTGTGAGGTCTCCTGCTAACACCCCACTAATCCCACCATTGCACAACCCTGTGGCGTGGGTCACTCTGAGCAATCTTCCCACGAGGCCCTTCCCGGAGGGGGACAAACCCGTGAAGGGTGGCAGGCTCCGGAAGCCGGATCTAGGCCGATTCCTCCAGAGTCTCCACCGCAGGGCTCCGGACACCGTGCGAGGGTCCACACGGCGCGGGGAGGCCAGGGCCACGGCCTGGGCAGCTCCAGCCCACAAAGGGTTGCGTCTGGCCCCGGCTGGGTCTTTGGTTAATGAAGACATCGGCCCCTGTTCCCTGTCACTCCAGCGAGACGGCTCCTTCCTCCTTCCTCCCTGCCTGTGATGGGGTGTGGACGCTGAGGCTGGAGACCACAGTGGCCATCACCGTCCACCACGGGACCGAGCCACCTGCAGCCTTTGTAACCACCAGTGGCTCTGAGAAACACACCCCAGGAAGAACGCAGCTCCACAACGACTAGGGCGTCCTAGCCAGGCCGCTGCTCCGTCAGGAAGCTGGAGAAGGCTCTGGCCGGCCTCCCCGGAAGAGTCTGCGTTGTTGCCCGCACCTCCAAGCAAAGCATCTTGGCTTCGGAACTCACCCGAGAAGCCAGATTGAGAGCCCAGGGGAGACGGGCCTGACCCTCTCGCCTCCCATGGCATCCTCTCCAGCACTGAACCCCTTCCTCGTTCATCCCTGCTGGAGCCCCTCCGGGACCAGAACTCACCCCTGCCTCCTGCATGGACAGAGCCCAGGGCTTGAATTCATATGGATGTCCCCAAAGTGCCCTTCTCTTCCTGCCACAGGCCCATCCTGGACCCCAGGGGCCTTGCACGCACACATGTGGTGCCAGTGTGCTCATCCAAGGTCCATCCCCCCCTTTGCCAGTTTTGGGGGGCACACACTGTCCTCTGGGAGGACAGACCAGGAGAAGAGATTTCTCAGGCCCTGGAAGCAAGCTGGAGACATTTAGGCACAGAATTACAGGGTCCCAGGTGTTGAATGTGGCCTGGGGGAGGGGTGGGCAGCTCCAGGGGCTCATGCTCTCTGCCCCACAGACTCTCTGGGCCTCACAATGGGTCACGGCCGAAGGAAACCACAGCTGGGCCCTCTGACATGTGGGGCCAGGACCGCGCCCTCGAGCAGCATTATGGGTCCCGGGCACCTCCCCAGCCTGGGCCTAAGTCTGGGCGGGCCTTGCTCTTGGAGTCACATAGGATATGTCCAACTCCCTTTCTACGGTAGCTCTTCCGTCACGGAGCTTAACCACAGATTCTAACCCTCCAGGAGCCTCCGGCGGGGGCCTGGGAGAATGCCCGTGAACACCAGGGCCAGAGGGACCTGGAGTCACACAGCACAAGCCCCGCCCACCACTCAGCAAGGGGCAGTGACCTGCCCGGGGTTCGGCGGTGGGCAGCAGGAGCAGAGCCAGGCTCCCCACTCCCGAGCCAGAACTCCCACCCAGCACCATCCCCAGGGAGGGGCCGGAGAGCAGAACAAACACAAAAGTGGCATTCACGCAGGGAGCCTGATGACCGCAGAGGGGCAGAGGGTGGCCTGGCCTCTCCCTCCAGCCCGGGTTGGGCGGCCATCCACCAAAGCCTCTCACAGCCACTGAGTGCCCCATGGGACCCCGCAATGGGCACTGGGGATGCCAACGACTCAGGGCCTCTGCCCTCCGGGACGGGGCAGCTATGAGAAACTCCAGAGGCCCAGACAGGGGGCCTGCAGGCATCCAAGGAGGTAGAGAGAGCCCCCCGGGCCCCTGAGCAGGAGCCGTCAGCGGGGTATCAAAGGCAGAACACAGTGGAGCGGGGACACTGCGAATCCAGAGGCTTGAAGACACAGCCGTCTGGCTAGGGAACGGCCAGGCTGGTTCTGGGCACCCGGGACGCCAGGCCAGGCGTGTGGACTTGTCCAGCAGGAGCTGAGACGTGGGCCTGTCTCTGACAGACGGGCACACAGAGGGGAGGGCTCTCCTCCTAGAGTTTGCTGTTTTCCACGCTGACCTGCAGGAGTGGGTCTGGCCCTGAGCTAGCGTTTGCAAATACTAACTCATCCACCCCTCCCACAGCCCAGTGGCCGGGACACTGATTCCCATTGGACAGGTGGGCAAACTAAGGCTCAGAGAGATGCGGTCGTCTGTCCGAGATCCACAGTCATCGGGGCAGAGTGTCCTCAAGGGGCAAAAGAGAGGGAGCCCCTCTAGGTTCCAGGGGCCCCTCTGGGATACAGCCATGTCCCCAGGGCCCGGTCTTTGGAGAAGAGGCTGCTAGGGAGCCCCATCCTGGCTCATCAATCCCCACTACCAACACAAGTGTGTTCCCCTCACACAGCCTCACTGGTGACACCGATGAGAGAGACAGATTTTGTCCGCCCGAGAGGAACAGAGATCTCTGCCTCCTGGAAGCTGTGTGTGCAGAGGTTGAGCGGGCCTTTCCAGGGTGACCAGGGAGATGGGGGTACATGGGAGGGAGCACCCCCAAGAAGGCGGGACAACGGGGCCAGTCCAGGGCCAGCCAGCAGGTGTCCCTGCAGCTTTAGGGCTAGACACTGGGTTCCAGTGCCCCACAGGCGCCATCCCCTTGGGGCTCAGACTTGTTAACGTCAGGGACCCCCCCCCCAGTCACAATAACAAACCAGGATGAGAGCAGCACCGTGTCCTGTCCACAGCATGTAGCAGGGCGGCTGTCCGGGTGCCCCCCGTGCACCTGGCCGGAGCAGGCAGACTCTCACTCGAGGGACATGAGGCCAGCCCCCCTCAACACTTCCCACCCACAGATTCCTGACGAGGGCTCCCAGGCCCCCGACCACCCCATGGCTGGGCATCTGGCCCTGGGCTGCCCCACCCCCACTGCCAAGGCAACGTGGCACCCAGCCAGGGGCTCTTCATCTCCAGACAAAGCCCCAGAGCAAACCGCCCGGCCGGCCGCCCCAGCTCAGGTTGCTGCCCGCAGAGGACCTGGCCGGGACTCTGATTATTCATGGAAATCAGGCCTCCGCCATGTTCCTGAGCTTCCGTGGGGCTGGCTTCACAATCGCCTCATTGTGTGGGTGGCCATAATGGTGTCTCCGGAGGAGGAGGGGGGAGGGGGGTGGGAGACAAGAAGGAGCAAGGGGGAGGGGGAGAGAGAGGTGAGGAGGAGGGAGGAGGAGGAGGGGTGGGATGGGGAGGAGGTGGGAGGAAAAGAAGGAAGAAGGGGGGAGCAAGTCAGGAGCCCCGCCACCCCCAGCCCGTGCTGGCTGGGCCCCCACCAATGAAGATGGGGTGGTGGTAATTCCCAAGCAAGGTGTCCCCTGTCAGAGGCCACGCTGCCAATCTGAAGGTCTTCGTCCCCCTCCTGGAAGGCCTCAGTGGTATGTCCCGGGGTCTCCGTCCTGGGGGGCTGGGGGGCTGGGGGGCAGGAGACCCCGTTCTGGCCCTGGCAGGGTTTGTGTGCAAACAGCGTGGTCCGGGGCAGCTCACAATTAAAAACCAGAACAACTTCCATTCACCCAGAGTCCAGGCGGCCAGAAAGCCCAAGGAACCCGAGTGCTTTTAGAGGATAAATAACAAAGAAACCAGGGAAGGGCTGAATTTTTTTTAATGAATCTTTGGGGGGTGCAATGCAATCAGGCCAGGTGGCTCCCCGATAGCTTCTTTGACAGCTGCAGTCGAATTCAGAGACCCCCTTGGTCCAGAAACCATCAATGGCTCCCTAGCTCCTACAGGATAAAATCTCACCCCCCCACCGGGCATTAGGGACTGTCAGATTCTGGTCCTACCCCACCCCCTGCCTCCCCTTCCCTCCATCCTTCGCCTCCCAGCCCCTGTCCTGGTTACCCCAGAGGACACTCGGTTCTTGCCCTTGTCACTGCCCCACGCCCCCGCAGAGACCCTGGCTTCGATAAGAAAACCCCACCCCATCTCTGCCCACTCAACCCCCTTCTCATGCACAACGGCTCCCAGACCAGCCCCTCCCCACACCCCACACCACTTCAGGGGATCTCAGTTGTCACACACCAGTGACGTGCGTATGCGCATGTATGTCATGCTCAGAACTTCTCTGGTTAATGAGAATTTAAATTAACCCCAGCCAATCCTCCTCAAAGGCCGTGTGCCTTAGGCTCGGGCCTGACAGGCCTGACGGGAAGGCAGAATGCAGCGCCAGGCCCTGGAAGTTCGAGAAAGCAGGAACAAAAACAAAATTGCAAATTAGCAGGAATAATGAAGATACGCGGAATGCCTTTGGAAGGAAGTAAAGATCCCAGCAGGCCAGGCTGTTCTAAATGTGACCTCCTCCATAAGGCTCAGCCCGGTGGGGCCTGACCAGAAAGTTAACACCCATGCTGGTGGGAGGCCCTCCTTTGAAAGGAGCCAACATCGGGGTGCCCTGCCTGTCCGTCTCGGCCAAAGAAAGCAGTCTCGGAAGGCCCTCCTTTGGGGGCCACTCGCTGACCCCTCCGGCGGCTCGTTCAGGGCACCTGCTCCCACCAGCAGAGCCCCCTGGAAGCAAGAGGCCGGCTTTGCGCAGATCCAAAAACACTCCCCCCCTTGACGAGAGGTTCTGCTCCTAAGGGAAGAATCCTAAATTCCAAAAACGGCTCGTGGAGAACTGAAAATAACCAACTGCAAAGAAACAGTGGAATAAATTTTGGAACATCCGCCCGGTGGAAGTTTAGGCCACTCTTAAAAACAGTATGTATGGGGCGCCTGGGTGGCTCAGTTGGTTAAGCGACTGCCTTCGGCTCAGGTCATGATCCTGGAGTCCCGGGATCGAGTCCCGCATCGGGCTCCCTGCTCGGCGGGGAGTCTGCTTCTCCCTCTGACCCTCCTCCCTCTCATGCTCTCTGTCTCTCATTCTCTCTGTCTCAAATAAATAAATAAAAATTAAAAAAAAAAAAATAAAAAAAAAAAAAAAACAGTATGTATGGACCAGGGCTGTGAGACAACAGGGGACCGTGCGCGACAGAAAGGGAAGTCAGAAATACATCAAGGCTCAAATGTGCGAGGAAAACCTCAACCGTCGGGCAGAAGGCCACAAACTCCCAAACAGAAAAAAGACCAAAGGGAAATTCACCAAAGATGGCCGGACGGTGATCGACCGCACGCCCCCACCTTGGCAATCCTCCTCCCTTCTGCTTCTACGTGTTTTCCGATAAGCACACACTCTCTTTCTTTTTTAATTAGTAAGTGTCTTCTGGAAAACAAAAATTCAGCACGTGGCCCAATTTCACGGCCGAGCGTGGGCCCGGCACCGACCTCGTCTTCCTTGACGGCACCAGGAAGAACTGGAGACCGCCAGCCCAGGCCCCTGCCCGGCCCTCCCCGAGGCTGGCCGGCCCCGCAGACGCAGCTGGAGACAGAGAGATGGGACCGAGTCCCCAGCACCTCCTGTCACAGCTAGCAGCCCACCGGCCTCTCCCTTTTACTAGCTGCTCCGGATGTTAAGAGAGAAAGTAAGGAGAATTGCGAACAAACATGACTTTTTCTCCTGAGCATCCTGAAGACACACGGGTTCCCCCTCGAGCCTGTCCTGGTTAGACTGTCACCATGGCCTCACATCTGACCCTCTAGGCTCGTCAGCTAGGCACTGGGGTGACAGGAAATGCTGGAGGGAGGCAGCCTTCGTTCACCTACTGTCAGGAAGGGAGTCAGCCGGCTTGTCGCTGCAGGAGGTGGGAGGGCCAGGGTCACGGGCCTGCAAGGCTGGTCCGGTTCCCCTGCAAGGCCGGGTCCAGGGGCAGCCCCGAGGGTGTGCTCCCCAGACCACAGGCACGGTGGCGAGCGCTATCCGCACGCACACAGCCTCCTGCCGCTCTCCTCCACCCTGCGCAGGCGCTTAAAGTTGGGTGGCTTGTCCCTCTGTGGACACGAGGCCTCGGAAAACCCGCATGGCCTTCCTCCCAGCGCACTGGCCCCCGGGCTGTAAAGTCTGAACTGAACGTGGCATTCTCCGGGTTCTGGGGAGAGTCATGTGCAAGGGCGTGGGACAGGCATGGGGACACCCGCCCTGACCCCATCCCTACGCCCTCCCGGACTCGGCTCCCGCAGCACTCTCGCTCATACTGAGGCAGCTCCCCTGCCCAGAAGGAACACGGCCTGGATCCCTAGAAGCCCGGGTCCTCAGCCCCACACAATCTTTTTCTCCCAGGAAAGGCACCACCGTGTACCCAGCATCCAGCCAGAAACGTAGGAGTTATTCTGGAAGCCTCCTCCCTCCCAGCGCTCCAGTCCATCACCAGTCCCCAAGACTCTGTGCTCCAGATCCCCAGCCTCCAGGTGGCCCTGGCCCTGGCACTGCCTGGACAGCATGGACACCTCCCACCCAGGGCTCCAGCCTCCTCTCAGCTTCCACTTCACCGGTCCTACCCCTTGCAGCCAGAGGGGTCTTACAAAAAGCCAGGCTGATCGTATGCCCATCCAGCTGTTAAACCCTCTCCTGGCTTCCTCTGTTTCTGCTCAAAAACCCCCTCACTGGCTACGTGGCCCTCGTGCTCTGCCCGCCCCTTCTCCTGCCCCATCTGGGCATGTGCCCTGCCCAGATGTGTTCCAGAGCCTCTGCTTTCCACAGCCATGCTCGTTCCCACCCCAGGACCTTTGCACATGCTGCCCCTCGGCCTGGATCACTCCTCCCACCTTCATTTAGCCATCTCCTGTCCGTCCTTGGGATCTCTGCTCAGAGATCTGTCCTTGGCCCCCAGGTGAAATGCTCTCCTAGTACCTGTGTGCTTCTACAGCAGGGCCCATGGTTGGTGTACCCCTGGGCTCAGAGCCGGCCCGCAGCCTTCCCTCGCTGAGCCAGTGAAGGGATGAATGAGTGAGCAAATGAATGCACACTCACACACGCATGCACATATATGTATGAGAACATGGGAAGAACACAGGCTGGGGAGTCCCCAGACCTGGGCTCAAGCCCCCACCTTCCCACTGAGTCACCGTGGTTCTCCACATGGCTTTTTCCTTCCCGGGCCTCAACTTCCCCATCTGGCCCAGGGGCATGTGGGGCCAGTAGACCCGTAAGGGCCTCCCAGCTGTAGGCGCCCGTCAACGATGCTAACAGGTCTACACACACGCACGCGGCACTGCGGGGCCCCAGGCGGCCGGTAGGACTCACCCTGCCCCCAGGAGCTGGGATCACAACAGTGGCCACAGGGAGGAGGCGCAGGAGGGCCGGCCGAGCGGGTGGCCGTGGACACGTCTTAGTGAGGAGAGCCACCGACCCCGTGAGGTGAGCGCTGCTCGACGCCTCCGTTGTACAGATGAGGAAACCGAGTCTTGCTCTCCAGCCCGGGGCCCCTCTGCCCCCCCTCGCCCGTGGCCCAGGTTACAGGAGTCCAGAGACAGACTCTGGGATGGGTGGGGTCAGAGGTCACACAGACGGGGGGCGGGGAATGAAGGGAGGACTCTAGGTCGGTGTGGAGAAGAGGAAAAAAGATACCCCGGCAGTGAGACGTGAACCATGGGAGCCAAGGTTTGGCTGTAGGTGAAGAGGGGTGTGCGACCCCGGCAAGTAGCACATCAGGGCCCTTGGATGAGGTGACAGCCGACAGCCCTGAGCGTCCCAGGCGACAGTCTGTGCTCATTCCCTCCTGTCCAAAAGCCGAGGTGAAGGCTCCGGGACGGTGGAGCCACGCGACAGAAGAGGTCACCGGTCACTGCCCAACCCACGTGGTCACTGTGTCAACACGCTGAGAGGTGTTTGTGAGAGCAGCTAGCGTCCGTGCCCCAAAACATAACAAAACGACAGCCGCCGAACCCCGACGGGTCCTCGCTGTGAGCCCGCCACGCGCCCCGCTCTGTGCTGTGCAGGCCTGGCCCTGCTCAACCCTCGCAACGGTGCTGTCAGGGAGAGACCATCATCTCTGCCTTACAAATGGGGAAACTGAGGCTCAGAGAGCTTGGGGGGCTCGCCTCAAGCCACATGGTAAGCCTGGCCGTCCTCCCCCGGTGTCCATCTTACCCCACCACCCGGGTGTGTAAGAGATGATAGTCAAGGTATTAGAATAAGCTCAGACATCTTCTGGAGTAGAATCCAGGTTCGCAAGAAGAAGGTTCCCAGTTGTACAGAGCAGAGCCTCTTCACACTGGCCCCGCGCCGGCACGGAATGAGCTGGGTCCCAGACGGCAGGCCTCTGAAGCCACCAACGTTTGCCACAGCCGTGAGCCAAGCCCCGGGCCAGGAGCGCTCCATGCGTGGAGTCCTCCAGCCCAGCCACCGCCCGCCAGGTGGGGGCCAGCCACAGCCCCTCACCACCACCCCAGTGTCAGAAGTCCCCCGATGACCTAAAAGTCTGGCCCAAGTTTGGGGCCAAAACTCCTTGGGCAGAAAAGGTGACATGTCCCATCCCACACCCCCAAACAGAAAGGTCTGGAAAGGAGGGAAATGTTCAGATGTCCACAGGGGTGGCCTCAGTGAACGGCGACCAGAGGGTAATCGCCTGCGTCTTCATGAGAGTCTGGACTTGACTGCTCTTCTCCAGTGAGCGTCTACGATTATGAGGATGACAGCAGAAAATGAGACTTTTTTTTAAACTGTCCATCGCAGGAGGGGGTAAGACTTGCAGTTCACGCCCTGCAGGGGCAGGTCTACGGACCGTCTCCTCTTGCTGCCCACGATGGCTGGCTTTCCCTGTAATTCCCACCAAATCCACATCTCCCAGGGTTACGACCTGCCACCCTGGGGGTCAGCCAGCAGCTGCCCCAGCGAGAGCCGCCCTCCCCCACCCCCGTGCCCTGCCCTCCCCCACGCTCCCAGGAGCGCCAGGGGCCAACTCCGATGGCTGTTCTCCTGGCAGGTGGAAGGGGGCTCTCGTCCCCTCCCCGTGGCAATCAGGGCGGCTCCCAGCGACCGTGGCAATGAGGAATGTGTTCATTGAGGTCCTGTGCAAGCAGGAGCCGGGCAGGCCCGGCATCTCGGGAGGACGGCCATGCGCCGACCTCCATCTCTACCCGGGATGTACAAATAGGCTGTGTTTGTGCTCTGTGCCTGCCTTCTGCAGCTCCCGGCTTTTATCCTTGAAGTGCTGCTGATAAGAGAGTCAGAAAAATGCTAATCCTGGAGGAAACTCCCCGCAGAGTTATAATGAAAAGCTTTACATAAATTGTGATATTTTACTAATGTCCCAGGTCTGGGAGGGCTTTATTAACTGCAGCTCAGTCTCTTTGGCAGTTGCTGCTAATCTGCGTTGCTGACTTCAAGGAATTCAATTCATCAAACATTTATTGAGCACCCACTAGTTGTCAGGCACTGTTCCAAGGGTGGGGGGCAGGCTTCAACCCATCAACAAATATTTACTGAGCACCCCTCAGTGGTAGGCACTGAGCAACAATGGGGATGAGGGCCAGGCCCCGTCTGCAAGGCACTGAAGACAGCGAGGTGGGCTCCGAGCCGCACACTTGGAAGGCTTCCTAGAAGAGGAAACACCAGGCCGAATCCCGAGGAGAAGAGGCCAAAGAGAGGGGGGAAAGCACATTCCAGGCAGAGACTGGCCCCAGCGAAGGCTAGAAGGGCTGGAACGTCACAGGTGCTCAGAGAATCACAGAATCAGATTAGCTTGATTGCCAATCCTGAAGCCACCCAAATCTCCAGAAATAATCCCCAGATTGCCAGTGGTGCCCTGGATGGAAGACACTGGTTGGTCTCCCACACTGGACGGATGGTGTTTTCCCATCGTTAACCCCTCAAAGTCTAACCTGAGTACCAAGCCCAAGAGGGCAAAAGTCTAATTGTCCATGACCCAAAGACAGCACAGGGTGCTCTGAAAACCCGCAGGAGGAAAACGGAAGGCTTCCTGGAGGAGGCGGCACTTGGCTGGGCAGCAGCTACATGGAAAAAGAAGGGCCCATGCTAACAACTCTGTTACAGACTGAACTGTGTCTCCCCAAAATTCACATGGGGAAGCCCTACCCCCCTGTGTGACTGTATGAGGTCGGAAGGTCGAAAGAGCTCGGTGGGGTTTGGCCCTGAACCAGCAGGTCCGTCCACATAAGAAGAGAGAGATGGCCATCTGCTGCGAGAGGACACAGCAAGGGGTTCGTCTGCAAATCAGGAAGAGGGCCCCCAGCAGCCGCAGGGCCGGCCGGCACCTGGATCTTGGACTTCCGGCCCCCAGACTGTCAGAAATCAGCCACCAACCTGTGCTGCTCGGTCACCCGGCCCCAGGCCCTCTGCCTCCAAGACAAAAGCAGTGTCTCAGGTGAGGGGCAACCGTGAGGGACACTGGGGACAGACCCCCGCTCACCGTGGAGGGGGCACCCCCCGGGGCCTGCAGTAGAAGCTTCAAGTTCTCACGGTCTAGCGGCCTTTTCCTTCAGGTGCTCATCCTGAGAATGTGGGTGACGATTCTGGCTGATTTATCGAGCTTTTCTGTGGATTAACTCGTTAATTAATATACTGCTCTTCTGAATTTTTAAGCACCACATCAGAACCCCAGGGACCGCTGTCTGAAATCATCAGACGGAGCCGAATGGCATGAATTGGTTTTCATAAAGGCCCCCTGCTTCCCTGAGCCGGATCAGCGAGCCAACAGCCTCCTCTCCTCCTCCCACACGTCCAGAGCCGCCGAACAAAGCCGTCAGGAGAGGCTCGGAAGCAGGATCTGGTCGGGCCTTCACACGGCCAGTTTAAATACTTTCCTCCAAACAAGAAACCGTTTTTAAAAACAGTAGAAGAAGTGGCCTTAGCTTCAAGGGGAAAACCACCTTAAATAAATCTACTGTGTCCCTCACTCTTTTATTCCCTGAGACAGGAAGACCACAAACCAACCTCAAACTGCAACACCAGATCGATACTCCTGAATTCCTTAGAAGCCATTTATTGTCCCCTCTCAGTCAAGTGTCAAATTAAAGACAGTCAATACTAGTACTGTAGTATCTTTCTTTAAAAAAAAAAAAAGAGAGGGGCGCCTGGGTGGTTCAGTTGGTTAGGCGACTGCCTTCGGCTCAGGTCATGATCCTGGAGTCCCGGGATCGAGTCCCGCATCGGGCTCCAGTCCCGCATCGGGCTCCCTGCTCGGCGGGGGGTCTGCTTCTCCCTTTGACCCTCCTCCCTCTCATGCTCTCTGTCTCTCATTCTCTCTCTCTCAAATAAATAAATAAAATCTTTAAAAAAAAAAAAAAAGAGAGAGAGAAATAATCTATTGGATGAACTCTACACCTGTGAAGTTAGACTTTCTCTCTGGAGGCTGGCGGAAAGCGGCCCATGCTTGCTAAATCCAAGTGTTTTCACAGCAGAAGGACAACCTGGAGGAGAAGAGGCTCCTATCTCCCGGCCCATCCAAGGACAGTGCGCCCCCAGCCCCCCACCTCCTGAGCACTATCTTCCAGCCAGGAAACGGTTTCCATGCCTGACTTTTCCCTTTCGGGGAGTGAATGCTGGCCAAGAACCCACTGAGGAGGTCACCAAGAGAAGTATCTGGAAAGGTAGGTAGGGGTTCAGCTCCCACCCCGGCCAGGCGATCCAATCAACCAGAGGCCTGAGGTTCACCCCGCCCCAGCCTGGGGTCTCACATCTAGAACCTGTTCTTCTTCCCCAGTGGGTCCTTGGTCCTTCTCATCTGGAATTTTCCCTTCTTCTAGGTGGTCAGTCATTAAGGAGATTTTGTGCCCACCTCTGGGCAAAGCATGAGACCCACCAAGAAGATTCCAATTCCTGCCCTCAGGGAGTGTGCAGATAAAGTCCACGCTGAGACCCAGGGCAGCACAGACAGCCGAAGACCCAGAGGAGGGAAGGGAAGGCTTCCTGGAAGAGGTGGCTCCCAGGCTGAGCCACAGCAGCCTCAAGCAAGGAGGGCTCAGCCTGAGGTCCCCAAATCCTCTCCCTGGGCCCCCCTGGACCAGTCTCTCCTCAGTCAGTCCCTGTTTCCAGCAGCCAAGCTCACCTTCCCAAAACTCATTCATAGCATTCTGCCCTCACAGCCTTCCACAGTTCCTGATGCCAACAAGGCCCAGGGTCTGTGGTCTGGGACCCAAGCCCCTCCCATGCTGCCTCAGTGATCCCCTGCTCTGCCCAGGCCTGCTCTGCTCTGGTCAGCTGAGGCCCGTGAACACGTGCCAGGCCGGAAGGCAAGAGACTCAGTCCCAACTCTGGGAGCTGTGCGCCCGTGAGCAAGCCCCTCTCTGGGCCTGAGTCCTCCCCCCAGTAGAATGTGGGCGCTGGCCTGGGTCCAGGGGTCGGCCATGCACCAAAGAGCTCCAGGCCAGGCCAGCCTGCCACCTTCTGCCCAGCCCGGACGAGCAGCACCTCGGGAGGAAGAAAGAAACCCACCCGGGCAGACGGCCCAGCTCACACCTCAGACCTCTTGGGTTGTTCTCCAGGACCTCTCTTTTCTCCTGCACCCCCTTCCTCTCTGTTCCCTGCAGGCCTCCCCTTTCCTGGCCAGTCCCAGCCTCTGGCACAGGCTGGTTCTGCCACCCCTCTGCATAGAGAAGACCGAGGGTCCGAGTGACCCAGCTGGTCACACCAGGAAACTGTTTACAGGCTCATCTGCTGGGGGAAGGGCAGTGAGGATGGATAGACAGTAAGACACCCCCCCACCCCAGGAGGAGAGCCAGGAGGATGGACCGGGACAGCTGGAGGGGCAGCTGGCTCTCAGCAGGGCACAGAAAAGGGCACCTGCTCGTGGGGACCATGAATGGTGGGGCCTGTCCCGGCACCAGGACCCCCAGCTTTGGGTCCTGGGAGCGCCACCCACACCACCCAGGCTCCTAAATCGGGGCTGCGCCACACATCTGAGAAATTCACCACCGCAGCGGGAGAATCTTTAATTTACTCTCAGCTTTGCTTTCACAACCAGTGGCCCATGTGCTCCTAGCTCCCTTGGGACTCGGCGGCCTGAACCAGACCAAAAGAAAAAGGGATTTGACTCTGGAAGGCTGTGCTGGAGGCCTGGCCTCCCATGAGGAAGGAAGGATGGAGGCCCCTGGTGATGCCCCCACCCCCACCAGCCCCCCACCGGGCACCCCTCCTGGCCTCAGCGGCTTCGCCCCCTCTCCCAGCTTGGCCAGCTGTCAGGATTCGGAGGGCTGGAGGCAAAGCACACACAGAGCACCAGGAAGGCAGGGAGGGCTCCCTGGAAACCAGCCCCCTCCTCCAGCCAGGCGCTCCACGGAGCCCCTGCAGGGCGTGTGAGATGGGGTGCTGGGGTGGTGGCCCAACGGTGGCCCCCAAAAGAGGTGTCCATGTCCAACACCCAGGGCCTGCCCCGTGACCTTAGCTAGACAAAAAAAGTCTTTGCAGATGTTCACATGTGAGTTAAGGATCCCGAGGTGAGATTGTCCTGGCTTTTCCAGGGGGGCCCTAAACCTGATGATAAGAGACACACAGAGGAGGAGAGAGAGGACAGATGGAGGGACGTGGCCACAGGCCCAGAAGCACCTGGAGCCCCAGGAGCTGGAAGAGGCGGGAAGGAGCTCCCCGGCAGCCTCCGGAGGGTGGGCAGCCCTGCCCACACCTCGATTTTGGATTCTGGCCTCCAGGACAGTGCAAGAATACATTTTTTGTCGTTTTAAGCCACCCAGTTTGTGATAATTTGTCACAACAGCCTCGTAAACCCACACAGCTGGGAACGAGAGTACCTAGGCTCCAAAACCACGGCTGCCACGAATATACTGTGTGATCTCACAAGGCGTGGCACTCTCCGGACCTCAGATTCGGGCTTCAGAAAACACCACCCCTTCGGGCCTTCCAGCTCCGAAGACTTCCGTGTCAAAAGCTGTCCCCACCGCCCTGCCACTAGATAAAACGATGGCCATCCTCCCACCAGGTGATAACCTCGAGCTTGGCCCCAAGTCCATCTGATGAGAAATCAGAGTTTGCACACAGTGAACGGCTACGCTCTGTTGAGCACCTACTACGTGCAGACACGGCGCTGAACATCGCTTTCCTCCTGGAAACACAGCCACCCCACTGGGCGGGGGTGGAGACCGAGACTCAGGGAGGTGGAGGACATTGCTCAAGATCACACAGCGAGTGTGAGATGGGGCTGGGCCCCAACTGCAGGATCACCGGACCTCACACTGTGCTCTTCCCCTTCACACTGTCTAGCTCACACCCACCCTCCGCTCCCCGTGAACCGTCTCCACTCCCATGTCCACCTCCTCGCTCCGCTCGCTTCCTTCCTGAGCCGCTCCCGGCAGGCAAGTGGACGCCTTGCACTCGGAAACCTCATAACCCACAGCTGCCTTACATCACACCGTACGTGTTCCTGCCTGTCACCCGTCTCCCCCACCAGAGTACAAAGATCCCAGAGGCAAGGACCTTGTGTCATTCATCGCTCAGTGCGGACCCACCTGGGTGTGATCCCAAACCACCACCCGCCCCTGGGGGAGCCTGCCGGGGACAGTGACTCACCTCTCTCTGCCTAGTTTCCTCATCTGTACCCTGGGGACCAAAACGCCTCCGACCTGGGGGGGCTAAGCCACCGACGTAACGAGCACCGCGCACAGACCGGCACCGCTGCCCTTAATCGCCAGCTCACACCCGGGCTCGCCTCACAATTAGCGGAGGCGCTGAGAAGGCTTCACACGCTGGGGCCGCCTTGGTGATCCCTGGGACACAAAGCCACATCCTCATGAAGTCAAAACGGCAGAAGGTGCCAACAATCCAATGCCACAAACTGCGTTAACTTACACCCTGTGGTCCCCAGCTCTTTGCATTCAGAATTAACAAGGCATTTTATATGGGCTTATGCATCCCAACTTTGATATGTTCCCCCCAGTATCAGAGTTAGGATCTACTTTTTAAAGGGGAGGAGGGGGAGATGGTTCCATAAACATGTCCACAGTGCTGGCAAACCTCTAAGCCCTCCAGAGAGGGCCTGAATCACTCTATGTTGGTATTTAAACATGACTGGGAGTCAGAGGCCCCCCAGTCCAGGCCAGAGACGGAGGTGGCAGTAACCTGCGGTGATCACATGGCCCTCCACCTGTGGGCCATCCCCCCCTCCCCTGGCCCGGGCACGGCGCCATGAAGGGCCGGGGGGCTGAGTGACGTGGGGGGACCGAGCAGTGAAACCAGACTCTGATGAGAGCAAGTGTGAAGCAAAGGAGGGGCTGGTCAGGTCCCCCTCCGGACAGGAGCCCCTGGACACGGCGGATGTCCCTGTTCCGGGCAAGGAGGCGCCAGCAGGGGTCGGGGTGCCGGCCCCGAAGTAGCGGGTCTTCGAGGATGGGGTTCCCCTGCCTTGATCTCTGGCAGGTAAATGGGTAAGAAGGAACCACTTGTCCCAGCCCCCAACAGCAGACGGCACGGCAACCTGAGACCACCTGAGGAGCATGTGTGAGGGTGCCGGGCAGCAGAGAGGGGCGCGAGGAGGGAGGGGAGGGGGGGAGGAGCCCACGCAATCATTCCCAGCACAATAACTCAGCAGAGCCCCGCAGGCTGCCGTCACAGTCACGGAGGCCCAGCCACCCCGCCGCCCACGCAGGTGGCTTGGTGGGGGCTCCAAGTTCTCTGGCCGTGTGCGACAGTGGGTCTGCAGAAGGGAGGCGGGTGTTTCTCTGGCTCTAGAAGGAGAGTAAGACCACCAGACTCACGAGCCACCCACCCGGAGGCCGAGGGCCCGGAGAAGGCCCTTGTGCTCGGAGGCTGAGGGGAAGGAGGACGGGGCAGGGGAGAGGCACGATGCTCCCTGCAGGGGGGCAGCTGCTGGATTCAGACCCTCCTGTTCAGACGACGCCCAAGCCCCAAACGAGGAGCTACAAAGAAATCAGAGAGGTTTGCAAACATGTCACCAGCGCCCGGCTGACAAGCGAAGAGAGGCGGCCCCCCTCCGCCCGAAAACCCAATGATTTCTCGCCAAAACAGCAGTCCCATCTCAAGCACAGGGCACAGGCTGTCACGAGCGTGACCCCCACGCTCTGATTCCATCAGCCTGACTGACAAGGGAAAATCGTTCTGTGCAGCGCGGAGAACGCCGCGGGCCTCCCGTCGTCCTGCGCCGGGTACCACGTGTCCCCTGTCCAGAGCTGTGTCCCGGGTCGGAGGGACTCCAGACGGGGCCCACTGCGATGGGCGATTGCCATCTGCGGCCTGGCGGGCCGTTCTGCTTGCACGGAATTAATCAGGCCCTTGCACCGGGCTCTCTGAGAGAGAAAGGGCCTCTGTTAGTTGGTCAGAGGTTAATTAATTGACGACGCCCGGTGCACGCACCAGACCCGGGGCTGAGCGCTGTGTTTGGGTTAAATCATTGATTGCTCGCCACCATGGCGTGCTCTCAGTACCCGTCGTCTCTGTGTTTCCCAGAGGGGGAAACTGAGGCATCGAGCGGGTTAACTTCATCAGGTGGGACTGGATCATAGCACCTGCCCCAGGCGTTGCCACCTCAAACCAGCTCACAGGACCGCACCCGACGCCGGCCATCCCGGGATGACCGGCCCGGAGGACACGAGAGAGACCATGAACGTGAAGGGAAGAGGGTGTTAGCCTGCTCTAAGAAGTGAAGGAGAAGGGGTCCCCAGATGTTCACCCGGACACAGTTTAAGAAAAAAGTCCCTCTTTCAGATACACCCTGAATGCCAACCACAGGTCCAGAACCCTGGAATTTTCCAAAGGCCGGCTCTGGTGCCCGCAGGCTCGCCTCTGGGGAATGCGGTCATTTTGAAGGACGCGTTCTCACCACCTGAGAGCCCAGGGTCACAGGCCCGCTTCCTAAAGGGGCAGAAATTGGAGAAAATGTCCTTGTGCAAGGCGAACCCCTATATTCCTGTGGTTGCCCAAGACTACGCCGCTGCAGAGGGCGTGGCCAGAGCCCCGTCTACTCCTTTACCTGAGTTTTGCTCGGCTTGCACTTAGGGAAAATGAGTGACAGAGAGACACCACCCAAAACAGAGGCAAGAGGCCTGAATTCCAGACCCGCAACCTCACAGCACGTCAGTGTTCTGAAGGTGTCCGCGGCTGTGGTAGACCCGGGTCCAGCCTGTTTTCGGAAACAAAGGCCTGAGATGCACAGGTTAAGGACTGCTGGGCATGCAGGTATCACCACGGTGATTCCACACGGGAGCTGGGGGTTGCAAAGATGCAGCACGGTGGACTAATCGGGGCGGGGGGGACAGGGACCCAGAGATAGATTTTTAAACCAAATTTTTGAGTTTGTCCTATTAACCATGAACACGCATGTTACCCACTAAGGGTTTTGAGCACGCACAACGCTCCCTTCATCTGTGTCTCCAAATGCAGCAGGTCCGTATCCACAGATGCGGGCTCCCTCAGCATCCCTCCTGCCCTCCCCTCCGCGTGTCTCCCTGTGACACGAGGAATGCCTCCTCACCCCTCGACAATACAGAGAACGGTGCCCTTGAACGGCTGTCCTGGTTTGGGGCAGAGGCACCTTGGTGAAGTGGGTTTGGGGATTAAGCCACCAATTGCATGTAAGCTGTTCCAGGCAAGAGCTGAATGAACAGAGCGTTGTGCCGGCTGAGAGATTATGACGTCCATATCGGCCACTGATGTCAGCATTCGGTTCAGGGAAGCTCCCCTGAGCAGCAGGCCTGTTTGCATCTGTTCAACTTTCCCTCTTCACTCCAGCCGCTAGGAAGCTCAGAGCCACCTTTAGAACTGAGTGAGGTGGGGAGCGACATGGCATGTGGGAGGCCACTATTTCGCAGGGCTTGGTGGTGGCCAGCAAGGGTGGCTCGCAGACGGGGACTGGCCACCTGCTGGCTTCCTGCCCGTGGCCCAGGTAAGCGGCTCGCCCCCAGCCAGCTCTGGGGGTTTTCTAGAAGCTTCACCTTGGAGATCCAAGCTTCAGGCTGCTATTCAAGCCTTTCTGCAGATCTTGAGAGCAGGTAATTCCCGTTAGATCCCCTTTCTCGTAAGCCGACTAGAGGGGTGTCCTTTCTCTGCAACGGCATTCTGACTGATCTATTTTGTTTGAAAAGAAGAAGCCTTTGGTGGCAGAGCAAACGCCAGGCTGCTCTCTGTGCTTTACCGCCCCCGCCCCCCATCCCTGGTGAGGAGAGCTGCCCCAGAAACGCAAGTGCAGCCCGCCGGCTGAGACATCAATGCTGCCTGTTGTGGAAGACGGGGGGGCGTCCCTGGATCTATGAAACAGATGTATTCTGGAACCTCTAACATCAGGAAACCAGCACCTCGCCCTGTTTAAAACATTATCCAACAGACAGACGAGACCCGCAGGAAGGGAGGGCTCGACAGACGCTGGGTGGTTGGCGCCCCTGGGAAATCGCCAGCCCTGCACACAGCTGCCTCGGGGCATGGCTACAGTCCTGTCCCCCACCCCCCTCGCCCTCTAAAAATAGATGCAACACCAGCGTGCTGCCCGAGAAGCTGATGATTATGAAGGCCCCGCGCCACGTCCGGGGAATTAACGCCCCACCCGATAAATACCGCTATCGGCAAAGCTCTCAGACTCCAGGTCGCCCCGGGGAGGGAGGGCGGCTGCGGGGGCAGCCTGGGGATGTGGGTGAAGGCGACCTGCACCCAGCAGAGCCCTGGCCCACGGCGTCCGGGTGGGAGCCGGCTCCACCGTTTCTGCACAGCCTTCGGCAAACTGCTGAACCTCCCTGGGCGGCGGCTCCTGCGTCTGCACACGGTGGATCCAGCGGGTAGGGCGCTGCCTCGCACGGCCCTGCTCCAGACCTTCAGAGCTGGAGGCTCTTAGCCCACATCCGGCCGGAGCCCCGTGCACAGGCAGGGAGCGCAGGGCCCAGAGGAACCACCACAAGGCCGCTGGGCGGCCAGGGACGGGCGTGCAGTTGCACACTGACCCAGAGGATGACACGTCTGCACCTCCCCCAGGAGCCAGGGAGGCCGCAATCCCCCACCGAGAGGCTCCGTGGAGTCACCACGTGGATAGTCAGCGCCTCGGCTAGGGGGCCGAGGACTGTGAGGACCCTAAGTCCGCAGGGGACAGAGCAGGGCTGTGCACTGGACAAGGCCACCTGCCACCTTCGAGGTGAGCCACCCAGAGCGAGCCTCGGTCTTCCCACCTGTGAAATAGGGCTATAAGGCCAGCCCAGAGGCCACAGTGAGAATGAATGTGACCCAGGCCATGAAGGTAGGCTTGCAGAGAGCTTCTTAAGTTCAGGGAAGTTTTCAGAGCAGCTGTTGGACACCACAGGTCAGGCTACCTGTGGTCATGCCCTGCCCTGAACGCTTGCTTCCTGGTGACCTTGGGCAAAGCTGTTTAAGTCAGTCCCCTGGCCTCAGGTGTCCTCACCCCTGAAACAGATGGGTGCTGGAACCTATGGGCGGGGTGGGGGCTCAGACAGGCCTGTCAGATTCTTAAGGAGAGCACACCAGACCAAAGAGGAAAATTCCACAAAGAAAGGAATCTCAGAGAACAAACTCCCCCAGGACAGGATTTATTTACTGGTGCCAGGAGGCTGACGGGCATCAAGAGAGTGGCTGGCAGGCAGGGACCCTAGTGGGTGTGCGGCCAGGCCCAGCACCCGGGGTGGACGGTGGGCCTGCCTGGTGGGGAGCGATGGAGGGGGCGATTTTAATTCCAGAAGCTCTGAGCCAGGAGCTGGAGGGAGCAGGGTCCGGACCACAGGCAGCGACTCAAGGCTCTAGATTCAATCTAACGACCTCTCCCTCCAACCTTCAAGCAAATCATGTTTCCATGGGCAGTTAACAATGCCTGGGTGCACCCCAGAAATTCTGAAACGCAAAGGACATTTCCGGTCCTTGAAGCTCCCCATTGTCCTGGGATGCCTGGTGACCTTTGGGGGCGATTTTGCTCACCTTCTTCATGTAAAATCTGTCTATCCGGCAGGTGGGGCTGTGCCCGCTGCCCTGGGGGGACGATGGTGAGCACGTTCAGCCCAGAAACCTCTGGCTTTCGAGCTGCTTCTCCGGCACAGAATGTCCGTGTGTAAGAGCATATGGGCCCCCTCACGCCCCTCTCTGCCTCTACCTCCCTCCCCGAGGCCCCCGTCCCACCTCCTGTCTCATGGCAGCCAAAGTGAAGCTGGGCTTTTGGAAGCAAAGGAAGGCTCCACCTGCCCCCACCCACCTTACACACAGCCGGGCCTCGCAGGACACAGAAAACCTCCACAAAGAGACGCCCGCTGAGCCGGGTCCAGGCAGGAGCTGCTAACAGAAAGCAGGGGTTTCACCAAGGCCCAAAGCAGGTAGCAGGCGGCGGTCGCTCCAGCCTGCCCGGGGGACGCGGCTTCCCTTCCAATCCCCGCCCCACCGCTTACAGGCTGGATGGTCTGTAGCAGGTTATTTCACCACTCCGTGCCTCAGTTTCCCCCCAGAGTTGTCATAAAAAATCACAAGCGTCCACAGCCGTCAACGCTTACAACAGTGAACAGGAGCTCTTCTCTGCCGGCGGGGCCCGAGGGAAAGTCCCAGAGGGCAGGTGGATACAGGTACGAGCTCTGACGCACCTGATTCTCAGCCGCCTTCAGGAGCCCCGACTCCATCTGGAAGTCAGAGGGCTGGAAGGTCCCAAGCAGGGAAGTGGTTTTAGGAAGCTCCCCGGGTACAGAGTAAGTTCCATGGGTGAGGACCAGGCTCACCTGAGTCCCAGATGTGTGTCCGGGGCCTCGCAGGAAAGAAGGCCTCATCCACACGAGGGCCGAGGGGCTGGCGGGAAGCAGACAGCTTTGAGTAAACGCAGGGAGTCAGAAGCGACTGGTCCGGGGAACCAAGTGTGACAAACAGACAGAACATAAAGCCCCTCCCAGCGGGTTGGGGGGGACTCTTGGTCTGAGCCGACCTAGGGGCTCACCCTCCCCCGCGTCCCCCGGCAGGGGCAGCCCGCAAGAGAACCCAGGCCTCCCACACCCCAGGGCCGAACTCCTGCCCCTGGAAGCCGGGGAGGGCAGCAGCAGACCACCTAGCGCCCTAGACAGCTCAGCCACGCTGCGGAAAATACTCCACCGGCCCGGCCCAGTGGGACTTGCCTCTGGAAGGAAGCTGGGAAAGGTCACGGCTCAGCTCACGGCTCACTCACTGGCAGAAGCTCCCTCGGCTGTGCAAAAGGAGCAGAGGTAACTCCCTCCCTAAACAGAGGCTTTCAAGCCGCCACCTCACACTCTCCAAACCGTGGTTTGTGCACCTGTTTGGAGGCTCTTGCTCGTGCATTCTTGTATTGGGGAGCTCGAGGCAGGTCTGACGATGAGTGAGCAAGTGAATAGACAGGACAGGGCAGTCGGACCTGGAGAGGAGCCCAATGTTGTCAAGGAGATGCCACAACATTCGCCCCTGAAGCTGGGGGAGAACCCTTCAGTCCCTCCCTCCGAGCCTAGTTACTCACAGTTGGCTCGCAACACTTGTAAGTTTAGCAGTCCAGGTTTCTAGACCACTTGTAAAGGAGCCTCTGTCCCCGGGCCAGTCACCCTGAGAGCATCACAGAGCAGAGACCCGTGAATCGGCACCATCCGTGCTTAGCGCTGTGCCTCCCACACGCTAGCTGTCTGATAAATGACTGCTAAGGAATTCGTTGTTCGCCTTTCTTTGGATACATCTGACCTGAAAGCGCCCTTGGATCTGAGCCGTCTGCAGAACCCGCTATCGTGACCAACCTCCTGCTCATCTTAGTAACCCTGAGCCACCGAGAAACACAAGGATCCTACCCGCTGTGATTTGTTTCTGGGGCACCTGCTGGGCGCCCGGCTACACTGCGCACCTAACGCTCACAGCGGCCCACAGACGGAGACCCCGATCCCACTCTCCCGACGAGGAAACTGGATTCAACCTGGTGGGAGAAGCAGGACATACTTGGCAACCAACAAAGCTGCCCCATTACTCCCAGAAAACTGTGGGAGACATTTTGGAAAGATTCTCATCAAAAATCATTTAAAAAAAAAGAAAAAGCATTGGTTCCAGGAGGGCTGCCCTTAGGTTTAGAGGGGAGGCCGCACGCGGGGCCTTGAGTGGTGCCAGCCTGGCCCCTCTCGCCCCTCAGACCGCAGGTCTGTGCCCCAGCAGAGCCACGGGGAGCTCGCATGCAAGGTTCTAGAATGAACGAATGAGTAAAAAACACACTCGCCCTCCCCCACGACAGGTAAGTGAAGCACAGCCTTATTCCAACAATGCAAACCCAGGCCCTCTGGAGGGCGCTCTTCACAGCCACGGCCCACGGGGAAGGACACCAAGGCATGAAGCTGTTTTAAGGCCAACTGGGCAGAAACTAGACACCAGGATGGGAGGGGTGAAAGGTCACAGGAGGGAAGACTGTCCAGTTAATAAAACCAGGCCACGGGCAGCGGAGGAAGACTGACTTTCATTGGAAACGTGGAGGGTAGGACATGAAGACACTGGGGTGGCTCCAGGAGCCCTGTTCTGCCTGGGAGAGGTCTGTGCTTGGCCAGGCCTGTGAGCAGTGTAGACCAGAGCGCTCCCTCCGCTCCCCTGCCCAGGCACCAAGCCCACGTGTGACCAAGCGCCCAGGGACCCTGAACACCTCCAACCTTCCCCAGCAGCCTGGGAAGGTGGCACTGTACCAGAGCTCCTTCCACGGACAGGGCACTGAGGCTCTGAAGGGCTGGGACCGTGCTCAGCGTCCCACAGTTTCCAAAGGACACAGTCAGGTCCCCCCCCCCACCCCAGATGTCCACATTCTTAACCCTTTGCCTGCCCAGCCCATGAACGAAACCCTGAAAGATCCTCCCATGGGAGGCCAGCGGGGAATCTTTGAGGGGCTAGCACCCCCCTTTCCACACGTGCTGCCCCCACCATGGACAGGAAGCCCCCTGTGCCTCATAGAGCAGAGTCAAGGTCAATATTGCAAGTAATCTTCCCAACTCACGGACGGGGAAGCGGGGAGGCCAGGCGGCCAGGGTGGGGACCCCGTGTCTCCATCAGTTATCGGAGTGTGAGCA
>NC_138370.1:174891704-174937368 GCF_054177405.1 Leptonychotes weddellii | reverse complement strand
GGGCTTCCTACAGTGGCCCATCATTTGGGGTTCCGCCTGCGGTCGTCATGGAAAGGCCCAGTTCCTGTAGCAAGAACTGTGCTTAATTCTTCTCTGTGTCTGCCTGGCATGTAGCTCAGGGTCAGGCACAGGCATGAATGAATGAATGAATGAATGAGTGGGCGCTGGAGAGGACATGATGATGGTGAACAGCCCTCGGCCCCTCTCCGTGCCCACCCGGAAGGCCAGCTGAGCCAGGGCATCGGTGCGGAGGGTATGGGGCTCCAAGCACACCCTTCACTCCCCAGCAGGGTGTGCGGCTCTAACCCAGACCACAGTCTCTTATTCCTGGATGTCCTACCTGTCCCGAAATTCCTTCCCAGCCATCTAAAAGTCGGTGACACACTTCGCAAAAAGAAAACCAACTCTGTTTTGTCTTCACCTCCCTGACAGTGGCTTTCAGGAGAACTGTCGGATCTTCCAATGATCTTTTTTTAGTGGAAAGGCACGTGGTAATTTTAGATTAAGTGTTCTGAGCAGCAATCTTCCTAGCAACAATTAGTCCCCGAACATGACTCTGAAAACATCCAACTCCGCCGAGCTGTGGGGTGGGACTGGAAGCGCGTGGGCAGGACCACCAAGCCGGGGTGGGACGGAACAGCAGGCCACGGCGTAGTCACATGGCCTCAGGGGCTGCAGAGAGAGGGCCTGGACAGGTGGCTCACTCCGCTCAGCCCTCCGTTGGGGCGAATGCGGCAGGAGGGAGCAGGATTATTTCTGGAACAGGGCGTGCCTGCAGTGCTCCCGCCCACGCCAGTGTGCTCCCGGCTCCCGTGCAGCCCGCTCGGCCCACCGCCCGCCCCACTGGCAGGTAGAACCCCCGAGCATCACAGATGTCTCTGGATGAGATTATAAGATTGAAAATCCACATTCTGTTACTTTCCTGCAGCTGCCATACAAGTTACCACAAACTGGGTGGCTGAGAACAACAAAATTTCTTGTTCCTCACAGTTCTGGAGGCTGCAAGTCTGAAATCAGGATCATGGGGCTGAAATCCAGGTGTGGGCAGGGTTGGGTCCTCTTGGAGGCTCTGAGGGCTTCTGGGGGCTGCCGGCCATCTCGGCGCTTCCTGGCTTCTGGACACATCCCTCCGATCTTTGCTCATCCTCACATGGCCTTGCCTCTCTGTGCATCGGTGTCTCAAATCTCCTTCCTTTCTCACATGAAGACACGGGCCACTGGATTCGGGGCCACTTGAAATTTCATCCCGAAACCCTTAACTCACCACCTGCACAAAGACCCTCTTTCCAAAGAAGCTCACGTTCGTAAGTACTGGGGGTTAGGATGTGGACCCATCTCTTTGGGGGACACCATTCAACCCACAATACCCACCATCAGGCCAGCAAGCCACAGGCCCTGGTCAACACTGGGGCAGACACCCCCTACACACACAGCGCAGGCCCCTTGCACAACCCCCGAATCTCCCGGTGCGGCTGGGTACCGTGTCACCTCCTGAGGATCTTCACTGCTTCAGAGAATGACACAGCCAGCACCCGGTGTCCCCCAGTCCTCACCCAGCTCCATGAGACCAGCGGCCCTGGGGTTCTCCCTGGGCCTGCTCCTTACGGTGGATGCCGCATCCGCTGCAGAGGGAGCTGCTGGACGTGGCTCCCTCCACCTCCCCTCTACCAACCCCCAGGTCCGACCCCTCTGCTTCCGGCAGTCTCCTTGTCTCCCTGGTACTGCACTCACCCCTCCTGGAGTCCCAGCCTCACGCCTGCACCTCTCCTTCCCTCCAGCTCACTAATCCATCCTAACTTCCGGCCCTCCCCCCCACCCCCACCCTCCCACCCCCGCCTTGATCTCAGCAATGACCTGCCACGCCCACACCCAGGCTGCGCCCCCCAAGTAAGGGGCGGTAAGACAGACAACTCCGGGACAACGCTGCAGGACCCCAGGGCAGCTGCTGAAGAGCCCGCTTCAGTTCACCCTCAGCTCTAGCTCCCTTCTGTAGGGGCCCACGCCCCGTCGAGGGGACCGCCCCACAGCGGGAGAGGACCTGAGGGGCCTGAGGCTTGTTTTGGGGTGCTCCACGGGGCAGGCCCACGACTCGGTTCATGTTCCATGCTGCACACACACCAGGATCACTCCAGAAAGGGTTCTCTGCGCTCGGCTGGCGCCAGCCAGCTCCCCCTCCTCCCTTCAGCACACGGTTTGCAATGTCTCTCCAGCACGCAGGTCACCTCCCGGTGACAGTGTCACACAGCCAAGCCCTCACTAGGAGGAGCCCCTCTTCTCATGACGTAACGACGAAGGACTGGCAGTCCCAATGCCCAAGACAGGCTGATCATTCTGCCGTCCATTGAGCTCTCTCTCTTATCCAAGCAGCGCCAGTCACAGGCTAGGGTCGTGGAGTGGGGGACGGGGGGCTGCCAGGACGACACCCACAGGAGCCTGCGTCCAGTCAGCTGTGGGCGGGGTGGGGGACAGACCCCCCTCCTCAAACCCACCCCTCAGAGCTGAAGGCGCCTGGGCTCCCCCACACCACGGGGGGCTTCTCCAAGGACCCCTGCTCCGCCCTTGATCGAGCAGGTGTTTTGTGCAAAGAAGTGAAGATAGACCTCCATGAATCGAATCCACTGCTCCTAGGTAAAAGGGGGGGAGGATAGCTAGCAGCTGTAATAATACTGGAAGAATAACAAAATTTAAAAGGCTCAGGGGGAGGAAACACATATCTGTTTCTAACACTCTCTGGTCTGTCCCTGCGTAATAATTTTCCAGCAGAATTAGGAGGGAGGCACCTGTTTAGCTCCTTCATTCATTCAGGACACACTAACTGAGAAACTACCAGGTGTGCTATGGGGGGGGCAGCCCCAGGCCACCGTGGATGCCCCCCACCCCCCAGCCCCCACCAGCCCCCCCCACACTCACCAGCACTCCCACGCAGGGCCCGGCCTGCCACGCCTCCTCCCACGGAACCCCTGAGACCCCGGACCAGCTGGCCACAGTGTCTGCAGGGGGGAACGGAGGAGGCTTGGGGGGGGTGGAGGGCATGTCGTGACCTTGTCTGATGCCCCCACCACCAGCGGTCAGGCTGGGACTTGCGAGCAGGCAGCCTGGCTCCAGCGTGACAATATTGGAGAAACTGAGGCAGAAGGAGGTCTTCACTGAGACCCCAAGCAGCAGAGCGGGAGGGGGGGTTCCCAGGGGCCCCAGGCCATCAGGGGAGACCTCCTTGGGGAGGTGGCATCTGAGTG
This sequence comes from Leptonychotes weddellii, assembly GCF_054177405.1. Taxonomy (NCBI): domain Eukaryota; kingdom Metazoa; phylum Chordata; class Mammalia; order Carnivora; family Phocidae; genus Leptonychotes; species Leptonychotes weddellii. The sequence goes on along the minus strand of NC_138370.1, from coordinate 174,934,132 downwards.
TTTGTGGAGTGAATGAAAGAAGACAGCAGACCGGCTGCAGAAGGAGAGAAGACGGAGGGCCCCGCGCCCCTCACCTCGGGCAAGAACCCTGTTTCTACGTCATCTTCAGATACACCCAAGGCGTGATCAGCGAGGGTAGGGAGACAGCTCAGAGCACCAGGCATCGAGGGTGGAGGACAAAGGGTTCTTGCAAGAAGGAAGCAGTAGGAGGAGGGATGCCTTGGTCTCCCTGTTCATTCACAGCTGGTCCCAAAATCGAGGCCAGATCTCGAAGAGGAAGGCCCACAGACACTTCAGCCGAGGGGCCCCGAGCCCTCCCCAACTCCCACTGAGGAGCCCTGTACCAGCCAGCCCCCGCCCAGGCCAAACCCCCTGCTCCTCTGGCAAAGGGGAGAAACTGCGGTGGAGGGTGGGGGGGCCTGGACCACAGTCTGCGGAAGGGGGTGGGGGCAGGGGCGAGGACGGATCTGTTTCCACAACCGTAGCCTTGGCCCCGGCCCTGGGCTGAACTGGGGAAGTGCAAAGTCAAAGCAGAACCGGCCCCCACCCCAGGGAGGGAGCAAGGCCCCGAGGTGGGCGATTGGCCCCCAAACAAATGTCCACGTCCTAGTACCCGGTCCCTGCAATGTTGCCTCATCTGGAAAGAGTGTTTGCAGAACTGATTAAGGATCTCGAGGGGAGGTCATCCTGGATGACCTGGGTGGACCCTAAATCCAATGACAAGTGTCCTCATAGGAGACAAGCAGATGGAAGACAGAAGAAGGCCACATAAAGTCGAAGGCCTCGGTTAGGGCGGCAGAGCCCGGGAGCTGGGAGAGGTGGGAAGGACCCTCCCCAGGAACCTCAGAGGGGGCACGCACCCCCTGCACCTGATTTCCGATCCCTGGAGCCCCAGGAAACAAACACACCTCCCAAGAGAACCAGAAGCCCCGTGTTCCTCCTTGGGGCATGGGGAAGGCGGGGAGCCGGGGCAGGGAGCTGGGGCAGGGGTGCTGGAGAGAGCCACACCAGGCCCCCCAGCAGCATTTGAGAAAGGAGCGAGTCAGACGGGAGAGCAAGACCACAGCAGGCCTGTCTCCTGTCATGGGAGATCGACGCCCCCAACCAAGTCCGTCACCCAGCGCTTTCTGAGAACTGTGCCACCTCGCCCTTTGTAAACACCAAGTGTGCCCACTTCCCAGGGAAGCGCTCTGCGCCCAGTGGGCAGCACGAGACACAGCAAAGGGTCAGAGGTGAAGACGGAGGGGGCCAGGTGACGGCACCAGCAGATCGCGCTCCCGGGGACATCTGAGGCCAGGGTCAGCCGGGAGGGCGGGCACCCCCGCCTGCAAACCCTCACAGCCCACGGCCCTGGACAAGCACGTGGCGGGGGACCATGGGGTCAGTGCATCCAAACCCCTCACTTCCCAGACAGGCAGCCAGGCATGGAGGAGCCGGTTTGCCCCCCATCTGTTTCTCTGCTGGAGAAACACCTGCTCACTGAAAGCAGTAGGGTCTTGAAGGTCGTGCCCAGCCTCCTTCTGGGCAGGGGGCTCACTGGCTCCTCCTCCAGGTCCTTCAGCCTCCAGCCAGCCCCTTTACCCCCGCGTGCTGCCCCCAGGTCGGCTGTTTCCTGGACTGTCCCCCAGTGACCTGGCATCCCCAAGGACCCTGCATGAGGCCTGGCACGTCCCGGGTCCTCAGGAATGAGTGAGTGCACGAGGACATGAAGTGCTCTGCCAACCCACTGACATGCCTGGCCAACGTGGGAATGAGACAGAACCTGGCCGGGGCAGCCCAGCAGGCTCGGCAAACCTCCTGCATCCACATCTAGGTGGAACTCGACGGTGAGGCCCTGGTTTGGGGGACACTAGGAGGTGAGTGTCCTCTAGAGATCTTGCCAGCCCCACACCCCCATCACAGAGGAGGACCCCTACAAGCAGCAGATGGGTGGACAGAAGGATGAATAAATGAATGAATGGAAAGAAGAGAAGGAAGGAGGGAAGGAGGGAAGAAGGGAAGAAGGGAGGGGGAGGGAAAGAAGGAGGGAAGGAGGGAGGAGGGAGGGGAAAAAGGGAGGAGGGAGGGAGGAGGGAGGAGGGAGGAGGGAGGGATCATCAGCATCTGCCACACTTGGCAAAGACCAAGAGCAGAGTGCTGTAGGGTTTCAAAAGGAGGAGCGCTTCTTGGAGGAGGTGGCCGTGAGCAAGCCCTGAGTGCTGGACACAGGCAGGCTGGGTGCAGCGGGGAGGTGCACTCAGATCCCACATTTCCACCCGGGGGCCTTTTGGAGTCTTCAGGACCACCTTCCCACTGCATCAGCTCTGTTTTCATAAAGCTAATATCCTCATACACACCTCCACTACCAGGACCCCTATAACTTGCCCAAATCTATTTTGTATACACATAAAATGTATTTATCAATATTGGTTGTGTTTTTTTTCCTGGAATGAAATGCAAATTGTATTTCATACATAATGCAAATGGTCCAATCCACACAAATCAAATGAAAAGGACTGTGGATGGCTAGTTCATCCATTTCTTTGTCACGTCAGGACTCGCACAGGGTGGCGTCCACGGGGACCCGGGCCGGACCCAGCCTCGGCTCCCTCTGTCACCACCAGAAATGCTACCATCAAGGAAGGTGAGATGTGTTTACTTCCACCTATTACTTCTCTACCCAGTGTCTCAGGCCATTTGCCGAGGAGCCTGATTCCTGATCTACTGTAATTAAATAATCAATCGCGACTTCCTTAATAACTGAATTTATTAAATGCAGAATATATACAGTGGATCACTCAAGGCACTAATTTGCAAGACAGAGCTTTTGAGGGATTGTTTAAAGAGAAGATCCGTATGTTTCATAAATCTGGGATGTAGGGAAAGGAGGGGGAACAGCAAGACAGGGAAATAAATTTTCCTGGCGTGATTTGCATTCAATAAACACACTCCCATGCCTTGGCTGCGGAGGCTACAGCAGAGGGGTGGCACGTTTATGAGCGAAGCACACAGTCCGCCTGGGCCAAAGCTAGACGTACTGCAGGACGGCCCTCACGCAGCCCCATCTGAGCTGCCCTGGGAGCCTTTCTTCCGAGGGACCTCCAAATTCCACTAGTAAATCATCCACACGGGGAATGCCAGCGCCCATGGCCTTCATGGGGAGGACCAAATGCCTGCCTTAAAAATGTAATGTTAGACCACAGAGCAGGTCACGTTCGCACGAGAACCCCCAACTGGTCCCAGCACCTGTCACGGTGCCTGGCACACACAGAGGGAAATGGACAGGGAAGGGAAGTTAGGACTCTCTGCTGGAAGTCAGCTTTTCCCAAATAAGGTGTTTACAGATGTTCACAGGTGCCCCGAGGAAAACAAACAAACAAACAAACAAAAACAGGGTTCCATGATCAAAGAAGTTTGGGAACACTCAAATAAGTGAATCAATTTCTTTACTACAGGACTTGTCAGAGCCTTTAAATGCTGTTGGGCAAGCTGAGGCTACAGGACATTCCTCCAGCCTCTCTTCTTCCCTTCCTCAACCTGAAAACAGCTATTAGGAGACTCCAGACCCACTGCTCCCTGGAACTCGGCAGAGGGAAGGCCATGGAAGTTGGAAATCATTGAAGACCCATCTTGCTATTTGTGATGCGTCTCCTTTCTGCTTGGAGCAGAGGCGACACCTGGGTGGGCAGTCAGCACAGACTGAATCCAAGCACACACAAGCTCTCTAAGGAGGAAGGCACCTGTGGCTGAGCCAAGCCAGGAAGCTCCAACCCCGCCCCGGGCCCTGGGGGCAGGTCAGGGCAGCACACCGCTGACGTGAACTGAGGGGTCGCACCTGAGGCCAGCCTCCCTGGAGGGTGGGACAGGCCTGCGGCCACTCAGCCTAAAAAATGAACAGCCAGCCCAGGGCTCCTCTGTTGGGCAGGCCAGGCTCTGGATCAAGGGATCCCACTCAGGGCCAGCCTGGGCCGGACACGGCCAACACTGTGGGATCCCTGGTATATGGGGAAGCTTCCGGAGAAGCTCAGAGGCAGTGACCACACTCACAGAGCTGTGAGTGGGGCTGGGATGGGGTGGGGGAGGCAGAGACAGAGGCTGCGGAAGCCGGAGGGCTGGAGATGGGGCCCGACCCAGGCATAGAACCCAGAGAGGCTTCCTGGATGCCGCGTCATGGGCAGAGGTGAGGAGCCCATGGCCCAGTTGAGGAGACACAGAGGAGCACCAAAGTCAGTCCTCAGAAATTCTGGGGCAAATCCTTTTACCTGGAGCTTTTTACCAGACAAGCAACCTGCGCCAGTACTCAGGGGGTCCTGGGGCCTGACAGCCAGTACCCATTCCCACCACAGGCCCCGAGATGGGAGCCCAGCCAGGCACAGGCTTGCAGACATCAGCTGGCTTAGCCCCCTGCTCTGCTCCAACCGTGGCCCCGTCCCAGTTCCCGCTGCCCCCACCTGTCCCCTGCACACAGGCCCAGCCACACCAAGCCACCTGTCACCCCACACACACTTGCTTTCCCAATGCCTAACAGGGAGTACAGTTCCACCAAGGCCCTGCTGAAATGCCACCTCCTCTGCCTGCTCCCACCCTCCTCACCACCCCGCCTCCTCCCCTAAACCCTCCTGGCTCTTTCTCTCTGTGCCTCTCTTAGGGAGCAGAATGCTTTTCTGCCTGGTTTGGGGTTGCTATGTTGGTACATGGCCTCCAGAATAGTCCATAGTTATCACCCTAGCATTCATCCATCCATCCATCCACCCATCCATCCATCCATCAACTATCCACCCATCCACCTATCCATCCATCTGCCCATCCATCCATCCATCCACCCACCTACCCATCCATCCATCCATCCATCTGCCCGTCCATCTGCTCATCCATCCATCCAACCATCCTTCCTTCCATCCACCCACCCACCCACCCACCCATCCATCATCCACCCATGCATCCATACATCCATCCATCCATCCACCCCCCATCCATCCATCCATCCATCTGCCCATCTACCTGCCCATCCATCCATCCCTCCATCCCTCCATCCATCCATCCACCCACCCATCCATCATCCATCCATGCATCCATCCATCCATCCATCCACCCCCCATCCATCCATCCATCCATCCATCTGCCCATCTACCTGCCCATCCATCCATCCCTCCATCCCTCCATCCATCCCTCCATCCATCCATCCTTCCATCCACCCACCCACCCATCCATGCATCCATGCATCCACCCATCCACCCTCCATCCATCCACCCACCCATCCACCCATCCATCCATCCATCCATCCACTCATTCCACAAACACCTGTTGAAAACCCACTGGTGCACTGGGATGCAGTGATGAAAGCTGGGCAGGTGGAGGTCGCATACTTTCCTCCCCTTGCTCCTTCCATCCTCACCCTGAGGGCAGGATCTGTGGTTCTTCTCACAGAGGGGGACAGTGAGGCCCAAGGAGGTGGGGGTCCTCCTGGCAGGCCTCAGCGTGCTGACCCGGGGCCAGCAAGGCAAGTGGAGTATTCGATGACTGTTGTACCAGCCCATCAATCATCGACGGATCAATGAAAGCAATTTGTTCCTCATAATTCTGGGGAGTGGGGCCTGGAGCCTCAGAGAGTGGGCACTGGGACAGATGGAGGAGGCCCTGGGGCCCCCAAATAGCCCTCAACCCCTGCCAGCTCGAGCCTGGGCCCTCAGGGAAACCCTAGTCCCACCCAGTGGGCTGCATAGCCTGTCAGTGAGGCTGCAGGCTCGGGAGTCAGCCCCACACAGGAGCAAACCTCTGCTCCATCTCCAGAGATGCAGGAGCTCACTGCTCCTTGGACTCATGGGTCCTCGTCTGCACAATGGGCAAGAAACTATAAAGCCCAACGGGGTGTGAAGAGTGCAGGAGAGGACCACCGGGAATGCGCCAGGAGCTGCGGGACAGCCACGCACACGAACCCCTCCTCCGGACACTTGGGGCTCCTGGAGCACCTCCCGGGGACCGAGGGCTTAGCCTCCCAGGACGGTTGGACGGACAGGCCTGGGCGGGCACTGGGGGGGGCGGACAGCCAGGCCCACCGCTCCCACGGGAGGGACACACAACACACGGCCGTCTCCTGAGCATCTCCTACCGCTGCAAGCCTTATGAGCATAAACCCCCAAAGCCCCACGACACCATCCATCGGGGTGAACGTGGCCCTGAGGACATCCCTACCCAGCAGCCTCCGTCCAAATCCCCCAGGCAAGGAACCTGGACTTCGGGGTCCACGTCTATAAAATGGGTCACAATAGCGCTTTTGCACTGGGGAGGGTGTCCCGAGGATTAATGAGATGACACATCGGTATCCGCTGGGTCCACACAAGAAACCACAGGCCTGTAAAGAAGGAGGATTCACAGAGGTGTGGGCGGCCCCCCAGGGGTGCTGAAGCACCCACCAACGGCCAGGAGGGACACCCCAACACTGAGGGGAAGAGGCCCAGGCAGTGGTCCCCAGTGGGCGGCAGCTTGGTTTGTGGAGAGGGCCACCCAGGATGGGGGGAGGCTGTGGGCAGAGGAACGAGCGAACACAGTCAGAGCCAGCAGGGATGGCCGCAGGACAAATACCCCATCCCCACCCCCATTGGCCAGAAACGGGGGGCCCAGGGGAGCCAGCATGGCCCCCTCCAGGGCACGGAGGAGGGCGAGTAGATCTGGGGTCAGCAAGGACAGGGACTCACGTAAAGCAGAGATGGCCCAAACCTCATGGGAGCCTCCAACGCATCTGGTTCTCTTACTGTCACCTCCTTTGCAGGTGACAAACCTGAAGCTCGGGGGGCTAAGAGGCGGGTCCAAGGACACACTCCCTCCCTGTCAGCGGAGGGCAGGACACCACACCGGCCTCCCGGACCCCAAGGGCTGCTCTCCACTGGAGGGTAGGGTGGGCACCCCAGGCCCAGGGCGTGCGGCCCGACCTCTGGATCCATGCCGTGGGCTCGGTTGCTGCCACGTGGGAGGGGACGGGGAGATCACTCCTCTCAGGAACACTCACGCCGCTCTGCGCCCTGGCCGGCTGCCCGCCCCGAGGCCTGGAGGGACTGTGGCCAAGGATCTGCACGTTTAATAATCCCCTGCCCCCTCCCCGCTCCACAGGCCCCAGATGCTGAAAGACCAAAACCCAAGCTGTTGCAGAAGGACTGAGAAGTTCCCACCGAGCTTCTGAAATCAGCAAATGCCCCGGAGCCATAAATTAATGGTGACACCGCGTGATGGGTGACAGACCCAGCTGTCTCCATGGCACCAGTAACGCCCACGTGTGCAGAGCGCTGAAACCAGTGGCCGGGGCGGGGGCCCGGGTTCCACCACTGAAAGCAGAGTGACAGCGTGACACGTGACCCACCTCCGGGGGGTAGCACCAAGCAAGGCTGGGGGACGAACCCCAGGTGAGGACACAGCGGGGACCGGGCCCTGCGTCCTTCCCCTGCCCGATGCAGGCGCAGAGCCCCATGCGGCAGCATCGGCCGGCCTCGGAAGCCTCGGTGCCCCTGCGGGGAGGGCCCACCAGCACTCTGGGCACCACCACGGCCTTGGGACCACACGGCCCGGGTTCAAAGCTCAGCTCGGCCACTTCTAGCCATGTGACTTGAGGCAAGATACTTAACCCCTCTGAGCCTCAGTTTCCCCCATGTGTGCCTTGAGCATCATGCTAACAGCACTTGCCCCGTTGTGATGGTATGAGGAGGAGGTGAGTCCGTTTGCCATAAGGCCTGGCCCACATTAAACATTTAGTGACTGTTAGCAGTATTCTCTTTCTCCCTCAGCTTCTTGTAACTGCAAGCAGGGCAGAGTTCTGCTAGAAAGATTCAGTTGCTGGGGGCGCCTGGGGTGGCTCAGTGGGGAGCCTGCTTGAGATTCATTCTCTCCCTCTCCCTCTGCCCCTCCCCCTGCTCTCTCTCTCAAATAAATAAATAAATCTTTTTAAAAAAAGATTCGGTTGCGGGTATGGAATGTCAACACGCAGATCGTGCCCAGCCAGGACGAGGGGTCCTAGAACAAGAATCCTCGGCTTTGGCGACACTGACGTTTTGCTCTGGATGATTCTTCAGCAGCATCCCGGGCCTCCATGCACTAGATGCCAGGAGTCTTCCACGCCCCATGTGTCTGTGCCGCTGGGGGAAAGCCGGGAGAGGGAGAAGGGGGGACGGAGAAAGGAGAGAAAACCTCGGCCAGGACATTTCCATTCTCAAAAGCCAAGTTCGAATCCCACAGGCATCCTTGGTGGGGGGGTTCTCGGTGGGGATGTGAAGGACTCTGATGCGGAAGGGCCTTGGCTTTGCCCTCAGACAAAGCATGGAAGGGACGGATCTGGGTGTTCTGCCTTAAATAAACCATTTATGTTAGCTCAGTCTTAGGTTCAGGGGACAGCTGCAAAGAGCACAGAGAAGTCGCGGGTACCGGTCTCTGCGATGGTGACCTTGACCTCCTGGCCGAGGTGGGGTTTGCCAGGCTTCTCCAGCACCCAGTCCTCCTCCCGGCCCTCCCACACTGTGCCCTGAGTCGGGAGGTCACTGTGCACTATTCACGCCTGGGGGCTGGGAGGGGGAGGGCTCCCCTCCTCAAGGGTGGTGGGTCCACGTTAAGTCACCGGGAGCTCTCCGTGTAGGTTTGCCTCTCCCCTGGTCTAGGTGTTTATGAGCTGAATCTCTCAAGATGACCAGCCTGACCACGCATCAACCCACCGTGCCCCCAACCAGTGACCCCGAGTCACTCCTGACGTGGAGAGGACAACTCACAGTGGCTCTCTGCAGCCCAGGGGGGGCCACAGGTGAAAGAAACCAGACATCCACGACCTCCAGTCCCGGCCCAGCACCCCATGCACTCTGAGCCCAACTCGCCCTGATTCGTGCCCTGTCGTAGCACCTGTCACGTCATCTGGGAGAGAGCTGATGGTGTCCTCGCCTGGTATCCCCCCCAAGCAAGAGCTGTTCCTGCTCCACCTGGTTTCCTCAGCCTCCAGCATTCAGTGGGGGCTCGGCACGCTCACCCATGAAACAAAGGAACACAAGAAAGGTGGTCTTCGTGAGCCCCAAGGCCTGGTGCTCCTGCAGGAAAAGGGTGCCCCTCGGGAGTTCACCCCGCCCAGCTCTGGGAGGCGCTACAGACCCCTGGTGAGGCCTGGACTGCCCCACTACTCAGCGTCAACAGAACACGCCACTTCCAAGGGGCCGGAGGGACACAGGACACAGGAACAGAGATTCAGGGTGGACCCCTGGGGCCCCCACCCGCAGAGCCGCCCTGCGGTCCCTCTCCAGCCCAAGGCCTATGTGTGTCCACGGCAAACCTGTAGGGAGAGCTCCTGGGGCCGGCAGTCGGATCTGGGGGAAAGCCCACAGCTCAGGAGTGCCAAGGTCTTTGCTATTTCAATGCTTAGTTATAGTCCTGACCCCCTTAGCCTTCCAGATGCCTCTCGGGCTGGGAGGAAGCCGGCCACGGGGGTCTGAGCCCAGCTGGCCAAATCCAGGCAGCACAGGGGGCCTGAGCTGGGGTCTTCGTCCAGAATGCCGGCGCTGAAGTGGGCCCGGCCACACCGCCTCCCGACGACGCTCCATCTGGGAAACAGATAATGGTCCAGGATCTGCTGGGGGGGTATTTTCTGTTTGTTTCCAACATTTCAAAACGAAATACTGTAACTATTTTTGGATTGCCAGGCTTGAAGAGCCAGGCTGGCTGGAGACGTTTGTCTATAATGATGTTTGGAAACCTTGCGTGTTGGGGGTTTGGTTGGGGAAGGACTGTCCATTCCCTCAGGGGCCCCCGTTTATGCCTGTCATCGGTGCAAGGACGAATGTCCCCCCATCCTTCCTCAGGGGCGTCCTGGCTCAGGCGGTACATCTCACGGTCACTCTGGGCTTCATGAACAGAGGGACTGATGGAGAAAGAGGCGCTATCTGGCGACAAAGTCATGCGGGGAGATGTTTAGAGCCCTGACTTTTTTAAAAGTAAAAACCAATTTTATTGTTTTTTTCATTCCCAAAGTAATACTAGTTCCACCAATAGAGGACTATTTTACAAAGGGAGAGGGGGTTGAGGAATGCCCTCCTGACTGAGCCCCCCAGAGTGGGACGCGCTCCCGTAGGTGCACGCACCCCCAGCCACAGCGCCCGTGGGCCTGGCCCTGCCCCACCCAGGCCCTCCTGCACTGCCTCCTGTCTCCCAGCTCCTTGAGCTGCCCATCTGTCCTACCTCGGGGCCTTTGCAGAGCAGCACCCTTGCCTGGAAGACCCCTGCCCCTCCCGCCCTCCTGCCTCAGGCCCCACCTGGCCAGCCCGGGGCCTCCCCCAGAGCGGTGCTCCTCAAACGGCCCCAGCACCTCTCAGATGAATTCACATTTCCAGCACATTCCCAGGGGATGCCAACCCGCCTTTGAGAACCACTGGTCTAGAAAGCCTTCCGGCTCCCTCCCCGCCTCCACCCCAAAACAAAGGAGGCCCCGTGATGGGGCTCAGGCCCGCGCACCCCTCCCCTCCACCAGGCCACAGTGACAACTCAGCAGAGCCCAAGAGCTCTGATACAGTCTGGGTTGTGTCTGTCTTGCTTCCTGCTGGTCTTCCCAGGACCAGGCAGAGTGCCCAGCCCTGGGGGTCAGTAAATATCTACAGGGTGGAGCAGGTTCCACGAGCGTGTTCCACAAGAATGAACCAGGGGTGACGGGAAATGTCCTGCCCTCACAGGAGACTGGGAGACAGAGGGCTAGCTTGAAATAAGTGGTTACTTTACAGGCCTTTTCAGGGCCTTTAGTGGCCAGTGGACGTGCACATCTCGAAGGGACCACAGGACACAATCCGCACACCTGCGTGAGCAAGGGTCCCATTCTACAAAGAGCAGCTTGTGGGGTTCTCATCCCAAGGAGCCCTCTGTTTGAAGGGCTAATGGCACACTTCAACTCACATGCACGCTGACACACTCACACGCACTCACAGGTACAGAAACACACTTTTACGTAAAAGAGCAAGTCTACCCAGCTGTCACGCACCAGTCACGCCCCGAGGTGCGTTCCCGTGCAGAAAACCGCCCATGCGGTATCCGGCTCTATGGCAGACATCGCCTGTCACCAATCCCCTGGGGAAAACCATGCCCGTTTTTCATCATTATAAACAGTTACAAGAAATGTATCCTTGTGTACGTATATTTGGTCACTGGCCCAATTATCGGTGCTGCTTTCAAGAACTTCATTACATGGGGTTGGGGGGTTGGTGCCTGGTTGGCTTAGTCAGTGAAGCATGCGGCTCTTGATCTTGGGGTGGTAGGTTCAAGCCCCACGGTGGGTGTCGAGATCACTTAAAAAAAATAAAATCTTAAAAGAAAAAAAGAACTTCATTACACTGAAAAGTTCAGTCCGAGTACATGTGTGGGGTCTGGACACAAACCGTAATACCAGGCGTGCTCTGGAGTCCTGGGCACCGAAGGCTCACCGATGGGCCTCGCTGGGCCCTGGGACCCCCACACGGTGTGCAGAACCTCGAGAGGGAGCCCTCACTTTCAGTGAATTCTCATGGGAACTTGGGGCCCCCAACAAGGAAGGCTCACCCTGCAGCCTGTCCCAGTTCCCAAGGACACCCCTCACTTCCTGGTCCTGCTTCCGCCAGGCCCCCCAGCCACCAGCCTGCCTCTGCAGACAACAGTGAGGGTGATGACCCTCTGTCAGCTCAGAGGAACCGGTCCTTCCCCAGGGGGCACCTGCCCCAGCCCCCTCGTCCTTGCTGCTAGGAGTCTTACGGGGAAGCCCCTCCCCTGGAGGCTTCTGGGACAAGCACCCCCCTTCACCCACTTCATCTCTCCAGCGCCCCCCCCATTCCTGGATAGGGTCCTGCTCCTGCGCTCCTTTCTTCTTCTCCTCCTTCCAGTCTGCCCCACCCACCCCAGCTATGATGACACTGCCCCCGGAGGGAGCTTCATGCCATCCTCATCAGCGACTGGCTGGGAAGCAGCCAGCAATGGGAACTTCTCGGATGTGTTCAGGCTTGCAGGGGCTTATACGGTGCCCAAGACTGAAGCCCGAGCAAGCACGGCCTCAGGGTCCCACGTCTGAGGCTTGGCACCAGGCTAATCCGCGCACACACACCCCAATCCTTTCCCATTGCACAGATGGGAAACTGAGGCCCAAACATCTCACGACACTGGCTCAGACTCAGAGAGCCACTGCCATGCAGAGCTCGGGGTGTGCAGGCCCTGCCTGACCCCAGAGTGCCTGCTTTCCCTCCCCAGGGAGGCAGAAGAAGGTCTGGGTGACCCAGTGCTGACAGGAAGATACAGGCAGAAGTCCCTGGTGGGGCTCCTTGGATAGCTTTTTAAAAAAAAACTAGGCTCTCCGAAGGCTTCCTTTTGCTCCTCACCTCTCTGTCCCCTCCTCCCTGCCTGGAGTACAAATGTGATGCCTGGAGATATGGCAGCCACCTTGTAAACCGAGGATGAAGCCCCACATGGAGAACGGCAGAGCAGGAAGGCAGAAGGAGCGGCGGACAGGAACTGCCATGCCAGCACTGGAAGGCTCACCCCAGGCATCTCCTAGTGTGGGACAAATACACGCTTAACCAGTTAAACCACCACTGGCCAACTCTTCTCGCAGCAAAAGGCTGAACCGAATTCCCATCAGGCAGACAAGAGGCAACTGGAAATGATGCCAGAGGGACCAAGAGAGCTGCCAAGGACACAGACATCAGGGAGAGAGGAACACCGCGGGAGCACTCGCCACGTTCCAGACCCTAGCGCATTACTCTCTGGACGTTCACAGCTACCTGTCCAGGAGCCAAGAGAGTGCTCTACCCAGTTATGGAAAACAGATACTCCTCTACTCGGTTACGGAAGAGGACACTGAGGCTTAGGGAGGGGAGCGCTCCCACCTGGAGAAATAGAAGTCGTGAAAATAACAGAGCCAGGCTCAGCGTGCTGGTCATCTTGGCACAGAACTTTCTTCTCCACGGCACTGTGCTTGCCCCTAGTCCCAAGGGCAGCATGTTAGTACTAAGGGTGAGGCCTTCTGTACACCATGAGGGGAGATCTTCCAACAACAGGACAAGGCAACAAGTCCTTGTCCCCCAGCCCACCCTCTATGCTGTTAATATGCGTGTGCATATTTCTTTAAAGTAAAAAAAATTTGTTCAATTCCCTAGGAAAATTTTAGGATGCCTCCTCACAGTACAAATTCTTGCACTTAGCAGAGCCCAGAGATAGAGAAAAGGACAGAGTTCAGAAGACATTGTTGGAGCCCCTGGATCCAGCCACACCTGAAGCTAGAGTTCTATCCCTGGAATTTTCCATTATACAAAGTCATATATGCCTTTTTTTTTCTTACGCTTTTTCCAGCCGGGCTTCTATCATCTGCCAATAACAGGATATTACCTTAATGCACCCATTTTACAGATGAAGAAACTGGGGTGTAAAGAGCGCTGTCTTACCCCCAGTCACTTAGCCTTTTGGTGGCCAAGCAGGGACAAGAACCCTGCATTCCTGACCCCCACCCCAGCGTCTACACCACCTGGGGCAGCTGGCTTTCGGCCGGGCAGCCAGCTTGCCCTGGTACCACCACGGTTCGGGCAACAAATCCATATTAAAAGGCCCCGTTCTCTTGGCCTTCGGGGAAAGCCTGAACTTCTCTTATTAGGCAGCAAAGGGAACCCGCTGTTCTTGGCAGACACACATCAACTTTCAAACGGCCCCAAGTGCGGATGCAACAACGCTGTGTGCCCAGATGTTTCCTGGCCTTGCCCCTGTGCACCCTGACGCCTCACAGTCCGCAAGCACACGAAAGACCTCGGGCTGGCCGCGCCCAGTCTGGCTGCACTTCGTGCGCAACTATCGTCCATGCTCCCTCGCGGCCGGGGACACCTGCAGAAGATCAGGGACGTTTGGAAGATAACTACTCCATGGGATCCAAAGATACGTCTCGGGGACATAAATCTCGGGAAGTCTCTATGGAAACACACACAAATGCATGTTGTTTTTATTAATACTCACAATGAAATGTCTCTGGAATAAGCCACTTGCTTTAAACCACACCAGAAGAGCCAGCGTGTTTCCCATTAAACAGGATCTGTGGGGTTTTTTTAATTATGGATGGAGCAGCCTACAGAAAAGAAACGCTCCGAGTCAAGGAGGCCCAGGTGATAGGATAATTGCTGGGTTGGAGCAGACCTTCGCCCCCTTTCTTATATAAGACTCGTTCCTGCCTGAGCCTGCCAAGGGCCGTCCTGCGCGCGGGGGCCCCGCTCGGGGGCGTGCAGAATAAATGTCAGCGGATTCGTTCACCTCTTACCAGAGAGAAGAAATCTGCAGGTCCCAGCATCTTTCTTGCTGTGGCTCATACCCATCTCCCCGCGGTGGGAAGGAGTCCTGGGTTCAATCTGGATCTCCCATGCATGCCCTGTGAGGCCTGGAGCAGGATACTTGCCCTCTCCACCTTTCCTTCCTCACCTGTAAAATGGGCCTACGGCAGCACCTGCCTCCCAGGATCCTTTGAGGCTTCAGTGGGGTGAAAAGCCGGTGGAGGAGCCTAGTACATGGTAAGCTTTCATGGATCGTGGCTGCAGAAGATCAAGGATGGCCACAAACTCTAGCATCCCTCCCACCAAGAGGTGAAAGCTATGTCCCCAGACCGTGGGCCGGTCCGTGACATCTCTGACCTTAGAACACAGCTGAAATGACATTATGCTGGTGCCTGGTCCGGACCTCAGGAGGCCGGCGGCTTCTACGGTCTGTCTTTGAGAACACGGGCTCTTGGGACCACCACGCCGGGAGGGGGCCCGGCCAGTCCAGCCTAGGCTCTGACCCGGGAGCGAAGAAGCCTCATCATGGACATCCAGCCCAGGCGAGCCATGAGAGGACACCAGCCCCACCACCCTCTGATGGCAGCCAAGCCAAGGAGCAACGTGCAGAGGGGAGAGTCAACCCATATGACCGTGAGTGGGGATAATAAATGACTGTTTCAAGCCCCTGAGATTTGGAGTGCTTGTTACTGCAGCATGACCTGGATATCCTGACTCATAAAAGCCCTCATCATCCCACACATCGCTGCCTCCCTGACTTACAGCAAAACTCGAGGGAAGTTTTGAGAAGTCTGGGAAGGGGGGCGAAAACCCTGCTGGCCCCATGCAATGGCCACCAAGCCCCCAACCCTCCAGACACCTGGACCTAACAGCCCTGCCCTAACGCCCCACAGCCTGGCCTAACATGGACCATGAGTGGGGTTCTCCAGGGGGACAGGGTGGTTTTGCGAAACTCTGAGTAAACTGTAGGGCTTCAAATACTATACACACCATGGAAGAATCCCACACCTGGAAAGGGAATCAAATTACCTAAAGGACAGGGACCTTTAAAAATCAATTGGTCAGGTCCCTCCCTCTCACAGATGAAGAAACAGAACAGGACAAGCCAGGGGCCCGCCCAAGGCCACGCAGCTAGCAATCCCCATCACGGCCACCATTTACAAAACGCACGGGCACGCCAGGCACTCTGGAGTGCTATCTCTAATTCCCACACGAAATCGTGGAGGAAAGGTAGCCTCTCCCACAAGTGCAGAACTGAAGGCCCAGAGTCCCACCACCGGGCCACATACCTGGTGCTGTGACTGTGAGGTCTTACTCCGTCCCCCGGGCCCACGCTGGCCTGTCCCGCACCCACAGGAGGCCCAGCTCCAAGTTCAACGGACAGGGTAGTCGCTCCCCAATTGGCAGAGCCTCCTCCAAGCACCATCGCCCCATCAAGCCCCACCTCCCCCTCTGGCCTGCACGGCCATGGGATGGCCCCACCACACAGAGCATCCTGGGCTCTGGGGGGCTTCGGCACCTGCAGCCGCTCACGGTGAGCAGCAGAGTGGGCGTCTGAGCTCAGGCCTGGTGACTCCTCTCCTGGAGCCCGCAGGGCTCAGTTCCCAGGTCTCCCAACACCCTGCATGGGCACCCCCTTCCTTAGGAGGGCTCTTCGTGCAGCACATGGACTGAGCACTTGGCTTTTTAGGGACTGGAGCGGGGGATACAGGATGGAAGTGTGTCCTCCTGGGATATGGCAGGTCCTCGAGAATAGGAGCCGTCAACAGGGCTTACAAAGCACTCTCCCACGCACCCCGTACTTGACCCTTCGACAGTCCTCGAGGGGGATCCCCATTGACATCACTGGCATATCCAATTTTAAGATGAGGCCCGTGAGGCCCAGAGAAGGAGGAAAGCTGGCCATGACCCCAAGGCTGGCCGCAAGGACAAGGCCCAGCCCCCAGCCCTCTCTGGGCCTCGACTTTACATCCGTACAGACAGACAGCGGCCTCACCAGCCCGTCTAACGCTCCCTGTGTGTAGGTCCCAAATCCTCTAAGGAAAATAGACAGGACGCAACTCTATGAAGACGAACAAATCTGCTTCTTCATTTTGTTTTACGAGGCCGTTTAGGGTTGGCCAAGCAACCGAAATGCTCCAAGCATTGGAGAAATGTTTTTCATTACATTTTAAAGGAATGTTTGGGTACAAATAGTACATTGTTTATTCATTCCGATAATTTTGTTTCCTAAGTAGTCCACTGAAAACCAGATAATGGATTTCATTACCCAGAAACATTAAAGTTTCAAATAAATGCAAAGAGCATTGAAGACAGAGAAGTCCGTTTCCAGTGTGTAATTCTTAGTCACATCAGGCTCCGTGGGGAAAAACCCGTGCGAAGCCTGGCTGCCTCTGCATCCAGGCCACCCAGCACTCCCCTGCCCAAACCCACTGGCCTGGGCTCTCACGGATGACCAGTACTCCCAGAGAGAGTGTGCAAACTGGGGGTCAGGGCAGGGCACACTGCTACCCTTACCAAATACCCCTGGCTTTCAGAGCAAGGTTCTTGCCAGTGCTAGCTCAGCTTGCATGTCCTGAGCACCCGCTATGTGTGCCACGGAGAAGGCAGGGAGAGAGGGCAATCAGAGCGGGCTGCCTGGAGGAGGAAGCAAGTGGGCAGAGCCTGGAAGGATGGGAGGGCCCTGCCTGTGGAGAGGGTGGGATGGTGAGAAGGGACAGCAGGGCCACGGGGAAGGAGTGCCAGACGCTCACTCTCGTGACCACGTGGCAGCTCAGTGTGCAAACCCCACACGCCCACGTGGGAGGGACGGGGTATCACCGCACTGCAGGCATCTCTCGTGGGGAGGTAAGGTGCTCTACAAGGGCCCCAGTCCTTCAGGAGCCAGGGAATGACATGCTGCTGGTGGTTTCCCTTTGCAACTATAGCTCAGGGGATAGGGAGGCTTCTCTATATTCTCTACACATCTTCCAAGCCAGGGAAGACACCCTGATCATGTCCTGAGTTCAAATCCTGGCTCCACTGCTTACCATTGGCAGGTCTGGGTAAGTGAGCCTCAGTTTCCAAGTCCGTAAAATGGGCACAGTACTCGTTCCTGTCACTTTAGGCTATCGTGAAAATAAATGAGCTCATGCTTATGTGGTTCCTGGATTCGCCCTTGGCACAGAGGAAGCACCAGGTAAGCACTCTCTGACCATCTGGTGTTTGCGGTGATACCGCACTGGGATGCATGCCCCAAGAGAGCAGGCTCTTTGTGCCACGCACCTCAGCATCTCCAGGAAGTCCTCCCTGATTGCCCTAGGCCTTCCTGATGTCCACGTAATGAGCACTGTGTGACCCTGACTGGGGACCTCACCTCTCAGGACCCCAGCTTCTTCATCAGTAAATGGGGGACACCTCTTCCCCCATAGCACCCCAAGGGCTAAATGAGACCCTATGTCAATGTTTACTGGCCTGTGCTGAGCATACAACCGGGGATCAGAGTACATTTCCTGGTTGACTTTCCAAAGCCTTTTTTAAAAGAGTCTGCTCACAATGAGGGACTTGAAGCCCCCCACCTTCCCTTGAGCCCTCAGTGGCTCCCCATGAATCTCTCAATGAGGTCCTTGGTCTTGGCCAAAGCCAAGAGGCTCAACCAGGCCTAGAAGGGAACAGCAGGGCCTGAGGTCAAGGCCGGGCTGAGAGCCCTTGCTCGGCATCTTCCCGGCCCTGTTCCTGCGTTGGGCATCGGGGACTTAGGAGCCAGGGTTGTCCATCCAATCCACTCCCTGCTACCCCATTCAAGGTCTCCAGCCCAGAAATACATCAGAGTCCCTTGAACTCATTATTCTCCTTGACTGTGGTCATCCTGGGTCCCTGTAATGGGCTCCACGTGTGGATGGGCCCTGTGCCAGGGAGCTCAGTGGGCACTGCTCCCCCTCGGCTCCTTCCAGAATTAGTCGTGCATTTCTGGAGTTGACTGGACGCCACCTGCCTCCGACCCCTCGGCCCACCAAGCTCCAGGGTTCCCCCAGAGGCAGCGAAAGCCAGAGTCTCATCTTTTTTTGCTGCCAGACCTACAACCCGGTGGTCTTTGGATGCATCTTCCATGGCAACTAAAGGTGAATATCCATGGGAGATGCCATCTCGGGAAGCTGAGGGCTCACTAGTCTCTCTGGGATTTGAGGAGACCCTCAGAGAGGAGGGTTTGGGGGGACCACAGGGTCTGCAGGGCTGCAGGCAGATGGTGAGGTCACCCCAAAACTCCCTGAGCTCCTAGAGGGCCCTAATGAACCGTCCAGATCAAAGACAGGTCACTTCTGAATCCTAGCCCCAGGCCTGGCCCCATGGCCTCCTCCCCTGCCCCTTCCACATGCTCCCTCATGGCTGCCTGGGTCAGAGCCGGACCTCTGCCCCGAACCCCCGGCTGGGATATATGTCTCCACCCAGCACAGGTCAGCCCCACAGCCCCGAGCACCTGCCCCACAGCAGGCCTTGCTCCAGGCACGGGGGCGGGGGGCGGGGCAGGGGGCCCTGCGCCCTCCATCCCTGTTCACACCTGCTGGAGGCTGAGTCCCCCGGGGCGCAGGGCAGCAGCCTCTGTGGGTTCCCAGGGCTGCCTCCTCCCCTCCTCGACTTCCCACCCAGTCGGCCAAGGAGGAGGCCAAGGGCCTGGCTGGGCTTGGCATCCCTGGCCTTGCTGACTTGCATATTAAGGCACACAGGTTCCCTTACCCACATTCTGGAAACCTTCTGCTTGGCAGAACAAAAACGGCTCAAGGAGCCTGTTTGGGCTGCTCATGCATTTCCTAATTGTCCGAAAAGGATTTTTCCTAATTGTTTCAACAAGAGTTCAGGGAGGCAGGCAGGTGCCGGGTGGGAGTGGGTGGGTCTGTGGGGCTGGCTAATCGGGGCCCTGGGTGCTCAGCGCCAGGAATGCAGTGCCGAGGCCTGACCCTGTGCCGGCTTCTTGCCCTCTAGCCCCCCCGAGAACACATGAGTTGTGACAAGGGTCTTGGCAGGCCTGCCAGGCAGCCAGCACTTCGTAGGCAACAGCAGGTGGCCAAGGGGGCAGGCAGAGAACAGCGGGAACAGCACGCCAAGGACGAATGTCATCAACTCCTGGATGGAGGTGGGGAAATTCATTCCAAGAGAGAGAGGACAGAGGATATGAAAGCCCAGTTAGCTGGCCAAGATGGCGAGGAAAGGCCGGTCGGGGCCAGCAGGTATGGACAATGTGCATTGGGCTAAAGATTGAGGGGCTGATTCAGAAGGCACTGGAGCATCCAGACAACCCTCATTCAGCCGCTTCCACAAGGACGAGCTTGGCTGGCTCCCCACAGAGGGCGGTCGAGAGCCCGGCTGCACCAATATGGCGGCCAGGCAGGTGTGGAAGGCTGAAGCCCACCAGGCGATGTAACAACCAAGAGAGACATCCCCAGGTGGTAACTTCCTCGTCAACCAAAGTGGCAGCCCCTCCCTCGTGCCGTCAAGCCGCACGTGGTTCCAGGGGGAGAGTCTCCGGCCATGTTTGCATCCCCACCACCTGGTACAGAGAAGACACTCAGCAGCGTCAACAGAAGGGTGAGCATCCCGAACCAACCAACGTGGCCCACACACTCGGAAAGATGCCCATCCCTCTGTCCACCACTCACACATGCTGCTTTGAAGTATTCACACAGGTGCATCCAAATGGCAAATGGAAGATAAAAGAAGACCCCAGGGAGCAGGGAAAGACAAAGAAGTAGCACCAGGGGCTATGACTTTCAGAGTCTCTGGCATGTTCCCATGACTTGTCGCCTCTTCTGCTCAGACCATGCACACCAGCAGGGCAGGGAAGGACGTGTCTGGGTGGTCACCACTGCGGCCCCAGAGCCTGTCGCGGTGCCTGACATAGAAGAGTGCCCCGAGAAATGTGTGTTGACTACAACACCGAGGGCATAAGAGGTACAGAAGCCAGCCCCTCGCTCTCATGTTGAGGTGAGGAAAGTGAGTATGAACATGGCCCGTCCAGGACCACTTGGAGAATTCGTGGTAGACCAGATGATGATCTGATGGGCTGATTCCTGGGCCACTGTCTGCTGCCTTCTCCATGGCGCTGGCCAGCATCCAAGAGTGGACATGCAGAACAGCAAGGCCTAGAAAGAGCTAGGACCTTACAAAAGTGGGTGCCTTCGGCCCATCAGCCAAGCTCCCATGGGCCCCCTCAACCTAGCTCATGGCATGAAATGGACAGCTCTAGAAAAACCTTTGAGGCTGACGAGGGCCCATGAGGGCAAGGGGGAGCAGGGTGGGCATTCAGAGATCCACGTGGGGATCACTCTGCCTCCCTGCTTCTAGCCAGTCTGGGAAGTAAACACAGCCAGAACTGTTTGGTAAGCCAGAACTTACCAAAGAAGAGTGCAGACCTACGGCCGTTAGGCAAAGAGCCAAGGTCCCCGGCTGCAGATTTAGCAAATGAGAATACAGGACCCCCAGTGAAATTTGGATTTTGGATAAACAATAGATTATTCGGATACTTCCTCGATAGAAGTATATCCCAAGCAATATTTGAATTTGAAGTTCAAATACACAACAAATAGTTTTTAGTATAAGTATATCCCAAATGTTACCTGTTTATTTGAAATCAAAATTTAACTGAGCATCCTGTATTTTATCTGGCAACCCCAACTGAGGGTCAAGCTGGCTCTAACAGCCACGCCTCCCGCTGCCAGCCACGTCCACAGAGGCTCCTACCAAAGAGCAGCCCCGTGTGCAGGGCCTCATGTGGCTACGGTCATGGTCATTCTCGCTTCCTCTTCATGAGAAGTTCACCAGGCCGGGCTTCAGGATTCTAACAGGACCCAGGGCTGAGAAGGTGAGACCACTTAAGAAGGCAGTGTCTTCATGACGCAGCCTGGTCCAGCCCCACAAGAGGCAACAGGACAGAGCTCGTGGGGTGGCAAAGCCTCAGAGCAGGGCTCGTGCCTCCAACCTCCGCTCCGCTCTGACCTCGAGAACGAGGAGGGGAGCAGTGATGTGGCAGAATCAGGAGCAGATAACTGCTCTAATTACCATCACTCCAGCCTCTGTGCTCCCCAGCAAATTAGAGTGTATCTTTCGTTCCAGCTGACACTCTCGATGACACTGCGTTAGGCATCAAACAAATTATGAATCCGCAGGAAGGCCTCCTCACAGTGATTTGCTGGTGAAACATTTTTGCACAAGTAAGACCCAATTAGAAGGATGCTCTCCGGGGTTCTCTTCCTTCGCCTTCCTCCAGAGCAGGTGAAGTGTTAGTGCTGCTGTTGGGGGACCCAGTACTGGGGACCTGGGCCCAGCGACAGGGACACGGAAGCCTCCTGGCCCGCCAAGGACAAAGATGCACGGAGATATCTGAATGCACCCAGTCCGCACACTGGGTGCTTTGCTCTTGGCTTTACATTGATCTCCCCTCGACACCACCTCCCACAGCGCTCACGACAACCCTATTGTACTGGGGGATCCTTTTCACAGCCCACATGTCCAGTCCCCACACCCTGGAGGGGCTGGAGCTGAAAGCAGGACCCACTTCCACAGTGTGGAGACCGGGCTCCTTTCTCAACGCCCATCCTGCCCACGGATGAGGAAACCAACAAGGCGGCCCTTGGGTCCTCCAGTGATCCCAGGGACAGCACCCATCTTCCCAACGCAGTTCGACAAGACCGGTTAAGGCACCATCCGGCCCTTAACCCTCTTTGACAAATTCTTAGGCTTTTATCTTCAAAGACAAAGAAATCAAAGAGTTGTTTCTTTTCTTTTTTATTCCCTTTGCTAACATCCGAAAGGGCAAAGTGGTCTTTTGAGGGCTCCTCATCCAGAACCGCTGCTTTCCACTTCACAGGAGGCACGCGGCACCCAGAGGGCTTAACCCGCTACCAAGTTTAGGTCATGCCCACAGACCAGCCGGGCCGGGCCCAGCTCCTGGAAGGCCCTGCTGACAGGTTATGGCCAACTCTGTCCCCTTTAAGTCCGTTGACCAGAGCCCACGCTCGGAGTCAGAAGCTGTGACCAAGAAAGTCACTAAGGACAGCCCACAGAGGGATAGTAGCCTGGGGCCAACTTGCATTTGGAGAAGGGCATGGAAGTCGGGAATATTCACAATGAAAACCCGAAGCCCTCCAGGAAAACAATCTGCAGAGAGACAGAAAAAGAAGTGCCATTTTGTGCCAGTCACCAGGGGGTGGCTCGCTCCGGGCCGAGGGCTCCAATTAGGCATGTCACCTCTGCGGGACAGCTGCACTTGGCGGAGGCTCTGCCCTTGCCAAAAGGGAGCCGGAGCCCCCAGTGGCCGCAGCCCTGTCCCGGTCCCATGTCACTGGCCTCTGCAGAAGCCCAGGAGCTGCCCGTGTGTCCGTGTCGGGCCCCTGAAGTGGGGAGGAGAAGAGCCCCCTTTCACTGACCACAGCGGGTACAAAGCAAGGCCCCCCAGAGAGTGGGGGTCAGAGGACCGGAGCAGGGAGGAGGGAAGGAGGGACATGAGGTCAAGATACTCTCCAGTAAGCAAGAGCAAGGGCCGCCAAAGTGCAGAGGGTGACAAGAAGGATCCTGCAGAGGAAGGGACGGAAGTGTGTCCGGCTCCACGGTGAGCCCAACACGGATACAGCGGGGCGTGAGGCTCCAAGCACCAGGAGCCGCTGCGGCAGGTGCCTGCCCTGGAAAGGCCCGGCAGACACAGTTTGCAGGGAGAGAGCCTGTGGAGCTGGAGGAGGAAACGGGGCCACATGGCCAGGATGGACCTGAGAGGCTCAGCTGCACCCCAGGGAGCTGTGGGCCCAGGGCCGGGGAGATGAAAGCACCGAGCTGGTCTCGGGGATGGAGGAGCTGAATTCAAACACAGACCCCACACGGGGACTACAGGCTCACACGCATCATCGTGTGCTCCTTCGCACAAGCATGACAATATGTGCTCCTCGAGACTGTTCCAGGCCCAGCTTCCACCATCCCCCACCCCTCGAGTGTGCGTGCATGCATGCACTCATGCCCATCCATACACACACGCGCACACACGCACACGCTCACTCCCGAGAGCAACCAAGCTGTTCTGGGCCGACAGCGCCGCTCAGCGCCCAGCAAAAGGGCTGCGTGACGCACTGTCTCTCCGAGCCCAGGTGTCTCCCCACCCAGGAGCCCGAGAAATCTAACAGCAGCATGGGCCATATACCTCCACTTTTAAACAGGATGGAGTCTGTCTGGATTAGATGTTATCCACGGCAAAGAACACCCCTGGCAACATCTAGAGCCTTCTGTGGCACCCAGGGGTCCCCTTCAGACCCCTTGCAAAGCCTCCTTCTGCCCCCGCAGCCTCTTCTAATTAAATCTGGATTTTTCCTCAAGCACCCGCTTCCAAAACTGATAAAATCGTTGTTTATTCTTTTGAGGACGCCTGGCTCACCGAACAGTCATATAACAGTAATTTCATTCTGCCTCTGCAAACACAGCCTCCCCGTTCCCACCACGAGTTCAATACAACCTTCTCTCTCTATTGCCAGTGCATCCAAAAGAGCATTATTTCCAAAAGAAAATGCACTCCACATTTCAGATGACAGACGTTTGACAATACCCTTGGTCCACAGTCCATTAGTATCTCTAAAACTTCTGAACCTTTCGGCACCATGTTCTTTCACTTGCTAGTTCTCTACTTGAGAAGCAAAAGAACCGCCCCCCCCCCAAAAAAACACATTTCAGGTGGATCATGGTGCAAATCTGAGAGACATCCAGCTCTACGAAATGTCCACGGTGCAGCACATAAAAGGAAAAGGAGAACAAAGCTCCCCTTCCTTGGGCCCCGCGTTCTTCCAGGTCCAAAGAGCTGTCTTACGCACGATCTGATGTGGACGCTTGCCAACACCCCCAGAGTCGGGTACTATTAATCCCACTTTACAGATGAGACAACGGAGGCTCGGAGAGAATGAGACACAAGACTGAACACTCCAGGACACAGAGTCGTGCCCGCTCTCCTCGTGCAGGCACCGAGCACCACACCTGGTATACCGTAGGTGCTCAATAAAAAGGCTGAATGAATAAATGAATAGGTGAAAAGAGTGAACTATTAAACGCCGGAGTCAGACCCCAGGCCCGGCGTGTGCGGTTCACGCCCCTTGCTCACCGGCCGCGACTCTGTTGAGACAGGTGGGGGTGGGGTCCTCGCCGGGGGCGGCTGGGGGTCGCTGCTGACACCTGAGTCAAGAGGTGCCCCCTCTGCAGGAGAGTTCAGCACACGTGGCTGGAAAGCCACAGGGAGAATGCGGCCTCCCTCCAATAACAAGATAAAAGCTGTTGTAAGCAGGAATCCCTCTGGATGATGAGCTTTCACTGAGCATTCAGAAAAGGCCAGGTATTCTTATTGCAATCAATTTTGTTAATGCTGGATTTCCTAGAGTCGATGAAAACTGCCCACGTTACCTGCTGCTTGTCAGAAACTCCACACTCCGTTTCCATTCTCGGCTGGACTCAAGGCCCCGACTCCTCCTGCATCCCTACCAGTGACTACAAATAGCTGCCGTGACCCAGGGGATAGCCGCAGAGGCCAGCGTGGTCAGGATGGCAGAACAAGAGCCCAGCCCGCTCATCCCTAGGGAGCCGTCCAACAACCCCCCACCGCCCTTCCCCCCAGGCATGGGGCCTCCATCTAGAAAACATCACTGCCTCTCACTCTGGGGAGATGTGAGACCATGTGAAGCAACCGTTCTAAGGATGTGGGGTCCAGCGCCCCCTTGCCCACATCTGCCCCTCAGCCCCCCCGCCTCCCGGTCTTGTCTCCCGCCAACAGGCTCTGCTGGGCCTCACACAGACTGATACGCATCCTGCCTCAGGGCCTTTGCACTTGCTTCCTGCCTGGGCTGCTCGGGCCCCAGATGCCCACATGGCTCAGTCCCTCCATTCCCTCATGGAACTTCTCAAAAGTCACCTCGGTCCTCTGGTCACTCCCCTAAAATGTCAACCACCTCCATCTCCAGACATTCCCTCCCCCACAACCCAATTGTCTCCACTGCACACCGTCCCACGGGTGGAGGTGCATGAACGTCCGTGGGTGTGTATCTGCTCATCTGTGTGTGCACAGTACGTCCCTCTCCACGAGGATGCCAGGAAGAAGGGATTTCCACCGATTTTGTTCCCTGCTTTTATTACACACCCAGAAGGGGGCCTGCACACCAAAATGCCGGGTAAACACTTGGGAAGGCGTGCAGGCTCTTTCAGGGCTTGGGAACACTTACAGCCGACACTTCCCAGGGGCTCACACCTGCCTGCGAGTCCCACCCCGGCACAGCCCCAGGACGGCACGGGGCCCGCCTGCCATGAGCTGCCCTTACAATCCACACAGGAGACATCTCTCAGCTTTGCAGCAGATCCCAGAGTCTCCACCTGCTGAGTGCTCACGAGCACGGCGCTGTCAGACCCCAAGGGGCACAGTCCCCCCGCACGCCCAGCCAGGGCCTGGCCTCGCACCAGCCACGCAAGCAGCCAGAATGGACCCCAATGGCACTGGGGACTCGCCCAGGGGCTCGTCACCACCTTCCCCAGAAGCTGTGCCCTCTGGGGCCTGGCTACCCAAGCATGTCCCTCTAATCTTCCCAGTGAGGGGTTCCCACCCAGCCCATCCTGGGGTCACAGCACCAGCGGCTTCTGTGGGCCCCCGCCCCCCAGCAGTCAGCGCCTGCTCACACTCTGAAGCAGCGAGTGCGCTCCTGCCCATGGCCAGAGTCCTGGCCTGCAAGTCTGAGGTAACCAGCAACCTGGCGGGACTGCCACGGGGGCCGCGGGTGACACCGTTCAGGCCTATCTGTGTGCCGTGGAGTAAGTGCTCACTACCAGCCAGGAGACTCTGTCATGGTCACCCCAAACGCGCTTACGGGGCTCCTGTCCCCTCGTGGCTTCTGCAGATCAAGTCCTCAGTGGGCAGCCAGCCCCTGGGCCCATCCGTCGAGCTCTCCCTGCTCCAGCACGCTGCAGGCCTTCTCCACACCATGCCGGCCGGCTGGGGGGCATCGCCACCTGCGGGTGCTGGGGAAGCCTGCCCTCACCCCCCGGGGCTGGGCCCACACCCGTCTCCAGCCTGTCCACCCCCCACAGGGAGCAGCAGGGCCGTGCAGTCTGACATCAGGCTCCTGCATCCAATCCCAGCCCCGCTGCTCTCCAGATGTGCAGCCTCGGGCCGAGATCTACCCTCCCAGTTCCCCACAGGTGAACCCCGGCCCCGACCCCCAGGGCCCGGCCCCTCATCGGTGCCGACAGCCCTCCATTAAGTGGAATTGAACTGAATGCCCTGGTTTCACCCACGGCGTCCCTGCCCTCAGATGGGGGGGGGCCACCGGTGGGGGGGCCCACCGGTGACCCCCTGGCAGGATGAAGGGAAGCAGGCTTCTGCACAGCACGGGGCCCCCCGCAGAAATAGCAGCATCTGGCGCGGGCAGCACCCTCCCCCCCATGCAAAGCCCACTGCTGAGGGCCCGGATTGAAATGTTGGAGCTGAGCGGGAGTCTAAAGGTCACGGACCACGAGGCTTGGCAGGGAAGCAAATTAAGAGCTCGGGACCAGAACCCTGGGGGGCTGTAGAGATGATGAAAAGAATAAATCCACCATCCCGGGCTGCCGTGGGGAGTGACATAATGAGGCCGCACGCCAGGCCCCGTTCACTAACTAGTGCTCTCGGGTCTCCAGGAGCCAGGCCACGGGGCCCCAGGGGTCTGGGCAGCACCTGGAGGGGAGCTCCCCTGGGAACGCGCCCTGAGCCAGCTCAGGCCTCAGCAGCGTCCCCAGGCAGAAGCCGTGGTGTCACCCGGTGTCCCCACTTTCTCTCCACTGCCAGAGCTGCTGCCCCACCTGGCTCTCCCCCCGCACTAGTCCTGCGAGAACCCTCCTCCCTGCCCCCCCCAGGCTATGGCCCCCACAGGTTCCCCCAAATCTGCAGCCTTCTTCCAGCACCCGCTCCAGAGGCCGCCCTCAGCACTGGTTCTCAAGCTAACACAGTTGCCAATCCCGGGGGCCTTGTCAGGCGCTGGACGGGGATGGGCCAAGCATCAGCATCTCTAAGAGTGCCTGGCTAATGCAGAACTCCTATGAGGAGCGGGGCTGCACAAAACCAGACCCACAGGCCTCAGCTGCCCACGATCCAGCCCAAGCCCCTCGCCAGCCTCGTGCCCCCCAAAGAGCCCTGCTGCCCAGCCTGGGTCTCTCCCCTCCCCCAGTGCTCCACACGTGCCTCCTCACCATTGCCCCTGCTGTGCCCTCAGCCTGCAGCACCTTCTCTGCTGACCACCCGAACTATGGGCGTCATGCTCACACTTAAAGTGCAAAGGCCACCTCCACTATGAAGCCTTCAGATCCTCTCCCACTAGAAGCAATGATGCTCTCCCTCCTCCGTGTCCCCACGAGAGGCTGGCTGGCCACTTCTGCAGGATAGTCCACTATCTGTGTTTTTACGTCGGGCCTTTCTCCTTCATTAGGCTATCTTGGTCACCTGGATATCCCCAGTGCACAGTACAGTATAGAGGTTCCAGAAATGTTTCTTGAGTGAGTGAACAAAGGAGTGGATGGATGTATGAATGGATGAACATGAGGACAGATGGATAGATAGGAGAACAGATAGATGGATGCATGAATGGATGGACAAATGGATGAATAAATGGCAGAGGAAAGGATGGGTAGATGGATGATGGATGGACAGATGGGTAGATGGGTAGATGGACAGATACTGGATAAATGGATGAATGGATGGATGTTGGATAGAGGATGGATGGATGGATGTTAGATAGATGGATGGAGGAAGGGAGGAATGGGTAGATGGGTAAATAGAGGAATAGTTCAATGAAGCAGGTATCTGTTTTCTTCCTACATGAGCACGATGACACTGTTCTGCCCTACGCCCTTACACACTTGACCATGAGAACATCATGCAAATTTAATGCTCGCAGCCTTGACAGAAGCTCTCAGTACATTTCTCAGCCTGGGAGTGACCAGCAACAGTCCTCCATGCCCTGAAAATGAGCCAAGTAAGGTTTGGTTTGGATTATGACAGGGATTCTGGGCAAGCTATCAGAAAAGGAACTTATAGACATCGATGCTGGGAGGTGGTGACCCTCTTCACTAGGGACTTTCTCTGGGAAGAAAGGCCAATTATAGCAAGATGGCAGCTCCCTTTCTAGAAAGGTTCTAGAGCCACTTGGACAAGTTAAGAGGATGGATGCCTCAAGGTCCTCTTGGTTCTGAGACCTGGTTGCGGGGCGGCTAAACTTCCAGGTTTGGGGAAGTCCCTGCTAGCTGGGCATCAGGGAAATCTTTAAGGAGTCATACACTGTAGGATGGGAAGGATTTTACCGTGTGGGAATGAGGAGAAGAAAGACACAGTCTGGAGATAGAAAGTAGTGTAGGAAGAAAACAGGGCCATTCTGGGAGGAGAGGCTCTGAGCAGGACAAAACGGCCCCCACACCCAGAAAGCAGAAGCAATGTCCCACAGGGAGATCCGGCATGGGCCTAGAAGTCAAAAGGGACAAAACCATGGGAGCCACAGGGCCCAAGGACCTCTGACACGGACAAGGCCGCGGTGAGAGCGATGTGGAGCAGGCCTCCCCTCGGAGTCCACTCAGCAGCCGGGGCAGGCCGCCTGGAGTGCGAACACGGGTCGTTCCAGCCCTGACCTGACCAGCAGCGTCCACGAAGGGCACCAGCTGGCTGCTGAGTTTGTGCAAGGGACACCACAGGGCCCTCGCTTGTTCTGGTGGTGGTCCTGGGTCACAGTGGCAGAGGGTCCCTGGTGGATGCACCCAGCCACGCGGCCAAATGACTACAACCACCTGCTACGCAGGGCGGCGCTTTCAATGTGTCTCCACACAGAGCTCTGTGACAGCCCTGTCACCCCATCCTAAAGACGAGAGGAAGGAGAAGGCGAGCCACGGGCCCCAGTTACAGGACCAGTTACACCGTAGAGAGAGAGTCTGAGCTGCTTCTGGGCTGCCACCACCAGGAGGGGCGCCCCATAGCACCTGCACTCAGCGTGTCCCCCCCAAACACATGTGTCGAAGCCCCGACTTCAGCACCTCAGAACGGGGCTGTATTTGGAGATGGGGCCTTTAGGTGGTA
The DNA here is from genome assembly GCF_054177405.1 of Leptonychotes weddellii. Taxonomy (NCBI): domain Eukaryota; kingdom Metazoa; phylum Chordata; class Mammalia; order Carnivora; family Phocidae; genus Leptonychotes; species Leptonychotes weddellii. The sequence goes on along the minus strand of NC_138370.1, from coordinate 174,904,801 downwards.
ATTCAGATAAAAGAGGTCATTAGGGTGGGTTCTGAACCAACCTGACTGGTGCCCTACAGGAAGCGGGGATCAGGACGCGGATACAGACAGAGGACCCAGGAGAAGACACGATCTACAGGCCATGGAGGGAGGCCTCAGGGGAACCAACCTGCTCATGCCCAGATCTCGGACTGGATCAGGGGCCCCAGAGAAAGAGAAAACTAAACTGTCACCCCTCCCCCACACGCCCCGCCCATGGAGCCCGTGGGACCCTCCAGGAGCTTGAGCAAATCCCTGGACCAGCAGGTTCTGGAATATTGGGCAAGACGCCACAGCGACAAAAGGGTAGTTCAGGCCCTCTGCGTGGGGATGTGAGCAGGCTTACTGTCCCGCCGCGGAGGCCCCCCGAGACTCAGGACGGAGGAGAAAGCGGGGAAGGGGGAGCAGGACTGTGAGGCTGGAACCAGCTGCCCGGGGAAGGGCCACGGGAGTCCTGCACCCGTGGTCCTGCTGCCAAGAGGGACACGTTTGCAGGGAGTGACACTAAGTGTCCTCTGCCATCCCCCCATCAGTGGCCCACTTGGCTCTCAAGGCACCCCTAACGTGTGGTTTTCTAGAGCAATTGAGAACCAAGGGGAGCTTCTTGTCCCAGTGCGTGCAGAGGGGAGCAAAGCCAGGGCACACAGAAGGGGGATCCCAGCGCCTGCGGTGACCTGGGTGCCAGGGCCCTGGACGTACCCAGAAATCACAGGCAGGTCTTCAGACCGCAAGGCGCTGGGATCCCCAGCGTGAGCCCATCGCGCGAGGTCAGGAGGCGGAAGTCCCCGCGGGCCCCCAGCTCCCGTCTCAGGATTGCCCTCACTGATACGGAGGCCCGAGAGCGTGTGAGTGCGCACAGGCAGTGGGTTGTGTGTGCAAAATGCAAGGGCACACTCATTACGCCGGCCGCCACCGCGGCGTCACCCACGAGGCGTCACCCATCAGCCTCAGCCCGCGAGTCAGCAAGGCAGCCTGCGAGCAAAGAAAGCGTGTCATCCCACCCGGAGGCTTTTGTGATCTTGGCCCCAGGAGACCCAGAAGTGAGAAACAGGGAGAGCCCACGCTCTGGCACGTCCTGGGGGTCCTCCAAAGTGCACAATAGGTCTGGCCCCCCAGGAACCAGAGCAAGGCCTGGCCGTGACCTCTTAATGGGCGAGACCCCCTCCCACAGCGTGTCTGCTGCTGCGTCTCAGCCTGGGCGGTGCCCACGGGCAGGAGGTGGCCTGTGACAGCCGGGACAGAGGGCGGCCTGGATTAGCGGGGCTCAGGGGAAGGGCTGCGGCTTCTCTTCACGCTGCACGGCCTCTAGCAGGCTGTCATTGTGCGGGCAGAACCACGGCCCCACACACTCCACCTGTTAGGAACAAATCCCCTAGTGCGCTTCGCCTGCTGGGCCCCTCAGAGGTCAGACTTAACCCTTCAGCAAACAGGACGCCACGGCCCGGGCTGTGGGGCGGGTGCTGCATCCAACCCAGCTCCCTTCCCTCCTCCCTCTGACCCTCTGTGGGAAGGACATGCGGGGGCCAAGCAAAGCCAGGCCTGGGGTCAAGAGGACTCTGTTCAAATCCAGATTCTGCCCCTTGGGCTCTGCGACCAAAGCCACATGGCCTCCCCATGCCTCTCCCATAAGGAGGTGAGGGCTGCCATCTCCCAGGGTTGAAGCAGAGACGGTCCTATGTGCACAGCACCTGCTTCAGCCCACCCTCCACAAGCTTCGGACCCTCCGGGCACAATGGAGCCCCGGCGGAAGAACCAGAGGCTCAGGGCGGTGCAGGTTGCTCTCGGGGCTCAGGCCCGCCAAGGCCATGATTTCTCACTCTGGCGGTTTTAAAACACAGCCCCCATCATCCCACTAGATGGCCGAGGTCCCCTCCCCTTGAATCTGGAGAGGCTGCTGACAGGTTGTTGGCACAAACGACATGGCGTGACTTCCAAGGCTGCGTCCTGAAAGGCCACCACTCCCCGGCAGGAACCGCCCTGGAGCCCAGGCCTGCCTCGTGAGCAGTCCCCACACGCTGAGGCCGCTATATGCCGGGAGAGGCTCGAGCAGGCCCAGGGGCAAGGAACACTGGAGAGGCCTGAGAGCCCACCAAGAGCGAGGCGTCTGCGTGGGCCCCAGTGGCCCAGCTCCTGTCCCCGACTGGCTGTCCCACCCCACTGTTCCTGGACCACAATGGGGGCCAGTGCACCCCACCTCTGCCCCCTCCCAGGACCGGACCCAGCACACGCAAGTTCCCGCCCCGACAACTCCCATGCTGGCCGGGCCATGCCGGTTCAAACCACCACGAGAGGAGAAGCAGAGAGGGGTTCAAGGACACAAAGCCACGAACACCCTGCCCCTTGTGTGGGGCCCAATCCTGTGGTCAGTACTCCTTCTGATTCGACAGACTGTGGCTGGGGCCCATCCTGAGCCAAGAGCAACACCAGGTGTGGGGCACACAAGGATGAAGAGGCCTTGGTCCCGCCAGCCAGAGTTCCCTAGTCTGACAGGCTAGACGCGGACCCTGTGAAGCCATCACGACGGTTGGGGAGGGCCCCCCCATAAGGAAAACGTGTGAGTGGCAAAGCACCAGTGTGAGCAACTCTGCCGGGGGGAATCAGGAAAGGCTTCATAGAGGAGGCAATGCCTTATTAGGGTTTTAACGAATGAACAGGAGTCTGCCAACATAGTCTGCGTAATTGGATCATATTCCTCCTCTCTCCCTGCCTCCTCCTCTTTGAATCACTTTATGGAACATAGCACCCGAACATCACTCCCCATAAGGTGGAGGGAAGACTGGTCTGTTCATCATTTAGAGGAAACCTCAAAGCAAAGAGGTCAAATGTCTTGCCCGAGATAAAGATACCATTGATGAAGACAACATGCAATGAAGCTCGGGGTCCTGGGGTGTGCCCACCCGGCCCCCAGCAAGCAGGTGGGACAGGATCACAGCCTCAGGACCGTCCTGGAGGGGAAGAAGGGAAGCTTCCCTCCTCGCAGCCCAGCACTCACCCGCTCCCACTCATCACAAATTATTAAAAGCAATTCCACATTTCCTGTCTGGTGCCTTAAGAGCGTGTTTGCCTTCACGCTCAATGAGGCTCGAGTTGGCAGGTGTAGGGGAGAAAATTCAACATCGTCAGACCTGCCTTCCCAGCCAGCTCAGCCAGGCTCCCGGGGCCACCCCTGGGGCTGAGTGCGGCGAGGTGAGGGGCCGCCTGGCCAGAGCCTGGCTTCACAGAAGCTTCCAGCCTCCCAGCAGGTGGGGCTGGACCGGCTCCCTGCCGGCAGAGCCTGGGGGCCACAGCAGCCCTCCCCGACCTGCCCCCTGCAGCATCCACACTCCCTTTGCACATCTCTCTTAATCTGCTGGAACAATTCATAACAAGATCACACAGCAATTGAGTTCCTACTCTGTGCCTAGTAGGCCTCAGTGAGCCCACTGAACAGATGAGAAAACAGAGGCCCAGGGAAGTTACCCGCCTCACATACTTAAGAACATGGACTCCAGGGGCACCTGGGTGGCTCAGTTGGTTAAGCGACTGCCTTCGGCTCAGGTCATGATCCTGGAGTCCCGGGATCGAGTCCCACATCAGGCTCCCTGCTCAGCAGGGAGTCTGCTTCTCCCTCTGACTCTCCTCCCTCTCATGCTCTCTGTCTCTCATTCTCTCTCTCGCAAATAAATAAAAAATCTTAAAAAAAAAAAAAAAAAAAGAACATGGACTCCAGAGTGAGCTGGCCGGGCTCCAATTCCAGGGGTGGCTACTGTGTGACCCAGTGCAAGTTACTCGACCCCTCTGTGCCCTGGCTCTCCCATTTGCAAGTGCAACAAGGGCAGTACCTGCCTCCGAGGACTGCAATGAGGATGGAGCGAGTTCGTTCACGGAAAGCTCTAGCACAGGCCTGCAGCAGCAAAGCACCGGGTGAGTGCATGTTGGGGGTGGAGGAGGAGAGCCCCCTGCTCTGCCCCCAGCACCCCTGCAATCCCGCTCTGCCTCCTGCCTCAGGACCCTCCCACAGATCCAGGCGTGTCCCCACATCCCTCCACCCGCGGATGCCCCACCTTCTGGCACCCTCTGGAGGGATCCGAGGCTCCTTGCTCAAAGGCCCTTCTGGGAGGATCAGAGAACCCTGCGCTGTAGCGAGTCTTTCAAGCAGCGGCCTGTGGTCAAGAGCTTGTCTTGCCGGAGGTCACCCCTAGAGTCTCACACAGGGAAGCCCAGCCCACCGGCCAGGCCGCCCCCGCCTCCCTGCTTCCCACCCCCCACCCCCCAGCACACGGCTGTGGGGGATGCAGCAGGGGTCCCTGTGTTCAAGCCCCCTTCTTCCCAACTGTCAAGTTGTCCATGGAAACCGGGAGCCCCACAGGGGAAGCCTTGGGTCCCAGAGAACCACAGTCCTCCCAGGACACCGGCGTGACCGCTGCCTGCCCGAGCCTGGCACCCTGGCAGTGACCCGGCATCTTCTGTGATGAGGACACTCGCTGGACCGGGCACCGGCCAACAGTGACCCTGAGAAGCCACTCCTGAGTCAGCCCCGTCGCCTCACTTCCACAGCACCCGAGAAAACAGGTGAAGGCTCAGCTGGACGCACGATAAAAGCCTTAATGAAGCCAAGATGCCTGGATTTCTTTTCTAATCTTCCAGTCAAGCGTTGGCAACGACGCGGGTGGGAGTAAGCTAAGCGCAGCCGCTCCGTGATCACAGAAAACCCCTCTGGGCAGGCCTCGTTTCCCAAAAGAACGGCCTCTAACGAATGCGGCCTCAGCTCAACAGTTTTGCCCATGCGGGGAAGTGTGCAGGTCCGAGGTCGAGTGAGGTTCCCCGCTCCGTCCAGGGGCCCACGCAGCTCTGCACCCACAGCTCCCTCGCCTCCCCCGGACGAAGGTGTCCACGTTCCAGCCATCAAGACCTTGCACAAGCTGCCCGACCCCACCATGCCAGAGCCGGCCATGGGCCAAACAAACATGCATCCTCCAAAAAGCCGCCCAAGCCCAGCCCTTCCCAGGAGTGGACCCGAAGGGCCCACGTGATGCCCATGCTTGTCACTTCATCACGCGTGAGGCACGCTGTGATTCTGGGATGCACGGTGGATCTTTCTGGAAAACATCCACAGCTAGTCTGCTTGAGGTTCACTACCTTGGACCTGGTGACTCCCTTCCAGCAAATTTGTCCTAGAAAAGCATTAGACACACGGCTAGAGTGACATCCAAGGGTGCTGATTTGGTTCATGTGATCAATACCACGGTTTCTAATAAAACACAAGCACCCTGTTCTCAAAGCTCACCCATGTCGTAGAGCGCGGCAGCATTTCCTTCCTTCTTAATGACCCAATGGTAGGTACTCCGCTGTGCAGACGTATGCCATTATTTACCGATTCCCTAGCGGAGAGGCATTTGGGTTGTTTCACTCGGGGAGATGATGAATAACACTACTATAAACATTTGTGTGCAGGGGTGTGTGTGGACGGAGGAGGTCCCTTCTCTGGGTGCGCATCTCCCAGCAGTGAGACGGCTGGGTTTCGTGGCACTACCCTTCCTTCTGTCCCCCACACACGCCAAGCCCGTTCCCGGCTCGGACCTGCAACGCTTCTTCCCCCGGGGCTTGCATCCCTGACCTCCCCCACTGCCCCCTCCCCCATCACCTGCACATCAGCACTTGTGTGATGGTCTCCGGAGCACTGAGCGCCATCTGAATTGATCTAGCAGATTTTTTTAGGTTTTGTGTCCCTCTCGCCTGCTAAAATATCAGCTCCATGAAGGCCGGCGTCTGTGTGGCAGGGTCTTTACTGAACCACCACCACCTAGCACCGGGCCAGACACTCAGAAGATACTTGATATACTATATGTGCTTAATTTAATGTGACTTGATTAATTCCCCAAGTCTCAGGGAAATGCCTCCTCTTCCAGGAAGCCTACCCTGATCCTTGTACAGAATGAGCTGCCGCTCCTTTGCTCCAGCAGCCTTGGTGGATATTTACCTATCCATCTGCCCGCTGGACGGGGGGGCTTCTGGAGGGCAGGGCTTGTGTCTCTGCATCCCACATGCCCACATGGGCCTGGTACAGAGTAGATGCCCAGCGAGTCTTGCCTCTGACTAGCCCCCCTGACACTGCTCCGCCTTCTCACAGGCCACACACGCTCAGAGAATCAAGTGATTCTCGCCAGTCCTGAATGCAATTCCCACTCCTGCACACCTTGAGGAGGGCCATGGGGGTAGCCCCAGCCACACGGGAGGTCACGATGCCTGGGAGAAGCCTCTTCCACAGAGGTGCGGATCACACACCTGGAGACCTCATTCAAGATGTAGATGCTGGGGGCGCCTGGGTGGCTCAGTCGTCAAGGGTCTGCCTTCAGCTCGGTCATGATTGCAGGGTCCTAGGCTGGAGCCCCATGTCAGGGAACGTGCTCTGCGGGAAGCCTGCTTCTCCCTCTCCCACTCCCCCTGCTTGTGTTCCCTCTCTCTTGCTGTCTCTCTCCCTCTGTCAAATAAACAAATAAAATCTTTAAAAAAAAAAAAGAGAGAGAGAGAGAGATGCAGATGCCGGGCCCACCCTGCTAACTCCCGCTTAGGACATCTGAGGTGGGTCCAGCCTCTGTCTTCGTACCAAGCTCCCCCAAGAGAGTCTGAGACACACCGAAGTTTGGGAGTAACTCTTCAAGGACATCAGTTCAGCAACTCAGGGGAGAAACAAAAAAGGTGCTTAACATTTGCCCATGAGGGCCTGGGACATCTGGTTGACCCAGGGGTGCAGCCAGCTCTGTAGTGTGAAAGAGAAAGTCAGTGTGATCAGACGTGTAATTGGGCGCCCCCCTCGAGCTGACGCATTTGCCCACGTAAGTAATTATGATTTATTGAACAGCATTCTGCTTATTAGAGCCTTCTTTCTCTCTCTCTCTGACAAATCACTGGGGCATTACTCTAATTTGAAAAATCATTCCCTTTTTAAAAAAAACTGTGTGGGTGCTGCTTAATTAATCATTTACTTTCTATAGCAACTTGGAAACATAAAAGAAATTAAATGTGCAGTGTGCTGAAACGGTTTGTCAGAAATCTCACGCCAACCCACCCCCTAAATCACTTCCCACTGCACAGCATCCAAATGTGCACTTGAGAAGGAGCCTGAAAACAGTGTGGCATCCGGGCACCAGGGAGGCCACTCTCCGGGTGCAGAAACAGCGCTGGAGACAGACCACGGAGCACCTGCCCTGGGTGTCTGCACAGGGACACCCCAGGCTGGGGGGCGGGCTCCACCGACCCCTCTCCCCCTGAGCCGGACAGCAGCCCACCCCTTGGCCAGAATTGATCCCTTCAGTCCCTTCCTGGAAAGGCTGGGCTTGGGAAGGGTTTTTTGGAGGACTCATGCTTGGCCTACGGCCCACTCTGGAACGGTGGGCGGGCAGCTTGTACAAAGTCTCGATGGCTGGAACATGGATGCTGAGTAGATATTTCCAGAAAATTGATTTGAAGGGACACCAGAGTCTCAGCCTGCCTGGGACATGCCCCCCCCCCCCATGAGCACCGAGAGGCCCCCGGATGATGTTTCATGGATACGAACGGGGACAGATGCATCCGTATCAGAGAAGAGTTGTGACATTTCTATCAGGATTAATATTCACGACATTTAAAGGCTTGCCTTCTTGACCTTTATCATCGAGTCCCCACTGGCTTCAGAGATTTGGAAACACACACAGGGTACGGAATCAACCTTCGGTTAAACACGAGAAAGGTATCCATTTTCAAACGTCCCAATCTCATATTTCCATCCCAGGCACTGAGCAGACCCAGAAAAAAGAATATGCATTGTGTTTAACAAGGGGACAGCATTTGAAAAGTCTTCCGATCTCTTGAGAGAGGAATTATTTCAGCAGGCTGAAGCCAATATCTATAATTAATATCCATGAAAAGTTGAACCCAAGGAAAAAAAAACACTTTTTCAGGCTAAAAATCCTCATGTGATTTCTAGGTAATTAACAGTTTGGTCTCCACCACGGTAAAAATAGGCCTCCACCTGAAACTAATTTCCTCTCTGACTACCGAGGCCATTCTTCTAGGGACGGAGGAGAAGAAAGCTATCAGAATCCATTACGGAGAGCGACGAGGAGGCGAGGCCGGGCCGGGCCGGGCAGGAGGTGAGCGGGCCAAGCACCATTCCCAGCACGGGATCTCCTGTGCGGATTTCCTTCATTGTTTCATCTGACCTTCAGCTTCAGCCAAGCCCAATGGCTCACAGACCTCCAGAGATGAACTTCTGCTTCTGGAGGGGTCCTCCTGACTCCCGGCTGGTCCAGGGGCTCGGCCCGTGCCGGCCACTCACGCATGTGTGTGTGGGGAAGCCAGGCCTCGGAGAGGTGCCCCGGTCTGCTGGCCATCACTCAGCTAAGCGGGCCGGGCAGGGCCGGGCAGGCCAGGGACCCTGTTCGCCCGACCCCAGCTTAGCGGTCCCCTCTGCACGGCTCTCGGTCCTCCCCAAATCCCTCAACGCTCATCATCCGAAAACAAGAGGCAACCACTGAAACCGCCCCCCTCCGGTGAGCCCTGCCTATGTCCTCTGGCTCCTGCAGCAGGAACGACACACCCAACAAACCTTCCTCATGGCTTCTTGCCCTGCGCAGGATTTAACTGCAGGGAATTTTTCCTTCTCGTTCATTTATGTGCTGTTGTCACAGAGGCCCACGCACAACTAAATAGTAAGCCTCTCGCGAGCAGAAGCCACAGGCCGTGGGCAATTTTATCGTGGCGTGCAGACCGCACCCCTCCACCCCACCCTGGGGGGGCCACCTTCCATTTGCACCTGCCCCATAAGTATTTGCTGATTTGCTATCGTTCGAAGTTGGCCAAATTTTGCCCCCAAATGGATTTAAAACCTTTGTCTTCAGGAAAAGCATGCAGACTCAGACTCATGGGAACCCCCCGCCAAACAGAGGTCTACTGACAAGATGGGCCAAGAGGCCCAGCATCAGGCAAACTGGTTAAATGTACTTTAAAAATAGCTTTCTCTCATTTATCTGCAACTTGAGTATGGACACTTTCCATACACACATTCACCATCCATCCCACAAATGTTCACTGAGACTCGCTCTATCTGAGGGCCATGGCCGAGGTGGGGCACACTGTCCTGGGAAGGTGATGGAGAGCAGAATATTATGGTCTCCAGTGCTGGCCGTGGTGGGGCCAAAGCAGGGGAGGCCCACGGTTAGGAGGCCTTGCTGGAAGATTCCAGGCCAGGTAGAGATGGTCCCATTTGCAAAAGCCAAAGACAGACGGGGAAGGGGGACCCAAGAACAGTTGGTCAGAGTGCCACATAAGGGCCAGGGGAGGCTGGTGGAAGAGGAGGGCAGTGGCGGCTGATACCAGCCCCAAAAGGTGCCCTTGAACCCAGAGGCTGTGTACACGTCACCTTGCACGGGACTTGGCAGGTGGTTTTGAGAATCTTGAGATGGGAGGTTACCCGGGATGATCGGGGTGGGCCCTGAGGGGTCACGGGTCCTTACAAGAAGGAAGCAGAAAGAGATGTGACCCAGAAGGCCATGCGATGGAGAGCAGAGCTCAGTGGGGGGAGGGGCCAGCCCTGGGCCAAGGACAGCCAGAGTCATGGAGGTGTGACCACAGAGCAGAGGCCGGGGGGGGAGGAGGGCAAGGAAGGGGCCACCGGCCAAGAAATGCGGGCACCTCCAGAAGCTGAGAAACACAAGGGATCTGATCCTCCCTTGGAGCCTCCAGAAGGATCCAGCCCTGCTGACACCTCAACTGTATCCCAGTGACACTGGCCTTGGCCTTCTGACCCCCAGAACCCCAAGAGAATACATCTGTGTTCTCAGCCACCAAGGGTGTGGTAGTTTGTTACAGCAGACCCAGGAGCTTATACAGAGAGACGTGGCCTGGAGCGAAGGGCCCAGCCGTAGACCCTGGCCCCCCCCCCCCCGGTCCCAGGCAGACCCGGCCAGGGCTGGGCGGCTTCCGCTGGGTGGCGCTGCTCCACATTCACGAAGACTCCCTCCCCTCTGCCTTCCAGTGTTTGCCGTCAAATGGAGGCAAAGCTGAGCCCCCCAACAGGACTTAGCACTACCCCCACTCTCTGAGCCGAACAGACTCGCAGCCCAGAAACCCAACCAGCAAAGACAGGCATCCTCATATCCATCCAGACGACCCGTCCCGCCTGGGGCAGCGACTTCTCACTGCAACCCCAGCACACTGCTGACCTCAGCCACTCTCAGCAGAGACCAGACACCCTGGAATGTGCTGTCTCAGCAAGGGGTGAGCCTCCCATCCCTGGAGGGATCCCAAGCACCCTGGCAATGCTGAGACCCTGTGAGTCTCTCCTGGGTCTCCTCCTCGGCAACCATCCTGCACACAGTAGGTGCCCACGAGAATGAATGAATGAATGAATAGGAGAGTGAATCCACACGAGAGCCTTCCCACCCAACAGCTGTCCTCTTGGCAGAGGTGCGGCGTGCGGGGGCTGGCTTCCTTCTCGGAAGAGCGGAGGAAACCATCTGTGACTCACCTTCTCCCGCGGCTCCTGTCAGACTCCCGGGGCTGGAGGCTGGAGGCTGGAGGCTGGAGGCAGCACGGCAAAGACTCGCAGCCAAGTCCCTAGCAGAGGGGATCCACGCGCGGGCGGCCCTCCACTCACTCTCCGGAGGGAACTTCACAGCTCGGGGGGCGGATGTGACGTAAGAGCCCCAGATGCCTGCTCCAGCCACCCCAGCTCCCCAGATTACAGCCAGGGCTGGCTCGGCGGGCATCGGGCACTCGGACCCGAGAACACGCAGACGGGCTGCACCCCCACTCACAGCGCTGGACTGTCCCAGCCCCTCAACCTCCCCAGGCTTGGTTTCCTTGTCTGGGAAATAAGGCTGCCAGGCTCGAAGATTCCTCACAACACCTGCATGAGGTGATTCAACTCACTGGTTCTTGACTTCTCTGGGCTGAGATTTTGGCGGCACACTCAAAGGCACTGAAAGACTAAAATCTGCTAACGGGTGAGACCACTGGCACCTGGGTCTCCGGGCTGGGACAACCACGCTGTTAGGGGACCCCTCCCTGGACTGCCTTCAGCCCCCGTCACCATCCAATGGGGCCGCCTCCAGCCCTGCTCGGCCGTCTGGTGGCCCGTTCCTGTGGCTTCAAGGCCCCCACCTCCCCCTGCACTTCACCCCGCGACCTGTTGCAGCAAAGCTCCACCCACCGGCCATGCCCCAGGGAACCCACGGGGCACAGTGGCCAAGGAGAAGCATAGGCATCCCAGGGTCAGATGCAGGGGGCCCTCTTTTACCCATGAGCTCTGTGGAGGTGGACACGGCCCCAAGCAGAGCCGAGAGGCCCTGGCCGACCCAGTTTGGGGCTTCAACAGACAGCAAACCACAGAAAGTGAGGTGATGGAGGCCGTCCTGGCCTCGCCCATGTGAACCCTGGAGGTGGAAAGCGCACTGATCCAAACTGGGAGCCCGAGGCTTTGGGGGAGGGGGAGGGACATCATGCAATGGTGCTGGGTGCTCTCCCAAGGAGGGAGGATGACCCTCTGCCGACAAAGCCAGTCGAGACTTGAGGTTGCAGCCCGGCCCCCTTCCGGCGCCCCACGTGCCCCCTGTAGGGTCCCCCCCAGAACCACTCCTTCTTAGCCTCAGTGTGCAGCTCCAGGGTTGGGTACGGGGTGGGCCTGGCACTCAGAGCATTTCCTCTGGCAGGGGTGATGGGTGTGAGGCAGGCGTGTGAGCTCCGGATTTTGCTGGGAAGCACTGGTGGTCTAGCCTCAGCTTCTCATGGAGCCCCGACCCACGTGGGCCATCAGAAAAGGAGGCGAACACACAGGGAAGCAGAGCCCAGACACAGACACGGAGACGAAGGGCCAGGGCCCGGTGCCAACATCAGGGCCCCTGGAGCCAGCCACGCCTGAAGCCAGCACTCTGGGCTTCTGGATCTGTGAGCCAATGATTCTACTTTTCACTTAAGCTCCTTGGAGTCAGGTGTCTACGACTTGTCATCAGGAATCCTGCTTAACACACCCCCTTCCTTGTGCAGAATTACAGGAACTAAGGGAAAGGGAGGACATGGGAACACACACCCCACCCTCACATCCCCTTCAACCTCGGCAGGAAGGTCTGACCAGTGAGCAGGAACACAGTCAGGTGGGAACCCATTTTACGGACGGTCCGTCCCGCTCGGGGTAGGAAGAGAAGCCTGGAAGGGCCAAGGGAGAGGAGGCAAAGACCCGAAAGCTGTCACCCCCAGGACCCCCTGCACTCTGCCCCCTTCTTTGCCTTCTGCCTCCAAGCGCAGGTACGGGGAGACAGGTCCTCCAGGCAGGGGAGCCCTGGAGATTCAGGTCACAGAAGGGGATTTACCCACACAGAAGACCGGGAACATTCTTGACAGAATTATGCAGAAACAGACACCCTTCATTATCTCCTTGCACCACTCTGAAAAAAATGCCATTACACTTTCTTCCAGGTGGAACAAGAATAAGAGGGATTAAGGATTAGCCAGCAAGAGTCTCAGCCGCTCGCCCACGCCCCTCCACCTCTCACACTGCTTCCTCCTTAATGGCCCGGTGGGTGGGACGTGTATGCACTTGGTGGATTTTCAAGAGGACGTCCACAGACCCATGCACCATAACAAACGTTAGGGAAGTGACAGGCCCGGCAGCCGCTCCTGGCTCCACCCAAAGACCCTCCCTTCTAGGCTCTTCCATGGCCCTGCTGTTCCCACCACCTGGATGCCCTCCCTCCCTCCCTCCTCTCCTTTCCCCAGCACCACCTCTGGGAAATGTTCCAAAATTTCTCCAGGTGGGGAGGCTCAGCGGCCAGTTTTGCCCCCAGCAGGAGGATGGGGAACCAGAATTTACTGACTTAAAGAAAAACTGCAGACACGAGAAATTTCTTCCACAGGTGAGTGTGCCGCCCTGACCCCGCCCTGCTAGAAAGTCGGGGCATCTGCGGAGCATTAGGAGCTCCTAGAAGAGTCCTGTGGGCCCCGAGGTGTCCCGCCCCCTCCCCCACCTCCCCCAAATGCCTTTCTCACTGTCGGCCCAGGAATGACTGATGTGGTCAGTGGGTGGCAGGTCCCCGGGCCCCCTGCTTCAGGGCCAGACTTGGTGA
>NC_138370.1:174874357-174891604 GCF_054177405.1 Leptonychotes weddellii | reverse complement strand
CGAGCAGCCCACCCACCCCCCCAACACCCCTGTCCAGTCCAGAGCAGGACATAGGGCCCGGGCAACAGAGGAAGTCAGTGGATAAGCACCAAGGAGGACGGGCCATCGGGGCCCGCACCCTGAGCACGCCCCCGCCACATGCAGCCCCACACAGCACTGCTGTGGCCCCCCAACAGACCTCCAGGGAAATGCCACCCCCTCCGTCGGGACACCCTCCGTGACCACTGACTCCCTCGGGCCCTTGCTTCCCCCACCCCAGTTAGAGACCCCCCCAACACACACCTGTGCATTCCTTCACAGCAACCGTCCCACCTGCTCCTGCCCTGTGTCCCCAGCTCATCAGCAGGGACCACACCTCGTTCGGCCATGTCACCCCTCCACCTGGCGGCAGGCGCAGCCTGGAGCGGACTCTCCATGACTTGCGGTCGAATGAGCAAAGCAACCATTCCAAACCCACTCTCTCAAACACCCCGTAAGGGAAGTGCAAATTCAGGCCAAGCGCCATGGCTGTCAGTAAACTCTGGAGTCGCTGACGAGTGGGGGGTCATCCTGGCATTCTGCCTTCCTCCCATCACACTGAAAACAAGATCTGCCAGCATCGGCATGGGGGGAACTTCAGAATCCAGCAAACCCCAGACTGGAAATGACCCCAAACTCACAGATCGGTGCCCGCATGCCAGCCAGGGGTGAGGCTAGGCCACCGCTCTCAGGGGGCTCTGCCCTCCACACCTCCAAACACACAACTGATCTGGGCTGAGCCTGGGGCTTAAGCACCACGAGCCGGCCTCATAACTGACCCCACTCTGACTCTCTGGCAGGCTCTGTCCAGGATCACGAGACACACCCTCCCAGAGAACACCCCAGGATGGGTCCCAGAGGTGGGAAGGCATTAGAAGCCCCGGAGAAAGAGGGTAGTGAGGCCCAGGGTGAGAGGCCATATCCCTGAAGGACGGGGCAGCGTGGCAGGGGTGAGGAGGGGCAGCCTGGCCCAGCACCCAGCCCAGCCCTTTACATATGCCTTCCATCCACAAGGTCGAGGGCAGTCTCGTTACCCCTTAAGGATGAGAAAGACAAAACTGCATGAGGTTAGCTGCTGGCTGGGAGGCAACAGAGAAGAGGGGACATCCCCGTGGAGGGCCGTGCATGTACAGAGGGCCTGAGTGTGGTCAGGGGCGGGGGGGGCGGGCAGCGTGCAGCAGGTGGGGGCCACACTGTCTGTGTTGGGGGAAAGATGGGGAGGCAGATGGAGCCACCCTCCACTCTGCCCATCCCAAGCCAGGGCAGGCGGGCCAGGTGGGCTCACTCGGCCGATCAGCCTCCCAGAGCCCTCTCTCTCAGTGCTCCCAAGACCCCAGCTCAGGCCATGGCCACGAGCTCATCTATGGGACTAGGGAGAGGCCACTGATGAGCAAGGTGACAAGGAGATTCATCCCCACAGAAATTCCGGTGACCCTGAGGGAGACACTGCATGTGATCAAGCCCAGCCCCAGGGTCTTGCTGGGCCCCAGACTAAGGCAGAAGAGACAGAGCTGCGGCCTCTCGTCCTTCAACCAGCCATCCCGAGCCCTGCTCTTGGGCCATGGGCACTCGGGGAATAACACGTGCAGGGCTCAGTGAGCCACGGGCACGCAACAAGTGGGGCTCCTGACCCTGTCGAGGGACGGGTGCCTCGCTAAGCGTGGGCAGCGTGCTGGGGCCTCCTGGAGGAGGAGCCTGGGGCTTCCGGGGCCTGGCCATACTGCCATGAGTCAGAAGCTTCTGGATGGCTCTCCTCTCAGCCTCGTCCTGGAGGAGGAGCCTGCGGAGCTGGCTGCTCAGTGGGCTCCTGGGCCACGGAGCCGGCTGAGCCTGGAGGCCGGCGGTCAGCCTCTGACGGCGGGCTCGGAGAGTGGCGTCCCTTGCTGGCGTGCCTCGAATGAAGTCTGGCCCACAGGGAGGGGGCCCAGGAAATGTGTCCGCAGGAGAGAGAAGAGGAGCCGAGGGCAGAAGACCGGCCCTGCCTCCAGCCCCGTTCTGCCAAGGCCCTGCCCTGACAATAACTCCCAGAACTTTTCAGAGGACAGCGTGCCCTGAGAGGCCATTTGGAAACGCTCCACAAGGCAGGACTCCCCTGTGGCCTGGAGAAGTGAGGGCAATTTGCTTCCTTCCCCAACACGCCGCACGGATGGCCCCCTCGCCCCTCTTCCCCACAGCCCCGAGGAGTGAGGCGGCCAGGCCCTGCGGACGGGGACAAGGCCGCCTGAAGAGTCCGGGGCTCATCCTTCTTGCTTTCTCTGTGCCAGAGAGGGCGCTGCTGACTGTCCAGGGCCGGCCCGGGGCGGGGACAGGAAGCAGAGGGATCTTAGGGAAGCCGGCCCCAACCCTCCCTCCAGCCAGACCAGCCCCAAGGGCACAGGTTTCGGATTTCCTCGTGCCGGCCTAGGCCTCTGCTCGCCTGGGACAGGATGGAAAGAAAGTCTGACTTGATCTTAAGAGGAGAGCATTCCAGGCAATAACTCACATCAAGAAACTTGTGCAAACCCAGCCATCAACAAGAAATACTCTCTGTACAAGCAGACTGCCCCATGTTTCACGAATACTGCAGGGCTTAGCTTGGCCGTAGTTGAGCCAACCGTTCAGGAAAACATAACCACATCAAACCCCCCGCTCGGATGGGCACCCCCGTCATCTGCTCACTGGGCTCCGGCGTCGCCCTCCGACCCCAGCTTCCGCACACACCAGCGCTCCCCTCCTGCGTCCTGGGGCAGGTGCAGGTCCCAGCAGCCCCCGTGGGGACCAGGACACCAGGCTGAGAGGGGCTGCTGCCAGCACCCCAGCCTCCAAAAACAGCACCTTCTTGAAGGGGACACACGACGCAGGAAAGTGACATGGAAAGAGGCCACTCCTCCGGGGGGCCGGCCTGCGGGACCGCTCAGTGCGGGGCCACCGGGAGATGGACGGCCGGACCGCAGAGACCAGAGAACAGTACGGCTCCCCGCTGCTCCCGCCGCTCCGGAGCCGGTGCTCCCGCCGCTCCACGAGCCATGTCCTGGGACAGCTCCGCTGGAGGCAACGCCCCAGCCTACCCAGTCGTTTGTCTTGGTCCAAAAGCTGGGCACAGCCATCTCCTGGGCGTTTTGTCTCTTGTGCATGAAATGACGCTGGAACCAGAGGCGCTATTTAAAGCCCCTAATTCTGGAGCAGGTGTCTGGCTCCTGGCCAAAGGGCAAAGGGCAAAGGGCAAAGGCAGGAGGCGTGGCGGCACTGAGGCCTGGCCACAGCCACTGCCACGAGTCAGAAGCTTCTGGACGGCTCTCCTCTGGGCCTCGTCTCAGGCAGGAAACAGATCTCTCCAACTCTCCGGGAAGCCAACATGACCCTCTCTGCTCGGGGTGGGCAGTAGTTAGTGCTTCAGAGAGCAGGCAGGTGGACAGGGAGCCGAGTCCGGCAGGGCCGTGAGACCGACAGCGGGGCCC
Organism: Leptonychotes weddellii; assembly: GCF_054177405.1. NCBI lineage: Eukaryota > Metazoa > Chordata > Mammalia > Carnivora > Phocidae > Leptonychotes > Leptonychotes weddellii. Next base: position 174,888,149 of record NC_138370.1, on the reverse strand, counting down.
TGCTCTGATCTTTCCCACACCTGCAGTGGGCAGGCCAGTGGGCTGGGCCTCTGGGCTCTGGCACCCTTCAGGACCAATGGTCCCTCGTGTCCTACTCAAATGCTTACTGAGCATCTGCTAGGCGCCAGGCACTGGGGGACAGCAGAGAACAAGCCGACAAAAGCCCCTACTCTCCCCGAGCCCAGAGGCTCCAGGGCCTGGCAGGCCAAGGAGGGGCTGGAGCCTGGCGGACAAGGTACCCGAGGAGCAGGGCTGGGCCGTGGGGGTGGCAGCGAAGAGAAACCATTCCCATGGGGTCTGTCTGTCCCCTCTCTTTCCTCGGGCCACGGCCTACCTCACATCACTGCTCCTTCTACACGCATACAAATGTCTGCTTTCTGCTGGCTCCTTTTGCTGTGTTGGTAAAGAAATTCATTTCAGTATTTCGCTAACTACATTGCCATAGAACTGGTTTCCTTTGGATCCTGTAGATTTTATTTTACGCTCATTATAAAAACGACATCCTGACAAAGTTCCATGGGCTTCTCCAGACTTGGGGTGGGGGAGCCCACGGCACGGAGAGAGCTAAGACCCCCCGTGCCAGGTCGCTGGAGCCAGGAAGCCCCTCAGTGTCGTCGGGGGGCAGGTCGCAGTGCCTGACACCGAGCAAGGCACACAGCAGGCCCCTCAAATCACGGAGGAAGAGCTGCTGCAGGAATCAAGCCCCCAGAAGCCCCATCCAATGGTCCAAGGATAAATCAGAAAATGAACTTGGATGGGGTTAAGCAGTATTGATGGGAATAAATTGAGAAAAACATGAGATTTTTTATTGAGTGCTTTATTTTTACAGAAGGAAAATTGAATTATTTCACTGGTCAATGAGGTAGTCAATAGGGAAAAGCTCCTAAACGCAGGGAGGAAGTGAAACGAGCTTGAACTTGAAATGCACACCACCAACCGTCGGAAAGGCGGCAGCTCTGGGATCGTATCTCCCCGGACAGCTTCCTCCTCCCCCTCCCTGGCCGGGCAGCGGACCAAACAGCCTCCTTCTGACTTTGCAACGCAGACAGAGCTGGTTTTCCCGGGCTCTGAGCAACAGCCCCCCCACCTTGGGTCATGCTGGCAGAATCCAGGATTATTGGAAGAAAGCAGAAATAAAAGCCACTCCCACGCATAGTCTCTAGACATGGGATCGCCTCTAACACTGTCGACATTTCTCCTCCAAAAACCCGGGGTGGTGGGCTTCTTTGGGGATCGCAATCTTGCAACTAATGGGCAGGCTGGCAAAACTCAAGGCAGACACAAGAACAATTTCTGCTGTAGTTAAGACCTCAGGCTCGACCAAAAAACCAACACGGGATTCCCACATGACTCAGCAGTCCTGTTTCTGGGTACACACCCAGAAGAAGTGGACGCAGGGACTTCAACAGGTATCTGCACACCTGTGCTCACAGCAGCATGATTCACAACAGCCGGAAGGCAGGAACAGCCCCAGTGCCCGTGGATGGATGGATGGATGGATGGATGGATGGAGCTGTGGTCCATCCAGACAACAGACTATTATTCAGCCTTAAAAATTCAGCATTCCGACACCTGCTACCACAGGGATGAACCTTGAGGATATTATGCTCACAAAATAAGCCAGTCACAAAAAGACACGTATGTATGTTTCCACTTACGTGAGGTCCCCTAGAGGAGTCAAATTCACAGAGAGAGAAAGCAGAACGGCAGGCGGGCGCCAGGGGCCGGGGGCAGGGGACCCGGGTAGTTAGTGTTTCCTGGGGACAGGGTTTCCGCTTGAGAAAATGAGTGAGTTCTGGAGACAGAGGGTGCTGGTGACTGCCCAGCAGTGCGAATGCACTTAACGTCCCTGAACCGGACATCTAACGGTAGTAACGACGGTAAATTTTAGGTTACTTGTATTTGCCACAATTACAAAATAATAATAAAGAAAAAAGAAAATATATTTCTTGCACTAAAATAAAAAAAACACTTGGGCTTAGGAGGAAAAGAATTCAAATCTCGACTCAGACCCTTACTAGCTGTGTGGCTTTGGGCAAGCCCCGTGCTGCCGTGAACCTGACTTTTCTTGTCCGTAAAGTGGATAGGATAACAGCGTCAACTCTGCGGAACTAATGGAGGGACGGCAGGTGAGGTGCCTGGTGCAGCAATGGGCCCATCAGTGGGGACCGGGATTATTCACTTCATTATTACTCATCAGGAGCACTATGTAAATGACAAGGCATTGTTTTTATTAGATAAAGTTACATCAGACGCAGAAGCTTCCAGCTGATCCCAGCCAAGGGATGCCGGCTGGGGCCTGCCGGATGCCGTCTCTACTTCTGACGCTTCAGAAGTAGGCGCGCCATAGAGACCTCATAAAGGACCCTTTCTGAATTAAAATCGATCTGAATAGAAGCAGCCACACTCGGCCTAGCTCTTTTCTTACTTTGATTTGAACTGAATTTATCTCCGATTATCGGGAAATGATGCCGTGCAAGGGATGTGCCCTGGTGAAGTCAAGGCGAGCTCCGTGCGGCAAGGAAATTATCTGCTTTTGCAAGAAAATTACTGAGGAAGAAGAGTGGTGTTATTTTAAGATCTTCGAGGTGGTGTGAGAAGAAACTAATTAAAAGATTGTAATGTTCTGTGCAAACATGGCAACTGACTGCTACAGAAATGCAAAAGGAGGATTTTTCTACCTCCAAAGAACATCCGAGGTTTAATTTTTCCTTCAGTCCTCCTGTGAGAGCTCATGTGCAAGGATCCTTATTAATTTTTTAAGCCGACAAATGGAACTGAATCGGGATAAAGATGATGAGCACGAGACACGTTGTGTGAAGGGTCCCCGAGCCACAGGGCTTAAGTTAAAAAGATGTTGCCGCTGCTCTCAGTGGGCATGTGCCAACCGCCGGCTCCCCATGAGGCTGAAAACAAGCCTCCGTCTCCCGCAGAAGCCGGAGCAGGTCAGGGCCCGCATGCACTTGGGGCAACCCGCTGGGGACCGGTGAGCGCAGGGCATCCCCAGTCCCCGCCGTCCACTTCCCGCTGACCTGCTGACCTGGGACCGGGAGGGCCGTGGATTTAGGAAGCTCAGCGTACAAGCCGGCAGGTCATACTTAAGGGGACGCCAGCCCTGGGCACGTTCATGTTTATATGGCATTTCTTCTGTGCACAGAATCCAAGCTCCCGCCCAGCACGAGGCTTTCACAGGATTCCCACAGCAAGAACAGGCCGTGAACAGATCAGCATGCTTGCCTTCAACCCTCTAAACACTATGGCTGGAGGCCTGGTGGTTCTGGCCTCCAGAGCCAGGTTTCCCTGCTCCTGGGGCTTCTGAACCTGGGGACGGTGGCCGGGGGATGGCAGGAGCAGCCCCGCGTCGCGGCTCGTCGGCATCCCTGCTCCACAAAGCACCCACACAAACGCTGGGCTTTAGGAGGGGTGAGGGTGAAATAGGCCATTTGTAAGAATCTATAAATAACTCCGGGGCACCTGGGTGGCTCAGTCGTTAAGCGGCTGCCTTCGGCTCAGGTCATGATTCCAGGTCCTGGGATCGAGCCCCGCATCGGGCTCCCTGCTTGGCGGGAAGCCTGCTTCTCTCTCTCCCACTCCCACTGCTTGTATTCCCGCTCTCACTGTGTCTCTCTCTGTCAAATAAATAAATAAAATCTTAAAAAAAAAAAAAGAATCTATAAATAACTCCATCTTTGGAGAAGGCTGAATCGAGAAACAAGAAGATGCCCCCAAATAAAAGGCAACGCGTAAGCTCCGCCCCAGTGTCTCTCGGGACCAAAAAAAGCACAGGAGTGCTCAGCAACATCCCAGGGTACTTTCCGACGCCTCCAACCCCATACTCCCCGCTCCAGGGCCTGAGCCTGCCTCTGACACATAATAATAAGATAAAAATTAAAAACAACGGCAACCCTCCAGGCCATGCGGTGCACCACATTCTGCTCTGAAGGGGCATGCAGAAGGATGGAGTTAATTTATGACCTCTTTAAAACACTCTCAGGAACTCTCATGCAACTACAAATTAAATAGCCACTTTATTAAAGTAAAAGGAGATTCATGCAACGTGTTCAGGAACTTTATTAATAGGGCCGTTTTTCTGCCTTCAAGCCAGGCTTCTTGACTGACGGATGTCCTTTCTCTGTCCTAGTGTTCCAGGCTTTTCAGGCACCCATGCCTCTCCTTGGGCCTTCATACTCTCCACCCCAATCTGCTCCTCAGCCAGGTGACAAGGACTCCACTGGTCCTCCAGAGCCGCTTCATGACCACCTCCTCCAGGAAGTCCTCCCTGACTTCCCCAGGGCAGGTTCTCACGGCACCGGGATGCCCTACGATGAATGCTTGTCCAGACCAAACATCTCACCAGGACAGGGGCCGTGTTTGATCTTGCTCATCACTGTATTCCCAGAACCTAACCCTCCAGAGAAAGCAGCTGATGTAAGAGCTAACGTGAAGCTTCTTTTCGCCTGGGACTCTGAAACTCGTGGGGTCTCTCCCCATGAGAGCATTGCAGGGAGAACTGCAGAAGACCCTGGGTCACCCTGGGTCACCCTGGGCAAAGGGCAGGCGTCTCCCTAAGTATGGCACTTCCCTAGACTCTGCATACCACGTGCACGCCTCCATTTACTGTCGCCTGTCCTAACACAGGTTTCCCTCACTCTAGCACTGTTCTGGGTCCAGCCACCAGGCCCACGGTCCCTGAGGGGCCTGCACGGCTCTCATCTGGAAAGCAAATGTGACAGGTACTCAGCCCTGGTCACCGCATCCCTTGACCTCCATCTGCCTCTGCCTCTCCCTAGGTGGCCGCTGGTCACCCTTGGTAAAGGGTGGGCACTTCATCTGCCCACCATCTACATGCCGCTCAGCCGCAGCTCAGCCTCCCGTGGACCAGACTTCTCTATCCAGTCCAGCCGCCACCCCCAAACTGCCGGCAGGCCCGCACTGTGGTGGCCTGAGAATCTCAAAGTATCACCCGGAATGTTCAACAGGCTTGAACGTTAAGACCCTGCACCCTGGAGCTACCAAGCTCGCCTTCAAGAAACCGCAGCATCAGACACAGGCTGCAAGTCAGCTTTGTCACCGGATTTGGACCTGTTCATTCAAGAACCTGCAGTGCTTTATGAGAAGGCCTTTATGGTCTCTGTACGCTGGAGGCCAGCCAGAAGCCGTGAAGCCAGCACGGCCCTGGGAAAGAGAGGGGCCTGCAGAGCGGGGGCCGCCACGGCCCGTCCGTCCTCACCTGGGAAGCCTTCCCACGTGCCATCCCTCCCACCGCCCCTCCAGGGTCCGGCCCAGGCCTGTCTCACAGCAGCCTCCCCTCTGAGCCTCTGTCCCGAAGCCTCCCCTCCGAGGCCCCTCACCAGCCGCGTAGGCACGCCACCCCCCGGGTGCTTGCAGAGGCTCAGAAGGGACCCCAACTTCCTGCACGCTTGCTGTGGGCCAGGCCCTTGTCGGAGCACGACATGGATCACCTCCCAAATGTGCAAGGCAAGCCTGCGAGCCTTCACAGCCCAGCTCCAAGAGAGCAAGGCCCAGTTTAGTCAGTTTGCCCACGATCTCTAAGCCAGGAAGGATGAGGCTGGGGGTACCCCAGGCCAGCTGGCTCCGAGGCTCACGTGTCCATCGCCACCACCGTTTCTGTGATGAATCCCACCAGCTCACTGTGATACACAGGAAAGCACATGGTCGCCTGAGAGGTGAGAAGACCGGCGCGGAGGGGACCGTGTGGCAGGAACTGGGATCACCCACGGCTTTGACCTCCCCTGGGCACCATCCCCAGTAACCTTCTTGTTTACAAGCTCAGGGGTCCAGAGCCCAGCAGCAATGGCAGGGAGCCGAAGCCGTATTTCTGCTCGACTCCACCTGAGGTCGGAAGTCTGCAGAAAGAATAGAGCACATATAAGGGAATCCAGCTCTTCAGGGGTATCAAAAGGGGATTTTCAAGTCATTTCTTGCACAACTTAGCTGTTCCAATTAGCACACAATCATTTCAGCCTCTCTAAATAAAAGCTTTTAACCTTCAAACAAAACGAAACAAAACCACTGCCTCATGCTGCCATCTTGGGCTCTCCAGCCTCATGTTAGGTTCCATGAGGAGCTGACTTCGACCTATTTCTCCCAAACTTCTTCCCTCTGATCCGCCTCCATGCACAGTGCATTCACGGTCTCTTCATACAACACGTACACACCTTTAAATTCCCACCTCCCAGAGCCTGCCCAAGCTGTTCCTCCCCGCTCAGTGTTCTTCTCCATCTCCCGTGCACTTCTCCTATTCATTCCTTAGGCCCACTCTGGTACCACCTCCTCCATGCAACCTCCTCTGATTTCCCCACCAGGGAAGATGGAACTCACCCCTTGTCCCTGAGCTTCGGTGTCCCTCCCTTCTCTCCCACTGGACCACCCTGAGATCCACCGCCATTACGCTCGGGGCATGAAAAGGTAACAGAGACCCCTTCCCTGACCCTATGAGCTGAACTGCACCCCCTTCCAAAAAATCTTAACCCCCAGTCCCTCTGACTGTGACTGTATTTTGGAGATAGGGTCTTTAAAGAGGTTCAAATTAAGTTAACATGAGGCCAGTCAGGTGGGCCTGATCCAATCTGACGGGGGTCCTCAGAAGAAGAGGAGATTGGGACACAGACACGCACAGAGGGACAACCGCGTGAGGACACAGGGAGAAGGCGGCCGTCTACACGCCAAGAGGAGAGGCCTCAGAGGGAACCAACCTGCCCACGCCTGGATCTCAGACTCTCAGCCTCCAGACGTGGGAGGAAATACACTTCTGTCGTTGAAGCCACCCGGTCTGGGCTGCTTTGATACGAAAACCCAAGCACACTAATGCACCTGCCCTCCAGGAACTTGACATCTGGCAAGTTGTCATGACCCAATCCATACCCTCGATTTGGAGCCCTGGCTCCCTGGGTCTAAAATATACACAAATATCAGGTTCCTCAAGACCCCAGAGCAGAGAACATGGATAACCAGCTCAAAATTACCTTTGTATACAACTCCCCTGGACATCCCCAATCCTGTAGGCACAACAGCACAGAGCAAATGTGGAAAATGCAGGGGGCGGGGGTGAGGACGGGGATGGAAGGGGACAGGGAGAGGGGCTCATCTACTGAGAGCGGTGACAATGCTGAACCAACTAGGTCTGGTCGAAGCAAGCTCACGTTCAAGTGACGTGAATGCACCAAAGTGGAAGTTCAATGCCATGAGGGAAGGCACACAGGTTGAGCTCTACTTAGAATAAGCAAAATAAGCACATGATTTCCACCTTCAAATCACACCCGTGCCTTCGAGGGCGGCTCAAGAGAAGCGGAACCTGGAGCCTCTGGGGAAAGCCCAACCTGGATCCCTCCAAGGCGATGCCCAATGGTTTCGATGAAACATGAATCTCACACATAACAATTTGTTTCTACGGCTCAACAGACAGAAAGGCAGTATTTGAACTCCCAGGCAAGTCCGCGTCCCTATCTCCACGGGAGCAGGAAGAAATCAGGCCGTGGGAAGGAAAATGTGCACATGTTCCCAGTGCTCGGGGACAAGGGCTTGTCTCTTGCAATCCTGTGACTCCTTCTTGCAGATGCTCAAAAATACTATTTCAGAAAGTCTACCCCTCTCAGTGAACGCTTTTTTTAATTTTGAAAGCAAACTCTTCCTCTACTCCCGGGGACTACATCTGCAAAGCAGTTTCCGGGGTCGCCCTACCTGGACAAATGAAGCGAAATAAAATTTGTGAAAGACTCCGCTCTGCAAATTGGCCTCGAGTTAGTTTCTTCCCTGTTGTAGCCTTAAAAGATGGTGGCTTCAAGCGCGGGCGAAACCAAGTGCAGAATGCTGGCTAGTATCTTTGGCCCCGTGGCCGCCCGCTGAGAACAGAGGGAGCAAAGCCCATCTCCAAGAGCTTCTCGTGCCCAGAAAACAATGCCATGCCTGCACCAGACACGCACCTGTGTGCGGAGCAAGTGACAATTAGAAACACATTTTCATTTAGCGCTCGGTTCCACTTTCCCTCCCCCCGAGTTAAGCACCACCTGCTCCCCAGGCCAGAAGATGACCTGCTTTGTTCCAGAGAGAACTCAGTCTGCCTCAACATCCCATTCCAGAGGCTGGGTCAACATTTCAATGCTGCTTGCCTTCTCTTTACCTCACCAACAACAACACTCACTGATGGTAATAAGGTACTTCTGGCTTCCGCCTCCTAAGTGTGTGCTAAGTGCCAGGCTGGGCCCTGCTTTGCACACGCTATCCCTGCCCTCCCCTTGGCAGGGGGCCGGAGGAGAGATGCAGCCTTTAAAGCTCCCCTCCTGTTCTGGACCTCTTGCCACCACCACCCCCACCAAAGAGAAGCCAGATCCCCTCCCCTCCCAAGCCCTCTCTCCAGGAATTCACCTGCCAACAGCCAGGATTCAATCCTCCTAGTTACAAAGCGGTCACTCATCAGGAGCCAGCGTCCCCAGGGAGCAAAGCCAGGGAGGCTCCTCTGTTGTTCCCCACCCCCACCCCGGAGCTCCAGCCCCGCTGGCCTGAGCCCCCTCCTCACTCCCCCCAAGGAAGGTGCACAGTCCTCTGGCTCTGTGCTCATGCTGGGGTGGGTGCTGGGAGCCAGTGAGTCCTGAAGGTGCTGGTCCCACCCCTGACTGCCCCTTTTTCCCTTCTGCCACCCCCACCTCCCCCACCCCATGAAGGGAAAATGACGAGGGACTGGATCAGCAGCTGATTCAACCACCTCAGCCGGTGGGGTGGGGGGGCTTAGTTGAGACAGTCTGGCTCCACGGGATGACCTTAAATGCTCACGTGTTCCTCCAGCTGTTGGTTTCCGGGTTACCTTTCAGTCCCTAAGTCAGCTTACAGCACAGCGGACAGGGTATGTTTACAGTATGGGGGTGATGAAGGGCCGGGCCCAGCCGTTCATCTGGGGTCCGACCCCTCTTTCACCACGCAGATGGGGACAGGCTTCTAGGGCTCTTCTAGGCACGGGTGCCTGCTACCTTCGGTCAGGCACCTTCCCCCACCCCCACTTCACCTGCCTCCCTGAGCGCCCCCTGCTGGCCTCCAGGGAGTCAACTCAACAGCCGCTCACCCTCCCCCAAGGCTTCTAGTCTGCCTGGAGGCTGCAGAAATGACCAGAGACCTGGTGTCAGGCCGGTGCAGCCCCCAGCTGGCTAAGGAGGGGGACTGGCAGGGCTCTGGGCTCTGGACCAATCAAGTGCGGCCAGTGCTGCCCCCTGATGCGCTGCCCCTGGATTCCGCAGGAGGAGCAATAGGGTGGTCCAACATGTTCGTCCCCCCACCCCTCCCTTCTCCAGCAGAATCCGCCCCACCCCCATCCCCATTAGCCCAGTAGGGCTAGCCAGAGAGGGGGAAAAAAGTGCCCCCAGCCCATGTTACAGCCCTTTCCTGGCTAGGGAAGCGCAAAGATCCCCACTCCTCCACTCCCAAAGCATGCAGGGGTCCTGGCCCCCTGCTGCCTCCTCAGAACTTTGTCCAGGAGAAGAGCTGGGGGGTCAGCCACTGGGGGAGACCCTAGTGAACAATGATGGAAGGGAGTAAGCGGAGAGTCCCATCTCTACTCCCCACACAACAGTCCCCACCCCCCTCAACAGCTGCCACCTCTCTGCACTTTTCCAAAACTGGACATGACCCACTAGGGCTGCTGGAAGGGGACCCATGCGTGACCACTGGTCATCTGCCCAGGGGAAAAACGAGGCTGAGGCAGCTCCCCAGGGAAGAATCTGAGGGCATCCCCATACACACACACACCCCCATCCGGACGCACCACGAAAAAAAAAGGATGGGCCGGTATCCGGAGGGATAGGAACCACAGCGCAGCGCTGGAAGAAGGAGGCGCCCAGGACCCTAACAGATGTGGCGGGGGTGGGGGAGCCCAACTTCCAGAGCGGTTGGGAAGGTAAAGGGAGGGCTGGGAGTTTGCGGCCGCGGATGGAGAGCGCGGCGGCGGCGGATGGAGAGCGCGGCGCCCAACTCCGTGGGTACGCAGATCCCTGCGCTTCCGGGTGCAGACCCGGGTGGCACTAGGGGAATCCGGAGGGGGGTGGGTCCCAGAATCCCGCGCCGAGCTGACCGGGGAATTCCCGGAGCCCGTGGAGCGAGCTCCAGGGTAGACCACTAGCGAGGTCCCGGGTAGACCTGGGTGGAGAGGGTCCCGCAGCCAAAATCCCAGAACACAACGCTGAGCAGACCGGGTGGAGTCTGAGAGCGGTCGGGGCGCGACACCGAGTTGGGGTGGTCCTAAAGGACCTGGAGGCACCCCAGGTGACCAGGGTCCCGAAGCCTCGGGAGACACCCCCACCCCGTAACCTGGGATCTGGAGGCCAGAGGGGGCGGCTCCGAGGTGGCTCGGGGTCCCAGAACCCTGTGAGGCAGGGTGCTCACATATCTAGGGACCTCTCCCCAAGAAACCGGTGGCCAGAGTCCGGTAGGGGCGCCGCCGAGGTGACTCGCGTCCCCAAGTCGCCGAGAACGCCCGGGGGTGACCGCGGGGCGGTCCGGAAGTGGGGGCTCGAGGTGTCCGGGGCAGGGGCCGCGGGGGGCGCGCGGAGGTCACTTACGCTGCTGTTCTCGCCCGTCCAGTGCACCATCGCCTGGTTGTGCGTCGCGTCCCCCTTGAGCACGAACGACGTGCTGATAAGCGAGACCTGCGCCCGCGAAGCCGCTCCGGCCACGGGCGCCGCCCGCGCCCGGCGCCCCCGGCCCGCGGCGGGGGCGCCGTCCCCGCCGGGACCCGGAGCGGGACCGAGACCCGGGGCGCCGGGCTCCGCGCCGCGCGCCCGCCAGTCCTCGCCGCCGCCAGGCAGCGTGCGCCCCGCGGGCGGGCTCGGCGGCGCCCGGGTCAGCAGCGCGCGGGGACCCAGGCGCCCGGGCTCGAGGGAGCGCCCCGCCGCCCCGCAGGCGGCCAGCAGCAGCAGCAGCAGCAGCAGGAGCGGCCGCGAACGCGGCGAGCGCGGCGGCGGCGGCGGCGCCCCGGGGCTCGGGGCTCGGGCGGCGGGGCCGGGGCCCTTCGGGGCGCGCGGGGGCCCCCGGTGCGCCATGGTCGCCGAGGGGCGGCGGCGGGGCGGCGCGGGCGAGGGAGACCGCGGCCGGGCGAGCGGGAGGGCGCTGGGGAGCGCGAGCGAGAGCGCAGAGAAAGGAGCCGGCGAGGGGAGGGAGCCGGCGGGAGGAGGGAGCCGGCGGGAGGAGGGGACTCGCCGCTCCGCCGCCGCCGCCGCCCGCGCAGCCGAGGGCGCACCGCCACCTGCCGGCCGGCCCCGCGCCCGCCGAGCGAGCGCCTACCCGGCTCAGGGCCTGGGCCGAGGTCCCGAGGAGCCCCAAGCCACAGAGCCCTTTCCTCCCTTCCTCGTTCCTCCCCTGCGCCCGCCCTCCTCTCTGCCCTCTTCCTTTCCGCCCTCCCTTTTTTCCTGTACTCACTGAGCGCCTACTCGGGGCCAGGCACAGTTCCAGGCACTGGGGGCACACGGGTGAACGACAGCCAGCCAGGTGCCAGGCCCTGGAGCCGACAGTCTGACCGGGGAGACAGACCGCACCCCTGCGAACACCTTTACGGACAAAAGAACTCCAGAGAGCCAGAACTAGGACAGAGTGGACGTGGGGAGGTGTTCTCCTGCAGGGCCCTCGGAGGAGCTGACAGAGTACAGACAGCACCTAGGGGACTCTCCAGGCACTTGCAAAGGCCCTGAGGCTGCCCCCAGCACAACCTACTCGCGGGCAGCCACGCCTGTGCCCTAGGCTGTGCAAGTGTAGTTTCCAACCCCAGAGGCCACCAACCTGGCAGCCTCTGAACATGAGGACAGGCACCTGGGTGCAGAAGCATTTAGAGGGGTGTGGGGGCAAGGTCCCATCCAGGGCACAGCCTGACAGGCCACAGCAGAGAGCCAGAGCCAAGGAAACTGAGGCTCAGAGCCCAGGAAGTCGCTGCCCAAGGTCATGGGCTACTTTAGGCAGGTTTCAATAGAACTTTGTTGAGCTCCCACCATGTGCTCCCTATTGGCCTGAGGGAAAATGGGAGGACAGGAGGGGGCGCTTCACTGAGGCCAGGCCAGCTTTGCATCCTCAGCTGGCCTGGGGGGCGCGGGGGGGAAAGCCTGCCTCCATCCTCCCCCCAGAGGCCTCTGCATTAGGTAAAAATCCGCAGGCCCAGGGTCTCTGTCATACCTGCCTCCCAGCTGGATATATTCGCTCCAAAGAGAGAGAGAGAGAGAAAGCCAAATGGGGCAAAGGAGCAAAGCCTTAAACATTTGGGAAGGGTAGAGAGTGGGGGGGGGTCCCTCCGGCCCCCAAGAGGAGAAGCACCCAGCACCCTGTCTTCTGCTGCTGGCTCACCCTACCCCCCAGGCTCAACCGGAAGTCATATTCCATAACGGATAGCATCCCTGGGGCCCCTGCTGTCTGTGCCCAGGCTTGGGGGTAGGATGTGGGGGCGGGGGCGGCCAGATGTCTAAGAAGTCTCCTCCCCCGGAATGTGCCCTGGCCCTCCCCCTCGGTGGTGTAAATTCCCAACCTGTCAGACGAAATCTCCAGCTCAGGCCCAGGGTCGGGAAGGGAAGCAGGGGCCACCAGCTGTGGGAACCTGTGCTCTGGCGAGGGAGGCGAGCCAGGGAGCCGGGCAAACAGGGGCCCAGGAAGGAGCTTCCAAGCAAAGCATGCAGCAGATCGTGGCTGGCAGGGAAGGCAGGGCCAGCAGTCAGAAAAGACGTGGGTCGAGTCCCAGCTTCGACCCAGTGCCCCAACGGGCCTTCCCAACACCCCAGTCTCCACCTCCCCTCCCGAGCTGTAAAGTGATGCAGCCACATTGGCTCTGAGCTCTCTCCCCGTCTGTTCGCTTGTCTTAATAAAAGGGAGCCCCTAAGCACTGTCCTCAAGAAAAATTGACCGTGACAAGTGACTGAGCACCTACTCTGGGCTGGACACTGTCCCAGGGGCCTAGAGCTGGGGGGGGAGGGGGGGTCTGCTCTCAAGGGCAGGGGGGGACGTTGCAGGTTACTGTATGTAATTCTCACGACCAGGCTGTGGGGTGCATGCGATGGTCCCCTTTCCACAGTTGAGGAAACACACTGCCTGAGTTCCCCAGGCCAGAGCAGGTCAGAGACCAGATTCCAGCCCAGGTTTTCTGGCCCCACGGCGGCGTCCTTCCCACGGCCCCTCATTACCTGTGGTCTGGGGGCTGGGCTCATGGGCACGCTGCCCCTCGGAGGCGCAGACGGAGCCTCTCCGCCGCGGGCACATCACCACCACCACCCAGGCTCACACCGAGGCTCACATTATTGGTGACTTGGTGAAGGTCCACGACGGAGTTGGGGGAGGGCCCAGACCTGGAATGCGGGTGGAGGGGCGGATGCTTCACCTGTGCTTTTTCCAGAACAGTCGGCAGGATGCCTCTGTCTGCCCTGATAAGGCTGCAGGGCTTGCAAAAGAGCAGGACTGATTCATCCCTTCTCTGAAGCCAAAGCTCAGAGACATGGTGACTCCCCGAGGTCACTCGGCTCCCAAACATTGAGGGACGCGGGGACACAGTGATGAAGGAGACAGAGTTCCCCAGGTGGGTGAGGAGCTCTGTCCTCATGCAGACAGGTCCTGAGGAAAGCTCATTTCAGACAGGAGTGAGGACCCCGGAGAAAATAAGGTAGTCCCCACATGGAGGTGAGGGGGTCACTGAGGGGCCGGGTAACTTTGAGCCAGTGACAGGGGAGGAAGAGTGGGAAGAGCTATCCCAGCGGGGGTTGGAGCATGAGAGCCACCATCCCCCCCAAGACGGTGCAGCCGCTCAGGGAAGGCGGGCAGC
>NC_138370.1:174839322-174873857 GCF_054177405.1 Leptonychotes weddellii | reverse complement strand
GGAGCAAAGCGGCAGGGAGGGCTGCTCAGGATATTCATTTGGGCCAGGAGCAGAAGTGTGATCCGGAGGCCGAAGGGAAATGTGTCCTGATGGAGAAGGAAGAAAAGGCCGCACAGTGAGACAGTGGTCTGGCCTCTCCGCTGCGCAGAGGGAGGGAGACAGGGCGGAAGGCGGTGGCTGTTCTGTGGATGGGACATCTTAAAGTGCAGCGGGGGTGGAGGCTGTGGCCACTTCTTGGTGGAGGCAGGTCTTTGCCCCGAAGCACCACGGCGTGGGCCAGCCAAAGCCCTGATGGGAGAGGCTCACCAAGCAGGAGGCCGGAACCGGGCAGAGACCAGGATGGCGCTGGTCGCTCCCCGTCATAGACATGGCATGGCTGATGCCACGCAGCCGGCTGGTGTCCCTCTTCCATTCACCGGGTGTTCACGGAGCACCTATCACGCGCCTGGCTCGAGGCCCCAGGGAGACGGCAGGGAACAAATCAATGCCTGGAAGGGTGAACAGGTAGAGAGAGCGGGAGAGGGCTCCCGGCGGAGGGACCAGCGTGGGTAATGACCTAGGGGAAGGCAGTGTGGGGGACAGGTGAGGACGTGGACACAGAGCTTCAGGGTGCCAGAGTGCAGGCCGGGGGGGGGTAGGGCAGCGACAACTGGGGCATCCTGGTCCCTGGAGCATCTAGTGTGGTGTTGGGGTCCAGGGGATGACCAGAACAAGGGACCGGCCGTGGGGAGCTCAGCCATAGTGATGGGGGCAGGCGGGTCAACGACACCGCAGGGTGTCTGGAGCTGGTGAGGCTTCCCCAGCGTCCTCTGCCCCGGGGCGCTTTGCAATGTCACCTGCTGGCCCCTGCGTTGCCTGGGGGATGGGCTTCATCATCACCTCCTTCTCCCGGAAGAAGAAACAGAGGCACGGCACAAAAAGGCAGAGGGGCTCGCCAAGGTTCCACCCGCAGCAAGGGGGGGTCAGCTGGCTGTGACCCCAAGCATGTGGCTAAAGAACCCGGCAAGGGGTGGGGTAGGCCTGGGGCGCCCTCCTCTCTGCCAGGCCCCTCTGCCTTGCCTTCCACGTGCATCCATCCTCCCCAACCCTGCGAAGCTGGGACGGGGCTGGGATGATTATCAACTCCACTCACATCCGCTGAGACCGGGGCTCCCAGAGTGACAGTGACCCACCCGACCCCCGAGGCAGGTAGGCACAGGCAGGGGGGCCTGCCCCGAGCCCCACTGCTCCCCACCTGTGTACATACATAAAGCACTATGGGGACAGGGAGTGGGGCAGTGACCAGCTCTGACCAGTGCAGGCACCACTCCTCTTACTGGGAAGCAGCGTGGCTGAGAAGTGAGCCCTCAGCTCCTTGGAGCCTTATGGTACTTGGTCATCTGATGTGCACCAGGGAAGGCCCTGGAAAGTAAGTGGCCCGCATGGACCCTGGGAAGAGGGATTCCCCATCAGTCTGCAGGGGCCAGAGCCCACTTTGGGCACTCCAGCGGGCAGGGCAGAGGAAAGGAGGGCTGGACTGAGGAGAGGCATACAACGAGCCAGAAACTGTCCCTGGGGATTCCCAGGAGCTGAGAAAGAGGGCGGCGGCCAGGAGTCTCTCCAAATGCACAGGCCCTGGCCCAGTAGGAGTCTGTGAGGGACGGGATGAAAGAGGCCTGTGGTCAGCTCTGGTGGACCCCGCTTCTCCTCGGACTCACCCCCGAGGCTGAAGGCAAGCTCCCCCCGTGCATCATACACCACAGTTCATTGGACCTGGCGGCGGGAGGGCAGCATCCGCCAATTACTTCCCATGGGCCAAGCGTGTTGGTGCATAGATTCTGATTTTAGAAGCCAGGCGCCTGAGGCCCAGAGAGGCTAAGTAACCTGTCCTGGAGCACACAGCGCGGGAGTGGTGGATCTGCAGGACTGGGGCCACTGGTCATGCTTCAGGAGCGGCTTGAGGCCCCAGAGGCGGGGCCCACCAGCACCTGCCATGGTCAGTGTGGGGTGGGTGCGCACCGGGGGGCCGACGAGCTCACAGTGGGGGTCGGGAGCGAGGCGGGGGCCTGAATGCAGGTCCTGGCCCTGCAGGTCCCTGGGTAAGTCACCAAGAGTCTTTGTGCCTCAGTCTCCCCACGTTCACCGAGAACAGAAATGGCACCTGAGTCACAGGCTGTGGAGCAGGGTGAGGAGTGTCTGTACAAAGCTCAGAAGAGCACCTGGACCGCGTTGATGGAAGGTCGTCCCATGAGACAGTGACAGAATAACCCGCTGTAGGTCCGTCTGTGGGACGCACATCTCACCCATCGCTGAGGTAATGGCCCATGACCGTCCCCTCGGAAGTCTTCCACCATCCCCCAAGTGCCGGGCTGGGGTGCGGCGTGTCTTCATTCGTAGGGCAAGGCCCGGGGGCTGAGCAGTAAGTCCCACGGATGCTGGGGGGCAGGCAGCCCGAGGGACATGCCGCCCCATGTCAGTAGCGCCAAGGCCCCAGCAAGCACACGCCTCCGCCTCTGGCAGCCGTGTGCTCTGGGCCTCAGTTTCCCCACCTGTAAAATGAGCCAAAGGACAACATTACAACTTCCCCAGAACATGAGCATCATGACATGCTCCCCAGATGCACATCTGTGGTCTAAGCCCCATGACTGGCTTGCCACCCTTCTCACCGACTCACATGGTGCGTGCGTACGGAGGATGGAAAAGTTCTGCGATTTAACAATCTGTTTGACGTTGACTAATTCAGTTTCTCCCCCACCTTTTTGACCCTGTAGTTCTTTCCTCCCACTTACCGGCATGAGCACCCAGGAGGACGCAGGCTATTATGGAAATATGTGCTGAGTACGGTGGAAGGAAGAAGGGAGAATTTATTCTGCCTGAGGTGTTGGCAGAGAAAAATACATTTGAGCAGGTCTTGAAGGATGAGCCAGGACCTGGATGAAGTAAAACACAAAGTGTAGGACCTGCAAGGGACAAAGGACAAAGGTCTACCACCCACACAGGGAGGGGCAAGCGGCCTGGCCATGCAGGATAAGACTGTAAGACTTGGGGGGAAGCCAGGCCCAAAAGCTCCAGGCTTGTGCCTTCTTCCAAGGTGAAAGAGAACCTTCCAGGGCTTTCAAGAACAGGAACAACACGATCAGATTTGTGTTTCAGAATGATAATTCTGGTAGCTCCTGAAAGCCAAAGCTTGGAAAAGAGACAGGGAGGCCAACAGGGGCCACGGCATCAGTCCAGGTAAGAGATGATGAGATGTGAGCAAGCACAGTGGGGAGGAGGACAGGGAGGTGGGCCCCTCCCGTGCAAGTCTCTCTAAAGAGACTCAAAAGCATCTGGGACAACAGCGATGCCATTGCACGGTTAGGGAACAAATTCAAAGAAGGTGGATGCTCAGCTTTGGACGTGTCGCCTCCAAGGTGTCTGTGGGGCATCCTAGAGCTATGAGTCAGGCTAGCCTGGGCTGGGCTGCAGTAACAAATGAACTCCAAATCTCAGTGGGGTAAATAACCCAAGAAGGGTGCATTGCTCTCATTCACAAAGTCTGATGTGGGTCAGGCACGTCCCCCTCCAACTTGTAGCTCTGCGATCTGGAACATCTAGCCTGCAAGGTCATTGTGGCAGAGGAGAAAGCCGGAGAACCACACAGGATATTTTGTGGGGTTGGATCTGGGAGTCACCCGCCATCACTCACGGCCCATCAGCCGGAGCGCGGGTTCACGGCCTGACCTAGCTGAAGGGAGCCTGGCAGATACAGGAACACAGGGACATTTGGTGGCACACCGGCAGGGAGGCTCCAGGGGCCTTGGGAAATGGAGCCCAGGACAGAATCAGGGCTTGAGACACAGACCTGAACGTGACTACGGAACAAGATCACCCAGGGGAGAAGAAACAGAGAAGGAAAAAAGAGGAGATACAAAATTCCATTAATCCCTCTGAGGTTGAATTTAGGAATTCCCACAGGATGACTCAAGACAGAGTCCAAAATCTCATTTCCAAGTATCCAATTATTTGTTGTCATGTGGACAAAGCATCCAGAATCTTTCCTGAAATTTTCAGGCTCCATATGGCACCCTGGCATAGCACAGGCAGCAAAGTGTCTAAGTACCATGCTGGTCCGCAACGTTCCCTCTGTGTAAGGCCAAGGGCCTCAGAGTTATAGATTTCTCTGGAGGAGGAGTTTTCAGAGCTTTCCATTTTAGTAAATATTCTGAAAGAGAATTCACAGTATGCTTGCCTCTGAAATTCATTTCAGAAATCAAAATTTTTGCTACCAAATATTTTCTACAAATTATATTTGATTGAAATCATGTTTTGAGGGATTTCAGCTTGGAGATTAATTAAAACTTGTTGTTTTCCCTTGAAAGGGCTATTGCCTTAACTAAGACTAACAGAGAAACATGGGATACTTCTTCAACATGGATCTTGCAAGGCCCTTTCCTGAGGCTGGTGTCCCACTCTGAGACTATGAGGGTCATAACACTGGGGCCACATCAGTTTTTGTTCTCTACTTTGCCTTAGAGCACAGCACAGTGCTGGGCACACAGTAGGTACTTAATAAATACTGGATGGATAGATGGATGGATGGATGGATGGATGGATGGATGGATGGATGGACCAAAGGAAGGAGAGAAGGATGGATGGATGGAAGGAAGGATAATGGATGGATGGATGGATGAAGGATGGATGGATGGACGGATGGATGGAAGGAAGGAAGGAAGGATAATGGATGGATGGAAGGATAATGGATAGAAGGAAGGATAATGGATGGATGGAAGGATAATGGACGGAGGGATGGATGGATGGATGGATGGATGGAAAGAAAATGGATGGATGGAAGGAAGGATGATGGATGGATGGATGGATGGATGGATGAAGGATGAATGAATGAAGGATGGATGGATGGATGGAAGGAAGGAAGGAAGGATAATGGATGGATGGATGGAAGGAAAGAAGATGGATGGAAGGAAGGAAGGATAATGGATGGATGGAAGGATATGGATGGATGGATGGATGGAAAGAAGATGGATGGATGGATGGAAGGATAATGGATGGATGGATGATGGAAGGAAAGAAGATGGATGGATGGATGGATGGAAGGAAAGAAGATGGATGGAAGGAAGGATAATGGATGGATGGATGATGGATAGATGGAAAGAAGATGGATGGATGATGGGTGGATTGATAAAAGGATGGAAAGAAGATGGATGGATGGAAGGATGGATGATGGATCTGCCACATTGAAAACTCCTAGGGATTCAGACTTCTAAACAACAACTGCTGAAGCAATTTGGCAGAAGGGAAAGAGCACTGGATTGGAAGTCAGGAGGGCCAGGTTCCAGTGTCCACTCTCTACTGACTGAGCTTCAAGAACTTGGGAAAAATCCCTTTCCCTGTGGGCACTGCCATTTTCCTCCTCTGCTAAATGAAGGCTCCTCTACCCCAACCAACACTTACAGCCTCATATACAGCCATTTCTCCCCTTCCTCTAGCCCTCTAAGCACCCTCAGATCTGCCCCACATTCCCAGTCACAAATGCACTCTGGGGAGGCAGCACTTTGACATGTGGCCAAGTGAGGAGTTTGGCGAATGCTCTTTCCAAAAATCAATTATAAAACTGCACAAGTTGACAAAAGCAGCCATTTCCACATGGTGGAAATCATCCAAGAGCATGCAACCATCTTAGAAGTGTTCATGCTTGAAAAGCACTGCACTTCAGGGAAGGGTACCCATGGGCACAGCAGCTGCAATACCAGAGCTGAAGGGACTCACTCAATTCGGACCAATGGATGACACCCCTGCCTAGCAGCAGTCACAGTGGAAATGGTCGTCTTGGAGGTTGTTTAGAATGCCTCTGGAAATGGCCCAAGCCAGACACAGACTCCTAGCTGACTCTAAGGCCATGTGTCCTCACATAAGAAACATGAGCAACCCAGTGAAAAGCAAAAGCCAGGCAGATTTGAAAATGCCTAAATTTTGAATGTGCTCCTCCACCCACACAAAGGTCTTTGACAGCGGATAGAAGGTTTACTAACTCAAGCTATTTGAGAATACCTCTGATCAAATACTGGCTGATCCCTAAGCTAGGCAGACACAGGGGTACAAAAGCCATAAGTTAAAAATTAAAATTAAACATTAAAAAAAGAAAAAACAGCACCAGCAGCTACACACAGCAAGGGAGATAGATTTCAAAGATTTAGCCCAGGTACATTACTTCAAAAAACAGACAAATGAACAAGCAAAAATCAGAAATAACCTCTAGAAGAAAATAAAAATCCAGAGTTGATGTGTCCAGTTTTTAACCCAAAAAAATGTGAGAAATACAAAGAAACAGGAAAATATGACCTATAGTCGGGGGGGAAAAAAAAGAGCATTCTTCTGTCTTCAGGGGTCCCCAGAAGTTGGATTTGGTAGTGAAAGACTTCAAAGCAACTGTTTTATATACACACACACACATAAGCAAAGAATTAAAGGGAAGTATGACCATAATAAATCAACAAATAGAGATTCTCTAAAAGGAAAAAGAAATAATAATGTATCAAATGGAAAGTCTCGAGTTGAAGAATGCAATAATGATGAAAGGTCACTGGAGAGGCCCAGGGGCAGACTTGACATAGCAGAAGAATGCATGAACTTGAGGACAGAGTAATGAAAATTATCCACTACAAAGAAGAGAGAGAAAACAATGCCTGAGCAAAACTGAACAGAGCCTCAAAGACATGTAGAACAACATCAAGCACAACAGCATGTATAATGTGAATCCCAAAAGAAAGAGAGAAAGGGGCTAAAAAATAAACCATAAATAATGGCCAATATGTTTCCATATCGATGAATAACTTTACATCAAACATCCAAGAAACTAAACAAATCCCAAGTACAAATACAAAGAGATATACAGCTATACTTATCATAATAAAACTTTTGAAAGACAAAGAGAAAACCATGAAAGAAGCAGGAGAAAACCAACTCTTCATGTATTGGGAAAAACATAACAATATGATTAACAGATGGCTTTTCATCAGGGAAAAAAAAAAAAAAACAGCAGAAGGCACTGGAATGACACATTCAAAGTGCTAAAAGGAAAAAAAAACAAAACTGTGAACAAAAAATTCTATATCCAGCAAAACTATCCTCCAAAACTAAAAGTGAAGTAAAGACATTCTCAGATAAACAAAGATCGATAATATATTGTTAGCAAACTCACCTTGTGAGAAACACTAAAGGGAAGTCCATTAGGCTGAAAGGAACTGGCACCAGATGATTACTTAAATCCACGAGAAGGAATAAAAAGCAGCAGAACTGCTAAATATGAGGGTTAATATAAAATACTCTAAAAATACATTTTTCTTAATTTTTCTCTTAAATTCTTTAAAAGACATAACGGTATGTGCTATGGTGAGCGCTGTGAATTGTGCAAGACTGTTGAATCACAGATCTGTACCTCTGAAACAAATAATGCAATATATGTTAAGAAAAAAAAAAAGAAGAAGATAGCAGGAGGGGAAGAATGAAGGGGGGGAAATCGGAGGGGGAGACAAACCATGAGAGATGATGGACTCTGAAAAACAAACTGAGGGTTCTAGAGGGGAGGGGGGTGGGAGGATGGGTTAGCCTGGTGATGGGTATTAAAGAGGGCATGTTCTGCATGGAGCACTGTGTGTTATACACAAACAATGAATCATGGAACACTACATCAAAAACTAATGATGTATGGCAATTAACATAACAATAAAATTTAAAAAATAAAATAAACTATGACACTTGAAAAAAAAAAGAAAATCATCCACAGTATATGGTTTTTTACAAGAGGAATTAAAAGGGGACACTAAAAACATTTAGCACAAAGGAAAACAGTAAAGGAGAATCAGAAGAACAAGACAACAACAATAAAAAAAAACCTCAGGAGACATGGAGAAAACAGCACAATGGAAAATGTCAATATCATGTAATAGAAATTTTAATTTAATTAGTTAAAGTAAATTAATTTAAGTTTTAATTAAATGTGAATAGTTTACACACTTGAATCAAAAGGCAGAGATTGTCAGACTGGATGAATAAGCCAGATATGAATGCACACTAGCTACAAGAGACAACTCTTAGATTCAAAGATGCCAGCCAGCGGGTTAAAAGGAAAAGGATGGGACAAAGACACACTGTGAAAACAACCACCATAGGAGAGCTGGGAGTGACCCCCTTGATATCAGATGAAACAAATGTTAAGACAAGAAATATTACCAGAGGCAAAGAGGGACATTTCATAATGGTAGAGGGGTCAATCTATTGGGAAAATATAAAAATTATAAATGTACACACCCCTCAGAGCCTCGAAATACATGAAGCAAAAACTAAACAGAATTAAAGGGAGAAACAGACAATTTGACAACAGCATCGGAAGAGGTGTTGATACCCCACTTCTGATGATTGGTAGAACAACTAGATTTTAAAAATCAGCAAAGGGGGTGCCTGGGTGGCTCAGTCGTTGGGCGTCTGCCTTCGGCTCAGGTCATGATCCCAGGGTCCTGGGATCGAGCCCCACATGGGGCTCCCCGCTCAGCGGGAAGCCTGCTTCTCCCTCTCCCACTCCCCCTGCTTGTGTTCCCTCTCTCTGTGTGGCTCTCTCTGTCAAATAAATCAAATCTTTTCTTAAAAATTTTTAAAAAATAAAAATCAGCAAAGATGCAGAAAACTGGAGGACCCGATCATACAACTAGTGGACCCAGTGACTTTGGGACACGCCTTCTTTCCAAGCACACACAGAACGTTCTCCAGGACACACCATGTACCAGGCCATAAAACAAGCCTCAATAAACATAAAAAGACTGAATTCACACTAAGCATGATCTCTGACCACAATGGAATTCAATTAGACATTAACAACAGAAAGATCCATGAAAGCCCAAAATATTTCAAAATTGCACCACACTTCTGAGTAACTCAAGGGTCAAGAGGAAGTCACAAGAGAATTAGAGACTATTTTTAAATTGGTGAAAATCCCTGCAATATACAAAAATGTGCGGCGTGCAGTCAACACCATGCCTAGCAGGGAGTTTGTAACCTCAAACGCCTACGTCAGAAAAAAGAATGGTCTTAAATAATCAAAGTTTCCACCTAAAGAAGCTAGAAAACAAAGAGCAAACTAAGCCCAAAGCACGCAGAAGAAAGCAAACAAGAAATACGAGACCATACATCAATGAGATAGAAAACAGAAAAGTGAGAGAGAAAATCAATGAAACTGAAAGCTGTTTCTTTAAAAAGGTAAAAAAAAAAAATTGACAGACTTTTAGCTAGACAGGAAGAAAACAATAGAGACACACAAATTCCTGAAATCAAGTATGAAAAAGGCGGCATCATCACCAACCACCCTGAAATGAAAGAGATTATAAAGGAACACCATGAACGACACCAACAAAACACACAACGTAGATAAACGGACATGTTCCTAGAAATACACAAGTTACCAAGCTGACTCAAGATGAAACATGAAATCTAAACAGAGCTGCAAAGGAGAAATGGAATTAAGAATTTAAAATCTTCCCACAAGAAAGGCCCAGACCCACTTGGCTTCACTGGTGAATTCTACCATTTAAAGAAGAACACCAATCCTTCACAAACTCTCTGAGAAAATGGAGGGGGGTAGGTAGGTAACACTTCCCGATTCATTTATTCCTTGTTAAATTGAAACAAAAATCCTTAAAATATCAGCAAATGGAATCCATCAACATGGAAAAATGATTCTACACCATGACCTGATGGGATCTATCCCACGAAAGCAAGGTTGGTTTAACATCCAAATATCAATTAATGTAATGTACCATATTAATAGAACAAAGATTTCCATCACACGATTATGTTGCAGAAAAAGTCTTTGAAAAAATTCAGTATCCATTGATGATAAAAATTCTCGACAAACTAGAAGAAGAAAGGAACTTCTCAGACCGGCAGAAGACAATGCAAATATCCACAGTTAACAGCTACCATTGGTGTTGGTGAAAGACAAACAATGCTTTCCCCCTGAGATGAGAAAGAAGCAAGCATGTCTGCTCTTACCACTTTTATTCACAGATTCTCACCAGGGCAGTAAAGCAAAGTAATCGTCAAAAGCATCCAGATTCAAAGACATCAAACTATCTTTGTTCACAAATGACATGGTTCCTTACATAGAAAATCCCCAGAGACCCATAAAGACACAATAATAGAACCAATAAACAAATTTAGCAAGACCACATGATATACAAGATCAATATATAAAAATCAACTGTATTTGTGTATACTAGCAACAAAAATCCAAAAATGAAATTAACATATCAATTCCATTCACAATAGCATCAGATAGAGTAAAATGCTTAGGAATAATTTTAACAAATGAGGTGCAAGACCTACACTGAAGTCTACCAATGTCGCTGAGGGAAATTAAAGATGATGTGATTAAATGCAGAAACATTCCATGTTCATGGATTGGAAGACTCAATATGGTCAAGGTGGCAGTTCTCCACAAATTGATCTATAAGTTGAATGTAATCCTTATCAAAATCTCATTGGGCTTTTTAGTAGAAATTGGTGAGCTGATCCTAAATTTTATATGGAAATGCAAAAGAACTAGAATTGCCCAATGTTTAAAAAGAAGAACAGGGGTGCCTGGAAGGCTCAGTCAGTTAAGCATCTGACTCTTGATTTCAGCTCAGGTCATGATCTCAGGGTTGTGAGATCGAGCCCCACATCGGGTTCCATGCTCAGCGTGGAGTCTGCTTGAGATTCTCTCTCCCTCTTCCTCTGCCCCTCCCCCTGCTCTCTCTCTAATAAATAAATAAATAGATAAATAAAATCCTTTTTAAAAAAAAGATTTAAAAAGAAGAACAACGTTGGGAGACTTACACTACCTGATCTCAAACTTACAGCTAAGCTTCAGCAATTAAGAGAAGGAGACATTTGTGGGAGGACAGATATATAGACCAATAGAACAGAATGAAAAGTCCAGGAACAAACCCTTACACCTAAGGGTAATAGATTGTTAACAAAGGTGCTAAGAGAGTTCGATGGAGTGAAGGAAAGTCTTAGATCCAGAATATATAAACAACTCTTAAAACTTAAGAAGACAGGGGGTGGGAGAAAAGCCATTGAAAAATGGGCAAAAGAAATGAACAAACATTCCACCAAGGAAGACAGGCAAATGGTCAAGCACATGAAAGGATGTTCAACACCGTTAGTCACTGGGGACATGCAAATCAAAACCACAGGGACAGAGCACTGCACGCCCACTCAGGGGCCACAACGAAGGATAGGTGGAAAGGACCAAGAGCTGGAACCACGCGCCCCGCTGTGGGAACGTCCAGTGGCACCACCACTCTGGAAACAAGTTGATGGTTTCTGAAAAAGTTCTCATGAGCTCTATGCAACCCTCCACATCTTGGAGCCTCGCGCTCCTCGTCGGTGAGATCAACTTGATGATAGCAGTGCCCACTTCACAGGGACGTAAGCGCGCTTCCACTCTTTCCAAGAATCCACCCAAGAGACCCAGAACCTGCGTCCACACACAGACGTACCCATGGCTGTTCATGGCAGCAACATTAATAACAGCCCCAACCTGGAAACTCTCCCAACGTCCACAACTGAGAACAGATAAATAAAATGTGCCAGACGCATGCAAGAAACACTGTTTCATGCAATAAAACACTGTTTTATTGAAAAATGAATGACTAACTAATCGTGCCACAACATGCAGGAACCTCAAAAGCACACCAAGCCAAAGAAAGCCAGACTCAAAGTACCACATATCATGTGTCTACATATTGTATTTATTTGCAATGTGCAGAAAAGGCAAACGCATAGAACCCGAGAGCAGATCGGTGGCTGCCTCCGGTGGGGGTGGGGAGTGGCCACCAATGGGCACAGGCCGGGAGACCAGGGGTCAAGAGATGGTTGCACAAATCTGTAAGTGTACTGAAAGTCACCAAGTGGTTTACAACAGGTGGATTTTATGATGTGTAAATTATATCTCAGTAAGTCTGTTTTTAAGACAGAAAGAAATGTGCCTCAGTGGGACTTTCATCTTCCATCCTCCATGCGGTCACCTACCAGCTGCTGGTACAAGGTGAAATGGCAGGTGACCGAGAGGTGAGCATTTCTCACCTCGCCCTCGTCACCCTCATCAGCCCCACAACGTCCCTGTGAGGTGGGTATTGCTCTTGTCATCCCCATTGTGTGGATGGAGAGACTGAGGCTCAGAGAAGCTGTACCTATTGTGTAAAATAAGGGAGTAACAGTCTGGGTCAAGCCCAGCCCACACTCCTACCCCCTTCCCTCTGCCCTCAAGGAGCTCGCCCTCCTCCCCCTTCTCCCCCTGCTTGGGCCCAGCTTGTCACTGCAGAGCCAGCCTAAAAGCCTCCACCCTGGGAGCTCCCCGCCCTCCCACTGGGTGACAGACCCCCCCGACCTTTGCTACTTGTGCGTTTGCGCACATACTCCCTCTCCAGGCGTGCGGAACAGGATTCCCACTCTCACAGCCTCCTGCCCTGAGCTTCCTCCTTCCCTACAGCACAGCTCCCACTCGGAGGGGAACCCCTTCGTGCCTTGGCCTGATTCTTGGTGTGCCTGTCCTCCCTGCCCCACTAGACCTTGAGGGCTGGTCAGTGGAGTAGAGTCTTTAATGGGTTGACTGATGTCCCCCCAAAAGACATGTCCAAGTCCTAACTCCAAGAACCTGTGAATATGACTTACTGGGAAGGAGGGTCTTTGCCGATGGACTTAGTCAAGGATCTTGCGATGAAGTCTTCCCGGATTTAGGAGGGGCACTAAATCCAATGACTAATCTCCTTATAAGAGACAGAAAAGAAGACACAGAGGGGAAGACCATGTGAAAATGCAGGCAGAGATCAGGCAACATGTCTACAAGCCAAGGAACACCATGGAAGCCACCAGAAGCTGGGAGAGACACCTGGACAGATTCCTCCTTCAGAGCCTCCAAAAGGAGCCAACCCTGCCAACACCTTGATTTTGGACTTCTGGCCTCCAAAACTCTGAGAGCATAACTTCCAGTTTGTGGTCATTTGTTATGGCAACCTCAGAAAACTCACACGGTGTGTGTGTGGAGGGGCGCCTGGGGGGCTCAGTCGGTTGGGCGTCCAACTCTTGATTTCAGTTCAGGTCACGATCTCAGGGTTGTGAGATGGAGTCTCACATTAGGCTCTGCACTGAGTGTGGAGCCTGCTTAAGATTTTCTCTCTCCCTCCCCCTGCTCACACACTCTCTCTCTCTAAACACACACACACACACACAAGGTCCATGCCCCGTTCACTGCACTGCACTGCCAGTCCCACACAGGGCTGGCCCCATCTGGATGAACCAGAAGCATGTCTGAGTCAAAACCTCCTTGCCTCTCGGATTCACCACCTGGAGCCCCTCCCTGACATGCTCAGAGCAGTCTGAGGATTGGTTTTTTCTTTTCTTTTTTTTTTTTTTATTTATTTATTCATGACAGACAGAGAGAGAGAGAGAGAGAGAGGCAGAGGGAGAAGCAGGCTCCCAAGGTGCAGGGAGCCCGATGCGGGACTCGATCCCGGGACCCCGGGATCATGACCTGAGCCGAAGGCAGACGCTTAACCATCTGAGCCACCCAGGCGCCCGGTTTTTTCTTTTCTAGAAACTCTGATGTCGCAGCAGCAATCCACTGGACTCCATCTGCCTCTCTTTATGGCAAGCACCTCGCCACGTTTAGAGCAAGAGGCTCTTGTCATCCCTATAAAACAGGAGAGGAGAGAGACCACTTAGAATGAATCCCTTGAGATCAGAAATCAAATGTCCTGGTAAGTAGTAGGGACCAGTGGGAAAGGACTTTGAAACAACACTGAGCATCAACAGAGACCCAAGAGGGCTTTTGGAGCCGAACGCTCTCCTTCATGCTCCAAGTGCAGGTGACACAGGTGTGTTCAGGCTGAGAAAGCACAGTGTCCTCACCATATGTGCCCTTCTGAGTACCTGTAGGTGGTAGTGCCGCGAGCAGTTTTACAAGTGGAGCCAAGAATTATGAACATCAACTCATTTCACCCTAATGCAACGAAACTTTAGATAAAATTGGAACAAAGTGCTGACTTTTAGGACCAGCTAAATGTAAGTCAAGGCTTACAGGGGCGTGTTTCCTGGGGTGATTTTTCCAACAAAGTCCTGTGAGGGCATCGTACAATGTCCCTCGTGTCCCTTTTCCTTGACAGCCCCACTGTGATGCTAAATTTTACGTGTCACCTGGACTTGGCCGCCAGATGCCCAGCTAGCTGGTTAAACATTCTTTCCGAGTGTGTCTGAGGGAGTTTCCAGAAGAGATTAGCATCTGGATTGGCAGACTGAAGAAAGCAGATGGGTGAGCCTCGTCCAATCCAGTGGAGGCCTGGACAGAACAAACAGGGAGAGGAAGGGCGCATTCGCGTTCTGCGCTTGGGCCCGGACACTGATACCCTGTGACCGGTCTCCTTGTGCTCAGGACCACAGACCCAACTGAACGTACACCACCAGCTCTCAGGCCCACCTTCGAGCCACACCGCCAGCCTGCGTCACGTCATGTGAGCCAACATCTAGAATGAGATTTATTATAAGGACTTGGCTCACATGGTTATTTTCCTAGATGTGTCTCCCCACCGACTCTGTTTCTCTGGAGAACCCTGGCTAATAGAACCACCCCAGAGAGTTCTTTCTCGACCATATTTGAATGTCCTCTTGGGGAGCCCGCCTCGTGCTCACCTTGCCGATCCCCCATTCCTCGCCCGCTCCTCGTCTGACACCACAGACCTGGCTGGCCAACTGCCTGTGACCCCAGAGGCTCTCCGGCTCCACCTACCAAACTCTGCCCCTTTGCTGGGAGTCACAGCTTCCCCCACTGTCTACGTCATGTTTGCCTGATTTGGGAAGAGTCCCACCATCTGGGGGACAGTGGCCAACGCAGACCTTACAAGTGAGAGGGGTCTCCACGTCAGACAGGACAGCGGTGGTTATGGACCACCCTGTGTGTGGTCAGTCATACTAGATACCAGGGCAGCCCTCACAAAGCCCCACAAGCTGGGGGGCTTAAGCCAATTCATTCTCTCTCACTTCTGGAGGCCAGAAGTCCAAAATTAAGGGGCTGGTGGGGCGGGTCCCTTCTGAGGGCTCCAGAGGAGAGTCCTGGTCTTCTCCCACTCGTAGGGGCACCGGGCTCCTTGCTGATCCCCGCCAGCAGGGCAGCATCTTCCATCTGTCTCTGACCTCGGCTTGCGACCTCACATCTCCCTCTTGTGAGCATGCTTGTGATTCCGCTGGCCCCACCTGGCTAATCCAGGAGAGCCTCTCCATCTCAAGATCCCTAACTTTTCCACTTCTGCAAAGCTTCTTGCCATAGAAGACAACACGGTCACAGGTTCTGGGGACTCGGGTAAGGACATCTTTGGGGGGCCATTATTCTGCTCTGCACAACCACCTTCACTCCCCTGTCTGGCCACCCCTCGCTCCTTGCTCTCCCCTAACTGCCTAGAGCCCACTGATGTCCATCAGGACGTTCTTCCTCCCTCCTCCGGCCACCTGCCCACCCATGTCCTGCAGCTCTGCATCCTGGTCAGGGACAAGCTGTCCACGTTTACAACTGAAAGATTCAAACCACTGACCAATCTCCTATTCGCCGGGGGGCGGGGGGGCTTTGAAGAAGGCATTGACTGTCTCAGAAACTCTACCCCATTCTCTCGACAATGAGTCTCATGCTCCCTGCCGTGTCCACTGTGGAAGGGAGACTCATCTCTGTCCAGCCCCTTCTTAGCCACCACCCCCCAGTTAGGGTAACGGGCAGGTGAGTGGGCCACGTGGACAGGTGAGCCAGGGACATCAAAAGCCATGCAAATCTGCCTGAGGCTTCTGCTGTCCAGGTGATGCATGGGTAAATGGTGCATGACTTGGCTTCCCCAGATGGACATTTTCCTCCAGGGGCCATCCACAAGGGCCCTGAGCTCAAGACTTGGATTCAAAAGTAAGAGTGTCCCACGGGGGCCTTGAATCTCAGACGTGCACAGTACCCCAGCATTGACAAGAGTCCCACATTCCATCCCGGTGCTGAGCACTCGTGTCAAAGCAATAAAGAGCAAGGAGCTCTAGACAGTTCGGGGAGAGCAAGGAGCTCTAGGAGTCCCAAGAGATAGAGACAGAGAGGGCTTGGCACGTCTAGAGTCGTGCAGGTCTGGGTGCCTGACCACTCAGCAGCATCAAAACCGAGTACTGTTACTCCCAATGCCTACCCAACGGGCTGTTGTGGGACTGAGTGAGACGTGAGGGGCTTCATAAGTCCAGCTAAAGTCCAAAACCACCATGGACCCTGTGTCCATCGAGGGATGGATGGATAAACAAAGTGTGGGAAATCCACATGATGGAATACTATTGAGCCTTAAAAAGGTGGGGCGCCTGGGTGGCTCAGTCAGTTGAGCATCCAACTCTTGATTTCAGCTCAGGTCTTAATCTCGGGGTCCTGGGATCGAGCCCCGCATCGGGCTCCCTGCTCCACAGGCAGTCTGATTGTCTCCCTCTCCCTCTGCCCCTCCCGCTGCTCTCTCTCTCTCTCTAATATATAAATCTTTTAAAAAAAAGGAGCGATATTCTGACACACACTACAACATGGCTGGACCTGGAGAGGACACGGTGCTCAGTGAAATAATCCAGGCACAAAAGGACAAATCCAGCGAGTCCGGTGACACGAGGAATCTAGTTGTCAAACTCCGAGACAGAAAGTATTCTGGTGGTGGGCGCCAGGGGCTGGGGAGGGGCTGGGGTGGTTGTCATTTAATGGGGACAGAGTTTCCATCCTGCAAGATGAAGAGAGATCTGGAGCTGGGTGGGGAGACGGCATGGTGCAAACGTACTCAATGCTACTGAACTATAAACTCAAAAAACCGTTACAATAGTAATTTTTATGTGATGTGTTCTTTGCCAGTTTGTTTGGTTTTTTTTACACGTTATGAATTACCACCATCACCTTTATCATTTCCCCCACCTTCCTCATCCTCATCTTCATCCCCATCAGGGCGTCAGGCTGGGGTGGCTACAGGTTTCCTCCTGCGACCTGCTGACTCTCGTGCCCGGAGCTCGCCGGAGATCAGGCTTCAGTGGGAGGCAGAGCCTGATCCAGGAGCAATGGGCGCCCAGGGCTCAGGCTTGCACACCAATCCTGCTGGAGGACCCCCCCGAGACATGCATGTCGCCCAGGGGAGCCGGTCTGGCGAGGCACCTGTGAGGGGAGAAGGAACGTTGCTGGAGCCCCCACGGGAAACGAGGAGAACACTCCCCAGGTCCACGTGGAGTGGGTGCTCTTCCCAGCTCCCTTTTGGAACTGACGAAATCTGATAGGGTTGGAACGGAGGGAGGAGGGCAGGGCTGTCGGGCAAGTTCAACCGGGGAAATCACACAGCGGTCCCGGTGGTTAAGTGTGCTAAGAGGTGACTGACCAGATGACTGAAATACGTTTGTACTAAAAATATTTTTAAAGCACTCATCTTGATTTATACCCGAAAGAAAATACCGCAGAGGAGAATAAGTTTTTAACTCGAGTAGCACTTATGCCTGATCTAACTAAATTAGCTCCTTTGAACTGCTGGTTTTGCTCTATGCCTGTAATAAAAATAACAATAATGTGCATTTAGAGGGTGTTTTTTCCTCTAGAAGCACAGGACTTCCGCGGCGAACAATTCCCCTCATCTGTGCAGACCAGCGGGGTGAGGGGCGAGGGAAGAGGGGGAGGGGGCGGGCACGAGTTTCCCAGCAGCTGATCACGTTTGGTAAAATCAGCAAATTTCAAATACACGAGAAAGTGGATTTCAGGGTGCTCTGAGAAGCCTAGAGACAGATGGGCCAGAAGTCAGGTCTTTCCCTCTGTCCGGAACGGAGTTATGTCCCCCAGTGTGGTGGTATTTGGAGGCAGGGCCTTTGGGAGGTGACTAGGTCAGGCGGTCATGCAAGTGGGCCCCCCCACCCCGGGATGGGATCTGTGCCCTTGTAAGAGAGGGAGAGACACCAGAGCCCCCTTTCTCTGCCTGGAGGGATGGCTCCCAGTCTCCGTCCTGCGCTGACACGAGGGCCTGAGGATACAGCCCCTCTTGACTGGCGAGCATCACCCTTTCTGGGTTGTCCATCGGGAAGTAGCATGGGTCAAAGGAAGGGATTTGCCCAACACCAAGCTGCTGGAAGTTCCCATGGCCCCTCTCCCGGCACCCCCATACACCCTGCCCACGTCTTTAGGTGACTCCTTAGCTTACACTCCCCAGCCCCTCTGTCCTGGCTAACCCATTTCTACCCACCTGTTCAACTGAAGCTCATTCACGATCACCTCCTCCAAGAAGCCCGCCCTGACCACCCACATCCTCAGGCAGTGGCAACCCCCATCCTCCCACAGCCCCCACTCCCCACCCCGACTGCATGTTGTCACTGTCTTTGTGCATGTCAGCTTCCCCCACTGGAGGGTAAGCTGTCCGGGGCAGAGCCTGCAAATTACCCTACTGTGTCCGGGCATCCAGCACAGAACAGACTCAGGGTGGGGCTCGATGCTCGCCACCAGCAGGCCCGGCCCCATCACAGGCTCTGGGAACAGATGGGAACAGACCGTTCCCCGAGCCTGAAATTCGTAGTCAGTGGCTCACTATAGCTCACAGCCCAGCCTCCAATTCAAGAATCCCACTATCCCAACTTGGGAAAACACGTCCCATCCCAACACAGGTATCAGAGTCCAGCCCTAATATCACAGCCAGGGCCATTTCTGGAGTGAGTCCTGTGTGCCACCCACGGGCCAGCTCTTCGCCTGAGTCCCCTCCCTCAGCCTTATGTGACGAGCATCCTCACCCCATTTCACAGAGGAATAAACTGAGGCTCCTGGAGGGACCTGCCCAGGGCCCCGTGGCTAGCAAGGGGCAGGGCAGGGCTGGGACTGGATCCCATGTCTGTCTGAGTCTAAAGCCAGAGGTTCTCACCTAGAGTCTGGACCACCATGAAGGCAGCTGGGTCAGTGGGGAGAGAGGGATGGGCCCGCGGCCAGAGAGAGCCAGACATTGTCCATTGTTCTGGAACTCGGGTCCCAGGACCAGAGCCTTCCCTACAGCAGTTCTCACTCACTTACGCAGCAGTAAGCTTTTCTTTCTTTCCGTATTTGGCATTTTGCTTCATGTTGGGACCATTTTCATTGCAGGCGACAGCATCCCAGGCTGAGAGCAAGCACGGACACGGGCACAGAGGTGTGGACTGGCGTGAGGCATTTACGCAGCCCGAAATAACTCAGGGCAGGGTCTGCCATGCGGTTGGCAGGGAAGAGCATGGTGGCCCAAGGCTGCAGCGGTGAGCTGGGGCACAGTTCCGAAGGCCCCAGATCTCATCCTACAAGCAAGAGGGGGTCACTGTGGGGTCCTGAGACAGAGGGGGCCCTGGCCCTTTCGCCCGTTAGAAAGCGCACGCTGGAGGCCAGCAGGCAGACTGGTGGGTGCTTCTGTGCCTTTACTGTTTGAATTATGAGCTGGTGCTTCTTCTCTCCACGAAGTCACCATGTCACCCCCACCGCAACCCCCTGAGAGGCCAAACCCGGACTCCGTGCCTTCCCTTGGCCCTGTGAGGCTTCCTACCCTCAGGCAGCCTCTGTCCTGCCCTCCTTACTC
Source organism: Leptonychotes weddellii (assembly GCF_054177405.1). NCBI lineage: Eukaryota > Metazoa > Chordata > Mammalia > Carnivora > Phocidae > Leptonychotes > Leptonychotes weddellii. The sequence continues at coordinate 174,854,250 of NC_138370.1, read as the reverse complement.
AGTTGGGTGAGACAGAAAACCCAGGTAAAGACAAGCCAGACCAAGACATGAAAGGACATTCGCTTTCCTCACGGAAAACCACGCAGGCCCCAGAAAGCCAGGGAGCTCGCGGGCAGCAATTCTAAGACTTCCCAGATGAATAATACATGAATAATCATGTGACTTTGCCTTTTTAAAGTGCTTAATCTAAGGGCTTTAGGCCCTTTGAAAATCATGAATTTGATTTCAGGGAACGTTCCCTAAACACCTCCTCTCTACGCTGGGCATGGGTAGTTCCAGAACCCCGGGCTTCTGGGAAGGAACCATGTGTGCCTCGCTCTGAGGGGAAGGACAAGGGCTCGGGGAAAGGGCTCTTGCACAGGCCCAGTTGGTGTGGCGGACACACGAGGGACGGCGTTTCTCTCCAGGGTCAAAGCAGGAAGGGTCATGACTCCTAGGGAACACCAAAGGTGGTAGATGAGGGAGGGGCCCCTGGACAGGAGCCGTGGCCCAGGGAGGTGAGCACGGCCACCTTCAGAACCACGGCCAGGCAGGCAGGAAGGAAGGAGAAATGGCCTGGCCTCTCTGGGCCCGCCCTCCAAACTCTGGCTGGTGCCTCCCACTGGCTGAACCCCACAGCAAGTCTGAGGCCAGCCTGGGTGAGCACATGCCCAGAGGGCGGCCTTCGGGGCCGGCGCAGGGCCGGGAAGGGCGGTGTGGGGGCAGGGCCTGGGGGCGCCAACCAGGCCTGGCCTGCACCCTTTCTGGGGCACTCAGAAGTACAAGGACCGCATGTGGTCGTGACACCACTCACGATGCAGATGTATTTCCTACTGTCTTTTTACAGCTGCACCAGCTATAGGGGGATGAGCTGTGTCCCCCCCAAATTCATATGTTGAAGCCCTAACCCCCAATACCTCGGAATGTGACTGTTGGAGGGAGAGTCTCTCAAGAGGTGACTAAGTGACCGTGAGGTCATCTGGATGCGCCCTGAGCCAGGATGGCAGGTGCCCTTGGAAGAGGAGATCAGGACACGGACATGCACAGAGAATGACCGTGTGAGGACACGGAGGGAAGCCGGTGGTCCTCACGCCAAGGAGAGAGGCCTCGGAGGGAACCAACCTGCCCTTGCCTTGGTCTCGGGCTTCCAGCCTCCAGAACGGGAGAGAACAACTGTGTGCTGTGTCAGGCCCCGCCCGGGGTGCTTTGTTAATGGCAGTCCCGGCAAATGAAGACAGAGGGACTCACCACAGGGAGCACAGCCAGGAAGCGGGGATCTGGGATCCCAGCCTCGTCTCCCAGCCTCCAGAACCTGCAAGCCTCCCCTGCCACGGGGCCGAGGGGCGTCCGGGCTGAGCCAGCGATGCCCCCAGCCCCCGCATGTGACTGGACAGTTACAAGTGGCACTGAGAGGCGCCCACCACCGCCACGGCCTGTGTTTGGGGCCTGATGTACTTACTTCCTGCCAGACCCCGAGGTCTCATTCCCGAGATGCTCTAAGAGGTGTCTATTAGGAACAACGTCTAATCCCGCTCACGATGTAGGTAATGCTGAGCAGACGCCCCTTGTTTCATGGGGAAGGGAGGGAGACAGCAGCTTCTAATCCCCTAGATCAGAATTCTGGGTGATTGGGGGACGCTGGCCCAGGAGTCACCCTGACGGTTCCTCTCTAAACCCACCGTGGCCCTTTCCTGGGGAACTAAGGTCTCTTCAGGGCTTCACGGCCCAAAACAGATGGCAGAGAGAATGACACAGGGATCCAAGTTGGGGGCACAGATCCCTTGTCCACCGTGACCCAAGTCAGAAGTACTCTGGCCCAACACTTGAATGCAAGGTGCTTTTTTCCCCCCTTTCCTATTCCACGATGTTTATTCATTTCCCAGGGCTGCCCTAACAAAGTGCCACCCCCTGAGGGCCTTCAACGACAGGACCTTATCACCCTGCAGCCCTGGCGGCTGGACGTTCTGGATCATGGCTTCCGCGGGCTGTGGGAGCATCGGCTCCAGGCCTCCCTCCGAAGTGCTGGGTTTGCTGCCGTCTCTGGCCTTCTTCCTGGGCCTGGACACCTCCGCCTTCATCTGCATGGGGCGCATTCCCTGTGCATGTCTGTCTCCGGCCCCAAACTTCCCCTTTTCGTAAGGACACCAATCACGCTGGAGCAGGACCCACCCTAATGGCCTCGCTTTCACCTGAACACCTGTAAAGACCCTGTCTCCAAATAAGGTCACATTCTGAGGTCTTGGGGGTTAGGTCTCCAGCACATGAGTTAGCGGGGGACACATCTGAATCCACGACACAGGGTAATACACACACAGAGAAGTATGTGAAACAGAAGCGTCCAGCTTCACAGCGGTTCTAACCCATGGGACCTCCTCCAACGTCAAGAAGGAGAACATGGTAGGCCCCCGGGCGCCCCTCGGCCCTTCCTGATGGTAAGCCCCAGAGGTCACCAGGATCCTGACACTGGTGTCATGGTGGCCTTGCTGGGCTGGGTAGCGTGCCCCCATTGCACGTCCAAACCCAGAGCCCATCTTGGCCTGTTAGCCGAACATCACATAAACGGAATCATACCCTGGAGTCTGCCTTCTTCCACGTAACACCATATTCATAAGGCTGACCCCTTATGACCCCCTGCCAGAGGGTCCTACGGTGCGGACACAGCGGTGCTTACATCCGTTCCACCGTGTGGACACAGCACCGTCCCCTCTGGCTGTCCCCATGGGGGCCTCTGCAGACAGGCTGCCGGGAACGGCCTGCACGTGCCCCCCTGCCCTGTCCTGACAGCTGGCCCTGACTCAAAGCGAATTGCAGGCAGAACAGAAAAGAACACCCAGAAGAAGTTGGACTTCTGTTCTCAAGAGCACGGCTCCCAGTGTCCCCCGGAGAGCTGGCCATTTCTGGACGTCAGCCCTGTGCCACGCATTTATCAACTTTACTGAGCATCGTCTCCTCCCCACCCTGAAAGGTGCCGTCCAGGTGCCCCCCTTCACAGGTGAGATGCTTCACAGGTGACAGGTGAAGGGGCCAGGCGACCTGTCCAAGGTCACACACACATCTGAGACTGGAACTCTGGCCTGTTCACCGCTAAACCCTGTGCGTGTTTAAATGTGAAGGAAAGGCAAGCCAGGGAACAGGAGAAGTTTTCAAATCTAACAGCCTCATTCCAGGGGTGAACTGAGCAGACAGTCACAAGGGGCAGCGCAGGACAGGCTGGCTCTAAACCGGCGAGAGATCACTTAATCCTCCCCAGCCCGGATCCCTCCCTCTAGTAGCTCCTGGATGTCAGGGAAGGCCGTGTTCTGACTCCAACAAGCTGTCTCGGATGTGTTAAAACCGCAGGGCAATTTAAATGTGTTTTGTGTTTCACGACTTATAGATGAGGGCCCTGAGAAAGCCTGGTCAGACAGCAACGTGAGCACATGTTAACGGAGCAGCAGCGATGCGCGTTACTGCTGGTCTGCTTAGCAAGTGGACCACTCCTCTCTCTCCTGGAAACCTCTGAGCAGCTGCTCTCACCAGAGAAACCTCAGAGACTTCATTCCTGGAGAGAAGGTGGGCTTTGTTCCCTGCCTTCCTGACCTCTGTCATGCAGTCATTTCAGATCTGCGCAACCACGGGGAATCCGAAACAGAATCCGAAATGGAATCCAAAACGGAATCCTCCCGAGATGCGTCTTCGGCTCGAGCCGTTAGTGCCCCAAGCCTGCCCCTGTCCCTGCGGGCCTCCCCTTCTCAATGACCAAGGCTCTGGTGGCTTCCGACCCAGAATGACCCACGGCCAGCACTCTTGGGGTTACAAAGCCCATTCGCAGCGAGGGGACACGCAGGGCCATCCCAGGGGAGAGGAAGGGGGCTTGGCTCTGTTTTACCTGAGGAGAAAATGGGGTGCTAAGCCAAGCGCCCCGGGGAACAGTGGGAACAGCAGGGCCATAGCTGGGGCCCCGCCTTGCCCTGCTCCCGCACTCGTCCCAGGGTTCCAGGCACAGGACCGGGGACAGCCCAGCTTCCAGTCTGCATGGGGGAGCGGTGTGATGGAGAGGGAATTCAATGAAACAGTGAGGTTAGTAACAGTAATAACCGGCCATGACGGGTAGACTTGTGTCCTCTCAAAAACTATAGGTTGAAGTCCTAACCCCTGAGACCTCAGAACATGACCTTATTTAGAACTGGCCATTGTAGGAGTAATTAATTAAGCTGAGGTCATACTGGAGCAGGGGGACCGTCATTCAATATGACTGGTGTCCTTACAAAAAGGGGACATTTGGACAGAGACAGGTACACAGGGAGAACGCCATGTGGAGAGGAAGGCGGAGAAGGGGGAGACGCTTCTACAAGTCCTTGAGCACCAAGGATACCAGCAAACCCCCAGGAACCAGGAGAGGCCCAGGGCAGGCTGTCCCTCAGAGCCTCCGAAGGACGCAGCCCTGCCGACACCTCGATTCTGAGCTTCTGGCCCCAAAACTGCAAGAGATTACATTCCCAGTGTGTGAGCCCCCCGTCTGTGTACGTTGGTACAGCAGCCCCGGGAAACCGAGGTACGGCCCCTCGCTCAGCAGGGATGTGCGAGAGCTTTAGGCTGGGGTGCAAACGTCGGCCACCTTAACCGGGTACTGTCACAGCATGGCAGAAGTACGAAGCCTTGTGGGAATAACCGCCAACTCGGGAGCGCCAGTTACTTCTGGGGCGGGGGAGGGGGATGGGCACCAGCAACATCACGTCTCCCATTTTGGAAAGAAATCTAAAACCGTAAATAGCGTCAGTGGGGGGGGGGTCCATGGATGCTTTTTAGTTATTTTCTGAATTTTTCTGCATGTTTTCAGTATTTTAAAAATCTTCTTAATTGGTTCTGATATGTGGGACGGACACTTAAAAATCCAAGAATTTGGACTAAACCCTGAGAAAATCTCCACACGTCTCCTGGTACTCGTTTCTGTCACTCTGTCGCCAAGGGTTGCTCCGTCCCTCCGTCCAGGTGGTCCAGCCGCCAGGTCTCCCTCCGCTGCCCATCAACCCACTCACACGACCCCCTTCCTGCCCTCGCCCTCCTGGCGGGCGGGCGTCTGAGTCCTAGATTTCCCTTAGAGCAGCACACTATGTATAATGTAGTCCCGAGGGTCCGAGGACACATGATACCGCTTCATGGGGTTTGGTGATCTATGGGACATAATCTACGGGACAGCCAGTTATGATCCATGACCAGTGTCAACTTTTCCAATGGATAAAGGTGTCTGGCCTACCTCATCAAGGTCGTCAAGGGGCAAGATCAAGGTTGGAGGCCCTGCCCCAGCCCCAGCTCTCCCAAAAGGGGATGGGGTACTGAATACTGAGCCCCACCTTGGGCCCCCTTTCCATGTGTTGTCTATTTACCCTCAACCCCACCTCCTTCCACCAGGTGATAAAGTGGCCCCTTACTGCCTGTCCTCTGCCTCTGGAACACCTCTGATCCTCTGGCCCCACTCCCCTTCCCCCCCCATCTGCCTGGCTACGCCTCAAAGACTCAGCTCAGGCACCACCTCCTCCAGGAAGCCTACCTGTGGGACTCCAGACCCCTCCCCTCTAGGACAGTGCCTACACATTGCCTACCCTGTGGGAGACAAGCAGAGAATAAACCCAGGTGGTGTCTATCTCCCCCACTAGCCTATGAGTGCCCTAAGGGCCATGGCCATGTCTTACTCATCACACACGAGGCTCGGTGCAAAGCAGACCTGCAGGGAATGATGAATGAGCCAAGTGACTTGTCCAATGTCACCCCTGATCCACCTGAGCAGACGTCCTGACTGTCTGCATCCAAGGTCCGGCCTTGTGTTAACTGCAGGGGCAACAGGCAGAGGGGGGAGGTTGCCGGCAATCAGCCTCGAAAACCGGAAAACAAGCCGGCCTCCAAGATGCCCCTTCCAGAAAGAACAGAGCTCTGGCCCCAGGCAGCCTCCCCGGGGACACCCAGGGACCTGAGAGAGGCCGGAGTGACCACTCTGAAACCAGGGGCCTCGCCTGGACTCAGGACTGAGGGTCATTTTTCCAGATCCTCAACTGGACATTTTTTTTTAAATTTAGAATTAAAAAAATTAATAAAGAAGTAACACGTGCTTGTTAAAAAAAAAAGAACCCGACAGTTGAGAGGTATAGAAAGAAGTACATAAAGCAATGATGTAATTGCTGCCCCCCTCCCGCCCAGCACTATGAACTGGGCATGGATCCTTCCCGCTATCTGCCCCCCACCACACACACACACACACACACACACACACACTTATTTATTTTACTACTGCTCGGTTTAAACACTCACATTCTGTCACCCGGCCCCAGCCAAGTCTTGTGTACTTTGTCTAGAGGGAGGCTCTATTACATAGAATCCAATACTCGTCATTCGTAACAATGTGGCTAAATAAATATTATCCGCTGCACAGAATCAAGAAACGGTATAAGAGAGAAAAAAAAAGGAATCCTACGGCGTTAAACCTACCACTCAAAAGAGAATCCTCTCTGGGTCGATCAAACAGAAATCTCCTTTCATTCCTTCATTCCACAAATACTTCCTGAGTACCTATGTGGGAGCAGGCACTGCTCTAACCAGTAAGAAAAAGCAGGAAACACAGCAATAATTCCTGCTCTCTTGAGCTTCAAGTAGAGAGAGGGAGACACTAAACACAGAAATAAATAAAACTCTAGAGTATGTCAGACACTAGGCTCCAAGGAAAACACAAGGCAGGAAAGAGAGCAAGGCGGGCCCGGGGCCGGGTGTGTGCCCACAGCCCTGGGCCCCTGCCTCCCAGCGGGCACCCACCTGTGCCCGGGCCCTGCACCTGCAGACGAGGAGAAGACATCGCATCTGGAGCCTGGGCTCTGGCCTCCTGAATGGCCAGCCAGGGGCCACCGGCTGGGAAGAGGCCAGAGCTGTGAGTGAATCAGCTCCCCGGGCGTGGACCGTGACCAGTGAGAACCATGACCCCTCTCTGGGGACTACTGGTGTCCTGCCACACGTGACCCTCCACGGCCCTGACACCCTGGCTTCCTGTTTGTACCTGCGCTTCCTCGTGGGAGAGGCCCATCCACGCTGCCCCCACCCCCTCCTGTTCTCAGCTCACATTCTCCCCGGTGTCGGTCCTGTGAGGGAGGGGAGGGGAGGGCTGCAGACGCGGCAGGGGTTCCTCGAGGCACCCCCCAGGCCCGCACTCAGGGAGCAGCTGGGAAGGGAGCTGAGCACAGACCTCTCCTCTGCAATACCAGGTCCTACTTTTTCCCAGTCCCGAAGATCAAAAATTCATCACAAAGTAAACAGCCACGAAACCACAACCCAGGTCAAGAAACAGGGCACTACCAAGGGCTCCAGGAGCGCCCCCTCCCAAAGCCAGGGCCCCCCTCCCAGTCCAAAACCCTCCCAAAGGTAACACGCTATCCTGACTTTTATGTGAAACACTTCCTCTTCTTTAGAGTTGCCACCAAGCCTGCGTCCTTAAACGCTGTGCTTTCCTTAAACAGCATTATCGCGGTATTATTGACAGGCAACAAATCGTCCTTATTCAAGGCATAAAATATGATAAGTTCTGACCCCATTATACATATGTGTCTCTCCCTCCTCCCCATCCCCTCTTCTCCCTGGAAGCCACTGATCTGCTTTCCACAGAGGGTTCCCACCAGGCCACTGTCCCTCTGCAAGTCCCCACGCAGCTCACCTGCACCGCAGACCCCCACCCTCTCCGATCAGCACCCCCCCCCATTGCTGATCACTGGGCCCTGACTGCACACAGGAGGGTGGCCGCCTGCCCCAGGACTCCAGACCGGCTCCCATCTGGGAAACCCAGAAAGCTTCTCCGCTGTCCAGGAGGCTGGACCACACCTTCTCCAGGAAGGTCTGAACCCCACCTGGGGAGGCCCCCTCCACGATCCTTCCCCTCTCGGCCCCAGGGCACCACATAGGGCCCTTCCACATCACAGCCACTCACCAGAGCTTACAGGTCCGTCCCACCACACTTCCGGTCTGACCCACTGGGACCCCAGGCTGCTACACAGACTCTGGCCAGAAGCTGGAAGGACATCCTTGCTGAAGGAATCCAGGCTGGCATTTCCTTCTTCCCGCTCATTAAGGATATTGCTCACCACCTCCTGGATTCCACAGTTTCTGCTGAGAAGTCAGCTGACGCGCTAGCGGTCACTCTCCTGAAAGCAAACCGTCCTTTATTTCTGGCTGCTTGGAAGGCTCCTCTGTATCTTCAGCATTTGGCAGTGTTGGCATGGGGTGGAGAGATGCGGTTTTGTTTTACTTGTCCTGCTCTGGATTCATGGACATTCCCGAATCCTTGGCTTACTATCTTTGCTACAGCCTAAACTGTGTGCCTTACCCCACTCCACGTCCCCAAAAAGGCATGAGTTGAAGCTCTAACTCCTAGCACCTCTGGATATGACTGGAGGTCATATCATAAACAGGTGATTAAGTGAAACTGAGGTTTTGGGGTGGGCTCTAGTCCAACCTGATGTCCTTCTAAGAGGAGATGTGGACACAGAGAGATACGAGGGATGTGTGTGCACAGAGACCATGTGAGGACGCAGCGAGAAGCCACCACTTGCAGACCAAGGAGGGAGGGCCCAGGAGAGACCAAACCCGCCAACAGCTGGATCTCAGACTTCTGGCTTCAGGGCCACGATAAAGTAGATTTCTTTTTTTTTTTTTTTTAATATTTTGTTTATTTATTTGACAGAGAGAGACACAGTGAGAGAGGGAACACAAGCAGGGTGAGTGGGAGAGGGAGAAGCAGGCTTCCCGTGGAGCAGGGAGCCCGATGCGGGGCTCGATCCCTATCACGACCCGAGCTGAAGGCAGACGCTTAATGACTGAGCCACCCAGGCGCCCCGATAAAGTAGATTTCTGTTGTTTACGCCACGCCAGCTGTGGGATTTCATTACAACGGACCCAGCAAATGGGGGCAGTCTCGCCCCAGATCCCAGCCATCAACTCTTCAATATTGCTTCCAGCCCATTTCCCTGCTTTTTCTTCTGGAACGCCAATTGTATGTATGATAGACGTCCAACTGGATCCCACCTGCTACGGTTCTTACCCTCTTTCTGGTGTTTTCTATCCTTTGACTCTGCACCTCATTCTGGTTTTTTCTTTCGACCCTTCTCCCAAGTCACTGAATCTCTCTTCAGCTGTGTCACCTGCTGTTAAACCCAGCCACTAGGCTCCTAATATCACATATTGTACTCTGAGTTCTTAATTTCCACTTCGCTGCTTTCTATAGCTCCCAGTTCTTCACTGAAACTCTCAACCCTGTCTCGTAAGCTCTTTGAGCACAGAAAACAGTCATGTCGAAGTTCTCATCTGGTAACTCCGTTGCTGGGTTTCCTGAGGGTCTGCGTCTGTGGTCTGTTGTTTCTGCTGAGCTTCCGTGTCGCCCTGTCTCCTCGCGTGCCTAGTAGTCTGTTATTGTGCACAAACACCGGACTTACGACATAGGAGTTTAGGATGATGTTACCCCTGTCCAGAAAGGATTTACATTTGTGTCTGCCGGCTATCTGGGGCACCAGGAGTCCGAATGGTCTCCTCACAGTTTCAGGGGTTCCAGTTATGTAGAGCTAAAGTGCAGCATCCACGGGGTCTGTCTGCTTCTGGCTCGCCCTCACGTATAAGGTCAGCCCTCTGTAGTCCTAACTCAAAACAAGGCAGGCTTGCCAGGTCAGGTTCCCAGGCTGCTGTAACAAATTACCACCAACTCGGTGGCTGAAAACAACACACACTGATTTTCTTACTGTTCGGGGGAGCGGAAGTCTGAAATTAGTTTTATTGGGACAAAGTCAAGTGGTCAGCCGGGCTGCCCTCCCTCTGGAGGCTCTAGGAGAGAATCCTGGCCTTTTCCAGCTTCTAGAGGTGCCCATGTTCCCTGACTTGTGGCTCCTCTTTCCATCTCCAAAACCGGAAGTCCAGCATCACACATCAGTGGTCACAAGGCCTTCATCTTCTGCGTCAAATCTCCCTCTGGGATTATGTTTAGGTCCAGCTAACTAAGCCAGGATCATCTCCCCATCTTAAGATCCTTAATCATACCTGCTAAAGTCCATTTTCAATGAAGGGAAATACTCACAAATTCCCGGATTAGCCCTTGCTATCCTTGGGGGCCATTGTTGCGCCGACCACAACCCTGGACTCCTGTCCCCTGGCCGTATGAACCTGTCAAGGCACCGCTCACCATCTCGGAAAGCATGCTTAGATCACCATGGCCCCAAATGCCATGCTCTGCTGCCTGAGCCTCTGTCCAACCCCCTCCACCACCACCCCGCTCTGAGATCTTGCCTGGCATTCCCTGTCTTGTTGCTTCTCTAAAACGCACAAGCGCTGTTATTATTGTCGTATTCCTAGTTGTCCTTGTGAACAGGTAAGTTCCTCTGTCTAGGGAAGGGAAGTTCGTCATGTTCTTTCCATGATGACCAGACAGTGGGCAGGGTCAGGCCCCAGGGGAGATCCCCCAAGGGCTGGGAGTCAGGTTCTCCACATCCCCGGACCCTTGATTTTAAGATTATCGACTCTTCGTAATTATAGAGCACTTTAGGATTTGTATGAAGTATTCCATTTAGTAACAATTATAACCACTAGTTATTACTACAAACTAGACACCGGATTCTGGGCAAGCCCCTTCCCGATTATTCTCACTTCTAATGCTCACACTCACCCCTAAGTGTGAGGACCACCATCGTCACCATGAGATGAAGAAACTGAGGCCCCAAGAGCGTGGACGGCCTGCCCGGGGTTGCAAAGCAGGCGAGCAACAAAGCGATGCTTTGAACACAAACATTTCTGACTCCAAAGCCTCCGTGCTTCCTTATTCTGTGCCTGGAGCACACACATGCGGAAGGCTTGAGCGAGGCAACCCAGTGAGTATGCAGGGAGCCGGGCTACCTCATTTCAAATCCTGCCTCTCCCAGCTTCAGTGCTTGCTTGCCGTGGCCCAGGTGAGTCGATCATGGACACAGGATGCTTCCACCCACCTCTGAAGGAGAACCCTTCCTTCCAAGAGTTCCCAGAAACCTGCTCACACAAACCCCCTCCTTCCTTCCCCTGAGTGAGGAGGAGGTGACCTGCCCAGGGACGGAGCCGTGGTGGGGCCCCCTTGTGTGGCCTGGGAGTCCCGGAAGCCTCCAGACTCGATCCAGGGGCCCCAGCATGGCTGGAGCCTAACCAAGGACCATCTCCACTCGCTGGGGATGCCAGAAGGAGCAGATGGGAAACCCAATGAAAGACAGACGGCTTGAATCCAGCAATATCGCTGCCAGGATGAGGGGAACCTGCTTTTTTAGGAAGAATCTCTGGGGAGGGGCAGAGGATTCGTGGGGGGCCAGAGCCAGCTAGAAATAGCTGTCGGCAACGACGACCAAGTGCTCTCGTTCTGGCGCTTTGCTGTGAGAAAGGAGGGATCGTCAATAACAGATCAATCACTGGAGCTTAACACCTTTTGATAAATGAGCTCACCTAGCACCAAGACCCGGGTTTCAAAAAAAAACATCATCTACAAGGAACGAAGCTGCTAGGGGGAAAGGCCGATTCCAGATCCGGGGCGGACAGGGGGCGGTGTGGGTCTGCAACAGCTTGTGGGTGATGAGGAGTAACTGATGAAGAATGTCTTTAAATGACGGGGAGATGTCAGAAAAAACAGGAGGGGCTCCCGCTGGCCAAATCTGGGATCACTTTATCTCTGAAAGGAACCGTGACAATGACGGATGATAGCACTTTGGGGGTGGGGGGAGGGAAGCCATACGCTGGGTGCAGGCCAGGGGAGGGAACGCTGCTCCCTTCTGGAGAAGGGTCCGTATTAACGGGAGGCAGGCTAATCTCATTAGGAAATCACCATCTGACCACCATCGGCGCACGCACGCACTGACTCGGGCAAGGCCCAGGGATGGATGCGCCAGAACCGCTGGGTGACAGACTGATGGGGGCGACAGACTGATGGGGGCCGGCCCCCCCGCCCCACCAACGGCTGAGAGATGGCCAACAACCTGGGGTCAGGGGACAGGCCTCTACATACCAGGACAGGCCACCAAACCTCGCCTCACCTACAGGGACAAAAGGCTGCACGCGCTTCCTGGCATGAGGTGCCAAGAAAGACAGTGCAAACATTTAACCCGATCCGCCGGCGAGAGAGTCATCAGCGATTCCGAAGTCAGACTCTGCAAGGCATGGAGTTCTTCTGAAGTGCCCATGTCCTGCTTCTGGTCTTGGCCGGCCAGCTCCCCCGGGTCTGGAGCACACCCCAGGCCAACCTCCTGCCCCTCCTCGCCTAGCAGACCCCTCCACACCCCTCAGAACTCAGCACAGACAGCACTGCGGTGGGCGAGAAGCCCGCCCCCACCCACAAACCACCCTCTGGCCCTAACGTAGCTGGGTCAAAACTGGGTCACTTACCTGTTACACCCACGGATCGGGTCAAGGGCGCCCCACCCCCTGCCCGGGGATGGGTAATGTGTCCTCTCATCTGGCTATATTAGCACTCAGGTGTGGTTCTTGAAGGAAAGGAGGGAAGGCGGGGAGGGAAGGAGAGGAAAGGGGGGAGGGGAGGGAAGAGGGAGGAGGTGGAGGAGAGTGGGGGAGAGAAGGGGAGGAGAGGGAGAGGTAGGAGGTCACCTGACAGGTAACAGGGCAGCCCTGTGCCCCATTGCCCCTGGTAGAATTCTCTTGCTTCCCTCTGGTTAGTCGCTGATTGCCCCCGACTCCCCTTTGCGCAGGGGCTGGACCTCATCCAAGGAACCCATCCCCACCTCCCCTGCCCTCTGGCTTCCAGGACGGCTCAGCCAGCGGGAGATGGAGGGAAGAAAGCTGAGTGGGGGTTACTCCACCACCACCACCCCCCGCCCCCCGCAGCATGCCATGGACCAAGGTCACTGCGCTCCACTCAATGGCCTCAGCTCTGGCCGGGTGGGGGACAGCCCCTCTCCCATGATCACAGCCACCACCTGCTCAGGTCCCAGTCTCCCGCTCTCGGCCACTGCAGGCAGTTGGGGCTTCCTGCTGCTCCCCAAGCCTCACCTGCCCTGTGGGTCCCCCACCCCGGCTCCATAAATGGGGACTTCCTTAACTAAGCCTTTCCCGTCATGCCTCTCTGGAATGGGTTAAATGGTGGCCCCAAAAAAGTACGCCCACGGCCTAACCCCTGGAACCTGTCATGGTGACCTTCTTGGAAACAGGGTCTTTGCAGATGTGGTTGGGTTAGGGACCTCGTGACGAGATGGTCCTGAGTTTAAGGCGTGACAGAAGACAGACACACAGCTCAAAGGACCCCGTCTCCAGAGGGTAGAGACACAGCAAGGGAACCCCAGAGATGTGGCGCAGCAAGGGGACCCCCGGGTCTGTCTCAGATTCCCTGCAAATGTCCACACTCCGCCCCGGGGGCAACAAGCCCACCTCCTCCATCCACAGCCCTGCGCCAGCCACCCCGGGGAGCCCCACAGAGCCCCCTGCTGCCGGAGCTGCCGTGCAGTGACCCGTCAGCCCCGCCAGCCACAGCCCAGGGACAGGAGGTTCCGGGCCCATGCCAGGACATCCACCCCCGAGTCTCCAGCACCCCGTCTTCAGTGGCTCAGAGCAGCACGAAGCTGCCGCCGGAGACACATGCCACAATCTGGCAAAAGCATGGTTCCGCCCGAGAAAACACAGCGGGTGCTCGGGCTCTGCCAGGCTCGGCCCGGCTTTCTCCGGGTGTGGACCTCCCCTCCCATCACTCTGCCCCTGGGTCTGTCCGGGTCAGCCCAGCCCGTGGTAGCAAGGGCCACGGCGGGCGGCTTAAACAACAGACTTCTACTTCTCACAGCTCTGGAGGCTGGGGTCTGAGATCGGGGTGTCGGGGGCGCATTTCTGGTAGGGGCCCTGTTGCAGGCCATCCCTGGATAGCCGCCTGCTGGCTCTGTGCTCACACAGTGGACAGTGAGCGAGCTCTGGGGTCTCTTCCTTCAGGGCCCCCCACCTCGTGACCTCCTCTAGCCTTAACCACCTCTGCAAAGGCCCCGTCTCCAAATAACAGCTGCACTGGGGGCTGGGGCTTCAACATAGGAATTGGGGGTGACATTAGCCCATGGCAGGTGACTTTATCCTCTGTGGGTTTAGTGTGTTCAGCGAATCCCAAGGCCTCTTGGGATTTCATCTTTTGCATTTGGTCGAGTGCACAGCAGGCCCTGGGGATGGGAGGTGGGGGGGCTCTGCTGCAGGATCAGAACAGAGCCCCACCTCCAGGGCATCCCAAATGCTAACCTGGCCGGTGGCAAAAGACTCCTTCCTCTGCCCCACCGGACTGGGCCCCAACCCGAGCCCACTAAGATTTGAACAAACGCTCACATGGTCTCTAACGGCCCAACGATGACCTCCCCCCCTTAAAGAGCCTGCCTGATCAAACGCAAGGCTGTGGGAAGAACTGACCTGAAGGTGGCCCCTCGGGAGGGGAAGAGCCTAATTTCCACCACACAGTGAGAGACCCAGAGAGGCACCGCGTGGACCAAGCCCCCACCTGCATTTTGTTCATCTGACACTGGCCTCCCACCCAGCGCACACGGGGTCTCCAAGGTTAAGCCAAATTTTCCTGCCATTCCTGCTCATCCAAAGCCTAAACCACGGTCACCCACACCTCCGTCCCTTTAACAAACTCACATCTTCCTGGGTGCTTGTATTCCCCAGTGAACACACTTGAACTTGAACGAATTGGCTTATATAGTAGCCCAGGGCAGCGCACAGAGGTGCTGTGGGAGAGGGGTGGGGCCGGCAGGGGCCGGGGGTCCCAGTGGGTGCAGAGAGCCAGGCTGAGCATGCCATGTGGCTTGTGGACCGTGGGGCATGGAGGCCCCCAACACTGACCTTGCTTCTCCCCCAGCAGGGGCTGGCTCTCCACACCATAGCTCCAGAAAGGTCCAGAACACCTCGGAGGGCAGCAGCATGCCATGAGCCTTTGCAACAGGGACATGCTGCATGGAGGCCCCC
>NC_138370.1:174824440-174838822 GCF_054177405.1 Leptonychotes weddellii | reverse complement strand
ACACTGACCTTGCTTCTCCCCCAGCAGGGGCTGGCTCTCCACACCATAGCTCCAGAAAGGTCCAGAACACCTCGGAGGGCAGCAGCATGCCATGAGCCTTTGCAACAGGGACATGCTGCTCTGCCGCCACACTGGTGTGGGGTCCCCACGATGGCCGGATGATGCTACTGCCCAGAACTGCCTCGGCGGGCCTGGTTCCCCAGCCCGGGGCCGACCCGAACGCTGTCCTACACCCCCACAGACCAGACACTCGCTCAGTGACCAATCCCTCCCCCGTGCCGACGGGGCTCCAACACACGGACCTTGTGCACAGCCATCCATCCGCGTGGCCGAATCTCCTCTCATTCTCCAAATGCTTCCTGGGTGCCGGCGACATGCCAGGCCCTGCAGCTGGGGGAGCTCACAGGTCAGCAAATGAGAGAGGTGACCAGGCAAGGGCACAGGTGTGGTGGGGCCCGCGACAGAGGGAAGGGCCCTGTCCTGGCCCCAGCATCAGGGGGGCTCCCCAAATGTGCAGGGCAGGAAGGCAGCCTCCAGATGCAGGCACACTGGTTGGAAACCTCAGCTCTCCTTACACCAGCGACGAGACCCAGGTCCATTCTAGACCCTCTGAGCCTCGGTTTCCCCACCTGTAAAACGGGGCCCAAAGTCACACCAGAGCTGCGGGGGTCGTGTGAGAGGCAAAGGAGAGGAATATGAAGTGCTTACAGGCACAGCTCCCGGCCCAGGGCAAGAAGACAGTGAATCTCGGCTGTCACTGTCATCACTGCTGTTATTCCAAGTAGAAACTTCAACCAGGAACAGGAGCATCAGCTGCAAAGGCCCCCAGGCAAGAGAGAGGGGCAGGAGACAAGAGCCATCCAAGAGAGAGAAACAGTAAGAACAAGCATGTGCGAAGGTGGGCGCAGTGAGGCCGAGGGGGCATGGACCCGCTGACACCATCCTTCACCATCCATCGCGTCTGCAGGCACAGCCTGGGCCCGGCAGTGCTGAGGCTCTGCCATGCGAGGTCACTGCTGGCCAGGACACGGGAGCCGGACCAGCAGCAAACCCCGCGTGGCCCCGCGTGAGCACGCGGCACGGTGCCTCTCGCGTCCCTGCACACGAGTGTAGATCATCAGTCTCCGTTTGGGGCGGGAACAGGGGTAATTGTTGTTACCCACATGACAGAGGTAGGATTGCTCTGAGAGATGGATGCGATCAACAGCCAGGGGCTTTGATTTATGAGGAAAGATTAAAAAGACCGGAATCTGGAGAGCCAGAGGGGTGAGAGTGTCAGAACCGGGGCACAGGGCACAGGGGGACGCTAGGAGCCAGGAGCTCCATTGGGGGCTGATCTCTGGGGTGAAACCAGGAGGAAAGCTGACAAATGAGTATGCAGTCTGAAAGGAAGAAGGAACTTTCTGACGTGGGGATGGGCTTTCCTGCCAGGTCACAGGGACTCACGCACAAGAAGCAGAGACCCGTGGCCCGCGCTCAGGATGTTCAACACAAGGACTGGCCGTGCACTCTCCTGGTGGGGGAAGCCAGGGGGGTGTGGGGATGTGGGGGGGACACAGGACACGGGTCCTAATGGAGGTGACAGGTGGTTCTGTGACCCAGCCCTTGAAGAGGTCTGTAGCAGTCAGGGTTCTCCAGAGACAGAGCCTGTGTCCGTGTGTGCACGGGCGTGTGGAGAAAGAAAGATTATTCTAGGGATTAGCTCACGAGATTGTGGGGGTCAGCCTGTCCACAGTCTGCAAGACAGGCCAGAGACCCAGAGAAACGTGGATGTTGCAGCTTGAGTCCCAAGGCCATCTGCTGGCAGAATTCCCTCCTCCTCCAGGGACGTTGGTCTTTTTTTTTTTTTGGCTAAAACCTTCAACAGATTGGGTGAGGCCCACCTACATTATGAAGGGGTCATCTGCTTTACTGAATGTCTGCTGATTTAAACGTTAATTCATTTTTAAAATATCATCACAGGGGTACCTGGGTGGCTCAGTCGTTAAGCATCTGCCTTCGGCTCAGGTCATGATCCCAGGGTCCTGGGATCGAGCCCCGCATTGGGCTCCTTGCTCAGTGGGAAGCCTGCTTCTCCCTCTCCCACTCCCCCGCTTGTGTTCCCTCTCTCACTGTGTCTCTCTCTGTCAAATAAATAAATAAAATCTTTAAAAAAAATAAAAATAAAATATCATCACAGTGACATCTAGACTGGTGTTGAACCAAATACCTGGGTGCCGTGGCCCAGCAGCTATAACATTAACCATCGTGGGGTCCCTGTCGATGCACATTTGTTCTTAGGGTCCCCCATGGGCCTGGCCCTGGGTAGGGGACGTGGTGGCAGAGAACACTGTCCCTGCCCCCAGAGAGCCCCTGCCGTGATATGGGGCGTGGGTCAGCAGACAGCCCCTTCTCCCCGACCAAATGAGGGCCCGATGCAGGGTTTAGGCACGCCTCACCGAGAATGTGGGCTTTATCACAACTAAGCCATGATGAGACCTCAGAATGAAACTCACTCCCAGAGGCACAGGAGGCCTGAACAACCACAGGCCCCCACCCCCACCCCGCCAGCAGGGCATGGTCCCGAGTGCTCTCCCGCTCTCTGGGCAAACGGCCAGATCCTAAAGAGCATGAACAGGGGCCACTGCAGGCCGGGCACCATCCTAAGGCCCATACAGACCGCTCACTGAATGCTCTCAGCAACAACGCCCATTTCCCAGGTGAGTAAACTGAGGCGGAGAGGCTAAGGGAGTCACCCAGGGTCACAGCAGCAGTGCAGCTGGGATTCGGACACAGGTTATGGGGCGCTCAGCCCCAGCCCTACATACTACACCTCAGTGAGGAGGATCAGAGGGGGCTCCCATGGGGAGTGACATCGGACTCGGCACGCTGACCCCTGGAGGACCTGAGGGCCCACACAGCAGAGTGGCCGGGCTAGAGACCTGAGAGACCCTGGTGTGTGACATGGCTGATCCTCAGTTTCCTCCCCTGTAAAATGGGAGCGAGGCTCCCTTCTGGAAGTGGAGGCAAGTGCCCGCCCTTGGGATGTTCAGGGATGGCGGCGACGTAGGTTTTCCTGCTGCAGAAACCGCCTAGTGATGGAGGATGGCGGGAGCATGGGGAAAGGTGTCCCCCCGCCCCCACCCACTGGGAGTGGCAGGGAGCCAGAATGGTCTCCCGCGGGAGGCAGGTACTCAGACTGCAGCAGAGGCAGGAATAGGAGGGTTGGGGGCTTGCGGACAAGAGACCCATCAGGACGGGGTGGGCTCCAGGGATATGGGAGAAAGTCCGGCCCAGCAGGCAGACCCTGGCCCCAGCAGGGAACGGCCAGTCCAGGAGAAGCGGGGCTCAGGCGTGGGGCCAGGTCACCTGATGGCTCTCTCCCCCTGACTCGGGGTTTAGACCTCAGCTCGGCCACTTGCTAGGTGTGTGACATCGGGCAAATCACTGAAATGCTCTGGGCCTGTGTCCTCAGGGGAGACGGCGTGTAGCTCAAACAAGACCAGCACACACCAGCACCTAGAACTCGCCTCGCTGGAAATGAGTGACCTGTCCTGCTGCATCACCAGGCTGCCCAGGACACAGCTCTTCTTTTCCTACATTAGACCTAAAATAGTCTGTTTGGGGAAGTAGACAGCGGCAGATATCACCGGCTGGAGACTCGCCTGATAACGTTCTGGTCTATTTCTTCTGGATGTTTTTAATTCATACTTTTTCCATACATGCACATCTTGTGGTATGCATAATGTTGCCTTTTGCTTTTTTTTTTTCACTTAAAATGTAACCATAAGCATTTTACTCTATTATTAAACATTTTTATCACTATCACTTTAGTTAAGATGATACAAAATCTTTTAACATGTAAATACAGGACTTAACTGATTGTCCTCTATCTCCAAATGTTTTTTCTCCTAAACGATTCTGATAAACATCTTCTCATCTACTTATCTCTTTGTCCAAACTCTTTTTTGCCTCCATTCCCTAACGTGGAATTCCTAAGCCAACTGGCTCTTGACAAACAGGGACAAGTCACTTCCCCAAATCTTGCAGTAACTCTGGCTGCCTGAAGCTGGGTGCTGGCCACGCCCCGGCCACCACCACTGGGGAGCCCACTGGGCGCACCACAGGGGCCGCTCGCAGCGCTGGTCTCCGGCTCTGGTCTTTGCTCTCCCTCCACTCCGACTCCCACCAAGTTGTCATGACAACTTCCTTCCAGTCAAATGCAGAGCCAGGGGCAGCCACACTGTACTCGCCAGTCCAGATTTCAAAACGGTTGTTTTATGTTACAGTTCAAGAAAGTTCTCCCAGCTCTTACATTCTTACAGGTTCTTACAGTTGTCATGGTCATGGCTTGAGATCTTCTTGTTAGAAGAAAGAAAACACCGCAGACCCGGGGCTCCCTCCAGCTCCTCCCCAGGGCCCGTCCTCCTCCCTCCCTGTCGCAGGGCGGTGGTGACCTAGAGGCTGATACGCGCCCACCCTGAGCCTTCACTCTCACTGCTTATGTGTCCATAAAAAAAAACAAAAGGGAACTTAGTGGTTTCAAACACAATGCGTTTTCACAATGTTTTGTGTTTTCAAAATGCATCTGAATGATCTAAAGCCTAATTCTGCAACTTGCTCCTTCCCAACTGAATTAAAACACAAAACAAAACACCACCACCCCTCCTCTGGGGCCTCTGGAAAGCCTCAACAGGGCAGCGCTGGTAACACCATTCCCCCACTTTCTTCCTTCTGGAAAACAGATTCATCCTGGGCTCAGGGAAAAATCTGGATGTTCATAATTCCTGGAATCACGTGGTAATGAAAACACCACATATGAAAAACTTGCAAAGGACAGCAAAAGTTGTTCCTAGAGCAAAATGTGTAATCTTAACATTTTACATTGGAAAAGGGGGCTGAAAACTAATAAGCTGAGCATCCAACTTAAGGGACAAAAAGCACAACTGAATAAACCCAAAGGAAGAAGGAAGAGGATGAATGAATGAAACAGAAAAAAAGGAATGATGCAAATACTCAACCAAGCTGACATCCACTGATCTCTGATAAGAATGATCAAGAAAGGGGCGCCTGGGTGGCTCAGTCCATTAAACATCTGCCTTCAGCTCAGATCATGATCTCAGGGTCCTGGGATCAAGCCCTACATCAGGCTCCAAGCTCGGCGGGGAGACTGCTTCTCCCTCTCCCTCTGCCCCACCCCCTCTTTCTCTAATAAATAAAATCTTTTAAAAAAAATGATCAAGAAAAACAAAGTGAGTCCATAAACAATATTTGGAATAAACAATGGGTGTGACTATAGATATGCCACAGACTAAAATGCTAATAAAATAAATTTTAATGACAATACCTCTAAATACAAAACGAAAGAGACACATTCCTTACTGAACTTGCAGAGGAAGAAATTAACATTTGAAGAGCCCCAGGATTTAAAACCCAAAGTAAGAATCAATCCTCTCTCAGCCGCAAGGCTCTGAGCCTGGATCATTCCAGTCTTATTCCATATCCCCCCCGTCTCTGAAGCCTGTACCAAGACTGATGCCAAAACCAGAGACAAACTGTATGAGAAAGAAAAGTGTAGCTAATCGCACTCATGAACAAAGATGGAAAAATCCTAAACAAAATATTAGCAGGATTGGACCTTTTGTACAAAGTAAGTGGAAATATAACCACATCATGAGCATGATGGATTTATCCTGGGAATGCACGGATGATTTTACGATAGAGACCCTAAGTGTGCATCATCATACCATCAGGTTAAAGGAAATACGGTCATCTCAATAATGCAGAAGAAAATCTGATGAAATTCAACAGGATGATTTGGAACAAAACAAAGCAAAATAAAAAATTTTAGTAAACTAGAAACAGAAAGACAGTTTCTTAACTTGGAAAAGTATATCTACCAAAAGCCTACAACAATTGTCATCCTTCCTGGGTGAAAACTAGAAACAGTCCCTCTACTAGGCATCAAAAACAAGAAGTTGATACTCCCTACTTCTGTTACGTCGTACTAGAGATCCTAGCCATTGCAATGAGGAAAGAAAAAGAAATAAAGTACAAGACAGTAATGAACTCTGGTTATTCACAAATATCTACATAGAAAACCCAAAGGAGATCTACAATCAAAGTATTAAAAGTACTAAGAGAATCCAAAACTATTTTTGGAGTTAAGCTCTACATAGAAAAATCAATTACCGGGCGCCTGGGTGGCTCAGTTGGTTAAGCGACTGCCTTCGGCTCAGGTCATGATCCTGGAGTCCCGGGATCGAGTCCCACATCGGGCTCCCTGCTCGGCAGGGAGTCTGCTTCGTCCTCTGACCCTATCCCCTCTCATGTGTTCTCTCTCTCTCAAATAAATAAATAAAATCTTTAAAAAAAAAAAGAAAAATCAATTACCTTTCTTCACATCAGCAACAAACAGAAAATGTAATTTTAAAAAGATAGCATGCATAATATCAACAAAAAAATATTAACTACCTAGAAGTAACTCTAATAACTGTGCACAAGACTTTCATGGGAAAATATTTTTAACGAGGTATAATACACATACAGTTAAACTCACCCTTTTTAGTATATAGTTGTACAAATCTTAACAAATATATGTGGTCATGTAACCACCTCCAGAGTCAAGATAGAGAGCATTTCCATCAGTCCAGGTAGTTCCCCTGCATCCCAGGAGCTGACGTCTTGGGCCCAGCGTCCTGTGTACCCAGTGGAATGTGTATGATACTCAGGAAAACACTACCCCATACCAAGGGCTGAGCTAGGGGGTAGGGTCACTGGCCACAGAGGCCAGGATGGATGAGAGAGGTTCCACTAATATACTAATGTGACCCTACTAGATAAAAACTAACACAGGTTCTCAGGCAGAGAAGTTAGGACATAGTGGGTCCAATAACCTTCCCCACACCCATAGGTTTCTCCAGCCCAGAGCCCTGATGCACAGAGAGGTCAAGTTATGTGTCCAGAGTCACAGCACAAACACCTTCTCCCCACCATGAACTCTTCTTCCCTTTCTCTTCAGCCCAGAGCCGAGGACGTGCACAGAGGGTAATAGGGGAGGGGAGGGGAGAGCTGAAATCACGTGAGCACTGAAGAATGACTTTTAAACGGTTCAGAGAAATAAGGCCTCTGATGGCACATCTGAATTCTATCAGACACGATAATACAGGGCAGCAAATCTGTAGTGGCTGGAGTGAGTGGAAATGGGAACCATGGGAAAGCCTCGGGCTGGACGAGGTGCTGGGGTGGGAACATCAAAGACTGGGCCACACCTCTTGGCCTCAGTCCCAGGCTCTGCCCCCAAAGCATCCACGTCCCCAACAGCAGGGGTACCTGGTTCCCAGCCCACCCCACCGGGGAAGCAGGTAGTCCTCAGGGGAATGGAGGACTCCACGCCCAGTGCTCCACAGGGCCTCAGCACCAGGTCGTCGGCAGCCAGGCCTGCCCTTCCCACTGCCCTGGTCCCAGAAGAGCTGCAGAGTCAGGGGTCAAGCCCACTCACACTGCATCCCTGGTGGCCAGTGAGGTAGCGGGGGAGCCTGTCTGTGGGGTGCGTTTGTCACTGGTGGAGACTGGGCACCCTCGGGCCTCCACACAGGGCACTTCCCACCCTCGCCTCCCAGGATAGCCGTCCCTCCACAGGTCAGCCTGTCCAGCTCCTATCTGTGTTCAGATTCCTTGGGGCTCCCTGGGATCCTACAGCCCTGTGGTGATGGCCAGATTCCACCATCTCCAAGGCAGGAGACAGCCGGGCCCAAGCCCGTCTTCCCCACTTCCTTGCTGTGTGACCTTAGGCGAGTCTCTGAACACCTCTGTGCCTCTGTCCTCATCTGTAAAATGGGGCTGGTCATAGCAGCTTATGCATGCACATATTACTTTAGGAGATTAATGGAGGGGCACCTGGGTGGCTCAGTCGTTAAGCATCTGCCTTCGGCTCAGGTCATGATCCCAGGGTCCTGGGATCGAGCCCCACATCAGGCTCCCTGCTCCGCGGGAAGCCTGCTTCTCCCTCTCCCACTCCCCCTGCTTGTGTTCCCTCTCTCGCTGTGTCTCTCTCTGTCAAATAAATGAATAG
Organism: Leptonychotes weddellii; assembly: GCF_054177405.1. NCBI lineage: Eukaryota > Metazoa > Chordata > Mammalia > Carnivora > Phocidae > Leptonychotes > Leptonychotes weddellii. Next base: position 174,830,769 of record NC_138370.1, on the reverse strand, counting down.
AATCTTTAAAAAAAAAGATTAATGGAATGTATCATCTCTGTGTCCCCAGTGCCCAGGGTCTCAGAGACACCTGCCGAGTGACTGCCCGGGGAGGGATTTTCCCTCCGTCACCTCGCCGCGGCCTCTGTCTGGTAACAAGGCAGGTGCAGAGCAGCGACGCAGTGGACCAGGCCACCTGGGTTCAAATCTCAGAGCCCCCGACTCCTTGCTGTGTGACATCAGGGAGGCCGGCAACCTCTCTGTTTCTGTGCTGTAAACGGGGTGGCCACGGCCACCCCATAGGTCCGCCAGGGGTAGAAACAGATGATGCACAGCAGGTGCACAGTGAGCCCTCAAGAAGTCACTGTTCTTCCAACCATTAAGAAAAGTAACTTTCCTTCCCCTCCGACTCCCCACGCCCCCCCCTCCCGGGAAAGGCTGGAGGAGGAAGGCAGGACAGGAGAGTGATGAGGCCTCGGTCAGCGCCCCCGTCAGGCGAGGCTGATAAACGGAGCCTGATCCAGGAAGGATTTAGCAAGCCCCACAAGTTGGCCCTAAGCAAAGCACTGAGGGCCGAGAGGAGGTGCCAGGGCAGAGACAGGTGAGGGGCAGACGGCCAGCCACCCCTCGCTGCTCCCTGGTGGCCGAAGCCCGCAGCACTGGCCGGTCAGCAGGTGGCCAGCCCGAGGGAGGCCGGTCCTGGGGTCACGGATGTGAGAGGCAGGTCAGCGGGCCCCCAGGGCAACAGCCCCAGCCCAGAGGCACAACTGAGGAGACGGGGGACCGCGCCAGAACGGAGCCGGCTTTGTACCCACGTGCCAGGGCCCAGGCACTCCAGCTCGGAAGGCACCTGGCTGGTGCCAATGGTGCCCACCCACTAGGCCCAGACAGACGCCATTTGCGGGGACACTCGAGCAGGGTAAGACTCAGCAAGGACAGCTTCTGGGAAAAGCCCACTGACTTCTTCGGCCTCCGTCAGTGAGCACTACTGTGTGTCTGGCACTGGGCAGGTGCCAGGCACACAGCGGGGACAGGCAGAGCTGGGCTCTGGACCCTGCTCCACGGAGCATGCTGACAAACGCCGCGCCAGATACAGCCCTCCCCACGCGCACCGACGCGGCCTAACCACGGTAACGGTCAGTCAACTCTGGGAAAGCCTGCTGTTCCCGCCGCCACAGAGCCCGGGACGGAGCCCAGAGCCACGTCTGGACCCCAGGAGGACGCCCACCCTCTGCTGCTGGGCCCAGGAAGCAAGGCCGACGCGGAGGAACCCTAGCTGTAGGTTCCCGGCCCAAATCCCCCAGCTGGGGGCGCTGGGCATGCCGGTGGGCTTCCGGGAGGCTCAGCAGCCGCCCACCCTCGGTGGGTGCCCCCTGAAGATGAGCAGGGCTGAGCCAGGCTTGGAGGGACAAGTCCAGAGACTCACCAAACAGTGGAGGGCCAGGCTAGGTGCAGAGACAGCAAAGATGAGTATGGGCCAGCCCGGTCCCCAAGGGGCCCACGGTCTGAGAGATACAAATGGGACGCTTCCTGGGACAGATGCTGGAAGGATGCATCAGGCTGAGGCAGACCTGGAGGAGGCAGGCAGAGGGAGCAGCAGGTGGGAAGGCCGGGCGGAGCTGAGCACGGGGAAGAGCGGAGCCAGAGGTCCTCGGCCCTGTGCGGAGTGCGAGGAGGTGGGCCACGGGCCAACGCTGGGAGGTGGGCAGACCAGGTGAGGCCAGCAGGGTCCTGGTGCTTCCCACACATGCACCTGACTCTCCAACAACCCTGGGAGGTTAGTGACCTTATCCTCCTGCACAGATGAAGAAACTGAGGCACAAAGAGGCTACGAAACTTGTCCCAGGCCACCAGACTAATGCACTGATTGAGCCAGGATTTGACACCCCCATCCCACCCCCACCAAGCCCAGGCCCTAATGCCTCTCGGGCAATAGGGAGCCATGGGAGGTTACTGAGTGTGGGGGTGGCTGGTTCTCTGTGTGGGGTGTGGAGAATGAGGCTGGGGGTGGAGTCCTGGGCACAGCCCGGTCCCCTGCAGGAAGGAGCTGCACAGGGACCACAGAGCCAGGCCATACTCAGGTTCTGCAGTGATGGTGGTGACTTGCCAACCCTGAGATAGTGGGGGGCGCCAAGAGGACCTCATGAGGACGGGCGGCCCCTGGGCCCGCTGCACTGCCCAGCTCCCCCTGCCAGGCCAGGCCCATGCCGCTTCCTCCCTGCTCCCCAGAGACCCTGGGGTTCAAAGCCAGGCCTTCGGGCAGCTCTGAAATGCTGGCAGTATTGGAGATGCCACCTGGGACCCCCCCATTCCAGAAGTCCCCTCTTTACCTTTGCCGGGGGAGGCTGGCCCCAGTCATTTCTCTGTTCTGTTTTGCTGTTGCCCCGTGGGAGAAACATCCGCAGAGAGCAGCCGTTCTCCTCCAGCGCCCTCGGCTCCGGGGCGCAGGGCCATGGCGGGGTCCTGCGCCGTGAAGCCTGCCGCGCCCCGGGCCGGCCTGGCACACACACAGCTGGCCTGCGAGGATAACAGTATACAAATTCATATCAATGTTGTGTTTAGCCGGGATCTGAATTTCAAATCGGGCCCCACGTTGATTCGGAGGGATGGCAGCCTGTCTCCCGGAACCTGTCAAGGAGCGCGGGGGGGCCCCCCATGGCCCGCCAGCCCCTCGGGCAGCCAGGCGGCTCTCTGCGAGGGGCCCAGCGCCTCCAGCCGGGGTGCAGGGGACTTTGTACCAAACAGGCGGCTCCAAACCCTCCCCTGGGTTTACTCGCCAGAACTCCCCCAGGAACCTCCACTTGATATGGGGGTTTGTTCAGCTTTGTTGAGGTAGAACAGACAACATGTAAGCTATTTAAAGCGTGCGCCCCGGTGAGATGTGATACACGGCCCCACGGCGGAAGGGCCCCCGGCCCCCGTCGGACCGGCTAGCACAGCCATCATCTCTCCTGTGTGTGTGCGTGAGAACCCCAAAGTCCCACTCTCAGCAAAGGTCAATCCTACAACACAGCGTCATCATACAGAGTCATCCGCTCCACTCATAGTTTTTACACGAGCTCCTCGGGCCTCACTCATCTTACAGCTCAGAGCTCGTGCCCTCTGATCCACCGCCCCCCTTGCCCCGGCCCCCAGCCCCCGCAACGACCCTTCCGCTGTGTTTCCAGGAGTTGGACTTTGTTTCCGATTCCTCATGCAAGTGACACCGTGCAGGGTTAGTCTTTCTCTGTGGGGCTGAGTTCTCCCGGCATCGCGCCCCAGGCCCGTCCCCACCGCTGCAGGTGGCTGAGCAGGACTGGGAGGCAGCCTCTGCCCTGTTAACTCTGCCGCACTCCGCCGCCCGCGACACCGTCTGCCCAAGAACCACACTCAGTCATTCCCTCCTTCATACGTTCCCCTTCTCCCATGGCCCCGCTGTGCCTGGCATCGGCTCACGGAAGGCTCTCTGCACTGGGACCACCAAAGGCATGGTCACTGTGACCTGTTTCTGGCACCTCCTACCCACATTCTGACCGGCGGCAGGCGCCACCCTCGGGGTCTCACTCCCTTCACCTGGGAAATGGGACAACAGTCCCTGCCGCCCCCGCATGGGATCTAAGAAGCATTCCATTCTCTCAGCAGCACTTGGCAAGCATTTAGCGCCCCTCGCCCCATGTTCCAGGCCCTGTCCTTGGGGCGGGGGCTGGGGGTGGAGGGGGTGGGCAGGGGTGAACACCACAGTGAACAAAACAGACCAGACTCCTTGCCCCAGTGGAGCTGATGTCCCAGAGCCTCAACCAGGGGCAGTTTGTGCCCCAGAGGACACTTGGCAACATCCGGAGACAGTTTTGATTTTCATAACCCTGGGGGGTCAGGGTGCTACGGGCATCCAGTGCATGGAGAGCGGGGATGTCCCTAAAGTCTTTAAGGCACAGGATGGCCCCAAGCAGAGAGTTATCTACCCCAGAAGCCAGTAGCGCCAGGGTCGAGAAGCCCTATTCTAGGGGAGAGACAGTAAACAAGATAAATAAGTAAAACCAATAGATTGCTAGAAGGTGCTATGTGGTAAGAGTTCACACAAAGAAGCAAGAACACAGCTCCATCTGCCCCAGCACAGCAAGAATGAGGCTCAGCACGGAGGGGACGCTTCCAGCCCTGAGACCCAAAGACAGGCCGCCTGCTTGGCATCCATGCAGGCCAGAGACAGCCCCCAGCAACTGCCAGGGGGACCCAGAGATGAATGGGGCCAGGTCCCTGCCCCCAGGGCTCCTGGGGCCCCCAGCCTAACCGAGGGAACACACACACAGTGGTCCGAGGCTTTGGCCGCCTGTGGGCTTTGTGCCCCTCAGCAGGTGGCCTGAGTCTCAATTCTCCCATATGTGAAATGGGGACAATGGAGGGACCTACCCTGTGTGACTGTTTCGAAGTCAAATGGGACCCGGTCGTGGGAAATGCTCAGTCAAGGGTCACTGCTGTTATGGTACCCAGTGGTGGAGGGACACGGAAGGTTCTGGAACACTGGGAGGAGGAACTGGTGAGCGTGCCATCAGGAGGCACAGGAGCTGAGAAAGGCTTCATCCGGGAAGGGGCACCTACTCCACCTTGAAGGCTGAAGTTCACCAGGGCACTAAGACCAGGAAGGACGGCCAGACACAGTGACCCGAGCAGCTGTCACCGAGGCAGACAGTCACTGTGCGTGTGAAGATGCTGAGGGACAGAGAGGTACAGGGCAGGAGATGATGCTGGAGAGGGGCGTAGGGCCCAGCAGCCGCAAGGCCACGAGTACCAGGCCAAGGACCTGACTTCATCCTCACCTCCTAACTGCCCATGACAGTCTGTTCTCAACAGCCAAAGTCAGACCAGACCCTCCCCTCCCAAGCCACATCCTCACAAGTCTCTCACAGAGAACATGACCTTTGAACTGGGCCTTGAAGGCTGAGAAGGGGTTTGTCTGGCGGGGGGAGGCCCTTCCGAGAGGGGTCCCGCATGGCTGCAGGGAGCTCCACACGGAGGAGAGGCGGCAAGCGGGAGGCCTGGAGGCGGGAGTCCGGTGGAGCCTCCGGGAGGGGAGCTCTGAGAGTCTGACCCTGGCGGGGGAGAGACTCAGCCTCCCCGCCTCCCTGGATCCTCACCCCCACCCCATGCCAGGGCGCGCTCGGCTCCATTTCGCAGCGCGGAAACGGGAGCCCAGCAGGGAGGGTCTGCCCCACCCGGACCCCGGGCTGCAACATTCCCCGGCTTTCCTTCGCAGGGGGGCTTCTGTCGTCCGCAGGCACTGCCGAAAGGTGCGTACTTTATTTGTTTTTAGATGTGTAAGACGCAAACAGGCTTCAGCGCCTGATGCTCTTTTAAACATACCCGGTCTCTGGATACCACGTTGTCGAGCTACGGGCTCTGCCGAGCTGGTGCGTTTGGCGGGCGCTCGAGCCGTAGCTGGCTCCTCCCCGCCCCAGCGGACGGGCCCTGGGGTGGCGTCCAGCCTCTGCGACTGAGCCAAGAGCTGCTAGGACACCCGGCCACGTGGCTCCTGCCGCCGGGGGAGACCCGCGAACACCCACCGGCACGAGGTCCCGCCAAACCTGCTCCCAGAGGGGCGGCCCCCGTCTGCCAGGGCGCCCGCTACACTCAGGCCTTCGGATTGGCCCACATCCTGCCGGTGATTGGTCGATGCCCAAGCATGTGATGCCCACATGGCCAATGAGAAGAGAGCTGCCCAGGGGATGCCGGCGATTTCTCTAAATCCCAGGACTGACTAGCCCCAGGCCTAACCCCTAACCCTGACTCACTGGGCGGACGGGCCCCGCTCTGCATCTGCACACGACGCTCCAGCCACCCTGCGTCCACCAAGAGGCCGGGCAGAGCAGCGAGATGGAAAGCCCGGTCCCTGGGTGTCCATCACAGAGCCCCTGAATGAACCACCCCTGGGGCTGCCGTGCCCTCGGGCTGCAGCTTGTTACAGGGAACTGTGAATTTCCTTACTGTCTTAGTCATCCTCAGTTGCCCCTGACGGCCTCCCAGCTAGTTATCCAGCAATTCCATGGCGGCTCACTCTTTTTAGCAAACTTATTTTCTGCTTAAATCAGCCAGAGTTGAGGGGCGTCTGTGTGGTTCAGTGGGTTAAGCATCTTCCTTCTACTGAGATCATGATCCTGGGATCCTGGGATCGAGCCCCATGTCCAGCTCCCTGCTTAGCAGGGATCCTGCTTCTCCCCCTGCCCTTCTCCCTTCCCCCCGTGCTTCCTCACTCATTCTCTCTCTCTCTCCTCTCTCTCTCTCTGAAATAAATTAATAAAATTAAAAAAAAAAAACAAAAAAAACCCAGCCAGAGTTGGTTTCAGTTACTTGCATTAGACTCTCCACTCCTGATGATG
>NC_138370.1:174795479-174824340 GCF_054177405.1 Leptonychotes weddellii | reverse complement strand
GGAGCACGGTGGGGTCAGAGCAGGGGGTCACAGTGCAGGAGCACGGCCGGGTCAGATCGGGGGGTCACAGTGCAGGAGCACGGCGGGGTCAGATCGGGGGGTCACAGTGCAGGAGCACCGGGGGGTCAGATCTGGAGGTCACAGTGCAGGAGCACGGCGGGGTCAGATCCGGAGGTCACAGTGCTGGAGCACAGCAGGGCTCAAATCCCAGAGGGACTGGAATGGCAAGCAGAAGAATGTTGACTGTATTTTTAAAGTCACAAGATTTTGGGGCACCTGAGTGGCTCAGTTGGTTGAACATCCGACTCTTTTTTTTTTTTAAGATTTTATTTGACAGAGAGAGACACAGCGAGAGAGGGAACACAAGCAGGGGGGAGTGGGAGAGGGAGAAGCAGACTCCCGGCTGAGGAGGGAGCCCAACACAGGGCTCGAAACCAGGACCCCGGGATCATGACCTGAGCTGAAGGCAGATGCTTAACGACTGAGCCACCCAGGCACCCCAAACATCTGACTCTTAATCTCAGCTCAGGTCTTGATCTTGGGGTCATGAGTTCAAGCTCCGTGTTGGGCTCCATGCTAGTCATGGAGCCTCCTTACAAAAATAAAAAGTAAAGTCACGAGATTTTGACCAAAAGAGTCATCTAATGAAATTGGCACTTTAGGGGGTTTGCCTGGATGTGGTAGTTAGGGGTCCCAGAGGGGGGCCCGGCATCCTCCAAGCTTCCACCAGGAGCCAGCCAGGGCCCGCACCGTCTCAGCTGGCGCACAGAGCTCCCCTCCGAGGGAGAGAGTGCTCTCTTTTCCAGATGAGTTCTGGGGCACGGATCAGGGAAGCCACTGCTCCAGCCCCCAGCTGATCAGGAGCACAGCAGGAATTCAGGGGGACACCAAACTGGGCTGTTTTGCTGCATCCTGCCACCCCAAGCGTTAGGAGAGAGTTAGCACCCAGGTGTGATACTGCCCAAATCACCCACCCTGCTCCAGGCAGGGGGAGACCCCTACACCGACCAGCAAAATGTTTCTGTAATTCTTAAAACCCAGGGACTGGGTCACTAGCTTTAAAGCCATCTCGTCTCACGGCTGCCAAGTCTGATAAGTGACATTCCATCTTTTTATGCTACATTAATTTAAATAAAGTCTTGGCCAGATGACAATCTCTGTCTGTGTGTAATAAAATAAGCTGAAGAAATCTTACCACTAGGCGGGAGCGGGGGGGAGAGAAAGGTCAAATTTTGTCAGGGTCTCGGAAAACCCAGGGTAGATCTTAGACACCGGCCAGGGAGGCAGAGTCCAGAAACTTCTGCTTCTGCAGGTGGCTGCAGCAAAGGCAGGCTGGCAGGGCCTGGACTTAAGCCCAGTGCTAAGTTCACTCACTTGTCGCTCATCGGTAAGCACTGAGGGCAGAGAGAAGCTGAAGTGATCAGGGAGGCTTCCTGGAGGAGGAAGCATTTACACTCTGCATCAAAGGGTGAGTAGGAGCCAGGGGCATTTAGAACAGGGAAAGGTCTTTCTCTGAAGGGGAAAGTATGGGCTAAGGCTCAGAGGTGAGGGCAAAGCTGCAGGTCAAAATAGAGCCCTTCAAGTCCCTGACGAATCTCCCTTTTAAACTCATCTCAAAGTGGGGAGCTGGAGAGGAACTAAGTTGCAAAGGAAGATTTGCTATTCACTTTCTCCTTGAATAAAACTCTCTGGCCAAGATTTTTAAATCCTCTTCCCTCTTGAAAAAAAAAATCTCTGGTTTCCAGCTTGCGTTTTTGGCAACCTCGTTCCCCAAGTCTCAGCATTCAGGAGAAGCGATGCACTCAGAAGGAAGGCGTGCAGCCGCCAGCAGAGAAGGAGGCCAGGGCAGGCGTGAGCCAGCCGGGTGGGAGCAGAGAAGGAAGGGGGGACGGGGGCCTGGGAAGGGTTCTGCTCTGAGGGGCGCCACCAGAGGGAAAGAGAGTGGCGCCACGGAGTGCCAGCCCCACGCACACACCCCAGGCACTGCCCGCGGGCAGCCTGCCTGAACCCGATGACACTTCATGCCCCGGCCCGCCTTTCAGGGGCCAACGCTGATGAAGCACCTGCTGGGGCCGCCACACCACTGTGTGCTGGGATAAAGGGACTGCGCCTCTGTGACTCCTGTCCCCCTCACGTGGACAAATTTCCTTCCTTGATGGGAGGGGTAGTCCACCAGAGGGACTCAGGTGCGTGGGGAAGACGAGACAGGACTTAACGAAAGACAGCCCCAGCGGAAGGGGTCTCATGTGGACAGCCCCAGCATTGGCGAGGGCAGCGGCCGGCAAGCAGGCAGCCCCAGGCGCTGGGCTCCGTTCCTTACAGACTCTGAGCGCACCTACTCTTCACTGGCCCTCGGACCCCACAACACCCAGACGCAGGCCAGTGGAGTTGACGCAGACACAGCACGAGCCGGAAGATAGTTCTTGCCCCGCGGAGCTTGGCTGGGGGCAGCGGTGTGTCAGAGGTGGTCTTGCGAGCAGAGGCCTTAAATGCACTTGCATTGTGAGACTCGGCCTCTTGTGCTCTGGGGATCCACCGTGAGCTTGGCGCCCAGAACAAGACATGTGGAGGGGATCTGAAACCGGCCCCAGGCCTGGAGCCAGACCCTGCTGGCCCGCAGCCTTAGCCAGACTTGCTGCGGCCATCCTGAAGATCCATGAGCGACGAAGTATTTCCTGTAGTAAGCCACCAGAGGTGGGGGTGACTTGTTCCGCAGTATGACTGCAACCAGAACTGACTGATACATAATGATTCCGTGGTACAGCAACGACTTGGTGGGAGGTATCGTCAGAGCTCAGAGGAAATCCTAAGCAGTTAGAGAAGCCTTCTGGGAGGAGGTGACTTCAAGTAAGAGAGAAAGTCAGATGCTGTTCCAGGCAGAGAGAGTAACCACAGGCAAGGAACAAAGGCGGGGATGAGCACGGGCTCAGAAGGGAAACAGCAGAGCAAGACGCTTGCTGTCATCGGGGCATGGGATCTGGGGTCCCAGGAGCAGCCCCAGTTAGAGCACGCCAAACAGGAAACCCACACCGTCCGAGGCAACTGTCAAGCCCGCACGGTAATCCTTCCTTGGTTAGCCAATCTGGCCACCCCTGTCCTCCCCTGGGAGACCCGCCCTTGTCCACTGTCCTCCATGGCCCCGGGCCAGTGCTCGGTGGAGAGGGGAACCTGCTGGCCCACGAATCTCCATGTTCACCTCCAAGTTGGGCATTGGAGAGAAGGCCGTTCATTCCTGGGGGCCGACCCCCTTCACCGCCTTCACCGCCCACCTCCTCCTGGTGCGCCTGGGGAGCTGGGGACAGCCTTGCAGGTTGAACAGACAGGTCCGGAGCTTCTTCGCAATCTAAGTCCCTCAAAAATCTAGAAAGCTTCCGGTCCTTCCCATGCGCATGCATCCACCCTCAACAGTCTTGTCTAAGCTTAGACTTGAAGCCTGAAGACTCTGAGTGGCTCCTGCTCTGGGCCCCGCCCATTGCCCTGGCCTGGACCCAGTCACCTCTGTCCTGGGGTAATTCGAGACACCAAGTTCCAGAGAGAAACACCTCCCTCCTCACTGGACCGTGACAGGCGGGTTCTCTCAAGGGCCCTGGAGAAGGAGCGGACAGCAACCCCACCACGGCTGCTCGCATCTGGTCGGCGTGGGGTAGAAAAGAACTGCCCTCTCGGCCCTGGAGAGCCCCTGGGGGCAGGATGCTTGGTCGCGGGCAGTGCCAGCTGGGCCTCTCGCTCCATGTCCTCGGAGACAGGCTGGGTCTGGCCTCAGCTCCCCCCTCTCCTGTGGGACTTCTCCACGAGGAACCCACATATGCCAATATTCAGGACCTTTCCCTCCATGCCCCTCGCACTACAACCCCGACGGCACGTGGTCATTGTCCCAAAGCCGAGCGGAGGACAGTTAGATAGAACGCCTGCACGACGCGGGTCACCAGCTTTCCCACCTGCCACGAGGCTACACCACACATCGCCCTGGCTCCCTTTTCCATTCAGCCAAGTTCACGTTTCTGGTGGTGTGACTTACGGCATCCTGCCTCTGGGCACCAGAATCCGCTATAACCAGGCCTTCATGCAGCTGCGCAGATGGCTACCTCATCTTCCACACTCAGCGCCCCCAAACGGCTTCCGCCGAGCTGGCCACTGCTCCCACTGGACACCTCTAGTCCCTTGGGACCCTCCTTGGGAGGAGGAGCGGCCCCTGGAAGGGCACTGGGGGGACGTGTGGACCTTCTGCTCCCACCAGAGGGTGGGGTTTCAAGAGCTACACCATGAAAACTGACCCACAGGGTGGAATGGAGATGCACCTCCCAGACTCACCGTCACGGAAGGGGGCGGGTGGCCTTCAATCCCCACCCCCTTCAGGGATGGCCTCCGCTGGGAGGCTCTGCACCTGGGCCGCACCCTTCCAGGGGCAGCCGCATCTGAAATGTGATCCAGGCTGGGGTAGAAGGACCCGACCATTTTGACCCAACGTTTCACAACCTGAAGCGTCTTTTAGCTCCGGAGCTCTCCAGAGGGCTGAGCAGGGCTGGCCTTGGACCTGCATCTCAGCTGGCCGCCTTCCTCTGCTGAATCTGCTTCCTTCCCCTCCTTTCCCAGGAGTTGAGTCCCAAGGGTGCTCCCTAAAACCCTCCCGGCATGCTACACTCCACCTTGGAGTTGGCTTCCCAGGAAGCGCAGCCTGGGACACTAGGACGTGTCACTTGCACCCCAAGAAATGTGGTGGAAGCTGTGCATTGGGAACACTTGGGGAACAAGGCCAGGTCTCAGCACAGACTCAGGAAGAAATGCAAGGGCCACACAAGAGACCAGAAGGTCTCAGGAACCAGACCAGACCAGGAAGGACAGGTCCTGGGGGCCAAGGGTACAGCCCAGGTGCGTGCAAGGCCAGCAGTGCAGGGAGAGAGAAGAGGGGAGCGGTTGGCACAGAGCCAGGGCTCCGTCAGGGAGAGCAAGGGCCAGAGGGAACAGAGCAGAATGACTCAGGCAAAGAACCAGACAGAATAAGGGGATGCATCCCATCCCCCAGACTCTCCAGCTAATGTTCTGATCGCCATTCCTTTTCACGGCTGTTCCCTCCACTGGAAGGCTCTAGAAGACTCTCCCACCACCCTTTCTAAAGCAGGCTGGATAGCAGCAGTCCAGGGCTCATCAGGAAGTTCCAGAATTTGTTCAGGGACCCAGGCTTTTCCTATCTTCTTCCTCTAGGATCCTCAGCACAGTTTCCCTCCTTATACTCACAAGATGGATGCCAGAACACCAGGCACCACATCACCATACCAGGCAGGAAGGCAAAGTCTGCGTCCCAGAAATTCACTCAGATCTCAAGGGCAGCACTCGGTCACATGGCCACCCAAAGTGCAAGCAAGCCTGGGAGTCTGTCCTTTACCGGGACACAGCGCCACCGGACACAAAATCAGGGTTCTGACTAATGTAAAATGGGAAGGGAATTTTGGGTAGGCAACTCATCCTCTTCCAGCTGTGTGGCTGTGGGATGGATGGGAGGATCAGACTGGAGGCAGGAGGCCAGGGAGGGAGCAGGGCAATGGTCCTGGTGAGAGCTGAGAAAGCCTCGGGGCAGGAGGAGAGGCCAGCACACCACACAACCAGGCCTCCAGTCTCCTGGTCCGTGGGAGGAGCAAGCTGGACAAAGCACCCGCCCCAGCCGATGCCCCGGACCTTGTGAGGCAGGCCTGTGGGGCCATGGGCCCTCCCACAGCAGCCTCCCTCTGTCCTCTGTCCTCTGCGCCTCAGCCTCCCAGCTTGACCCAGGCATCCTTGTCCTGGTGCCCAGCCCAGGCCCGGGCCGGGGGAGGGGTCCAGTGGGGAGGGCTGAGCAGGACCGGCCAGGGAGGCGGGGTGGGCCCTGTGGTTGGTGCTGGGGAACATTCCTTGGGCAGAAATCCCACCGGCTCGCTTCGCTGGGGGCAGGGTTTCGAGCACCCTCAGGCTGGAGGGCTGCGGTGGGAGGGCTGTTTCTCTGATCTCCTCCCAGGTTTAAATTCGCGGCAGGTCTGTGCCAAGACTTCCGCCCCAGGAGGCGCCCCGTTTGGGAGATTCTCAGCCCACGCCCCCGCCCCCAGGCGGCCCCTGCTCGGCGTGGTCTTCCCTGGGCGGCTGGTGGCGCCCGCGCCCACAGGGACACAGAACTGAGCCGTCTTCTCCGTCCAGAGCCCTGTCCCCGCTCCCCCTCGCCGCCCCTCCCACGCCACCATCGAGATCTCATCTCGATGGTGGCGAGATCCTAATGGGCACTTGCCTGAGCCTGCCTCAGTTTCCCTCGCTGTCCTGCTCACCTTTACCCCTCCAGGATCTCCCCTGCAGCCCCGCCCTGTCCGGGCCTCTGCGTGCCCGGCCCGAAAGGACACACGCTCACACACAACTCACGCACGTGTGCACGTGTACTCGCACACAGCAGACGCTCCCGCCCCGCCTGGGCATCCTGGCCACGGTGGCCCAGTGGCCCTGCTACAGTCACACCCAGCAGCCCGGTTCTCTCCCGGCTCCACGGGCTCCTCACGCAGGGCGGGGCGAGGGGGCGGGGCGAGGAGGCGGGACCGGCCCCTCCTCTCCTGCTGAGCCTCCCCTGGGCCCCTCTCCTTGTGCAGGCACCGGGGTCCCGGCCGGTGACTCCGGCAGCCTCCCCAGGCAGTAACTCCGCGCCAGCAACCCCCACGCAGCCCAAACCCTCCTCGGCCCGTGGGAGCTGTCGGGCTGCCTCTGTCTCTGATGGAAGGTTAGGGTTGTGTTTGGGGGTCCCATTTGGCACCCCCCATCTCCCACTTCCAGGACCCTCAGGTCAGAGTCCGAACCCCGCCATTGCTCCCTCCCTGCTCATGGGCCCAGGGTTCAGCCTCCGGCTCTTCCCCTGTAGATGCCACAGCCTTGGGGGCTTCCCTGCTTCTAGTCTAGCTGTGTGCCCTAAGGCAAGTAACTTAACCTCTCTGGGCCTCAAATCCACCTCTTAGGACAGGGATGCTGGGCCCTGCTTTGGTCCTGTGCTCAGCCTTGGCCCAGTCACTGCACGCAGGACTACGGGCACTCAGCCCTGACTGTGCGGGGAAGTCACAGCCCCTCGACTGACAGCCCCGCTGCAGTCATGTGGAAGGGTGCGGGAGTTCCCAAAAGTCAGGGATGTTGGGCAGACAAATCAGGAGCAGATGAGCCCCTGTCTCCCTGGCGTGGGCATCACGGGGATAACAGGCTTTCTGCCCGTAGGGCAAGATTGTGAGCACCATTTAGCTCCTCCACTTTTCTGAGAGACCAACGGTCACCCCCTCCCAAATAAAAGCCCTTACCGTGGCCCCAGGCTGGCGGCTGGCTGCACGCCTCGTGGTTTTCACTCAGTCTCCAGAGAGACTGGTTTCTGGACCCAGGTGTGGAAGGAAGTGTGGACAGCATGGAGGGAAATGGGCCTGGAGGGGGCTTGCTGGTCTGCAGAAGGTGCAGCCGGGGCCCCGCATGGGACATGCCCTATAAAAATCCCTCTCGGCCACATTACTGCCAGATTCTCATTTCCCCCCGAAAGCTCGCCTCGTGCACACACTCAAAGGTGATGTTTGCCAAGTTCAGGCCGAGAACACGGTGGCCGACCGAGTACTCAGGACGGGGAAGGGCGCCTGCTGGTGCTGACCTCACGTGGAGGGGCAGTGCGGGCCGCCCCGCCAGGTTATCTCGTGTCCTGCCCACGGCACAGTCCGTGTCCCCCCCCATCACATGCTCCGTACACATGCCAAGAAAGGTCACTCCACCTGCTCCCTGCTCTGCCTTTCCTCACGGCCCACACACCTGGAAATGTGAGGCAAGGGTTTGCCTTCAGGACCCAGGACCCCGTGTGGAGGTCACTGCCCCCAGGAGGCGAGGAAAGGGGACCACCCAGGCCGTATGACACCTTCAGGGGGCCCCACGAGGACAGGTTTGCATGGAAGAGATTCCAGAATCCCCCTGGGGCACAGCAGACCTGTTCACGGATAAGAAGGCAAGGGACCCCGACTTTTGTCGTGTCATTGAGAGACGCAAGTTGGCAGAGACATCTCCCTGCAAGGGTGTCCTCCGAACTTACCTGGCCAGCACACAGGAGGTTCCTTGGTTGAATAAAGGAATGAACAAATGGAAAACAAGATGAGATACGTAGAAACAATTTGCTGGATATGAATGAAATAACCCAAACAAAAATCCTCGGGAACACACGACTTTGCATATGAGTCGCTTGTTTTAGTCGAAGCCGAATCTCTCGCGGGCCTCTTTCCCTCGTTGGTAGGCTTGCCAGTTTTAGCAAACAAAAATAGAGGACACTCAGTTAAATGTGGATTTCAGATTAAACAACAAATAATTTTTTTTTTAGTGTAAGTATGTCCCACACATTATTTGAGATATACTGAAAAGTATTCACTGTCTGTCTGGAATTCAAGATGTAACTCAGCGTCCTGTGTCTTCCCCGGCAATCCTATTCCCAGGCAAGGACAGGAGTGCGGGGTCAGCGGAGGACCTGGGGCTGGCTATGCTGCATCCTGGGAAGAATACTGGGGAGAGCCCAGGGCCGGGCAGGCTGGGAGGGAGGCCGGCCTCTCAGGGCACACCTTTTGTGCATTCTGAATTTTGTGCTACGTACATGAGTTACTTATTTAATTTCTAAAATAATTACTCTGAAAAATGAGACTCGATGTTAACATCAGGGGAAGCTGATGTTCAGCTTGCCTGAAACCATTTCCAAGTTAACCAGAGAGCTCCGCAGGGGTCCACAGGTGCCCGACCTCCCCCACCAGGCCAGCCACCTGGCTTCCACTTTCGAATTTAGGGCCGACACTCCCTTTCTCCTTCACCAACATGTGATGAAAGTACAGACTTTAACAAGAACCGCGGTCATGTCCTTCCTCTCATCAGAACGATGCCGTGAATGAAAACACGGCCACTCGGCAATCTCTACACGCGTGTTGAGAGCAGTGCCGTTTACAGTAGCCAAGCGCACGATGCATGAGCAGTGTGTGGACTATCTCCCCGGGGGCACGGTGCACAGCCCTGGGAAGGGACGGAGCCCTGCACGCGCCACGGCTGGACGAGCCCCGAGAACACGACGTTCAGTGGAAGGAGCCAGACCCATGCATGTGTGATTCCGTCCGTGCGAAACATCCAGAACGGAAATCCAGAGGGACAGGAAGGAGACTCGTGGCTGCTCAGGGCCACCGCAGGGGAACGGGAGAGACACAGCTGACAGCTAAAAGTACCAGGTTTCTTTTTGACAAGATGAAAATGTTCGGAAAATGGACCGAGGTGATGGTGCACGGCTCTGTGAATACGCTAAAATCCATTTAATTGCCTGTAAAGTGGGTGGGTTACATGGCATGAGAATTATATCCCAATAAAGCTGTTCATTGTTTTAAAGAGGCCATGGACCCTGTTTCACCTGGAGGGGGGAAGACAGAAGTCCTGGGAAGCACCGTGTGCTCTGGCGCCCCCAGCCTTGTGTTGCCTACCACCTATCCCCTCCTGGACTGAGCTTCCCCCCACCTCGTGGCTAGCCCCCCACTCTGCCCCCCCGGCTTTCTAGCTCCCTCTCACCCCCGCCCCGGGGGGGGGCCTGTCCCAGCTCCTCCCATTAACCCAGCCATCACTTTCCTCCATGTTCCCTTCTGCATAGATGTCCCCACGTCTTCTCCCAGACGATGGATAGGATGTGCTCACTCCCATCCTGTGCTGTTTGCTGTCCCTTCTCCGCACTGGACCATGCACACCACAGAGCAGGTGTCACACGGATGGATCCCCACCACCTATGACAGCGCCTGCTACCTACTCAGAGCTTAAAACCTGTTTGGGGCATGAAGAAGATTGGGGGTTCCTGAGCACCCCAAAAGAAGCAGAGCAATGACTAGAAATGTCTGAAAGCCCCAGAAATAAAACAGAGGAGCTCAGAGATTCAATGGTCCCCTTGGCTTCCCACAGGTGTCCAAACCTGGCATGTGCAGCTCAGAAAGGGGCGTCTGTTCTCTCCCCTGCACCTGCTTCCCACCCCTTCCCCACGTGGCTCAGCCAAGGCCCTACCGCCCCCCAGGTTCTGCCTCACCCCTCAGCTAAACCATAGCAACCCTAACACAGTCCCCAGATGAGACCTCCCTCCATCCATGCCCCCATTGCCCCTGCCACCACCCCAACTCCTCTCCTCGCTCCAATGACTGGGGGTTTGCAAAACCCAGAGCCCCAGAGGGGCAGGGGGACTCCTGCTGGAAGAGGGCAAAGAGAAAGATCATCTGCCGCATCCAAATCCCCACTGTCTTCTGGTTGTTAAGTGTTCTCATCAGCATCTGATTTAAACCTCACCCAGGGAGCTGTGCACCAGGACCTCCACATCAGAGGCGGACCAGCAGCCTGGGCACAGAGCCGGCACCAGGCCTGGCTCGGTCCGGATGCCAGCCGGGCCCCAGGCCGCAAGCTGGCCGGGATGCACATGGCCAGCAACAGCCCGCAGGGACGCTCCGTAAAGGAAGTGGGAGGCCCCTTCTGCTCAAAGAAGAGTTGGCAGCAGTCCGTATCTGCACACCGCAGAACCAAAGTTAAAATATTGTACCCAAAACATGAAAGGTTTTCATACAGAAATCCCTCTGGATGATCAACTTCAGCGAGGCACTCGAAAAGGCGGCTCCTTCTACTTCAGCCCGTCGTCAGAGTGGGTTCGGGTGCACCCAAGATGAAAAGCCTGTGGGTCTCCGCGGCCCACAGCTGAGTTGTGTGTTTTGTATTTCATTTCCATTTTATCTGGGCTCCTCCATCAAAGCTCTCCGTGCCCCCTGAGGACATCCGAGCCTTTCCTGCTCGCCTGCTTCTCAACTCTTTTGCTCCCGGGACCTCTGGGCTGTCTGTCTGGCATGGGGCTGAGCCTGCTGACCCAACCCCTGTCTTCCTGACCCAGCACTGGGCCTGAGAACGACCCCACGGATTGGCTGCCTGGACCCAGGTGGATGGGGGAGCCCTCTCTTGCCCTGGAACCTAAGTTCTGAGGACACAGAAGCCTGGATCTCAGGCACTCAGCTTCCCCTCACTGCCCAGAAGACCGTAGAGTGAAGCCAAGGCAGGGAGGAAGGCCAGACCAGGAAAGTGGGGAGAGAAGCAGGGACAGCCCGGCCCCCAGATAGAGCAGGGCCCACAGCCAGCGGCACCTTCCATCTCTCCCGGAGCCCCCTCGAGAACAGGACGCTCATCCCCCTCACCTCCCTGCCCCCACACCTGACACCGGGCCTGGCGCCCAGAGCGGCCTGAGAAGCCCGGATGGTGGGCGTCCGACGGAAGGGAGAGGCGGGGGCCAGACCAACACTGCACACCCACGCCCGCAGCAGTGCTCCCCCAGAACCAATGGCAGGTGCAGCCCCAGCACCCGTCGATGCAGATGGACCGGTAAACGCAACGCGGTCCCTCCAGACAACAGAATATTACACAGTTGTGAAAAGGAAGGGGATCCTGCCCCATGCTACCACATGGCTGAACCATTGTGCCCGGTGACGTGAGGCCGTCGGAAGGACCAGTCCTGAGTCCCAGAGCGGGTAGAGCGGGGAGGCGGGCAGCTGCCGGGGCCGCGGGAGGGGCACGGGGAGTCCGTGTTCGCTGGGGACAGGGTTTCAGTTTGGAAAGCTGGAGGGTGGAAGGGCTCCACGACACTTTCCTCTGAATGTACTCAGTGCCGAGTGGCTGGACAGGCCGCTCGGCACCAGCTCAGATGGTTTTAGGTTATGTGGATTTTAGCACAATGTTTTTTAAAACCTGGGAAGCGTGACTTGAACTATGCTGAACGGGACGCATTAAAGGGCTTCTGCAAACCAAACAGGGAAGTCCAACAACACAGCTTGTTCACCAGCCATGAAAATCACTCTTGGAATCGTGACAGGAGTCATGATTTTTTTTGGCGTTTGCAGCACCCTAGTCACGGCTCATGCCTGCTTCGCTAAACGCTTGCCCTGGCTTTGGACGGCGGCCATGGGCCCAGCTGACAGTGCCTGCAGCCAGGCTGGGCCTGGTGAACAACATTGAATCCCCGCACAAGCACAAGGAGGCAGAGACGATTCTCCTCCCAACTTGAACTTGGCAAAATCGCGGTCCCAAGAGCTCTGGGACCAGCCAGGAACACAGGCCAGCGAGGGGCAGCAGGGCAGAACCAAGCCCAGCCTCTCTGGCTGGAGCTTTCTTACCTTCTAGATATTTCTGAGTTCACAGCATATGCAATGTTCACAGTGGTGAACCTGGAAATCGAGGGAAACCCTTCACGTTCCACATTCCACATTTGATCAGCGTGTGGTTCAACGTTTTTTCAATCGCGTGATTTAGTTCCGAAACTTAAAAACATTTAAACAAGAAAATTTTGTTTACGAGGGAAGGTAGGATTGTAAAAATCAAAAATGTGTACAGGCTTTTGTATTTAGAGAGACCTTACACGGCCGCTGTTTTATTTGGCCTTCAGAATGACCCCGGGAGGCACAGGGGACGGGAAAGGGGGCGCTGATGAGACTCAGGTCCCCGT
This sequence comes from Leptonychotes weddellii, assembly GCF_054177405.1. Lineage (NCBI taxonomy): Eukaryota > Metazoa > Chordata > Mammalia > Carnivora > Phocidae > Leptonychotes > Leptonychotes weddellii. The sequence continues at coordinate 174,811,844 of NC_138370.1, read as the reverse complement.
CCAACCAGAACGGGATGAATCTGGCACAACCTGGGGCCTGCAACCCACGTGCAGCAGAGTCCAGAACCCGCTGAGCACCGGCACTTCCTAATTCCGGGAGCCGGGCCTCTCGCCGCCTCTCCCCCTCCCAGCCTCCATAGCTGGGCCTCGCCTGCGCCATCACACCGCGCTCTGCCTGCATTGAAAGCCAGTGGGGATGACCTCTATGACTCATTGTCCCAGAAGACCATAGCACAGGGGCAGGGTGGTGGCTCCTCCACCTCTGGATCCCCGAGCACCTAACACCAAAACCAGGGCTTAACTAAATATGGAAAGAAGGGAGGGGTGGGAAAGGAGGGGCAAAGCAGCGGGGAGAGGACAAGATTGGGGGGATGACTGTCAGCATGGTACTGACCCAGGAGAGACTGGGCAGGGAAGCCCAGCAAGGGCTTTGTGCATCCATCACTAACTGCTAGTCCTTGGAGGCAAAATCAAGTCGTCATCAAAAGCATTAGTTCTCGGCGGCGGCGGCAGGAGAATGGAAATGAGCCCAGTGCAGTTGCTGGAGATTCTACCCTCCAGTGAGAGCCATGAAGGGATGCCGCAGTGTGGACAACACAGTCCCCGCTCTTTCCCACACGCTTCCTGGGCTCTGGCGACACCGTGGGAGCGGACAAGTCTCAGCTCGGCCTCCCGCAGAGCTGGGGTCCGGACGCCGGCAGCCCAGCTCCAAAGCCCCCCCGTGTCAGCCACGGGGTGCCGCACCCCCTCTCGTGGGCATGCAAGGCTGGCCAGAGCCACGCACAGAGGGGCCTGATCCCGCCGGGTGGGAAGGGGGCGGGGAGCCATCATTTATCCATTCACTGTCCACCCATTCATCATCCATCCATCCATCTACCCACTACCCATCCATCCATCCACCAACCACTCATCCATCATTTATCCATTCACTGTCCATCCATCTATCCATGCATCCATCCATCATCCACCCAAGAGCAGGGAGGATCCAGAGCCCAAGTCCATCCCTCGTGCCTGGTGTAGGGCAGGGCAGAGGCCTGGAAGGGTGTGGGCAGGTGACTGCCAAGGTCAAAGCTTCATCTCCAGGCTGACTTTTGGGGAACCCGACCTGAGACACAGAATGAGAAAGACTTCACATACAGCCATCAGCTGGCCCGTGAGGGGCATGGGATTTGAACAGAAATCAGCCCTTGCTTCAGGCCCCTGGGGTTGGGCAGTCCTTTGTCACAGCAGCATCATTTCACCAAGAACATAATCCCCTGTGGAGAAGAGGACATAGGGTTCAGGGAACAAAGTGGCTGACGAGGAGGGGCTCCCAGAGCTGCCCCACCCCAGAGCCACCACCCACTCTGTGCCACAGGGAGGAGGGAAGGGGGAAGGTGTCCCTGCTCAGCCTTAAAGGACCAGCAGGGGCTGTGGCCGCAGCCCACGGCTCCTGTCCACACTGTGAGCTGGCTCTCGGACATCCTGTGGGCCTCTGCTTGCCTCCTGGCCGCCCCTCAGTCCACCTGCAATCAGACCCGGAGGCCCGGGGCTGGGAACGATGACACTCCCTCTGATGTTCATGGTCCCTCCCCACAGAGCCATATGGCCTTCCCCAGCCACTCAGGGGGAGCCGGCGACCTCAGCCCATGAGCACCCCACTGAGGACAGCCTTGGTGGCCCCCCCTTGGGACCTTCCTGGGGCCGGGTTCTGTCTTTGGTGGGGAGTCAGGGAGGAGGCTGAGGGTGACTCTGTTCTCAGACTCTCCTCGGTTGAGCTGAAGGATCATTGCCATTTGTTTGTTTCCCAGAGTCCCAGAGTCTTGGCAGACCCATGCAGGTCCTGGAAATTCTCAAGGTGCTTTTTAAGTATCTCCCATAGCTTTAAAGAGGCGGGGTCGGGGGGGGGGGGAGAGAGGGAGAAAGGGAGGCAGGTGTTCTGAATACTCTCTTAGATCTGATTCATCCCTCACAGCCGTGGGTCAAGGACGAGCCTGGGGGCCAGGGGAAGGGATGATGGCAGTGATGTTCTCTGTTACCACTTGAAAGCTGGGTCTGGACAATCCGACCTCTTGGCCCCTGGGCAGCTGGGTAGGGTTGCAGGCTACACTTCTCTAAGCTCTTTATCTGCATGCCATGGCCAGGGCTTGGATGATGCAGAGGAATTTCCCGGCTTGGTGTCCATTGTCCGTGTGCCATCTGGTCTCCCCAGGGACTGAGAGGTCCTCCCTGTGTCCATATCATGGTGCTTCCTTCTTTCCTCCTTCCAGGCTTCCCTCCTGTTTCCACCAGCTCCCTCCACCCCTCAGACGTGATGACCCTGCCACTCAGGGGCATGTCCTGAGACCCTGGGGCTGCCATTAGGAGGAAACAGAGCATGTTTCAAATAAAACAGACTGACCCAGGCTTCTCACTCTCTCTACTGCCCCCAGACTCAGTGGGGGACCAAATGTGGCAGCTGACAGCGCAGCAGGAGCTCACCAGCACCCCTGCATGCCCGCCCTGCTAACTCCAGGCCTGCAGAGCCACAGGGCCTCCTGGGGCAGATGGTGAAGAAGACTTGCACTGCCCAGGAAAGCCCGCGAGACCACCCCGACCTGGGTGTTCGAAGGAAGAGGGGGGCTGAAGTAGGGGAAGATTGGGATGGCTCAGCTAGACAGGATGCAAACTTGAGACTAAAGAGAGCATGCTCGCTCAGAAATGTACTGGCTTCAAGCATCACTCCATCCATTCATCCATACAGCCAAGCACCCAGCCATGCATCCCTCTGTCCATCCAGCCATCCATCCATCCACCAACCACTCAGCCATCATTTATTCATTCTCTGTCCACCCATCCATCCACCCATCCTTCCATCCATTCAACCATCATTTATCCATTCACTGTCCACCCATTCATCCATCCATCCATCCATCCTTTCATCCATTCAGCCAGCCAGCCAGCCAGCCATGCATCCCTCTGTCCATCCATCCATCTATCCATCCATCCACCATCCATCCACCAACCACTCAGCCATCATTTATCCATTCACTGTCCACCCATTCATCATCCATCCATCCATCTACCCACTACCCATCCATCCATCCACCAACCACTCATCCATCATTTATCCATTCACTGTCCATCCATCTATCCATCCATCCATCCATCATCCACCAACCACTCAGCCATCATTTATTCATTCTCTGTCCACCCATCCATCCATCCATCCATCCTTCCATCCATTTATCCATCATTTATCCATTCACTGTCCACCCACTCATCAATCCATCCATCCATCCACCCACTACCCATCTATCCATCCACCAACCACTCATCCATCACTTATCCATTCACTGTCCATCCATCCATCCATCCACCCATCCACCCACCCATCCATTCATCCATCCATCCATCCATCCACCACCCATTCTTTCCATAAGAACTTAATACTAAGCACCTCCTCTGTGCTGAGAGCCATCCTCAAGAAGCTCAGGCTGGTAGAAACAGAAATGCAACAAGACAACACTGATGAAGGTTGATAGGGCTGGGCCAGAGAAGTACGGTAGTCTGGGGAGGCCCAGGAGACACGTGACCCATAGAGAGGTTGCCCAGGAGGGCTTAAAGGATGAGTAAGGCGCCCAAGCAAAAGGAATGGGTGTTTCCCATGGACAGCAAACCCAGAGCTCTGTAAACTGTGAAGGGACTGGAGGCCAGTCTGCGGGGGCTGGAGGTCAGGACACCGGCGCAGGGGTGGGGAGGGAGAGGGTGGAGAAAAGAGGATTGTGTGGAGATGGGGCCCACTGGGAAATGAGCCTGCAAAGGAGGCTGGCCCTACCCGCGATGGATGATTCTGGAAAGGTCTTCAGGGGAAGGTTTCTCCCTTACAAACCTCTGTTCCAATGGTCTCACCCGTGCACGGTCAGCATGTTGAAGGCAGGAGCAGGCTGACCTCCAACGGTGGCGCCGGGCACGGAGCTGGCGGGTCAGCCAGCTGCTGAATGGGTGTTGGCGCTGGGTCAGGGTGGCCCCAGGGATGGGCTGATTCCCAGGCATTCGCAGCCACTGTGCACGTACACAGCTGGGCCCGGAAGCCCCAGGGCGGGCCCGGCAGAGAGCCACAGGTGCGGGCAACTGGAAGTCAGGCTGGCACCGGGGGCACGGCCAGAGGCCCCGGGCCTTCCAGGGACAGCCCTCGGCTCGGTGCCCCAAGCAGCTCGCGAAGCTCATCACACGAGTTTCCACAAAGTTAGAGCTTTGCTAGGGGCACACAGATCTTTCCCCTGTTGCACAAGGCGATCGGAGCTCCTGCTCCTCCCCAGCTTTGTGAAGACAAATTCCAAACACCTCCAGCATTCTCCTGCGGGGATCTATCTGCCAAGATGCCTTCCCTATGGGCAGGAATAGAAATGCAGGGACAGAAACGATTCCATCCTTCCCAGCGATGGAGCGTATTGAACGCCATTTGTTGCATTGATTTTTTCAAAACACAAATAGTGTGTGCAAGATATTTCCAGGAACGAACAAAGAAAAACTGGGGACAACTTACTTCGGTCATCTCTCTTGGCTGAACTCAGCGGAGTCGGGGAAAAGAGCAGGGCGGCGGGGGACTGGCCCAGGGTGCTGGCTGAGGGCCCAGCCCCGGTGAGCCCCGTTTATCACCTGGAAGCAAACGCTTACTTCCAGACGGGGCCAGACACCTGGCAAGCAGGCCCGACATGTCCAGTAAATCAAGACTGACACAGGGAACTGAAGGCGGGGGTGGCCCACAGAGAAGGCTGGGCTCCAGGAGGGGGTGTCAGGAGCTCAGAAGGAGGCCTCCTTGCAGTGCTATCCCTATCCCAGGGCGTGAGGGAATCCAGGAGTGGAGGACAAAAGGAACCCAGTGAGGAAGGAAGGGACGAGGAGGGAACAGTGATGGGGGAAGGATGGAGGGGGGCAAACAGTGCCTTCAGACGTCCCAGGGTGGCTGCTAGCTCTGGTCATTCTGTCCTGCTCAACAGCCCCGAGAGGAGTCAAGCCCAGCCCTCATCCTCAGCCCAGACAAGAGCAAAGACCTCCCAGTGTGACCAGGGCCCCGATGGAGGAAGGATAAAGTAGCTTGGGCAATCCAGGAAAGCTTCCTGGAGGAGGTGACAGTCAGGTTAGGACCTGAGTCAAAAGATAGCTATTAGCCAGGCAAAAGGACTTGGGGGCAGGGAATTCAGAAGGAGAGGAAGGAATGTTCCAGGCCGAGACTCTAGAGAACAGAGGGTCTGCAAGATGCTGAGTTTGCTGATGGGGGCTGGGGAACTAAGGGCAGAGGTCCCTGGGGCCAGCCTTCTGAGCATGTGCGCTTCATCCTGGCAGCAGCAGGGAGCCACCCGGAGACAGAGAAGAGGAATTACGTGATCAGACGTTTGCGGGGGCCTGGCCAATGGCTCCTCTCTGTCCTGAACAAGAAATCAGGAAAACCACTTGGCAGATGGGAAACCAGAATATTCCCTTCATTGCAGGGGAAGCTGATTTTGGAGAATGTGGCTTCTATCTGCTGGCCGGTGGGTCTCCACACTCTGAGCCCTGAGCCTCCCCAGCATGGGCAGGCCTTCGCCAGGGGGCCCAGAAAACAATGTGGGGTCCTTGCTAGCAGACCTCCCCCATGAGCTCTCTTCCCCACCGTGCCTGGGACTCATGCGTTGTCAGGAGTGACAGTGGGCTCCAGCCACCATGTAAGCCAGGGCTGTGTTTTAGAGCCCGGGAAACTGAGGACCAGAGAGAAATAGACGCTGTTCTTTTTTTTTTTTTTTTTAAAGATTTTTTTATTTATTCATTCGAGACACAGAGATACAGAGAGAAAAAAAGCAGGGGGAGAAGCAAAGGAAGGGGGAGAAGCAGGCCCCCAGCTGAGCAGGGAGCCCAATGCGGGGCTCGATCCCAGGACCCTGGGACCATGACCTGAGCCGAAGGCAGACGCTTAACCATATGAGCCACCCAGGTGCCCCAAAATAGATGCTGTCCTTGTCACACACTGAGTCAGGGACAGGGCCAGCTGGGAACGCAGGTCCTGACTCCCTGCCCACAGCTCTATCCCGCACAGCGCTTTCCACCTGCAGCTGTCCCTGAGGATTTGCACACCCTGGAGATTTGTGCACGCAGCCAGGGCACGGGACAGACGTCTCAGCTCAAGCAGAGAGAGCAAATTCGCCCTTCCACACCTGTGTGTTCTGTTCCTGCCCTCAGTGGACGGGGTGGGGCCCCCCACACTGGGGACCGCACACCTGCTTGCAACGCTCCTCTCTTCCAGACACACCCAGAAAGAATGTTCCACCAGCTCTGCGGCATCCCTGAGCCCAGCCACACTGAACCAGAAAATTGACCATCACAAGGTTCTAGCTCTGATTCTATCACAAAACACCGTGCATCCCGAGGCAGTCGGCCACCCCGCCACAGTTTCCAAAGACCTCATGTGGGCCCAGCCCTCTCCTTGCTGGGTGCTGGGGATACAGAAACGAAAATAAAAGACCCCATGCCTGTTTTCAAGGACCCCACAGTCCAGTGGAACACAGTTTGTCCTTCCCTCTGGGAACACTGTCTCAGGGGCTGTCACCCTCTCCCACCACCAAGGAGGCCTCACCAGGCCACCAGGGCTCCCTTCCCCCAGCCGGAAGGCAGCCTCCTCTCCCTCCAGGGGGCCCTGCAGGCCCTCCCCAACCCCCACCCCCGCAAAACCTACCCCCCATCCTGATGATTTGGAAGTTCTGCCCAAGTGGCTTTCCAGATCCCCATTACTTTGGGGGTAGAATTAAAATCCGATCCAGGTGACCCCTTTGTCACTTTGCCCTCACTCGCTGGGCCTTTCCTCCAGGTCCTCACCACATGCCACATCACCTTGGATTGTAATTGCGAGGGCAGCCAGCAGCTGCCTGATTTCCTCCACTGACAGCAAGCTCACTACCTATGGTGATCACGTTATTTATGTTGGTCCCAAATCCCTCCCTTCTACCCACAGGCTCTGGTTCATGATGCAAGCTTGACTTGAAAGGCACAACGTCGACCGATAACTACAGCTATCTACCATAGACTGAGAGCCTTACGTCCCTCCTACTACCCTGCAGCGCCCCTGCGTCCGATACCCACCCGGCCCCTGGAATGGCTCAGCACATGACCGAATGCATGAACCACAACTGTGTGACGTCTCGGTGGGTTCTCCTCGTCCCGTTTCACAGATGGGGAAACTGAGTCCTGGAGAGACAAGAGAGTGTCACCCTGGAGACCAGTGGCACTGCCTCCTTCCACCGAGACCTTCGCCCCTTTGGAGAGCACATCCTGCAGAGGCAGAAATAGACATCCACCCCGCCCAGCCTGTCTTCTCACTGGCTTCCCCAACAACCGCCCTGCATGCATCACATGCTCTTCCTTCCAGAACCTTCTCTCTGTGTTCCCTCCCTTCCCACCCTCCCAGATGGCCGCCTGCACTTGAACAGCCCATTCCCTCAGTTGTTCCCCAAAGACAGTGGCCTGGCCTTGCATTGGCATTCACAGCACATGATAAAGGAGAAGAGATGTGGGGCCACCCTTGCAGGCGAGCAGGGGGAAGGACCCCAGTGAGCCCAGCCATCGGGGGAGAGAAGAGGGGGAGGCCCAGCCGGAAGATACAGCTCCATGAGCTCTGAGAAGACAAAAGACCACATTGTCCTGGAGGAGAGACGTGAAGTCTCCACAAGAGCAAACAAAAAGTCAGTAGAAACAGTTTCACGTTGTTTTACAAAAATGCAGTCTCATGCAGTTTTTCGGGTTGCTTTAGGTAAGCAATCACAAAAGAGTGTGCTAAGCATCTTGATGGAAGCCAGGTATTACATTTTATTCCGATCACCAGTCTCTGTCTTGGGTTTCCCTCCAGCCTCAGGGGTTCCGTCGGATCGGCGCCCCGTGGGATCCCGAGGGCAGCCCCCGAGGTGGGCAGTGAGCGCTGAGCAAGCCCGAGAATGCTTGGTGGCGGCTGTTGGGATTTTGCACCAGAGCAGAGTGGCACGGGAGTGGCTCCTGGATCTGGATTCTCCACCCAACGTTCCCCGAGCGTGTCCCCCGCGCGGGCCTCAGACACAGAGAGGAGTCAAGATCTGAGTCCGACCTGACGGCATTTCGATGCTGGACTGGTTAAGACTTTGGGGGCCTATCGGGCTAATGTGAATGTACTTTGCATATGGGAAGGGCATGAATTTAGGGAGCCAGAGGGCAGACTGTTATGGGTTAAATGGTATCCCCTCGAAAGATGTGTTGAAGTCCTAAACCCCAGTGCCTGTCACTGTGACCTTTTTGGGAATGACGTCTTTGCAGATGGAATTAGTTAAGCTGAGGCCATAATGGAGTAGAGGGGGCTCTCCTCCGATATGACAGGTGCCCTTCAAGGAAGAGGGCAATTTGAACACAGACGTAGCAGCAAGAAATCATTTCTGTCGTTTTAAGCCACCCGTCTGAGTTTCCTAGGGATGGAACAAAGTACCACAGACTGGCTGTCCACCCTCCCTCCGAGGGCCTGGGGGCCGCTTCCGACCTCTCTGCTCCTGGGAACAGTGCTGTCATGGACATGAGGGTACAAATGTCTCAGTTCCCGCTCGCGATTCCCTTGGGGGAATACCCAGGGGTGCCATTTCTCATCCCAGATACGTTTGATTTTCAGAAGTCTGTAGGACTATGCACTTGGATCTTACCTGATTGTCTAATAAGTTGGTAGAACCCAAAACATTCGGCCATGGATTTCTAGAGGTAAACTTGGGGAAACTCAGCAGCTCTCTGTGGGGGGGGGGGGGGATGGCCGAGGCCTGGTGTCTGCATCCTGGGCTTACCTGCACGGCCTCACTCACTCTCCCCCGAGCCGCCGGGGAGGTGAGGGAACGGAGCCCCTGATGCTCGCAAGCGACGCTGTCGCGGTTGGGGGCGGCCTGGGGGTTTCCACACAGCAGCCCACAGTCTCAAGGTTAGACGGACGGTAGGACCCGCTCGCACCGCCTGAGCCGGCGGACCCAGCTGGAAGCAAAGCCCAGCAGGAGCGTGCTGGGGAAAGGGCCCTGCAGTGACAGCGGCAGCAAACATCACAGCGCGGGTCAGATGTCCCTTGGATCTGAGAATGAAGTAACACGGGACTGAGGTTCCGGAGCTGGAGCGCACACGAGCGCACACACAGCTCTGACTTAAGCTTGGGCCCCGCATTCCTCATGGAGGTTACGGAGAAACAGCCACAGTGCGGGGGGCCGCGATGGACTTGCTGAGAGAGGGAAGAGCGGGTGCTGGAAAGCGCGTGCGGTCCACAGCGCACAAGGGTGGGACCTGGACTCCCCGCAGCACCCTCCTCTGTCCACGGGGGTCACAGTGACGGTGCAGGGACACTGTGCTGACAGCCTTAGGGGTAAGTGACGGAAGACCGACGCAAAGCCCCGCAGGCAAATGAGTCAATCGGAACTTGGCTCCCCACGCAGGGACGGGTGCTGACGGGCCTCGGGAGTGAAGAAAGGGCTTCCGGGGCAGGATTCAGGCTCTGGGACGGGGATCTGTGTCTCCAGCCTCCCCTCCCCGCGTGCTTCTGCTGGTCCACCCCGTGGGGCGCGGTGGGCAGGGGCGCAGGGCTCCAGAAGCCCGTCTCCCCGCGGGGGGACCCTGGCGGGAGAGACCTGCTCCCCCAGCTTCCACACAGCATGTCCAGGGAAGGATCTGATTGGCCCTGCCTGGGTCGCATCCCCTGTCTCTGGGCCTGTCACTTCTGCCGAAGGATGGGATTCCGTAAGAGGCCAGGTGATGGGCAGAGCCGCAGGCTGGGGGTGGTGGGGGCCCAGCCTGTCCCAGGAAGAACATCAAACTTAGGCCAGTGAGCGCAGACAAACAGAAAAAGCAAAACAATCACAAAACAACAACCTCCCCGCCCCCCGCCCCACAGTGGCTGCAAGATTCAATGCGTAAAGGGAGCTCTGCGACACTCTGGAAGAGCCTCTGGCACACAGTGGGTCCTCAGCATCCGCCAGCCTGATAGAAGACAGGCAAAAAGTTCCCTTCCCCCAGCCATCACCAGCCCCAGCAGCGGGGAGTCATCCTGAAAACCCTCTTTAAAATGTTGTGCATGTTCTGCAACCCGATTTTTCTAAGAAGCAGGTTCTGGACTGAAGTGTGTTTGCTTCCTACCCCGATGCTGCTTGTTCCAGAAACCGGGCTCAGCGCCGGCCACCTGTAGCACCAAGTGGGGCTGCTCCCCTGCTGTTTGCGGCTCAGGCTGTGGGCAGATGCGCGGGCCGGCAGGAGGCTGGGTTCCCCCGGCAGGGGGCGCAGCAGGGCTCCTCCTGGGGTCGCAGGCCCTGGCCCAGCTCCAGTTTGCTTTCCTGTGGCCTCAGGTCACTGGCTTTGTTTCTGGAAGGAACATCTTCAGTTTTGGAAACTCCCTTTGGAGAAGGTGCTTTCTAAGTTTTCACACCTCAGGGAAAAAGCAGTCCAATCGGTGAATGCAGGGGGAGGCCAGGGCGGGACAGAATGTGAAGGGGCAAGCTGGCAGGCTGGGCCCACAGCACCCCGCTCCCCAGCTCACAGCCCCCCTGCACAGAACTTCCCTGAGAGATCGCTACAGTGTGGCCTTTCCCTGCCCCCAACTCTGCGGGTCTGCTGTTGGGGATGCTGCTGTGACGGCCGGAGCTCCATCCACATCGTGAGGGCGAGAGCCACACCTGGGGGAGGGCAGAGAGCAGCAAGTGGGAAGGAGTCTGGACCCCTGATAACCTTGGGCCCCGGAGCCACCCTGGGAGCCGTGGACTGCTCACCCCTAGACGTTTGCACGCGGCGGGGGGGGGAGGTTAGTGTCTCTGGCTTCAGGGACAGCTGTTTGGTTCCCTGACCCCAGGAGGGCTCAGGCATGAGAGCAGGGCAGGTGCACCCGCCGCGTCCGTGGCTGTCCCGTGTGGGCCCTGCATCAGCACAAGTGTTCCCTGACAGCCGCCCCCGCTGCCAGCAGCAGGGGAAGGGACAGAGGAGGCTCTTGCACGCCCCAGCTTCAGACACGGCTCCCCCGAGCCCCTGCGCCCTTGAGCACCGCTCCTGAGAAGGCACCACACACCTCATCCATCACCAACGCGACACCGCTTTCCCGAACACTGTTACTGGTGGCAGTCACTGTCCCTGTGACAGGTCATCGTCTGGGGGATGTGCGGCAAAGCCACATGCTCCGCACGATAGCGCGAGTGTCCTTAGCCTCATTATTCAGGGGAGAGACCCACTTGACCCCTGTGGTCCCGCAGGGTCACTGCCGTCACCTCAAGATGCTTCTGGCTCCGGTCCTGGGCTCATGACCAATCCAAGCGCAGAGCCAAGGGGAGACAAAGCCCAGGCACTCAGCTTCCTCACGGGGACGCGCACGACAGCCGCAGAAGGTGGGGGAAGGCTGATGTGCCCGGGCTACCCTACCGTTCGCGCCCTCCAACGCCGCTATAATAATCTCCATTGTTTTTCTAATGAGAAACCATCCCTCCTGCCAATCCTCACCCACAGCGCTTTTCATGGTTCTGACTTTTTTCTGGCTGATGATGAATTCGACCAACACACAGGAGGGTTCGAAACGCAGGGGGCTTGTGGTGAACAATTTAATCAGCCTTAGATACAAATTCTCTCTCATGTCCACAGGCCTTGTAAGACGCTCTCCCCGGGATCTGAGGGGCTTGCTGCCTCCTCCCTCCTGCCCTGTCCTTCGGGCAAGCCAAGGCCACCCTCTCCCCAGCTCTGCGGGAAGAGAAGACTGTGCCCATGGCAGGCCCCTGACCGCACCTGGGGCAGCCGGTTCTAACCGCTATCTTTCCAAAGTTCTCGGGGACATGCCGGGAGTTTCTGTTGCATTCGCTTCTCCCCGTGCAAATGATGGGGCTCTTTTTGCAGAAAGTTATTCCAACGGGAACGTCTGTGGCCCCTTCTAGTGGCATTTTCTTTTTTTTTTTTTTAAAGATTTTTTTTATTTATTTATTTGAGACAGAGAGAATGAGAGAGACAGAGAGCACATGAGAGGGGGGAGGGTCAGAGGGAAAAGCAGGCTCCCCGCCGAGCAGGGAGCCCGATGCGGGACTCGATCCCAGGACTCCAGGATCATGACCTGAGCCGAAGGCAGTCGCTTAACCAACTGAGCCACCCAGGCGCCCTAGTGGCATTTTCCTACCAAGAACATCCTTTCCATTTGGAGCCAGTGTGCTAGGGACGAGTGGTGGTGAGATCTGCTGCCAGACGTCAGGTCCCTTGTCCGGGCAAGTGTCTCAGCCTGGGAATCCTTGTTTCCTCGGGGCGGAGGGGTCGGCCACCAAAACAAAGGAACAATCAGAAGTGGGCCAAGAATGAGCAGTGGTGATGAAAAAGGGAGCCAGGCTTATGATTAATCCATTCCATGTGCTGCGAGCCAAAATACGATCCAATGAAGCCAAGAGAGGTAATGCCCACCTCACAGGATTATTCGGTGGCTCAGTGCCCTCCAGGCCTCCTAACAGCAGGTGCCGGCAGGCTGGGCTCCCAGGGGGCTCCTTCAAGTTGCTGGTGGCGTCCAGCTCCTGGCAACAGTGGGTCGGAGATCTTCATTTCCTTGCTGACCATCAGCTGAGAGCCTCCCTCTGCTCCCAGAGGCCGCACACTGCCTTCTCTCCCACACGACCCCTCCATCTCCAAAGCAGCACTGTTCTCACGCTTTGAGGCTCTCTGGGGTCGCCTGCTGGAGGAACCTCTCCACCCACCAAGGTCAAGCCTACCGGATAATCTCCATGAAGGCCAACTGGCTTGGGCTTTTCGTTACATCTGCAAAGTGCCTTCAGAGCAGCGTTGGGACTTGTGTTGGACTGGATAACCAGAGGATGGGTATCTTGGGGCCCATCTTCAGAATTGTGTCTACCACACCTATTATGCCTTTTTCTTTTTAGAGAGGAAGAGGAAGAGAGAAAGTAGGGGAAGGGCAGAGGGAAAGAATCTTAGCAGACTAAGATTCTTAGCACGCTCAGTGAGGAGCCCGATGCAGGGCTCGATCCCACAACCCTGAGATCATGACCTGAGCTGAAATCAAGAGTCGGACATTTAACCGACTGAGCCACCCAGGTGCCCCTCCCATTTTTTTAATTGGCTTATTTCGAGTTGGATTAAAGGAGGAAGATTCCTGTCCATGCTGAGGGACCATAATAATAATAATGCAGTTTCTGGCAGTGGCCAACACTCTGGATAGACGGAGGCAGCCTCTGGCTTCACCTCTGACTGTGCAAGTTGAGATTAGTTGAGAAAAATATGCAAATGCTCTGCCCTCTTCTGCCTTCGTGACCTTGAACAAGCCCCCTAACCTGGCTGGGTTCTGTCCCTTCATCACCGTATTGTGTGCTGATCCAAAAGGACATCTGCCCAGAGCCTAGCACCCACCAGCACTTGGCTGTTATATGAGGATCACACCCATGGTCCACATGCTGTTGAGCCATCTGCACAACCTTCACCTAAGGACACCTTCTTAAACGTCACCCCCTCCTTCTTGGGGGCACCATGCGCTGTTGAGCTTGCTTTTCCCACATCCCTGCCCCCAGGGCCACCAAGCCCTTTGCTAAAAGTGTGTTCTGTGGGCTGACCCAGGAGTCCTCCCATATAAGCAGCTTCCTCTCCATGAGGAGAGGACTTGCACTGAGTTGATGAAGATCTCAGGGAACTAACTACCTGAGCAGGCTCCCAAGAGCAGTGGCAAAATGTCACCTTGGTATGTGACGCCCCAGCTCCCTTTTGGAGCAGTTCCCAATGTGACCACAAGGTGGCAGCACAGGCAGATCCCTGTTCAGGGAGATTGCAAGGGGTAGGGCACAGATCCAGGGTATGGCTTCCTGGCAAGCCTGGACCAACTGGTGGTAGTTCAGTGTCCCCAGCGTGGCATCGCATTGTGACAACCTGTGCTTGTCTCTGTCTCGGAACCCAGTGGCTATAGCTCTCCATTGATTGTCCTCATGCTGCACTGTAAGCTATTTGGGATGCCCATCTGATTCCCTCTGAGCCCAAAGAAGTTAGGAAATGAGTATTTTTTAAACTTCACAATAAATATGATCCCAGTTTTTGGGCTCCTGGGTGGCTCAGTCGGTTAAGCATCTCCCTTTGGCTCAGGTCATGATACCAGGGTCCTGGGATTCAGTCCCGCATGGTGTTGGGCTCCCTGCTCAGCGTAGAGCCTGCTTCTCCCTCTCCCTCTGCCACTTCCCCCGCTTGTGTGCTCTCTTTTATTTGCAGAAAATTATTTCAACAGAAATATCTGTGGCTCCTTCTGGTGGCATTCTCTTACCAAGAACATCCTTCCTGCTTGGAGCCAGTGTGCTAGGGACGAGTGGCGGTGAGATTTGCTGCCAGACGTCAGGTCCCTCGTCCTGGCAAGTCTCTCAGCCTGGGAAACCTAGTTTCCTCTGTGCGGAGGAAATAAAATAAAATAAAAATTAAAAAAACTAAAAATCTTAAAAAAATATGATCCCAGTTTTACAGGTGAGCAGATCAAGGACTGTGGCTTGCCCGACGTCACAGCCAGTGAGAAACATTACATTATCGTGTTACATTTTAGTACAGGAAATTTCAAATATACAAAAGAGGAGTTATAACTCAGATGGTATTCACCATCCAGCCTTAACCATTATCAACATTTTGCCACTGAGCTTCTCCTATCTTCATTTTTTTTACATGAGTATTTATAAAGCAAATTCCAAACACTGTGGCAATATAATGTAAATACTTCCGTTTGCATCTCTAAACAATCAGGGCATTTTGACCTAACCACCAGGCCATATTCTCTCCGTAACAAGTGTCAATAAACCTTAATAATACTGTTTATATTCAAATTTCCCCTCACCGTGTCCAGCTGGTTTGTCCTATCATGATCCAAACAAGGTCCACACACCATTTAATTATGTCTTTTAAGCTTTAATTGTCGAACAGTCCTACTTCCTTTCTTTTCCCCCAGCCCCTTAATTAATTAATAAACTGGGTCATTCTTCCACAGAACAGCCTACATTCTGGATTTGGCTGTTTGCCTCCCCGGCAGGTGTCACAAGACTCTGGCACAGTGTAGATGTTCGTCCAACATTATTAACACTTTCAATGCGCGCAGAGAACAGAGGCTTGGTCCTCGCAAATGTGACCTGCAGGCAGCCCTCCCCCTTGGGGGAGACCACGGGCTCCAGCCCTCCCTCTTGGCGGACGGGACTGCGGGCCAGGAGTGCCGGAGAGGAGCCGGCCCTCGCTGGAGGGACAGCCGCCAGGGGCGTTAAGAAAAGCGCCACCTCCCCTCCCAGCGCCTCGGCTTCAGGGCATGTGACCAAGCAGCAAGGCCTCTGCCAGATCAACGAAAACGTCTGGATGTCTGAGCTCTAGCTGTGTCCCCAGAGCATTCCTAGGTGCTGTTCTCATCGTCACGATTTTTGTTTTATTGCGACGTGCAGCTGACAGCACAGCGCGGAGACAACCAGCGTCCGCCCGTCTCTCCATCCACCCTCCAGCGTCCACGCGGGCACATCTGCCCCTGGGTTCCGGCACCCGCTTTAACAGGGCTCCCGGGCGGCGCCGGAGTCCCCCTCCGTCCCCGCCGCGGACCCGGCCCCCCAAACGGCGTCTGACAGCGCCCGGCGTCCGGGGAGCCCGCACCGCCGCAGAAGGCACGCCTGGCGCCCCGAAACCGCTCACAGAGCGAAGGCCGGCGGAAGCGCCGAAGGGTCGGTCCGACGCGAGTCTCGCGGGCCGAGCGCCGCACTTCCGGCGGCCCCGCCCCCCACGCTCCTTCCCCATTGGTTCAACCCTGGACCGCGCCCCGCCCGCGAGCGTCTCCTCCCACGGTTCCCTTCACCTTTCACCTCCTCACTTTCTGAGGCTCCGGAAGCCTCAGACCTCGCCCACCGGGAGGGGAAGCGCGGGGGTGGGGTGGCGAGAGAGTGCTCTGAAGCGGCCCACAATTATTGGTTACTACTGTCTGTCCATCAGAGGAGAAGCGGTTACGGATTGGCTGAAAGGAAGTGGTTGGGCGGGGAAGGAAGCACAGAGTCTGCGCGAGTAGCCACGCGCCCCGAGGGGGCGGGCCAGCGGCCTCCGCGCATGCCCGGTGCGTGCGCAGTGCCGGCGGCGGCGACGGCGACAGTCATGGCGGCTCGGTGCGTGAGGCTGGCGCGGAACAGTCTCCCAGCTTTGGCGCTGTCTCTCAGGTAAGGGGCGCCCGGCTGCCCGTGGCTGAAGAAGGACGCTATCCTCAGGGCGGCTCCTACTCGGGCCGAGGCCGCGCCGGGAGCCCTGCGCGGCTCCGGCCTGGGAGAGGGGCGTCGTGGGTCCCGCGGTTCGCCGACGCGGCGCGCGGACCTCCCGCCCGGGGCCTGCCCCTCGGCCGGGGCTGACAGACCCCGCGTGCCGGCCCCACGCGCGCTCGCGCCCGGGCTC
>NC_138370.1:174760377-174794979 GCF_054177405.1 Leptonychotes weddellii | reverse complement strand
TGCTGACTCCTTATGTGTAACTCTTATCTATCCTTCAGAGCCCCTCTATACAAAGCCATTCATGGTCTTCCACTTTTCCAAAGCTAGAAACATTCTACTCTGAGCCTCCTAAAGCATGATTCCTCTTTTATCACTTTTAAACCCAAAATTATAATACTTTGTCTGTAGATACCTTTTTTGACAGTAAGTACCCTAAGGGCAGGATCTCTGCCCAGTCCATCCTTGTCATCAACATCAGCACTGGACCTCACCTCTGATAGTAGCTACTCCAATATGTGGTGGGTCTAGACGACCATATCTCAGAAGGAGGTGTTTGGAATGGAAAGAAGAGGTTAGTTCTGGGGCCTTGGTACATTGACCTGCTAGTTTAGACACATTACAGGAGATTTTATGTGAGTTAGCAGCCTTTGTACATAATATATTCTTTGCCTTTATTAGATCTAAGGTAAACTCTTTCTCCCTCACAGGTCAGTAGCAAATAATTTTAAATTATCTTAAATTTCTTAACTGATAGATATATCTGACTTTTAAGCAAAAAGCCCAGTCTTAATTCACAGTGTCGGGGACTTGTTTTAGACCATCTCCTCGACTGCTCTGCACAGCCACGAAACAGAAGAACAGCGGCCGGAACCTGGAAGAGGACGTGGGTCAGAACGAACAGAAGACAGATACCCCCTCTCCAGAGAAGATACTCATGGACGAGAAGGTCAAGCTAGAGGAGCAGCTAAAGGAGACTGTGGTAAGGTCACGCAGGCTCTCGTGGGGAAGTGTGATCTGCTGAACTCAGGTGAGGTTCTTCAGAGGACCTCTGGCCAGATGAGTTGGGTCATTTGTCTGAGAACTGCGGTCGGGTCCTGCAGCAAGTTCCTGCTGAAGAAGGGACTAGAACGCAAATCCTCTGTGGCTCTGGTTCTGTCATGAGAATCTTCTTCACACGCTGCATAGATGATATTGAATTAAGACTTGAGGTGGTCCTTACAAGTGAAGCACATTCACTGCAGTCCTTAAGCTGGGTCTTACGGAAAGCCAAGTGTTGGGACCAGAGGTGTGGTTATGTGGAAGTCTTCATAAGGAGGGAGGGGTGTAGTGAACCAGTTAGAAGGACAGGTTATTACTCCACGTGAAAAGGCACAGGTGGCACAAATCAGGTTCTTTAGGGATTTGAAAATAAACAATTTATGCTGGTCTTTTCTAACCACCTTATTTATATTAATCCTCCTAACACCCTGTGAGTCAACGGTTAGAGCCCTGGTTACAGACGAGGAAACTGAGGCACAGCCCAGGTTTGAGCCTCAGGAGCCATGTTCTAAACCACTACACTAGAATCACCTGTAACTGGAGGACAGAGGCCCCAGAGCTAGAAGTGCTCAGGAGATGAGTGGCGTAACAGGAAAATTGGTGGGAAATGGAGAGGGCGCCAGCAATCGGTGATTGTTACCCAGTCAAGTGTTGGGACGGGGCCACTGGGCAGCAGTCAAAACACCAGAGGTTCACGGATGGGGTTTTCTCTCCTCAGTGGGCTGGCGGTTCTCCTAAACCTCTCCTGGAACTGTGGGCTCTGGGTGCGTCTGCCCCAACCAGCGTTCTAGGACTCCCTGAAGTTGGAAATTCTGTGGGAGTGAGTGGTCCGTCCTTGAGGGGCGATGAGACCGTCAGAACCATGAGAGTTTTTCCTCATCCTTGTCCAGCTGCTCACTGGGGGCTACACAGATACATGACCCCTTGATCTCTTAATCGTTGGAAACAGTGACACGGATGTAACTTCTTTCCACCCAGTAAGCTCTGCTGCCTGTGCTCTAAAATGTCAGACGTAACACATGTTACTTGGACTTGGAATTTGTTCATATCAGATTTGCTTTCTTACGAATTTGTTCCTTGCTTTACTCATGTACGTTTCCTCTTTACCGCCCCCCCTTTTTTGTTAGGAAAAATATAAGCGAGCTTTGGCAGACACCGAGAACTTGAGGCAGAGGAGCCAGAAATTGGTGGAGGAGGCAAAATTATATGGTAACGGTAGACACTATCTGATACTGATCCTAGAAAAATAAAGGGCGGGGAAGGTGGGGGGGGTGGCAGTGTGAGTGTGGAACGGCGGGGTCAGCCAGGGTGAGGAGGTGGGGAGGCCGCTGGGTGCGTTCCCTCCAGTGGAGAGGAGTCTGCAAGGAGAAGTCGCAGCTGGGACCCGCATTTAGAACTGCAAGTGTGACTCCTTTGGTGAGGAGTGTGTGTGTTGCTCTTCCCCAGGCGGACCTCGGTTAACCTGAGGCCGTCTGAGCCTGCACATAGTTCCCGCAGGTCAGCCTCCCGGATGGGCATTTCCGTAGCTAGCTCAGCATTCACACACGTGAAAGTCTAAGATGCTGTCTGCACCGTCAGCATTTGGATATCTTTATCGCTGTCCTTCCCATTTTACATTTGAGATCATTGAGGCTTAAATGACTGGCACTTATCACGAAGCTGGGAAGTTGCGGTGGCCATGCTGAGGCCGGTGCCCCCCGACGCCACGCTCATGCCCCCCAGTGTCCACTAAACGTCAGGTACAGTTTGAGTACTCGCAGAACCTTCTGTACAGCCCCGCGGGCGCCATTCCCCCGCGTTCTGGAAGAGCCTCTTAAGGCTCACGGTGAGACCACAGCTACTTCGCCTGAGGACAGATGGCAGGTGCACGGCCAAGTAGAAACCGAGATCCAATCTTGTGCTGCCACAGGCAGCAGATTCTGCTTGAAATCTGCTTATTCCTGGCCTCCGCATGTCGGGGTCCTCAGGGATTGGGGTTAGGCTTCCCCTCCTCTCGCCAGGTTGCCCCGGCGACTTGCGCACGCACAGGTTCTTGTGGCTCAGACACTTCTGAGTTCCAGTCCTGTGTGTCCTGTCGTTTCCCCAGTGTCTGCACCTGATGCCTCATGGGTATTTCGAATTTCATTTTCCCTTTATCTGTGCTGTTCTTCCTCATTTTAGTAAATGATACTGTGATCTTTCCTGGTGCTTATTTAGGGCAGGAATCTGAAGTTCTCTTTTCCCATCCCCATGTTCCCCCTGGCCCTTGAGCGCTGAGCAGCTGGCCTCCTGTCCATCCACTCTGCCCTGATCCCAGCCCTGGCAGCGCCATGCCCCAGGCAAAGCGATTTTAAAATACAGCCATTCCTTGCTTTACCGTGTTTCACGGATGATGCGGTTTTTAGATTGAAGGTTCGTGGCAACCCTGCATTGAGCAAGCATTTTTCCACCAGCATCTGCTCACTTTGTGGCTCTCTTACATTCCAGTGATTCTCACAATAGTTTCAATGCTTCGTTATTATTGTATTTGTTATGGTCTACGGTCACACCTCACTGAAAGCTGAAACGACGGTTAGCATTTTTTAGCAAAATGTATTTGTTAAGGTTTGTGTGTGTTTTTTATACATAATACTATTGCACACTTCATAGACTACAGCGTAAACATAACTTTTATATGCACTGAGACACCAGAAAGCGCATTTGACTCCCTTTACTGGGCTCTTTGCCTTGTTGGGGTGTCTGCAGCTAGAACTGCAGTATCTCTGCCCCGTGCCTGGACAGTGTGACCACGCCATCCACCCATTCGGCTGCCCCGTCTGGAACCTTCAGCTTCTCTGGGTCTGCCTCTTCCCTGTGCACTGGGCGCCCTTCGGTCCTCGAATGTTTGGATAACTCTTCAGGCCTTGGTTCACAGACCTCTCCAGGCTCTCCAGTCTAAACGAAGTCCCTTAGCATAAGCTTTGCTCAGCACCGAGAAACGCTCCTTCGTGGAGGTGGGATTTGTGATTGTGTTTGTCACTCGTGTGCTTATCTGACGTTTGTCTCGGACCATACACTCCGTGAGGACAGACCATCGCCCAAGATTTGGCACAAGCTTAATCCATGGTAGACGCCCATGTTCTTATCAGATAGGTAGGAAGTTTATTATTTCATTTTCCAGGAGGGGGGGAAAGTATTGCGACAAGAAGTCACCCACGGGCGCTGCCTCCAGCAGAGCCGAGCGGGGCTGGTGCCCTTGTGTCCGGTCAGGGCCTGGGTGGAAGCAGATGCCCACCGGGGCGCTGCGGTCACCCCTGACTTCCAGTCAGCATCTGAAGCATTTTCTTGAAACCACAAACAATCTGATGTAATACACTGCCTTGAATTTGGAGGGACTTTTTTCTACCTGATTTCTTTTGTTCGATTAGGGTTAAGGCTTGGGTGTGTCTTGGGAACTCTGACCCCACGGTGCTGGCAGAGCAGCTGCCCCTTCCCCACAGAACGGCCGTGGGGGCGGGGTTCCTTAGCGGGGGGCAGGACTGATGGGGAGATGCTTCTGCGCGTTGGGAACTGTTTGTCTTCATGCCTAATTAGCTCTCATCTAAACCCAGAAGTTTTTTTGGGTTTTGGTGTTTTTTGTGTGTGTGTGTTTTTGTTTTGATTTTGTTTTTATTTTTTAACACACGATTGAAATTTGAAGACAAGTGAATAGTTTGAAAGGTTATCGTTCAGGAGTTTGTGTGAGAGGTCGGCGGGGTCACAGCTCTCGGGTGCCCCGCCGGCGGTGGGACTGCAGATGACGGTGTCCTTCCCTTCGTTTAGGCATCCAGGGCTTCTGTAAGGACTTGCTGGAGGTCGCGGACATCTTGGAGAAGGCGACGCAGAGTGTCCCAAAGGAGGAGGTTAAAGACGACAATCCTCACCTGAAGAACCTCTACGAGGGGCTTGTAATGACTGAGGTCCAGATCCAGAAGGTGTTCACGAAGCACGGCTTGCTGCGGCTGAACCCCGTGGGGGCCAGGTTCGACCCCTACGAGCACGAGGCCCTGTTCCACGCGCCGGTGGAGGGGCAGGAGCCCGGCACGGTGGCGCTGGTCAGCAAAGTGGGGTATAAGCTGCATGGGCGCACCCTGAGGCCCGCCCTGGTGGGGGTGGTGAAGGAGGCTTAGCGGCCTCGAGGGCTCCTGCGGGCTCTTTGTAGTCACTTGCTGTAACTTGAGAGGCTGGTTCATCTTCTCTATGAATATTTCTGACCCTTCCCCAATCCTTGTTGGAAAGCTTTAGTAACCAGTGCCTGAACAGAAAATTAAGCCGGTTGCGCAGATGCGTGAATGAATTGAAGTGGGGAGTCTGTTCGTTGATTTTTAATATACCTTTAATCGCTCCACACGCTTAGAGAACAGGCCAGCGGGACACGACTGGACCCTAGAGGGTCATGAATCACGCTCTAGCTGCTCAAAGCCTGGCGACGTCCAAGTGCCATAAATGAGTCCGATGGCTTCGGGAACCCCACTGTTGGGCTGGCTGGCCACCCAGCCTCGCCGGGCCCTCCGGCACACTGTGGCACACGGGGTCCTGGGTGCTCAGCCCGTACCTTCATCCAGTGGAGGGAGGGCGAGAGCGAGCTGCTCAGAGAAGTTTCCCCATGCCCTCGCTGAAGAACATACATGAGTTCATTTATAATCGTCACCGTCTAGCTTCGAAAATGCCCAGCTTCCGGCTTCCTTCTGCAGATTGGAAGTGAGCACACACACCTGAACAGATCTCACCACCTTATTTTGCCAGTTACTGAATTTGACAAAATCAGTCACTTTTGCCCCGTTGTTCATCTGTTTGTAGAAATGTTCAGATCTCTCTCAGCTAGTTACTGATGACTTGAATGTATCCCCAGTGAGATGGACTTGCTCAAAATCCAAAAATTGCATGCTTGGTACATTTTAAATATTAATGTTGAATTTTTAAATTTTATTTAAGAGGATTAAAGCCCTAATATGTTTATTTTCCTACTTTTTGGAAACTATTTTGTGTACTTCGGTGGAGGAGATCCACCTACACTAAGCATGACTTAGCTTTGCCGCTCTCGGCTCAAATTCTGAAGCCGTGGGCTTGACGCTTAGACACGCCACACACATTAGCTTCCGTGTGGGAAGGGAGAGCAGGAGGAACCGGGCCTCTACTGGGGGCAGACGGCCCCGGGGAGGGGACCAGGGAGGGCCTGCACACACCAGGAGCCCGGCAGGATCACCCACGGTCTGCGCCGCACCACACCGCAGGCCCCTCCGTCCTCATTCACACTGGGGGTCGAGCGAGGGAGCGGTTACAAACCAGAGAAAACCCAGCCTTCCGCCATCTGCTGCAGAGAGGGGTTTCTAGAATTGAAGGTCGACACTGTTAAATTCGTTTATGGCAGAAAAAAGGTGGGGCAGTTTACTTTGCTTGTCATTTTCAAAGATGTAGGTAGTGTTCCCATAATTAAAAATTTAATTTATACTGTTTCAAAGTATTTTCCTCTTTTCCACGAAGCAGTCTTAAGTTGCTTGGTCAGAAACTTGCCCAGAACCTCAGGCAGCGCAGCGCACGGAGAAAACCCACAGGCGTCCGAGCTCTGCGAGGATCTCGCCTCACCTTCTGGAATTCCTCTAAACCCAAAGCTGCGTGCGTCATTTTCAAACGAACTTCTCCCCGTGTGTGCAGCCCCTCCCTCGGCAGCTGGGGCACGACCGCTGGGGGGCTGCACCGTGGGTTCCCATCACCCCGCGGTGCCGCTGATAGGGAAACGCCCCTCCGCGCTGGAGGTGAGGTCTGCGGACTGCACCCCCGTCCTCCCGTGCGGAGCCGTCTGCCCACGAGGGGCCTTCGTGGCCGGGATCAGAGTAAGTGCGTGCTCCCCGGGGCGGTCTGCCGCTGGCGGGGAAGGAGGCCTGGTGCGAAGGGGCTTCTGTGTCACGGCCAGTTTAACTCCTGCTTGCGAGGAGGAACGGGTTTGACGCCAGGCGCGAGCTCAGACGGGTCTCGCGCACGCTGTCCCCGACCGGGCGCGCCCACGCAGCAGTGACACCGCTTTGCTCCCCACTTGCTGAATGTGTAAAAAAATAAAAATTGTAGAGTTCCGGTTTTTACACATCCTTGGCACGTGGGCCATCCAGAGAGCATTATTTGGAATGGCTGAATTAACTAACTTTTTGGACTCAAAGTCCGTTTCAATTTGGTAAAACCCTGACTTCAGGGGATGAGGGGAACGAATTTTACATACAGAAGCTTAAGGGCCCTGAGCTGGCGGCCGCGTAAGGCCCGACGGGCCGCACAGCCGGCGGGGACGGGGTAAGAGGCGACCAGTGATGAAGGTACCTCTTCCTCGGGACAACCTGTCAGTGCTTTAACATCAGTTAACACGTTCACGGTTCTAAAACAGCCAAGCCTAAATGGATTGTTCACACCACTAAAGAAGATCCACATACTGAAAACCTACTTAAGCACACTGTTCACTGGACGGCCCTCGGCTGGCCTGGGCCACACGCTGACCGGGATCTTTTGCTTCTCCAGCTTAAGTCTGGCAGCCATTTCATACAAAAATACCAAATTGAGAACCTCACCAAACCAGGAACCTGACACACGGAATGAGTGAAGGCCAAAGGTGGGAGGAGCTGTAGCCTGCGCTCGGGAGGCCCGGATGGTGACACGGTTTCCGAGCATCCAGGGCGGGGCAGGGCCTGAGGGTCTGCAGTTCTAGCCGGTTCCCAGGGCAGAGAAGCCGCTGGTCCAGGAAGCGCAGGGGAGAGGCGCCATCCCCATCACGGCTCAGTCACCGCAGTGAGCCTCCAGGGAGCACGACGTGCGCAGGGGGCCTCGTGAGCACCACCCCTGCTCGCTGCGTCTTCCTAGGGCCTAGGGGTCCCGGGTGTGGCCAACAGGGAGCACTACCTGCCAGCACGCGACGTACTTCACAACTAAAGGCACGTACAATATATTTGAAAGGTTTTATTTAATGCTGAAAAATTTACCCTGGGGGACAGAAGAATGTAAAAAGAAAGGAAAAGGCACCATAATTAAGTCCTTGGAAATGATGAGGGTCTTTTTTTCTTTCGTCTTTCAAATAGCTTCACTTTAATGTAACTTCAAGCCCTAGCATTCTGGGAGGTAAACAGTCTCTTGGTAGCTATGGAGGGGCAGGAGAGGCAGGATGGGCTCCAGGAAGAATGGAGGGCTGGGGTCTACAGTCACCCCGACTCTAAAGCAGGGCCTTAGACAGGAGAACCAACCCTGAGCAGCAGGAAGACAAATGACTGACTCAAGTTCCAGGAGGAAGGTACCGTGTCCATCCACGGAAGCGGGGCACCTGCAGACAGCAGGGCTGGGCACAAGCTGAGCGGCCCAAGACGGGGACCCAGAGAAGCCATGCAGGGCCTCGCCCCGGAGGCCCCCTCCTGCGCTGCAGGAGCCTGCTGCGCGAGCAGCCCAGTCCAGCTCTGGTCCGCAGAGTGCTGGGCACCACCGGAAGACGCTTAGCCAGGCCAGCACGGTCAAGGTCAGGGTTGCAGTGGAAAAGGTCATTGCAACCGCCATGAAATCCTGGAGGACATGGACTCCAGAACTCAGAGCCCTCCTCCAATTTCTAAAACGAGTTCTTCCCAGTCAAATGGGGTGCTCGGTACTGCAAGTCCTAAGGGTGGCAAGCAGCAGCCCCCTGGAAGACTGGCTCTGAGTCCTGGCGCCCATGCCAGTCCTGCCAGCGCCCCCGGAGCCCCCCTCCACACACCAGGGAGCCTGCCCGCCTGAGCCCGCAGGCTCCGCCCCTGGTAAGTGAGGCAAGGGGTGGTTTCCGGGCTCGGCATCGGCAGGCTCCGACTGCCCGCTGCCAGGAGTCAAGGGGAAGCTCGCTTGGACACTGTGTTCCACCCGACCCTTCCTCTGAGGCTCCCGGGGAAACACCCCGCGGTTCTCCAGCCCCGCTGCCCACCTGCCCCGCCCCGGCCCCCACCTAAAGTGCCGCGTGCTGGGGCTGTGCTGGGGTGTCCGTGGGGGTGGCAGTGGGCCCCCCGAGGGCGTCCCCGGCGGCCAGCCAGAGGTCACGTCACAGGGTCAAGCTGGTGGCTGGCGGGCCCAGCAGAAAGCTGCTCCTCTTACCCACAGCCCAAGAGTCGCGTACCAAAGGGAAGACACAAAAGGAAATGGCCCAATCTCATAATGTTCCCCAAACTGAACACGTAAAGGCAAATCGTCATCTTAAGGTATGACTTTAGGACTAAGTTAAAATATACATATATCGGCTTCCCCCATGATCCGACATAAAATCGTTACTATTGCTGCTTTTTCAGAGGACCATGAAAAGAATTGATAGCCTAAAAGAAAGGAACTCAATTTGTTTAAAAAAGAGCAACAACGGGGCGGCGGGGGGAGGGGGAGGAAGCATCTCCTGCCCCTCCCTCACCCCAAGTCCTTGGGGCTCGCCGGCCAGCGCCCCGAGCCCGGCGCCCGCCCGCAAAGCCGCGCGCTTTCAGGACGCATCCCTGGATATCCACCCGCTCTCCGTGAGGAAATTTAAAATCCTTTTCTTTAGGACTTTGTCCAAGTAACTAGGAAGGCGGCTTTTGGAGGGGATCCCCTGCCGCTTCTGCAGGTGGTCTTTGATGATGATGGTCTTCACGGTCACGTAGCGCGCGGGGCTCAGGTTCAAGGAGCTGCAGAGCACCTTCTCGCGGTCCGACAGCAGCTCGAAGCCCGGCAGGTGCTCGATGGCCGCGAACTCGCCGTCCTTGCCGTCCTCCTTGCCCCTCTTGGCGCCGGCCGCGCTCTTGTTCTCCTTCCTCTTCTCGCGCTTGTGCCGCGCCGCCTCGTACTCGGCCGACTCCTCGAGCTTGGTGATGCCGTTGCGCCGGTAGCGCTGCAGCTCGCGGATCTTGGCCCGCAGCATCTTCTCCTTGTGCATGCCCTCGAACAGGTCGTCGAACTCCTTGCACGACATGAACTGGTAGAGCGGCCGCAGCTTCAGCCGCAGCTCCTTCTCCTCCTTGGTGACCTTGCGCTTGGCCGGCCGCTCCTTGTCCTTCTTGTCCTTGCCCAGGAAGGCGGGCACCAGGTTGTAGTCGCGCGCGATGTTCTTGCGCCGCTGCCGCTCCCTGAGCTTGCGGACGTACATGTCCACGTGCGCGCGCTTCAGCTCGATCTCCACGTCCTCGTCGTCGTAGTTGACCGAGAGCCCGCTGATGAGCGTCTCGGCGTCCTGGTCGTACTCGATCTCATAGTCGTCACGCAGCGGCATGTAGCCCAGCTGCTGCTGCTCGGCCACCGAGATGTCTAGGGGAGGCAAGGGGGTGGTGAGGCTGGGGGACAGGGGCCCTCCGCCGGGGCACGTGTGGTCGGTCACCCGGTTGGGGATGGTGTCGGGGATGCAGGCTCTCCCCAGGTTTCCGTGGATGTACATGCTTACGTAATGCTCCATCACCTCCTGCGGCGTGCGGGAAGCTCCGACGTGAGCAGCCATGTCTTCCTACAACGACAGGGGTCACAGGTTACTCCGAAAGTCAGCCTCACGCTCGGGGGCGCGCGCCGCTCGCCAAGGTCGGCCTGGACCGCTTCTAGTCCTCGGCATCCCCCCTCCCAAAGGGCACCGGACGGCGCGTTCTTCGGAGCCGGGCTCACCCGGTGGTTGTGGACACTAGACGGGACCGGCGGGGATGATCCGGGGAGGTGCCGCCTGCCCCACCGCAAAGCCTGCACTCAGGCGGGGGGGGGGGGGGGGGGGGGGCGGCACAGACCACCCCCGCTGCCCCGCCTCTTCCCAGGGCCAAGGGCTCCCACCCTCAGCTCCCGACACAGGAGGGACCCTGTTGGACCACGCTGCCTGCCTCCAGGAACCGAAAGGGACACAGCCCCTGGGGGTGTAGGGGGGCGGCAGCCTGTCCCCTTCCCAGGTGATGGGACAGAGGACCATGAGTGCCTTTTAAAGCGGCGGGGGCCGTCACCGATGACAGCCTCCACGGGTAGGTAGCTAACGTCTGCCGCGGGCTGCAAGCGCGCGCTCCTACAGAAGGTGACCCATGAACACAAGGATTATTAACGAGAGGAAATTATACAACTCCCCCAATCTTTTCCTTCTGCCAAGAGGCCTCTTCCTCAGTCAACCGCTAAAGCCACTCCACAGAGTAGCTGCCCAAAATGCGCACTCATTCACCGGCAGCCGCTCAGCCCCCTGCCTCCAGCCCCCACTCCCCCTGCACTTGGCTCTGCTGGCCGCTGGGGCGCCACGCCAGCCACTCTGCGCCCTCGCCCGCTCACCCCCGCAAGATCAGCTTGGTCTCTGCACCCCCAAAGGTCAAACTGGATTCCAGAAAACCAGCCAGTCCACTGGGGCTGCGGACTGAGGACACACAGGGCACCAAGGGAGGGAAGCGCTCCTGCGGCCTGGCCTCAGGCACTCCTCCCCAGGGCACTGAGCGCTGAGGGCGGGGCTCCGAGGCGGGGGACAGGGCAATGCTGGGGCCTAACGAGGGGGGGGGAGAGGACCGCTTCTGAGAACCAGAAGATTAGAGCAAACACCAGATTCTGGTCTTACGGGGAAGAACTGCGTACGTGATTAACTTCTTTAAACCATTACTATTTGCATCAAATCTGTTCATTATATTTTCCCAGGGAGCATCTGCCCCCTCCTACCCAAAAAGAAACCCCAAAAACACACCGTGTTACAACCATCCCCAGCATCTACGGCCACTGTGTGACCCAAGCTGGTCACTTCCCATCTCTGGGCCTCGGGTTCTTACCAGTAGGGAGACAGGAGTAAGGAGACAGCCCTACCACGCACCCCACACTTGCTGCGAACACTATGGACAGAGAATGCGCAGAGGCTTCGTGCACACGAGGGGCCCAGCTCAGGTCCCGCTCAGAGGGGCGAGCAGGCCGGTGGGCATTCTTCCACCCTGATGAGCTACACTGGACCACCATCCCTGACACCTGCCCGTTCAGGAGGAAAGGACATCCTCATGAGGGTGTCCAGAGAGCGGAAATGCCCACATGCGCCCGGTCTGAGCTTCCAGGGCCCAGCCACGCGGTCAGAGGTATGGCCAAGCCCGGCCCAGGGGCTTCTCCACCCCTCACCACAGCCTGCAGCCATACAAAGTTCAGAGTCAAGTGTCCAGGGAGCCTCCCGTGTGAGGGACCTGAGGTGCCCCTTCACCAGAGGCTCGGCGGGGCTGGGCTGCACATCCAGGCTTGCTTGGTTAGGAAGCCGGGCCCCAGGCCTGGCCCCCCCGCCCTGGCCCCACGAGAAAACCTGCAGAGCGGGCTGCCCAGCGAGTGGGCAGAAGCACCAGGTGCCCCCCCAACAAAAGTCCGCTGACCCTGAACCTCAGCAACCTGCCTTTCAAAAATGACTGGATGCTCAGAGCGCCACATTTCGGAGAAAACTGAAATCCTGAAAAACAGAAGGATTCTGAGAAGTGAAGTCAAGTTGGTATCTGGCCAGACCAAGGTGTGTTATCGGTTGGAGGTTCTCGCCATCAACTTTGACAGTGAGGGAGCGAGCGCAGGCGACAGAAACCGCCGGGGGCCTCAGCGCCGTGGGCCAGAGCAGGGACGCCTGGGCCCGCCCGCCCCCAGCAAGTGTTCCCGCTCACAGGCCAGGCAGCGAGCAGCACGGCCCAGAAGCGAGTACACGCTGCTGCCGTCGTGCAAAGGGCTGGAAGACGGGCGCTGTCTGCTGGGCTACATCAGGACACCAGGGGCCAGCCAGGGCGGCCGCGCTGAGCAGAAGGGGCCACTGCACCGGACACCCGCTTACGGCCTGTCCTCATCCTCAAGAATATTGTGTCCAGTTCTAAGTCATAAGGAGAAATCCCCCAACGGGAGGAAGTGTCAGAAGAGCGACCCCGTCCCACGCTGCTCACAGCGGCAGGCCCGGCACCAGAGCATGGCAACGTTCCACAAAGTAGCAGCCAGCAGCCCTTCAGCGTGTCAGTCACGAGACAGAGAACTGTGACTGGAAGAGACATGTCAGCGACATCACTGGGGTTTCCTGGCTGGGACCCCGGGCCGGTCTGTGCACGAGGGAAGGGCTCTGAATCCACGTCAGCATCCTGCTTTCTGGAACCACGTCGTACCTCTGCAAGACGCTAACACTTCAGGAGGCTTATGGGATGAACATATACGGGAACTCTGCATACTATTTTTTCACTTTTTTGGGTAAATTGAAAATAAAAGTTATTTTTAAAAAATAAATTCTTTTTTTTTAGAGAGAGAGGGAGAGTGTGGTGGGGGAGGGGCAGAGGGGGAGAGAGAGAGAGAATCTCAAGCCAACTCCACGCTGAGCGTAGAGCCCGACACGGGGCTCGATCTCACAACCCAGAGACCATGACAACCTGAGCCGAAATCAAGAGCTGGACACTTCATGGACTGAGCCCAGCGAGGTGCCCCTAAAAAGTAACGTTAAATTCTGCCTCATAATTCTCTATTTAGAGGTCTAAGATCGACATCCAAATATCAGAAAAGAAAACAGAGTACTCAGAAGAGGACTCTTCTGTCCCATGGACAAGCTCCCTGGCGTGGAGGGTGCGGCGTGGCTCCATGGTCACAGGCAGGTGGCAAGGGCAATGTCCTGCTCCACAAACATCCACCCCCCCAGGGCCACACGGGTGCAGGCTGGCCAGCCGTGCGCTGGCACTTTGGTTGCCCAGACCCTCTTCACATAAAAAGGCGGACTCTGGCTCTCGCATGGACCCAGGTTATGAGTATTTATGAAGCCATGAATCAAATCAGAGTGGCCAGCGCCTCGTCACCGGGAGCCCAGGAGTCTCTGTCATCAATCCACCTTACCCACTGCCCGATGACAGCTGCAAGGCCACGGCCAGGACAGACACCGGCCAGCAGCTGCCGCTGAAGGAGAATCGCCCCCAGGCCACTGTGTTCATCTCAGGACCGTTGAGAAAGGCCCAGGAAAACACCAAAACCCTAATTGCTCAAAGACTCGGGAAGAGAGGAAGATCACGATGGAACGGTCTGAACAAGAGCGACGACACAGCTCTGGTTCTAACAAGAATCCACAGAAGAATGACAGGGAGGAACATACCTTAAAAGATGATTAAAAATAGCAAGAGCTGCAGAACCCCACCACATGCCCGCATCCTGCCCGCACACCCTGTCTTCTCCCATCTGCACGCGTCAGCAGTCACGCGAGACCTGCCTGCCTCCCGCAAGGGGCCCAAGTGTCTTGTCACAGCCCCAGAGTCACATATGACAGCAGCAGAGCACGTGCTCAAGGTCAAAGTTTCTGCTTAATCTAGATGATGGATGGACGGATGGACAGACACACGCATGGATGGGCAAACAGAAGGGTGGGCAGGCAGAAGCAACAAAAGTGGGTTTGGGGGGACAGATGTGGAGAGACAAGGACAACTCAGGGGCAACTACAACTACGCAAGGACCACAACCGTATCCTGCAGCTGGTTTTCCCCGACACACAGCGGCACTCGGGTGAGTAGCCCACAGTCTGAAGAGACAGAATTCCAGGTTCTGGTCCTTTAGCCTCCCGCCCCTGGAAAAAGATAAGGATAGGTATGCTGCTTCCTTAGAGTCCTCAGAGAAATGAAGGAAAACACGCCTCTAGGACACTGAACGGGCTGTCAAGTCTACTGTCCAAGGTCACTAGACTCCCACCAGGACACTGGCTCTCCGGGACAGGAAGTGAGCATCCCAGTGAGTCAGGACTCCACAGCCTTTTCTGGCTGGTCTGGTCTCCTTCCGGCCTTTCCATGGCTCACTGGAGCGGCCTCCAGCACCTGAGCAAGGACGGGAAGGGGAGGGCAGTGCAGAGAAATCACCGGCAATGTGTCGGCCGGCTCCCCCCTTGGTGCCATGGCCTGCGCGCACCCGCAGCCGCCCCCCCATCCCCTCTGGAGCCTGTGGTAGCCCCCCCGGGCTGGGTGCAGGCCCCCCACACCCAGGTCATCCCCTCTGGAGGCCTGTGGTAACCCCCCCACCCTGGGCAGGGTGCAGGTTCTGGCTCAACCACCCGTGGCCTGGGTTCTTATCCTCTCACCTTCTGCTTCTGGGCCTGTAATCCCTCCCCTTCCAGGGCTTCGTCGGGAGGAAATAAAACTCATCACAGTGACAGGTATGTGCTTCTGCATGTAGCATCTGGAACCTCAGGTGACGCTCCCCCCAGGGCTTCTGTAGCAGACAGTCTCGCTCCGGAGCACTCGCCCTGTCACCAGGGGGCCTCTCGTGGGGCGGTGACACAGTGCACACCGCAGGGAGACCTCTGCAATCAAATGCTTCCTGGTCCTTTAGAAAGGCAGAGCAAGGCCAGACCACGGCCTGCACGCTCCTAGAACCACCACGCCTGTGGCTCGGCCACTCCACCTCTAACCTCTGGGGCACGTGGCTGGGGCACTGTGCTGGCCGTCTCCTCCCGAACAGAGTGACAGTCAGTCTTCGTGTACAAACCAGCTCCTCCCCAGAGCTTCCCAGAGAGCACTGAGTGCCACCTCGGCCCCTCCCCCACCAGCAGCACCCTCTCCTCCCCAGAGCTTGGGAGCCAAACTCAGAGGTGGGGCTTCCTTCTTCAAGGCAAGAAGCTTCAAAGGCACAGAAGCAGCCAGAAGGCCCAGCATGCAAACCTGTGGCGGCGCCCCGGGGGAGCAGGTTCTGCAGGCAGAGCCGCCCTGGGAGCAGAGACCCCAGGAGCAGCTGGGGACAAGGGGGCAGCCCCAGCCCCAAGCCAGCAGGAGGGAGCAAAGGCCTATACGGGGCCAGGGAAGAATGAAGAGCTGAGCGATGGGCTTTGACCAAAGGACAAGGAGGGACCGCTCAGGCCCAGAGGAAAGAGGAGGGATGAGCCTGTGCGGCGGGATGCCCACCTGTCCCTCCTGAGCTGGGGACATGCACCCACAGGGCCCAGTGTCGCCTGACCAGTCGCCGGCCCAGCCACCTGGGCCTCCTCTCCCAGCTGACCCGACGCGGCTTCGGATGTGGTTCGGGCCCGCCCACTCCAGCCTCGTTCAGTCATCCTCAGAGGGGACAGAAGAGCCGCCTGCCTCGCGGGGGCTGGAAGGACTGGGCACCCGCTGCTCTGGGGCGAACCCTGCCCCCCCCATGTGGCCCCCAGCCCACGGCTTGAGCCTCTGCCACAGACACACTGGTGGGCGGTGCCCCCTCCCACATCAGAGGCCGAGGACCAACAGCGGCTTGTCATCTGTCCTTACAGGTCACCAGCCATTTAGGGACCCTATTTTCCTTGGCCACTGCTCCTGTTCGTTGGATTTGTTCACACACAAAGTTCTGCAAGCCTCAGTTCCAGGTTCCCTGTCCTCCTCCCTCAGCTCAAGAGAACTCACCAGCTCACAGGGCTGTGACTGGCCCTCAAGGGGACGGAGCCTTTCGGGTCAGATAAGCCTGAGAGCGCGCTTCACCAAGTGCGGGACAGAAGAACGCACCTCAAAACAGTAACCAGGTGACCCTGGCCCGCCACCTCTAGGTATTGATCTAAAATGATGACAAGCGCGGACTCAGATGTTTGCACACCTATGTTCACTGCGGTGGGCTCCCAACAGCCAAAACTGGGAGCGGCCCAAGTGCCCCTGGCAGCCAGCCGGATGGACGAACGGCCAGATGGTGTTCAGCCTTAAACTAGCAGGACATGTGACACACGAGACGTGAATGAACCTCGAGAGCTAACATTAAGCTGAGTGAAATGAACTAGTCACAACAGGACAAACAGTGTAGCATTTCTGTATATGAGGTCCCAAGAATAGTCAAATTCACAGAGACGGAAAGCAGGATGGTGGGTGCCCAGGGCTGGGGACGGGGGTAAGCGGGGAGATGTTGTGTAACAGGCACAGTTTCTGTCTGTGATGATGAGAAAGTTCTGGAGATGGACGGTGGTGATGCGGCCCAACAGTGTGAACATACTTAATGTCACTGAACTGGACACTTTAAAACGGCTAAAACTGGGGGCGCCTGGCTAGCGCAGTCGGCAGAGCATGTGACTCTTAATCTCGGGGTCATGAATATAGCCCCACGGTGGGCATACAGCTCACTTTAAAAAATGGTTAAAATGATAAATATTATGTATATTTTACTACAATAAAAACTGGCATGCCTTACTCTACATCGATGGTCTGAAAGTAGGGTCCCTGGACCAGCCTCACCAGCAACACCCGAGAAGTTGTTAGAAACGCAAATTCTCGGGCGCCTGGGTGGCTCAGTTGGTTAAGCGACTGCCTCCGGCTCAGGTCATGATCCTGGAGTCCCCGGATCGAGTCCCACATCGGGCTCCCTGCTCAGCAGGGAGTCTGCTTCTCCCTCTGGCCCTCCTCCCTCTCGTGCTCTCTCTCATTCTCTCTCGCAAATAAAAAAAAGAAAGAAAGAAAGAAATGCAAATTCTCATGTGGATCCCAGACCGGATCTACTGATGCAGAGCCAGGAGTGGGGGGACTGGGCACGATCTGTGGTTTAACAAGCCTTCCAGGGTGTTCTGAAACCACTGCCCTGCAGAACCCTATTACCTCTAGCTGCTTTCTCCACCCAGGCTCCTCCCTCCCCCTCCTTATTGGCAATTAAGAACCCATTGTCAGGATGCTCAAGGGATGGGCTTACCCGTTCCCACCAACACCCTTCCAGGAGAAGTGAATGTTCCCATGGTTCCCCAACATGGCACCGTGGGCCACACCAGAACTCTATCAATACTTATTTCCAGACCTCACCCATACAGATGCCAGTTCAGGAGATCTGGGTAGCCCCTGGGATTCCGGGACTCCACAGAATCCAGGATTCTGCCCGCACTCAGTGAGGTTCTAGGCATGGAGTCAGAGGACCCAGGTCAACTTCCGGCTCTGCCACATTCCTTCACCCACCCCAGCGGTTTCCAGCACGATCTGTATCTTCTAACTCTGAACACAAGTAGCACCCACCACAAAACCGGCTGCTTCGAGGCTCTGGATACCCCTGGTGACGTAACTCCAGGTCACTGACCACCTGCCCACCCTTCCCCGCTGTCGCATTCCCAGGCATCTCCCCACCCAACCTCAAAGGCAGGGGCCCGGTGTCAGTGCCTAGATACACAGCTCGCCCCCAAACCCTCCCGGCCTCACAGCGAGCATCCCTCAGCCACGCCCGGCCCCGTTGGTCCCAGTGCCTCAGCCCCAGGACGAAAGGGAGCAATGGCGCCAGACTTCAGCAGCGGCCTCTCCCCCAGGATCTGCTGGAATCGCCCCACCCCCATGAATCCCACACAAAGCAGTGCCACCCGGAGGTGACAGATCACACGTGCCATCTGAAAAATGAGGGCGACCGGGCTCACCTTCGTCTACACAGCTGCCACTGATTCGCGTGCTGCCTCTCTCCACACCGCACCCCAGCCGGCAAAACCTAGCTCCCGCCCTCCCCTGGTCATCTCCCCACTTCCCGTCCCAGGCACGGACCGATGTGCCCCTGAAAAGCCCTACCAGGCCAGCCACACCTTTGGCCGCAGCAGTAAGCTCCCAGCCTCTGACCCGCAGTACTTAATGCTCTTACACCCAGAGCTTAAGGCCCAGACTTTGGAATCAGAAGGGCCTGCACCTGAGCCCTGGCTTTACCAAGAGAAAAGCCAAGGCATCCCGGACAAGCATCTTAAATTCTCCGAGGCGCTGTTCTGCAGCTGTAAACTACAAAGCCAGCCCCAGAGCTGTGGTGAAGGGCACGAGACGAGGTGTGCATGAAGGAGCCCCGCTCAGAACTGGAACAGGCTGCACGGGGCATGCGTGGGGCAGGTCGCTTCCGTGCACGCAGCTGGGCATCTGCTCAGAAGGGAACTGCACGTCTCGGAGCTGCAGAGAGCCTCGGGGAAAGCACGGTGAAGTCTGGTGGGCAGAGCAGGTGGCCCAAGAGCGCACAGCTAAAGAGATACCAGCGCCCGCAGCCTGGCAGCACTCCAGGTGTGGTTAGCATGCAGAATCTCTGCCTCCTCCCAGGACCCCCCACGGGTTCAGCAGGAAGAGGACCCTCAGCACCCAGGCCCAAGCCCCTCCTCCTCTGGCTTTGTCTCCTCTAACAGCTAAGATTGCTGTCTGCTTGGAGAGGAATCTGCATGTTAACAAGCTCCCCAGGTGATTCCTAGGCACACTCCAGTTCCAAAAGCACTGCTTTGGGTCAGGACGCCCCCCTTCCTGCCCCATGCTTCCTCCGACACACTCTAAGTGGCCGAGTCCTCGGGTGTCCCCCACAGTGCTGCAGAGTGGAGACCAGTGAGGAGTGCAGCTGGGAGCAGGCTCTGACATCAAACTACTCAGTTCAAAGCCGACTGCACAGGGCGGCTGGGAAGAGGTCCTAGGGAACAAACTGCCCAGCACAGTGCCTGGCACTCGGCAAAGCTCTGGGTCCACCTCAGCTATTTTTAGCAATGGCTGTGGAGATAAGCGCTCTGAGAACAGGGGGCGGGGGGGCGGGAGTCTCTTGGAGGCGCTGATATGGAAGCCGAAAGACCAGTCACGAGCCATGATCTGGAGGAAAAGCGCTCCAAGCAGTAGACATAAAAAATGATCGGTGGGGTAGCAGCTGAGATCCCTGTGGGCCATGAAATTTAATCTAAGTAGGCCTGGAAGCCACTGAAGGCTGATGGGATGTGGCATGTCTTCAAAGATCACTCTGATTATGGTGCACGGAATGGGCTGGAGGGCACAAGAATGAAGCAGAAAGACCAGCTGGGAGGCCCCAGAGGTGGTCAAAGCAAGAGATAAACACCAGCCTGGACTAAGGGTGTGACCAGTGGTTAGATTCTGAAAATATGCTGGAGATGGAGCTGCTCCTGGACTGGGCCTGCAAGAAGGACCTGAGGATGGATGCCTCTGAGTGCAGTCCGAGTCACTGAGTGAAGTGGTAGGAGAGCTGGGTCAGGGAGAGTCAAGATGTCCGTGAGATAAGCAGCGAGGAGGTCCGCCAGCAGCTCACCGAAGGCTGGAACTTAGGGAAGAGGTCCTGGCTCAGACTCAAACGGTTACAACACTTTAAGCCCCTGAAGACAGAGACGAGGCCTTTCTCCCCTGCAGAGTCCTTCAGCATTGTACAACGTGCACAGTGCAGAGGCTCGACGCACATCGATGCACTTCAAGACAAAATGAGGTTTTCAGAGGATGGTGATCACCATGTTGGCGCTTAGGTGAGAATCTGTGCAGCAGTGTGTCTCTAAGGAGTAAGGATTCCCCGGGATGCAGCATGGGTGTTAGTCCCTGAAGGCTGGCTCACTTTATGGAAAAGAAAGCAGGCCAGGTTTGGGAATAAGGGAAGAAGCCCAGGAGGAGGGGTGCACTGCTGGAGAAATGACAGCAAGATGAAATACTGGCTCAGGGAAGTAGGAGGACCTCATGTAGAAGGGTCTGGAGGGATGAGGGAGCTGGGGTCATGCCCACTCCTCCCTGCTTCTCATGATGCCTGCAGGTGGACACAAGCTCTTGGCAGAGATGGCCCAGAATCCAGCCAGAGATCTTCCCTTTCTAACACGGATGAAAGCTTCCTGTTCCCGAGCGGAAAGAGAGCTCCCCAGAGACTGTCCAGAGAAGAGCACCCACTCTCCCCCGAGCGGCCCAGCACACTATCCCGCTAACCTAAGGGAGCCCGCTCTCACCTTCTCCACTCAGCTCAGTCTCCACACAACCCTTCTGATGAGAGCAAAAGCCCAGGACAAACGCCTCCGGGTCTGTGCTCCTTTGTTCAGTACTTACCAAGCACTCCTCACACGACGTCCTGGGCCTTGCGGGGACCCCAGGATAAACAAGTCCCTGCTAGGGGACCCAGGGCACACGCCCTGACAACGGCGCAGGGCCAACCGGGCCGCGTACAAAGCAAGCGCACGGAGAAAGGAGAGCAGCCGCAGGGCGTGTGTGAAGGCTGCCTGGCCTTCACCACCACTGTGCTCCTGGCAGAACCAAGTCCTTCCTCAGGGCGCCTACTGCTCGGCCAAGTCTGCGGACCTGTCTCCGTCCAGCACCGCGACTCGGGTCCGGCGCGGTCTTGCCCAAAGCGCCTGCACTCTGCAAGCACCCGGGCAACTGCTCCTAAGGTCGGGAACAGGGCCCTGTGGTCGCCAAGCCATAGCCCAAACCCCCACCTTGCTACTTCCTGGCTATGTGCCCTTGGGCATGTCGCTCCACCTCTCTGAGCCTAACCGGCGCGCCGACCGCGCCCGCCTCCCAGCCGGCGCGGGCACGGAACGAGCAGGTGCGCGTCGTGCCGGCCGCTCACCCAGTTTCCGAAGCCGAACTGCTCGATGGCATCCAGCAGCAGCTGCTCCTCGCGGCTGGTCCAGCCGCCCTCTGCCTCGGGCCCCCACAGCGTGAAGCGCCCGCCGTCCACCAGCTGGTAGCCGTGGTAGCGGCGGTGGTGGCCGATCTCGGCGCCGGCCGAGAAGCACTCGGGGCACAGCTCGATGTCCTGGCACTCGGTGCAGCGGAAGCGCAGCGGGCTCACCTCGGCCAGGCAGTACACGCAGTACTTCTTACCGAGCTCCGCCATCTTCCCCCGCCCGCCGCCCGCGCCCGCCGCCGTCAGCGCGCCGCCGCCCGCGCCGGCCGCCGCGCTCGAGCAACCGCCGCCCGCGCCCGCCGCCACCGCGCCGCCCCGCCCAGGCGCCGCCGGAGCCGGCCAGCCGGGCCGCGTCCCGCCTCAGCACGCAGGCGCCCTCGGGCCCGGCCCGGCCGCCGCCGCCGCCGCTGCCGCCGCCGCCGCCGCCGCCGCCGGCCGCACCGCGCAGGCGCTCCGCGCGCGCCACCTCGCGGGGACCCGGCCCGCCGCGCTGCGCCTGCGCGCCCTTCGCGCCGGCCGCCCGCCCCTCCTAGCGCCTCCCGGCCACCCCGCCCCAGGCCGGGAGCCGGGAAATGGGCGGGAAGGCCGCGCGGCGCGAGCCCGCGCCCCCTTCCAATCAATGCCGCTCGTCGCCCGCTCGCAGCTTCCCATTGGTCAGTTCTCTCCGGAGGCGGGGAGAAGGGGGCCGGGCGTCTGCCTTCCTCTTGGCCAATCGCCGGGCCCACCGCGCGCGCCCCTGGTTGCCCCTGGAAACCCAACAGCCGGCGTCTCGGATCCGCCGCACCCGCCGACCTGGAGGGAGATGGACCGCAGCTCCGAGCACCGTGGGGACCCCGGGGGGGAAGACGGAGATGTGGCTAACCTGTCCCCCAAGCTGTCCGGGATCAAGGCCACCTCTGGCCCCCACTCCCCGGCCGAACCGCCGGAGCCGGAGCCGGGGACCGTAGAGGCTTCGGAGGGAGGCGCCGCCGAGGACGAGCCCGCCGAGCCCCGGGAAGGGCCGGCGGCCACGGAGGCTGTGGACCAGGCGGCACCCGGGGAGCCGGAGCCGCCGGCCGAGGCTGAGACTGAGCCGGAACCCGGGGAGCCGGCCGACGCTGGGCCTGAGGAGACAGCCCAGCCGGGGCCCGAAGGCGGGTCCGCGGAACCGGAGGAGAGGGCGGAGGAGGAGAGGGAGGAGGCGCAGGAGGAGGAGGAGGGGGAGGAGTCGGAGGAGTCGGAGGAGGGAGAGGAGGCCGCGGCAGCGGCGGTCAAGGGGAGGAGGAAGAAAGCCCCCTCAGCGGTCTCTGTGCCGCTGTCCACCACCGGCCAGGAGAAAGCTGCGCCAACCCGGGAGGCTGAGCAGGAGGACGGGGAGAAGGAGAAGGAGAGCGAGGAAATCAAGGAGAGGGGTGTGCAAGGAAGCCCGGTGAAAAGCAAGGAAAAGGAGGAAGGTGAGAGACTGGACGAGGGGGAGGATGAATGGACCGAGGAAATGAAGAAGCTGCAGGAGCACCAGCTGCGCGCTGAGCTCCTGGAACAGTACCAGTCGCTGGTGGTGGAGCGCAGCAACTACCAGCGTTACAACATCTACCTGCAGCACAAGATCTCCGAGGCGCTGCGCAAGAAGAAGGGCCTGGATGCCACCGAGGTGCCCGACAAGGGCATGGAGCCCGAGGCCCCAGAGAAAGAGCAAGCATACCTCCGCCATCTGGCCTTGCTGGAGGAGCTGAGGAAGCAACAGGCAGACGACCTGGACTGGTATCACCAGGAGCTGAACCAGCTGAAGAAGCAGTGCAAGGAGGTGCTCTCCAGCGTGGAGAAGGAATGGACAAGCTTCCAGGCGCTCAAGAAGCAGGTGGTGATGCAGGCCATGGGCAGCTGTCAGATGCGCGGCGGTCGCCAGGCTGCACTGCGAGAGGTGGAGCAGATCCAGGCGCTGGAGGAGAAGAAGGAGAAGGAGATGAGTGCCGTGAGGCTTGAGAACGTGCAGCTAAAGCAGAGCTTGGTGCATTTTGAAACACGGATGAGGGCCCAGGAGGACCTGACGGAGGGGCTGCTCCTCATCGATTTTGAACAGCTGAAGATTGAGAACCAGACCTTCAATGAGAAAGTGGAGGAGCGAAACGAGGAACTTTTAAAACTGCACAACAAGGTGACCAATAACGTGCAAATAATAACCCACGTGAAAGAGAAGTTACACTTCGTGGACATAGAAAACGTGTGCAAAAAGACACAGCTTTTGGAAATTGAGGCTCAGGTGGCCCTGAGGAGGGACATCCTGACCAGGACGAAGCAG
This sequence comes from Leptonychotes weddellii, assembly GCF_054177405.1. Taxonomy (NCBI): domain Eukaryota; kingdom Metazoa; phylum Chordata; class Mammalia; order Carnivora; family Phocidae; genus Leptonychotes; species Leptonychotes weddellii. The sequence goes on along the minus strand of NC_138370.1, from coordinate 174,771,680 downwards.
GTCCGGGACAGCCTGCGGGCTGACAACATCAAGCTGAATCAGAAGTGCGGGCTTCTGGGCAAGGAGCTACTCCTTCGGGACATGGAAGAGAAGGTAGACAGGACAGAAGTGTTCAACCAGCGCATAGAGTACCTGAAGCGCCATCATGCTGGGCTTACTATGTCCTGCAGAGGTGTGAAGCAGAAGATCAGGGAGGCCAAAGCCTTTCTCCCATCTTAACACCCACGATAGGAAGAGTCAGCAGAACGTCTTTGATCTCAGCAACTTTTATCCTTCGTTAACTTTTATTCTCCACTTGCGGCCATTCTTTCAAAGTCCTACAGTGTGGGGATGATGCTGTATTTTGTATTGATCTCATCATTTTCAGCTCCTAAATTAGTCCTGAGCAAAATTGGGCTAGCCGTCAGTTTTACACGGGGTGAAGTAAAACAGGCCCAAAGAAACAGCTGTGATGACTTAATGTACCTGACTTCTAGAAGCCTTGTTGTAGCTGAGCAATTCCGTCATTTCAATGATCTGATCCTGAGGAAAACTGTTCCTCGTCCATACATCAGAGGGTTCAATAAACAGGCACGGAACCAAGAAATGTCCTGTGCATTAAGCTAATTATTAAGTCTCCTTTGAATGTATTAAACTGTGTAGTTCTAAGTCACATCCTCAACTCAAAGCTCACTAGTTTCCTTCGATGAATCTAAACTTGTTTTGTTTGTAAGTAGCACTGGCTTCTGGGTAATAAACAAGATGAGGGAAACGAGAGAAATGATAAATAGGAAAAGGAGCTGAGGTTCTGTCCTCTTTCCTTTTTCCACGAGAGGAGGCTCGGTCTGCTTGACCATTAGCGCTTGCTTCTGGCTCAATGACAGTCTGCAATTCTAATGAAACGTTTTCTGGGATCCTCTCAAGAAACGCAATTATCTATACGTAAACATGAAACTTTGTTGTCCGTAAGCCTTTTGTTCTTGGCAAGGTATTTTTGGATCTTGGCAAGAGGACCCTCACTATGCATGTGATTTTACTCTGTATCAAATATTAAAGTGCCTACTATTCCTTGTGTTAATGTAAGAAACACCTGATAGGTCTACCTCTTTCATCCAGAATCAGTGATTCCATTTCCAGTTTTCTTTGGTGCTTTTGGAGCTAGGGGCTTGGCTTTATTTCTTTTTAGCTTTCAGTGGAATTTTGAGTTGGGCAGATTTGGGATTAGAAGTGTTCTCCCATCCCTAAGCTTAAGTAGGTCGTAAGAAGGATGAGCTAGTTTTGGGTGCCGAACACCTGTAAAGAAGGATAGAAACCCCTCTCCGGGCCAATGACGCAGTTCGTCGTGAGAAGGTCACGATGACTTTAGCTTTTGGGGGTGCGATTGTTTTCTAAGGTGTGTGCCCTTTGAAGCCAATAAAGGCTGATTAAAATCCCTTTTCTAACTTTTACAGCTTGGACACACTCTTTTATAGGATCATACTTGTCACACTGCACACACGTAACAATGAGGGGAGTAAAAAGCATTCACTTCCTGCTTCCTCTTCCATCCTCCTCATCCTTTACACTTGTCCTCCCTCTACCCTGTTCATCAAGGCCAAAGCGACGTAGCAAATCACCAGCAAGCAGCCCTTCGTGTTCTTTGTGCCTCATGCTAGGAGTGGCACAGACCCACCGGGGTCTCCGGCAGTTGGGAAGGCTTCGGACTGAACCTGGCGTCGTGCTCGGTAGCTCCCCGCAGCTAGCAGTTTTCATGGCCACAGGGCCTGTCCCTTGGGCTCACTAGCAGGAGAGGAGGTATTTTCAGCGGACTCGGACCCACCGGCAGTTACGCAGGCCGCACCAAGCCCTCCCTCGGCAGCCTGGAGCTGGGCAGACCGGCCTCTCGAGAGCACGAGATACAGAGACTGACGAAGCTGGCATTGCTCTCAGCTGCTAAGTTACCAGTGTTCTCCCAAATTACCTTCTCCCACGCTAGAGATGTTACAGTTCATTAGAAGATAAATAATCTTCTGTTGATGACTTCACAACGAGGTTCCTTCTAATTAAATTACAGGAGAGCTCTTGATCATGAAACAGCAACCCCTTCACGAAGTGCTTCTTCAGCTCGCCTCTGAGGAAGAAGGCCACAGACCCTCCAGTCTTGCTGACGGGCCCCATCGCAGCCTCTGACCCACTGCTCTGTGACTGTGTGCGTAGTCCTCTGGGCCCCGGGGAGACAGAGGTCTGGGAGGCGAGGACGGTCATCCTCCCTCGGAGCCCGCACGATGCCTACCTAGCCCATAATCGATGCTCTGTAATCTGTTGGATTATTAACACATCAACATCATAGCATTCTCATTTTCTGGCAAAAGTGTTGCTCGAATGCCTAGAATAGGCAGACGCTGCTAGTCCTGTAATCAGACTCGAGAAATAACCACAGGCAGAAAGAGGTTTCCAGAACTAGAACCGATGAGGAAAATGACGGTCCATTCTAGAGAGACCGCCTCCAGGGAGCCTGCCTCCCTCTAGAAGATAAAGAGGGACGGCGTCGGCTCGACTCGAGACCTCTGACGTCTCGTCAAAAGAGAGGGCCTGCAGAACGCAGGTACGGTGCAACCTGAGCTGTTACAGGACATGACTTCTTGTGGGTCGGAGTTGGGAGTGTCCCCTTCGTGTCACAGGCGCTTGTGTGGCTGGGAAGCACGGGCAGGAGGGAATCGGGCACCAGCTGCGTGGAGCCCAAGGCATCGAAAAGGGAACACTTTTCATTGGTAGCTGGATGTCATTTCTGGCGGCTTACCGCATTTGAGATTTTTAAATGACGTAAGCGGAGAAACATGCTTTCTTTTTTTGTTAAGTGGGTCTGAAGCCATAATTTAGATGTTTGCCAATCGTCGGGGATGCCTGTCTGATAAAATCATAGCAGAGTTAATGAGCCCCGATCTGCAACTTGGGTTTTAAACTCGAAGACCATCTTCATGTGAGAAGGATGAGTCATGCAAGGGGCATGATTGGGAAGGACTCCGGGGGGCCCTGCGGCTGAGCTGAGCGGCTGGTGGGGGCCGCAGGCTGGGTACCGCTCCTGGTCCACACCTCCTGCTTGCCCATCGTAACCCTGTCTACACAGGCGTGGGTTTGAATGAATACACCTCCACCTGCCCCAGCTTTTTACCTGAGGCAGGCTTCTAATATTTCACCCAAAGGATGCCAAGGTTGAGTACAAAGGTGCACCTAGGAGGAAGACACAGCGTCGCACTTGCAAATAAGGGCTTTGGAATCAGGCTGACCTGGATTCCAATCTCTTCTGTTTGTGACCTGGGCCAACAGTCCACCTCTCTAAACCTCAGTGTGCTCCCCCGTAAAATGGGGGAAAAATTTATAAAAGTCATTATACGAAAAAAGTATCTCTTCCCTAGGTGGTGAAATTAGGATTTTTATTTTTTGTATTTCCAAATTGTATACAATGAACATGCAATTTTAATAACTAGGGGGAAATACCGGTTTTTAAAATCCCCAAATTCCCCCCAAGAGTTCAGAAACTAAAAGTTTATGTGTCAAGAGCATGATTCTATCTCTGGTGATGGGTTTCTTTTAATGACACAATTAATTCAGCAACCTATTTTAATCCTCACAAGCCAGTGGACAGATGCTGGTGCCCTTTTTAAGCTCTGGTTACAGAAAAGAAACATGAGGCTTAGAGCATTTAAAGACTCCTGACCTGACCCCTAACTAAACGACACCTGAAACAGGAGCTGTTTTTGGCTGGAGCAGCTTCTCCCGGGAGCTCGGGAGCGGGGTCGAGAAGCCGCAGGAACGATGTCTAGGCACCGAGAGACGGGTCGGGGCGGGCAGGGGTGCCGGTAACTCGTGCTGTCCGGGGGTGAAGACTACTGCCCCTCCCTCCACAGGCTCAGGCATTCTGGGAGAAGGGGCCTTGGTGCGGCCGGGCCCCGCGGAGCAGGAACCTTCTAGAGCCGGCTGGCTGCAGGCGGTGCTCATGGAGGAGCCCGGGCTCCTGAGCCAGCCCCGCGCTCCTGGCCTCTCAGAAGGACCCGGGCACGGCGAGCTCCTGCGTGGGCCCCGACTGAGGACTTGCTGCGGCTCTGCTGGCCACGCACGCCCTTCCTCTGATGACCAGTGGCTCCTCTCAGGTCCAACGCAGTCCCTGCCCTGTACGGGGGCAGAATCTCGTTCCGTCTCTGGGCCTTGGTGGCAGGCTCCACATCCCGGGTGGTGGTTTTTGAACCGTCAGCCCCCTGGCTTTTCTTGGGAAAACGGTCCACAGCTTCCACCCCAAGCCTGGTGCAACCCAAGGCCGTCCCCGAGCCGGCCGTCGGGCGTGGGCCGGTGCCTTGCACACAGGCCCTCGGGTGAGTGAATCCAGGCCTCGCCCCAAACCCTGCACTGGGGAGTTGAGGTCAGAGCGAGAGGAGGAAGGCTTCCAAAGGCCGCAGAGCAAACCTGTTCCCTGGGGAGACGGGCAGCAAGGGCTCAGGGGCCCCAGGGAAAGGGTGTGAACCCCAGCCCCGCTGCTAGCTGGCCGCAGGAGCCCAAGCAGATCGGCTTTCTGCGTCACACCTTTGGAATGGGGACAGTGACAGAGCTGCTGCGGAGAGAAATGAGGCCATTCACAGAACGCGGCCTGGGGCCGGGCGTGGGCGCGGCAGGCAGCAAGCCCCGGGACCCGACGGCCGTCCAGCACGTCCAGCACGGCCGCCCTCGTCGGCCACAGCAGCCCCCGGCCCGGGCCAGGTGGAGAAAAGGTAACAGTGGAGCGGAGCAGCCATGGGATCCCCTGGTGAGAAGATGGCAGCCTGGTGCTGGGGGCCAAAGACACGGGAGCGAACACCCTGGCCAGAGCCGCGCCGTCTCCGGGGCAGAGAAGCGGGGGGAGCAGTCACAGGGCGGAGGGTGGGGGCCCAGCGCAGGCCGTCGGCCTCGCTGCCACAGGAGGGCCGGCACCGTCTTGTTCCTGCGGGTCAAGAAGGGATTCTCCTGGGGGACCAGGGACAAGAGAGGTGGCAGCCCTGACAGCCCCCCACCTTGTGGCTGGGCCGCCTGCCCTCGGCCGAACGGCTGGCGTCACACGTGAGCACTCGCTCTGACCGGCGCCAAGTGACCTCTCGGGCTGCGTCCTGCTCACCGTCACCGTGGCAGGGTGGCTGCACTCACCTCCACGCCGGAGCCGGCAACAGAGGTGCCCACGGTCCCCCGCAGGCTGGTGGGGGGCCTGCAGGGCAGCGCCTGGCCGCCCAGGCTCTGAGCAAGTGCCGGGTGAGTGTGCAGCCCAGCAGCTGGCTCAGGGTGCGCGCGGGCTCACTGCTGGGATCGGGGACAGGAATGGGGTCAGCGAGTCTGAGGTTCCCCTTGGGCGTGCAAGGGCCACGCTGAACTCCCAAATCCCAGTACCAAATTAACACCACCACCACACCTTTTTTATTTAACCGAGCATAACAAGTGGGTTTCAAAATGTGATGCTCGGGGCGCCTGGGTGGCTCAGTCGGTGAAGCGTCTGCCTTCGGCTCAGGTCGTGATCCCAGGGTGCTGGGATCGAGCCCCGCGTCGGGCTCCCTGCTCAGTGGGGAGCCTGTTTCTCCCTCTTCCTCTCGCTTTGGGCTCTCTCGCACGCGCGCGCTCTCAAATAAAATCTTTAAAAAAAAAAATAATGCGATGCTCTAAGTCAAATTTTGCCATACTTCAAGGTGAGAACTTCAATTTTAAACCAAACCACAGTGAACGTTAAGTAACAATTTTACATGACTTTTATTTAATAAAACCACATATTTACAATTCAAAAAGTCCTAATTTGATAGACTTTACTAAATAAAATTAAAGGTTAACTGTACAAGCAATTAAAACATGGTATGTAGCAAGTATCATCAGGAAGTTTCTATCAGCAAACTATTCAAAATAGTCAAAAACTGAGCGGTTAAAAAGTACCTTTTAAAGTGAACATTGTTTCTAGATGGGCTTGCGGGGACTGGTGGGGACTCAGCTTTCGACTCTAAAGTGCCAGTTGCACAAGGTTCCAAATCCCAAGTCTTAGATCCAGACAGCCAGCGGCCCAGGCCGGCAAAGTGCAGACTTGCAGGGGGCGCGGCCTTTCGGTCGGGCTCCCCCGTTTCCCTAAGCGATGGCATCCGACAAAGCAGCCCGACCCCGCGGAAAGGGGCCACATGCGTCACGCGGCCCGAGCTCCCGGCGTCAGGTGGACATGGCCAACCGGGAAGACCCCGGGCGGTCCCCAAATAGGCCACGGAAACCTCTTGTGAGCTAGAGATTTGGTGCGTGTTCCGGATCGGCATGGAATCCCGTCTAAAAAGGTAATGCATACGCGGTGACCCAAGTCCCAAGAGACGGATGTCAGGCTGTCCGACGGAAGTGTTAAGGGCTGGGTTTGGACGCGCAGACGAGCTGCGAACGCATCCTGCAGCAGTGGCGCTTCCTGTCCCGACCGAGGAACATCCGTATGTACAGTAAGAAAATATATACACCTTTCAGAACAGAAAGCCCACGTCCGGGAACGACACTCAGCCCGTGTGGGCGAAGGGCTGGGGCCGGTGGGGTGACATTTGGCAGCACAGTGGCGGGCGGGCGGATGCCTCCTCCGAGAGGGCAGCCGGGTCAGCACTTCCAGGCTGAGGCAGAGAGTGGGTCCGAGATGCCCTGCAACCTTCCAGGGGAATTCAGTTAAGAAGACCGGGGGACAAAGGCAACTCCAGGAAACGGGACCCACGGCCACGGCGCGGCCCCCCGCCCGTGCCAGCCGTGAACGTGGCAGACAGAAGGCCCCGGAGAGCCAGGCCGCAGGGAGGCCCCCATCCCGTGCCGCCTGTGGCCAGCCCGCTCTCGGAGCCGGGGCGCTCCCCATATCAGCACCGAGAGCAGCTGGGGGGCACCACCCGCCCGGGGCGGGGGGAGAGTGTGGCTGAGGGGACCCGGTCTCCCGAGCACTCGCAGACCCCAGCACGCACCGAATCAGCGCCTGGGGACCGGTCTCCACACATCTGCCTGTCCTCTGGGCTCCTCGGTATGAAAACCGTTCCCGTCTTTGAATGTGCATGACCAAAAGCGCTTTTAACAAAATTCTTAAAGTTAGTCAGGAAGAAGCTCGAACGAGAAAGTTGCGGATGAACTTGGGGGAAAGCCAGCTAAAACGGGGAGAGGCCGACGGGACTGCGTGCATGCGGCCCGCTCCTCGGCCCGCACAACGGTCTATCTTTTAAACCAAAGGCGGGGAGGGAACCGCTGGTCCTCAGGGCTGATCCTGCTGTTCGGGTGACAAAGGGAAGAGCGGCATTCTGGAAGAGAAAGGGCGCAGGCTTGCCCCGCCACCCCGGCCTCCGCACACAGGAGGCGTGGGGGCCGGAGCCTGTCTCCCGTCTCCGGCCTCCTGGGTGAGCAGCAATTCCTGCTCAGGAGACGGAGGGAACAATCTCAGGGGAGAGCAGCGGTCCCCCGGAACCCAAGTGGCCACTTTCAGCCCTCACGCTGGGATTCTGTCAAGGTGACAATGGAGAAAGGCCAACCTGAAGGTCAGGTCGGATCCCAGGGAGCCCACGGGCATGCTGGGTGACCACCCTGTGAGAGCCCGTTTTCCTTTCGTGCTATCTTTGGTAGGTGGGCTTTAAACAGGACCTCCAGCCCCGGAACGGTTCTCCCGGTTAACTAAACCAACAACTCCTTCCTCGCTCAAGTAGGTCAACAAGCCAGCGACACCTCCAAGACCTCCTAAGTAGCATTTCTCACGCACCTTGGCTACGGAAGACTGTAATGTACCTTTCATCAGGTGACATAAAAGCATGACAATTTAATTAGCTTCTGTGAAATAAGGTGGGGGGGGCAGCCGCTGCCTTATTTTTACACCATGCAGAATACACAGCGTTGGCCGTGGTCACACCAGCTCATCGTCCCACCGAGCTTCTTAAGGCTAAGCCTTGGTGAGTCAACTTTAAAAGTTGTTTTAAGGCCAACTCCAGCGTTAGGCTCAAACATGGAAAGAGCCCGTTCTCGGCTGTCCGTGTGTCCGTCTGGAACAACGCAGGTGCCCCCCGGAGATCCGCTCTGATGCCGAGTGCGAGTCCGCCGGCTGCTCAGTGTCTGAGAGACGGGCTTCCTTTCTCCGTGTCCCGGCTGTCCTTCTGCAAGGCCGTCAGCACCTGGGAATCACAGGGGAGACGTCCGTGGGTGATCTGCAAACACACTGGACACAGGTCCTGCAGGTGCGGTGGCAGGCCATGCAGCCTCCTGGCTGGTGTCTCTGCCCCCCCCACTTCCGCTGCTCCCGTTCCTCCCGCCACACCAGCGGCCACAGCCCTCCTCCTACCGTGGAACCCAACCGCGCCATCTCTGGGCTAATGTCCTACAGCCCCGTCCTACCGGCCACAGGACCACCGTCAGGACCCGGCTACCGGGCTCTCCTTCCAGTCTGGCTCCAGCCCCGGCGCTCGCCACCCCCCAAGCCAGGCTCTCGGCTCCCCGGACGCTAACAAGCGCCCCTGGGCCTTTCCGCGCAGCCCCTCCGTCTGCGGCACCAGCAAACCAGGTGTCCCCCGAAGGCTAACAGCCGTGGGCTCTCACGCCCGCCCGGGCTTTCCCAAAGGGACCGAGCCCCCAACTCTGTGCTCGCCCAGCTCCTGGTTCACACCTTCATTTTTAAAGACACTCTGCCTGCTTAGGAACAGTGGTGCGCTCTGACCGGCTGCCCAACTGCGGCGCCTCCCGCACGCGGGCTCCAAGTGCAAACAGGCTCTGGGAGGCTAACCCCCGCGGCGAGGCCCCCGAGCAACCGGCACTCAGCCGAGCTCATGTTCCGACCTAGACTGGTGGAACTTCAAAACCGGGGGCTCGCCGACTGCAGTCAGGTAGTACGTCACTGTAACTGAATTACAGATTACGGGGGGGCGAAGCAGAAACACCTTAGGTAGGTTTCAAACAAACTGCACAGAAGGAAGTCCCCCTCTCTACCTCTAAGTCGATGGGACTGCTGAGCAAACATATTCATTTACTCATCTGTAAAGCTCTCCGGGGTCCCGACCTGAAGAGCTTGTAAGAGGAACGTGTACAGACCACAGTTCCCACGGAGCCTAGCACCGTATAAATTCGATGACGCCCCCCGGCCCCCACCGTCAGGCTGATTCCCATTGTGATCCCGTGATTAGAAATGCCCCACTATCCAACAACCGCTGACCTAGTTTGAAGTGAACATTTTTACCTTGTCCCCAAAACACGAGAAGGGCAACAAGAGACCTGGGTTTAGTCCTGCCCTGTGTGTGCCCGCGTGGGGGACGCTCGGGGTGGGTGGGGCGCAAAGACCAGCGACAAGGAGCGGCAGACCGGCGGACCCTCGACTGCAAGCGTGAAGTCAGGTGGTGACCGAGCTACGTGTGGGACAAAGGCCTTGGCTTTCTGCAGCGACTCCAGAAACCCCTCAAGCCAGCGAGCCACGGAGACCTCAGCGCGCCCTCCCACACGGGCCAGCTTCACAGGCACGCCACGCAGGCCGTCACATGGGGTCCCCACCCAGAGGGGCCTACTGAGCTGAATGCTGTGCAGTCACCTTCTTGAAACTCTTAGGGATTCTGAACAGTGATCCCAGATTTCCATTTTGCACCGTCCACTGACTTGTAACCAGAGAAAGGCTCCTTCTCCCTCTCGCCAGATCCCTGATAATCCTACAGCCAGTCCTGCTCACACACTATGACATAGAATTCCCTATAATTGGTCCATTTAGAGTGTACAGTTCAAGGGCTTTCAGTGCATCCATGGATGTGTGCGACACTGCCCCGGTCCATTTCGGAGAACCCCGTATGCTCCCGCTTCCCCCCACCTCCCCAGCCTGCCTGACCCCGCCCACTGCCAGGGCGACCACTCGCTGACTTCCTGTCTCCACAGGGGACCCTGTTCTGGACTCGCCTAAAAATGGAATCACAGAGAGTGTGGTCTTTAGAGTCTGGCTTTGTCCCTTCAAATGATGTTTTCAAGGGTCATGCATGTTGTAGCATGTCAGGACGTCCTTCCTTTCATCAACAGATTGTATTTAATTTTTCAAAAATGCAAATCCTATCACCCAAGCACAAAACAGTGCCCCTCCCCACGGACCCCCTCCTAGTATTATCCAAGCTCCCATACAGCAGCCGTGCTTCTTCCCCAAAGACCTACACAGGGAGGGAGTCTGGCAGCCAAAGAGAGCATCATGTAACAGGACAGGAAGGACAGGAAGGGCAAGCTCAAGGGCCAGGATGAAGGACCCAGGTAACAGGGGAACTTTCCTCTGTTAATAAATGCACTGAATGGTACACTTTCAAAAGGGTGAATTTTATGGTATGTGAATCACATCTCAACAGAGCTGTCTGTGTTATAAAAACAAACAGGCGGGGCGCCTGGGCGGCTCAGTCATTAAGCGTCTGCCTTCGGCTCAGGTCATGATCCCAGGGTCCTGGGATTGAGCCCCGCATCGGGCTCTCTGCTCAGTGGGGAGTCTGCTTCTCCCTCTCCCACTCCCCCTGCTTGTGTTCCCTCTCTCGCTGTGTCTCTCTGTATCAAATAAAAATCTTAAAAACAAAAAATAAAAATAAAAATAAAAAATAAAAACAAACAGGCTGCTAGAGAGAGCGAGCCTGATCGCCCATGAAGTAATCTTTAGATCTAACAGTCACCTCGCAGGAAATACAGTTTTGGGGACCATGCTGAACACCACCACCAAGATACACCCAGCAAGATCCAGACTCTGGGAGACGCCGCAGGACACATGAGCTCGTTTTTTCAGTAAATAGAGGAGGAGGGATAAAAAGAAAGGTGGGGTAACCCATATAATATAAAGAGACTAACAAGATCTTTCAACTAATGGCAGTGTGAACCTTACCTGAATCTTGATTCAAACAAACTATAAAGCCGCAAACACCTGAGACAGTTAGAAATTTGAAAACGCCTGGATATTTGACAAGGGCGTGGGATCCGTTATCTAGTTTACTCTATTTTCGTATGTATTTAAAATCTCCCACTAATAAAAAAAGTCACAGGAGAGTACAAGCCTCCACAGATAGTCTCCAACTCATCTGATGCTTGGACAAGCTTTGAGCCGATACAGGGTCAAGAAGCAAGGCTATTTTTCCCTTCTCGTACCATAAAAACTTGGAGCCAGCTAACACCGGCCAATCCCAGAGGGGCCAAGCCCTATGCAGGACACCCAGAAAGGGCGAGAGGAATCTCGAAGGAGGCCCAGGCTGGACTCGCTCGCACACCGTCAACTCAGCTGCTCCCCTGATTCAGCCACCAGAGGGCCAGCTCGACCCATCCCAGAGGAGCCATCCTTCAGGTCTCCTGTCCTCCAGTGACCTTTGTGG
>NC_138370.1:174694224-174759877 GCF_054177405.1 Leptonychotes weddellii | reverse complement strand
TCCACAGTTTCAGCACTGCCTTTGCGCCCGCGGCCCCAGCTCGAGACACGCGGGGCCGGTAAAGGCATCCGGCCTCAGGCGTCGGACCCCGACTATGGGGCTGGCCTGGTCAGGAGGGACTGTCATCCAGCCTTCAACAGCGGGACTCCCGGCTTCCTAGAATAGATGCCACCAGAGAGTCCACGCCACCCTGGCCAACGTGCTCACGAGGCTCCTGCGCACGGCTTTCCGAACTCTCACCTGGCAGCTTGCTCGGCCCCAGCCTTTCCTCCGGGACCCAGACGGACGTGTCACGCAGTCAAGGGTATGTACTGAACACGGCATGCTAATTAAGACCCCAAGCCATGCAAGGCTAGCCAACTCTAATGAGAGACTTCAGGAAGGCACGCCAATTTAGATTTCATTCAACTCAGGAGACGACACAGGAGACGAGCATCACAGAAAGCCCCCATGTCACAGCAACGACAGCTGAGCTTTGACGAAGGCCCCACTATGTGCTCGGCAGCCCCCCACCCCCTGCCCCGGGCACGCCAGAACCACAGCTGATTCCACAGCCATGGGAGGCAGGCTCTTCTGACTTCACCCCAGGGAACTGAGCCCCGGGTCCTGCCACCGTAAGAGCTGGAGCCAGACTGTGACCCTGACCCCGAAGCCCAGGCCCTGAAAGTCCGGATCGCTCTGAGGAGTTGGGCGACCCACCGGTGTGACCTTGGTAGGACACGTTATCTTTACAAGTCACAACAAGCCTTCAGCCCGAGCTTGCTATTTCACAGATGGAAAACCATCTCATCAATCAGCCGAGAAAACAAAGAGAGTCAAGAGATTTTTTTTTTAAGTTTATTTATTTTTAGTAAACTCCACGCCCAGCTTGGGGCTCGAACTCACGACCGTGAGATCACCACCTGAGCTGCAACCAAGAGTTGGACGCTTAACCGACGGCACCACTGGGGCACCCGCAAACCCTTAACACCCGAAAAGCAGTCTTAAGTGAGAGACGATCAGGACACAAACCCAGCTACAGGCGAAGAAGAGGGAGAAACACTGCAAAAGAACGTCTGTGACGTGAAGCTCCTGGGTTCAGACTCACGCGTGCGTCTCCACAAATTACCTTAACGCCCCGGGTCTTGTAAAATGAAAAAGAACGCCAGCCCCTGCCTTCGACGCACCCGCCTGGCCTTCACACCCACCCGAGGCACCTACCGTTTCTCTGTGCGACAAGTGCCCAGACCTGAGTCCTTCTGGTGCCCAGCAGGTCAGTCTACCCACCAAAACTCCCTTCTGAAGCCTACTGGTCCATGCTCATCACCACTGGGTGGTGAGGGTACATGGCATCAAACAAAACGGACAGAGGTGCGGCCCTCCGGAGGGCAGGAATCTTGGGTGATTGACTGTATTATCAGGTTTAAGCCCTTCTAATCTGGGCTCGGCGGGGCTTCCTGCTCAGTGCTGGCACCGAGGCTCACATCTGTCCTAACAGTCACCAACCGGGCCCACGGTGTCCCTGAGACAGCACAGTGCCGACACAAGGCAGCTCGCCCTGGGATGGCCGCCCGGGGCCCTGCCCTCTGCCTCCTCACTATCCCCAAGACTGTAGATTCCTCAGGCTTTCAGCAACCAGGGCACAGCCCCTCACCCCCCAGGGTCACATCACTGCGTCCCCTCCTGCTCCGGGGCAGACATCTCTGTCCGCTCCCCTCCTCCCACCCCTCCTGCAAGCCGCACTGCTCACACTGCCCACCCCTCACTTTCCCCTTCATTGGAGACCACTTCTGAGCCCACACTTTCGGATGCTTGCCTGCATTTCAAACCCCACTTAGATTCAAACCGCCACTGTGAAGAGGCCACTGAACCTCTCTTCCCCAGATTTCCTCCCAGGAGGAGCTCACGCGGACACCACTCAAGCAGCCGAAGAGAGCACTCAGCTCCCGGCCACCCGGCTCTGCCCTCGCCCCGTGGCAGCCCTGGGATGGGGACGGGGACGGCTCCTGCCAGAGCAGCAGGAACAAGAGAGCTCCAGCCCTTCAGTGCCCTCACCGCGCCCTCAGCACTCGGCTTCCTCCTGCCTGGACCCGCGAGTGCGGGAGAGGCAGGGCCCCTGGGCCTGCCCAGGACGCTGCAGGCTTCTAGCCACGGCAGCAAGAGAGAATTCAAGGCTTCTTCCCTGGACCGCTGCACGTTACTGCACCTTACGTCAAAATGGTAACTTCAGGTACACGTTCACTAATGCAAAATAACGTATTTCTATGTCGCGGAACTAAAGAAGTGGCTATGCGCTTACAAAAGACTTCAAACACACCTTGTGTGCATCTGCTTCCCCCATGTGTGTGGGAGAACAGGTCAGGTTCTTCCTGCCAAGCCCTCCCAACTTCCAGAAAACATCCTGATCTGCAACGTCACTCTAACTGATGGTCTGAGCTTGCAGGAACATGAGGGGGTACAGGAAGGGGGAGAGAGGGGTTCCACAGCCCCCAAAGCCTTCACGGAGGCCAAGGCTCATTCTCAGAAGCCAGCCCTTCCCTCATCCACTCCCCGTAACTGAGGGGAGTGGATGAGGAGGTAACTGAGCTGATGGGGTAACTGGCTTCCGCGCTGGACGCAGCTTTATACACTCTACAGCTTCTCCAATTTCTCCCCGCTGCAACTCCACGAGGACGTACCATCACGTCCGCTTCACAGACGAAGAAACTGCAAAGAAAGGGAGCCTGTGGGAAGTGGAAAGAGCCTGGGTGGAGGCACCATCCAGCGCCTCCCCTGTGGAGAAGCCACAACTAGAGACTTGGACCTTCTAGGCCTGACACCACCATTCCCGGCCGTGCCCACATGTTCCCAGAGTTATGAGCCTCTGCCCCTACAGCTGGCTTAGGAAGTGTCCCCGAGCCCCTCCCTCACCACGTGCTCCCCGTGTTCCTCACAAACTGAGACGAGCAGTTAGAACAGACGTTGCTAGGTAAGACAATTCGATTTCGCGAGGGCTACGTGCATTATTAATGCCAAACATGAACTGCATTCGTTTAAGACTGGGAGGTAGCAGGGCGCCTGGGTGGCCCAATCGGTGAAGTATCTGCCTTCAGCTCAGGTCATGATCCCGGGGTCCTGGGATCCAGCCCCACATCGGGCTTCCTGCTCCAAGGGGAGCCTGTGTCTCCTGCCTCTGCCCCTCCCCCCGACTCGTGCTTGCTCGCTCTCTCAAATAAATAAAATCTTAAAAAATAATAATAATAAAAAAAAGACAAGGCTGGGAAGTAGTCATGACTCTGTTCCAACTCAGTTCCCAAGTCCAGCCCCCGCCCGAATCCTGGAAGCAGTAAGATCCCCCCCGCCCCCTGTGCCCACAGAGCACCCTCTCATTGGGCCCTCATGCTGCAGCCCCAGCGGGGCCGGCAGGCAGCAGGAACGACGCAGGGGCCCTGGCACTGCAGTGTAGGCTTCCCACTGCGAGCTTGCAGCCCTCCCCGTCTCCCCCCAACGCTGACGAGGGCCCCGGGTGCGCCAGCCGCTAGCCCGGGCGCTTGGGCGCTTGGCAGGACAAGCCCCTGCTCCTCAGGAGCTCATAGGCGGACCTGTCACCCCAACGTTAAAACCTACAAATGAAATGAGAGCGAGATGCAACAGAAACTGGAATCTGCCAACCACAACCTTCACCCTGAACCCTTCCTTCAAGGTGGAGATTCAGTGGGATGGTGGGACCGCCAAGGACCCGCAGACCTCACTTCGACAAACACCATGCGTGACAGGGAACGCACTGCTGGACTCTTCCACAAATCCAGACTGTTTATTACAACACCCGTTCACACCTCCAGATAATCCTGCCATTCGACATCAGCGGGAAAGAGTTCAGTAAGTTCAGCAACCATGTGTCAATCCTGACACAAAACAGGATACCTGACTGAACACCCAAAACTCTGCAGGGAGACGAACACTGCTGGGGAAACCATGCTCTGGCCCTCGTACCTCCACGCGCAGAGAAGAGTGACACCCCACACCACGCACCCCTTTCTCCGGGAAGGCGGCACTAGCAGGTAGATCTAATTCTCCACCCTGAGGTCTCTGCACCAACGTCCCCCAGTCCGCACAGAGTGACAAGCACCGGAGCGGCCTCAGGCTGCATTCTGGAAGGGGCCCCGATCTAGGACTCAGAGCCACATGCGGGGCCGGACACGAAGGCCACAGAGGTACCCAACAAAGCTCCGTCTGTGAGCGGAACGGCAAGAAACAGAGACAGCCACAGAGCGGGTCAGCGCTGTGACGGAGGGAAGCGTCCGCTGCAGGGGTGGAGGGGAGGAATGAGAGCATTCTGCAGGAACCCCTCTCCAACTGTGCTACGTAAAGGCCGAGAAAGCTACCCAGTCCTACTGCACAGGGCACAGGAACCGTCCTGGGAACGAGGCAGGAAAGGAGCTGTTGTCATCGTCGTGCCCACGCAGCTCCCCGGGGGGCCCTCAGCCAGCCAAGCCACAGGGGCCCATCCACCGTCGGACCGGGGGCAGGAGCAAGAGGCCTCGTCGTCGGGCAGCCAGCACCCGGAAGCCTGGGATGTCCCTTGTCTCACGGAACACGTGCCCCGCGCCCGTCCGCCAGCCCTGCCGAGGCGGCGCCCTGCTAACGGGGTGCATGTGGCTTCGGGCCGGCTCGGGTAGCACAGTCATAAGGCAAAGGCTCTGGCGTCCGACCAGCCCGGGTGTGACTGGGCAGGGGCCTTGGTGGCTCCTGTGAAGACAAAACCAGCCGTGAGCGTCTCTGAGCGCTGGGCTTCCAGGGCACGTCCTGGGCACAACCGTGCTTTCCCCGGCTTCCTCCTCGCTGCCTGCCCGGCTTCCCACCGGGGCCGTTCCCTGGAGGCATCCAACTAAGAACCTGAATCAGCGCAGACCATCCACAAATCCGGGCTGCAAGGAGCGCGCCAAGAGCACGCGGTTTTGCTGGGCCCGACTGCACCTCTCCGCTAGCCCTCCACCGCCATGCAAACGCAGACAGTGTTCTCCTTGGTCCTTATGCCAGAGAGCAGCCGAGCAGAGGCCTCCCCAAAGCAGGCTGGGCAGCATTCACGAGGCATCAGGCACCAGCCACGACCCATCACGAACCCTGGAGCTTCCTTTTCCTGGAGACCCCCTGCACGCTGCGTCAGTTTTCATCATGGACGAGTCTGGTCCAGGTTCACACTCCCAGGAGCATCATCAGCATGTAGACTCAATCTCTGGAGCCCAAGCTCTGGGACCCAGCTCTCGGGGTACGCTAAGTCCCCACCAAATCCCTCAGAAGGGCTCCATGGGCAAGCACACAAGGTCCGGAGGAGCGAACGTGAACGCTGAGTGCCAGGTAGCCATAGGACCTCGGGCAAGCCGCTCTGCCTCTCTGAGCCTCAGTTTCCCCATCTAGGAGCCAGAGGTGTCACACTTCACTCCAAGGGGTTGTTCTGAGGTTACAGGAGATCCTGTGTGAGCAGCACTGCAGTCAATGAATGCAGGCGCCCTTGGCCTCTGCCCCCATCTGGATGGTAGTGGTCTACAGACGAGAACAGAGAAGAGCGGGTCCTCTAGGACGGTGCTCTTGGCGCTGCCCCTCGTGACCCAGTCAAGATTACTGCACTGGGAAATCAATCAGGGTGGATGACCACCAGTAGTTTTTCTTAAGTAAACAGAATAGGAAGTTTCAGAATGCTTCACCTTGACAAAGCAGGGGCTGGGTATTGTCTGAAACTTATCTCGGTCAGGTACACAGAGGAAGTTCCCGTACATAACGGCCGTGCACCGCATCACAACATAAAATCCCTTTCCTTTTACGAGTCAGGGTGAAAGAGTTTGAAAGACACTATCCCAGACGGTGTTTTCCAACTTCAGTTTTAGCCCGAAATCCTACGAATCGGAGTTGGAGGCCTAACACAGCTGAGGCAGAAGCTGAAGGCTCTGGTGCGGTCTGACCCCCCCGAACACCCTCCCCACCGTGCGAAGTCACGGTCTGACCCCCCCGAACACCCTCCCCACCGTGCGAAGTCACGGCCAGCAGTGTGTTGAGGCCCAACTGGGCCATTCTGCCGAGTGACATCTTTTTTTCTGCAGAGCCCCTCTGTAAGCCGGGTGGCGGGGGCCAGGGGTATCAGCTTATAAGGCCCGACGAGGTTCATCACTGCAGGCGATGGAGGAGAAAACGTGTGCGGAGAGGGTTAATGCCCATCACCAAGGCCACGAAGCAAGTAGCAGGAAAGACTGGACCAGGCCTGAGGGTTCCAGAACCATACTCCTCCCACCACTGTTCCACACTCTGCTGCTAGCCTTCTCACCTGCCCCCAAACACGGTGTTCTTGCGGGTGACATCCCACCCCTTCCTCGGGCGACCACATCCACCTCTGCATGAAGATTTGCCTGGCCTACTGCTGCACCGAGAACTCTCTGGAGCCTCCTATCTGTATGTCTACTTAGATGTCCAGCACGTACCTCCAAATCAGTGTCCAAAATCAAATCTATGAAGCACACTGCCAAACCTGATCCCAGCTGGGAGTACCTGCGAGCCCCTCACTAGCTGGACACTCGAGTGCAGGTGATTCTCGGCCTTCCCTCACACGTCCGCAAACTCCCTCAGGGACCGGCAGCTCTCCTCTCCCTCGGCCTCTGGCCCCCCTACCGTCCACCAGCTCCCCACGCCTCAATTCAAGCCCTGGTCTTTTGGCCTTCATGTGTCCCTGCCTCCAGGCTCCCAAGTAACCTAAAGCTCACTTCTGGATATAACCCGCCTCCATCCTCACCCTGAGCAAAAGCCTGCAACCATTCCCTCTGGCCCCTGCAATCCTGCCCAAGCTCCGCAGCATGGGACCTAAGTGCCACACGATCTCTCACCCCTTTACTGTAGGCTCCAGCATCGCCAAACCAACTGCTATAGCCCTGCTAATTCTGGGCCACCACGTGCTCACGTCACGCCTTGGCTCAAACTCACGTGTCACCTCTGTGTACTCTGAGCCGAGCCAGGGTCCAGGGCCCTGCCCATCTTCCCTTCCTAAGAGACAACACATACAACACACTACAGAGCTGTCCGTGGGCGCAGCTCTTCCCTCTGGACAGAGCTCTGGACAAGCAAGCACCGTGTCCTGCTCCCCGCTCATCACTAGATCCTAGCAGGGAGCCCAGCACAGACCTGTGGTTAGTGATATCTCGCTTACTGCACGGATAAACGGCACTCTGAAAACAAAAAGGTCCACAACACCGTTTCTCTCCTTGGCCGAATAAGGAAGGACACAGTAAAACAGACCTCAGAGCGCCTGGCAGATGCAGGAGCTTGAAAAGCAGAGAGCACCTCAGACGCAGGGCAGTGGGGAAGATGTTAAAACAGGATGTGGGAGGGAGTCCAGCCAAGCCCAGGAAGAAGCCGGCAGTGAGGACAATGAAAAGCAGGCAGGGAGAGGAGAAAACACATAGAAAATTCAGTCTTACCAATCAATCAGGTAGATGTCTGGAGTTAAGTTGTTTTTCTTGAAATGAGCAAATAATTTCGGCAGATTTTCCTCAAAAAACACCTCAAATGCAGCAAAATAGGTCAACATCTGGGGAGACAACGTGAGATAGACCAATCAACTAGTTATCAGCACAGACTTCCACTCTACAGCAGAAAGGCGACATATGGACACTTTCAGGACAGGACAGCCGTCATCTGCAGCTGCGTACACGTCTCGCTGGGCCCGGGCAGTTCCTACCTGAGCCCCTTCTCTGCTCTCCACAACGTCACCCGCTACATGGTCGTATTCCCTCCGCTTACACAGAAGGCGGCAGAGGCCCCCTGGTGTGCGGCAAGGCTGGGACCTGAACCGTGCCTGACCCACTGCAAACGCTGAGGGTCGTGGGCTGGCTCTTCTCCAAGAACCAGGAAGGAAGAACTGTCTAAAGGAACCCGAGAAAGCACACGTCCCGAGGGAGTGTCATCCTGATGTGCGTGGCCCCAAAACGCTGCCCTTTTAATGCAGCGAAGGGAGAAAATATTAAGGAAAAGCAAGCAGTCAGAGCCTCTATGGTAAAGGCACATGCTTTTCAGCTCCGAGAGGTTTGCAGGAAAACAGCACGCACTGAGCAGGGGAGTGCTGCTGGAACAGCAAGAACAGCCGGGGTGGGACTAGCAATGACCCGCGTCAGAGTGGCGGCCCCCTCTTGGGCCGTTCACCTGGATGCACGCGGGCAACTGGCGACTCTCCGACTCAACGAAGGGATGTACTGTAAACCAGCGGGTCCCGACTCTGCCTCCCGGGGGGACACCTGACAATGTCGGAGGACGTTTCTGATGGACACGCTAGCAGGGAGGTGCTACTCGCATTCAGCGGGGAGAGGCTGGGGATGCTGCTGGTCTCCTCTGCAGCACAGGACGCCCCCCCACACCTATCAGCCCCCATGTCCACGGCGCTGTCAGGAGACCCGCTGTCAAGAAGGTCCCATTCCACACTACGATTCTATGATCGTGCCTTAAATTCCAGAACCACAGAAATTGACAAGCGCAGTTTTTATCATATGTGTCTAAAGAGAAAGGTGGGGTCTTATCTTCACAATTAGGAAATACTGAGATAGAAATCATTTTATTATATATAACAAGTATTTTCCTGACTACGAAACCTGTAAATGCTCCCTGTAGAAAACTTTAGTATAGAAACAAAAAAGATCATCCATAAATACTATTGATATTGTTCATTTCCTTCTATTGTTAAATATGGTAGCTGTTACAGCACATGTTCTGCTTCAGATACTTTTGAAAAAAAATCAGCTTTCTAGGGGCGCCTGGGTGGCTCAGCCGTTAAGCGTCTGCCTTCGGCTCAGGTCATGATCCCAGGGTCCTGGGATCGAGCCCCGCATCGGGCTCCCTGCTCTGCGGGAAGCCTGCTTCTCCCTCTCCCGCTCTCCCTGCTTGTGTTTCCTCTCTCGCTGTGTCTCTCTGTCAAATAAATAAATACAATCTTAAAAAAGAATCCACTTTCTGATCTTACTTTTCCACAATATGATGCCAATCTCATTACTGCACCGCATACGCTGCCAGATTTTACTCTCTTATTTTAACTGCAGTACGTTAACACACAGCGATACCTTATTTCCAGACATACAATATAGTGAGTGATTCAACAGCTCCACACATCACTCAGTGCTCAGTGTGCTCCTAACCCCCATCACCTATTTCCTCCATCCCCCTGGCCACCTGCCCTGGGATAACCACCAGTTTGTTCTCTAGAGTTAGGAGTCTGTGTTTTGACTTGTCTTTTTATTCCCTTTGTTCATTTGTTTCTTAAAGTCCACATATAAGAAAAATCATATGGTCTTTGTCTTTCTCGGACTTATTTCACTTAGCATAACGCTCTCTAACTCCATCTATGATGTTGCAAATGGCACGACTTCATTCTTTTTCAGGGCTGAGTAATATTCCACTATACGTATGTCTGTGTATGTACATGCCCCCCCGTATCTTCTTTATCCATTCATCAGCAGATGGACGCTTGGGCTGCTTCCACAATTTGGCTGTTGTAAGTAATGCTGCACTAAACAACATCAGGGTGCACATATCCTTCTGAATCGGTGCTGTCTCACTCTGCGTAAACACCCAGTAGTGCGATTACTGCGTTACGTAGGGTAACTCTACTTTTAGTACCTTGAGGACCCTCCACCCTGTTTTCCAGAGTGGCTGCACCAGCTTGCATTCCCACCAGGAGTGTAAGAG
Organism: Leptonychotes weddellii; assembly: GCF_054177405.1. NCBI lineage: Eukaryota > Metazoa > Chordata > Mammalia > Carnivora > Phocidae > Leptonychotes > Leptonychotes weddellii. The sequence continues at coordinate 174,750,202 of NC_138370.1, read as the reverse complement.
GCTTCCCCTTTCTCCGCATTCTTGCCAACATCTGTTGTTTCTACTGCCGGATTTTAAGTAACCATCTGCCTCCCCCTAAACCCCCATTTTAAAAATGCTTCCATCTTTACGATGAAAAATGATTTTAAATAATTACAGTTATAATTATGTAATAACCATCTTTTTCTTTTTTTTTTTTTAAAGATTTTATTTATTCATTTGACAGAGAGAGAGAGATACACACACACAGTGAAAGAGGGAACACAAGCAGGGGGAGTGGGAGAGGGAGAAGCAGGCTTCCCGCCGAGCAGGGAGCCCGATGCGTGGCTCGATCCCAGGACCCTGGAATCATGACGTGAGCCGAAGGCAGACGCTTAACGACTGAGCCACCCAGGCGCCCCTGTAATAACCATCTTTGTCCATACCTGTGACTTTCTCAGGATTGATTCGCACAAGCAGAACTACACACCCACGCCATTTACCACTACTGATAGTTAAAACCAAACTGTCTTCCAAAAGGCCTCTACCAATTTATAGCTCCCCTAACAGCTACCACGTTCTCAGCTGTGTGAAATACTACTTTTTTTAAATGTAGGTACTGCCTGAGCAAGAAACACTCCAGAGTCCTTAGGATATTAAGGAAGAAACATGCCCGAGATTGTCTCCTCCCCTAAGTACTGGTGACTGTTACCAGCAAATCAGACAATGGGCCCCTTGAGTGGGCGGCTCTCCGGGCTGTAGAAAGCCCACGGGCTCAGGAAGCAGAATGGGTTAAGATCCCAGCAATTCTACTCACCAGCTACGTACCCTGATGGATCATGTCATTTCTGGGCCTTGCTTCTTCATCGGCGCCCTGCAGGAGACCCACCTCTGGAAGCACGTGAGGGCCCTCCCCAGGGCAACTCCTGTCAGCTCCTCCCACCTGGTCTGTGTCTACAGCAATAAAGAGGTGGTCGTGACCACGTCCCCTCTCCCGTGTGGGGGTGCAGTGCATGAAGCAGAGCCCCAGGGTGGCAGTGAGCAACAACAGAGTGGGTGATGCCATGCTCTCCCTGATGGACCCAAATGTGGAGGGCACCCCTGAGCTTCTGCCGTGACACAAATATGTGTATTCGGGCAGGAGCTGCCCCTCCTTCCTCGTTTAAAGAATGTGTTTTCAGAAATACTTCTGAAAGAACGTGTTAAATACATACAAATGGGACGCCTGGGTGGCTCAGTTGGTAAAGCGTCTACCTTTGGCTCAGGTCATGATCCCAGGGTCCTGGGATCGGCCCCACGTCGGGCTCCCAGCTCCGTGGGGAAGCCTGCTTCTCCCTCTGCCTCTGCCTGCTGCTCCCCCTGCTTGTGTTCACTCTCTGACAAATAAATAAATGAATTAAAAAAAAAACAACAAAGAAATGGCTATCAACCGTGTATTTGGAAAACATACTCCTTTTCCCTCTAAAAAGACAGAACGATCAGCAACCCTGGCTGTGTGAAGGCACACATACTGGGGATACTCACAAGGCCATGGTCCACTCGGAAAAACGCCATTTGACAGGGTTTATTCAAAAGATTAGAAAAAGCAATGAAGGCATCTGCAGTATCTAGGTTCAAGCTCAGCACGGCCGCTATAAAGGACATGCCCTGCACCTGAGGAAGGAGAGAAGGGGGCATTAAACTCACGGCAGCCACCACGGTCGGACCTGCTCTTTCACGGACTGAAAGAGGAACCAAACACCCTCAAGCTAGGAGGGCCCACGTGGCCACCCACCCACCACCACCCACCGCTGAACTGAGCGCCTCCGCGGCGCCCACCTGCCCTCCCTCGACTGCTCAGCCACATCGGCCCCCCGCCCGCGCTCCCTCAGCCCCCGCCTCCGGCCACATGGAAAACCATGAACGATGGCATCTGGCACCTGACAGGCTGCCCTCCAGAACGGACGGTGCCCAGCGCCGCGGACATGGGGCTCTAACTTGAGGCGTCAGGGCTCTAATCATGCGTGCACAGCTGCCAAGCCGTGGAAACACAGCAGCGCAGCGTGAAAACGGTTACTGCTTAAAAGTTTTTCTGGTTTAATGCTAAGAAAAAAGAATCCCATGCAAAAAATGAAAATCAAATCCAATCACAATGTGATTAGTGCCACAGAGCGGCCGTGTCAGCTCAACCCCTTTACAAGAAAGGGGAGGCAATTCACGGACCACGAAGCTCTCCATTGCCCCCGACATCAACAACAAAAAAATGAAGGCACCACTCAACCTGACATTTGCAGCTAAGTTGTGCTGGGCAGTATTTTGACTTTCTCTTTAGATGGTAACATTATAAGATATTGAAAAGGTTCACTTACATAACCCACATCCGGTCGGTAACAAGTATAAGCGCCCAAAATACTGTGCAACATGTCATGATATGGACCACCCTAAAAGGATCAACACACCAAAAACAACACGTGTGTCAGTCTGGTTAGTACTCAGATGGACATCTGACGCGGCTGCCGGTCACACCAGCTGCTCTCGGAGGACGAACCAGTCGCCAAGCATTATGCTCGCAGCTCTACGCATCCTGCATGACTCAACAAGTTCACGACCAATCCACGGTTAACCAGAGACTGCAGCTCAGCCTACAAAGCTGCTTGGAAAAAAGCTGGTGGGTCAGGCATGAACACCTCGCTCGGAAAGCATCCTTAGTCTGGCTCCTGCTGCGTAACCGTGTCTCCCCTCCACAGCTCAGCAGGCAAGCCAGCTACCCCAGGGCTCTTCAGAGCAGGTGACCCGCCTGTCTCCTCTCCTGGCAATGATCCTCGTCTGTCTCTTTTGTGTGTTTCAGCAGGCAGGTTTAAGAAATACCCTTTAAGTGTCGAGTCCTGACAGCGACCATTTTATTAACATTCTCCCGGTCCTGCCACCTGAGACCTGTGCTGGAATTTCCTGTTTCCTAAGTGAGCACAGAAGCAAAAAAGGTACCTCCCGCGATGTCAGTGTGTCTGAAGGCACCGTGAATGGACCGGTAGGGTCCAGATCCCACAGTCCCCGTCCATAGCTACCCTTCGGCTACAGTCAACTTAAGGAATAAAAAGCGTACGTGGCATGTGACGAGAAAGTCACTCTGCACGTGACCGTGTGTGGCTTACAAAAGAACGCCATGGCCCAAACCATCACATTCTGGCGTATACGAGAAGTAAAAGAAGAGACACTTCTAAATCAGACGGACGAAAGAAGGAAAGCCCACACGGGAAGGTAACAAAGACAGCATCCGGTGCCAAGCGGGCAGAAGGGGGACGGGCACGGAGCTCGGTGAGAGACTGCCAAATGCCCACCTGACCACCACCGCTGACCGTCACTGAATGAGAAAGACTAGAACGTCACGCTGAACTTCTCTTAAAGGTAAATGCTTTTAACTTAAAAGATTCTCCACCGTTCTATGTGCTGAATGTCCTTTCTCTGAAGAAAAGAGGGGGCCAGTGGATGGCGGCCCCCTATTTCAGATGCCCTCGCTTTGGACATCTCCCCACACTCTCCCCTCCCACTGCACTTTGGTTTTTGGTACTACCCACTTATGAATTCAGAGCTGAGGGCACCACAGACTGAGGGACACACCCAAAGGAACCCAGAGGGAAGGAGAAAAGCCAACTTCTCTGCCATCTGCCCCCACCCACACCTGAGAGACCCCTAGAGCCCCTCCTCTTCTTCTGAACACATCTCCCTGCACCAAGATAATTGCCTTGTGACTCTCAAAGTCCATGAGGCTGAGTCCCCAGGACAGACTGCACAGAGATCACTCTGGGTCCCCAGTCTGGGAACGCTGGTCCTCAGCGTCGGCCAGACGCCAGCACCCTCTCAGGCCCCGTTCCGGTTCCCCGACTGCCCTTGTCAGCTGCAGGGCAGGTGTAGATCTCAAAGCACTGTCCTGACGCTCCCCTTCCTCCAGGGCACAGCTGAACTACACGGGCTCCCGGTGCGGCCACAGCGGCCAGGGGTCGGTAAGCGGGGGCCACAGCCCTGAACTCCATGCTCTCTGTTCACTCCTTCGGAGGGAAGTGGGATCCCCTGCACCACCTGCTGTTTGATGCTTCTCTTCTAGTCCTCCTCCTGCCTGGAATGTCTTTCCCATCGTCTGGTCAGACTGTCACTCAAACCTAGTCCAAGCACAGCCTGAGGGCCCCTCCCCCAGCAACCCCATTCCCGACACCCGCTGCCCCCATGCCGGACTCCGAGCAGAGTGGCCCCAGCTCCTCCGTGCTGGGACACACCTACATTTCTGCAAAGCCCCCGTGTGTCTAACATGTGCATCCGCATGCCTGCCTCCTTCCATGTGGCTGGTGAACTCTCTGTTCTGGTTCATTCCACCATCCTTTACTGGTTATCCAGTGTGTGCATGGCGTGACACCAGAAACACAGGCCTGACAGAATCATGTCGGGGATTCCAAAGATGCTTGGCAAGCGCCGAGGTGAGGACACGGAGGCGGCCAGGGACATGTGTGGAGGCTGGCACAGCGATCCACAAAAAGATGGGAATCTGAACCAAGAAGGGGCCGTGGGAACAGGGCAAGAACAGATTCAAGGATATTTCAGAAGTAGAACTGGCAAAAACCGTTACAGACTGGATACGGGAGGGGTCAAACAAGACCCCCGGGGAAATGTCTGCTGTCAGAAGAAAAGGTCTTCACGCCCCTCTGTTCTGATGACTCCAAAATCCACAGGCGGCAGCCCTGAGCCCTGCCTGTGCTAGCTCAGAGGCCCACGGGAGAAGCCACGGTTCTCTTTACTGCCATCCAAAAGAGGGTACTCTATCTTGTCTCCCATGGCTGGTTCTGCACCTGGGGGTGTCACCACTCTCTCCTGGGCCATCTGCTCAGAAGCCCACCCTCACCACAGCCCGCAGCTGCTGAGGACTTCTGCATGCCCCCACCCGCACCCCAGGCTCCCCACCCGGATCGTCTTCTGAGGGAGTGCTACTCTGTGCAGCCCTGAAAACGCAGTCGTAGCCGGGAAGCTCCATCAGATGGAGCAGCACACCAGGCCCTTCTTCCCTTCCAAGGCTTGGGTACATGCATTGTAAAAGGAACCAGAGCTGCCTTTGAAAGCAGAAGGATGAATTAGCCTCGTCTGTAGAGGTCTAAACGTGATGACATAAGACTGCCCTCCCCCACGCCCAAAACCCTAGTGCTTTTCAAACTTGATTACAAACACGTGCAGTTTGGCATCTATGACGTTTACACAAAACATACTTAAAACAACAAATGACCGCCACCTACTTGCTGGAAAATGCAGAGATTAGGAAACGTCCTCGAAATGTCCAGTTTAATAAGCTCCAAGCTGGCTTCTCTGTCTGCGGCTGAAAACCCGGCATCTGTCAAAAGACGAAGAGTCAGGACATGGCTCAGAGACAGGCACGCGCAATCACAAGGCTCTCAAGTGTGACAGGGATGGACACGGGACATCGTTCTGCACAAGTACACGGGCCGGATTACAGCGGGAGCCCACACGGTCCACCGTGGGCTTCTGAAGAGCAAAACCTCGCAGCACCAGCTGAGGCTGGATCGTCATTAGGGACTTCCCAGAGTCTGAAATCGAAATCTCATCTGATATTACCTGACATCAACAACGGTCAGTGGAAGGAAGGACAAATAAGTGAATATTCACAAAACACACCTTCCTTTGCCCTAAAACATCCCTGGTGTGAACTTAGAATGCACGGCAGTTACTAAGGGGAAATACTCCTGCGTACTATTTCTGACAAACGTTTACAAATAACTGGTTTTGTATTTTGGAATTCCCTCAGTACTACATGAACAGTATAAACAAAGATCAGTAAAAAAGACGCTATTTAAGCACCAGCCGTAATCACTCCTGTGCGTCCGGGGGCATTCTAAAAGCACCATCTAGCACATGTGTGGTGTTCCTGTTTCCATGGACTAGCTACCAAGCTCCTGTAGGAGCCAACACTTGACCAGTCCTGGGGGCCAGGCTACTAAAATCACGGGAACAGTGAAACCACACTGGTTCTGACTGGCCCTCCTGCCCGTCTGCACACAAATGCGTCTCAGGAAATGGTCTTTCTCGTAAGCTTTTTCTTCAACTTGTTTGCTCTAAAAAAAGAAAAAAAAAAATCCTTTTTCCCATGAAACTTTTTATAAATTCGCACCAACCACTACTTCGGTAAAGGAAAGTCTACTGTATGATAAATAACGACACACAACTGACCCAAGTACCCCACCCGGTTTAGCAGGGTGTGTACCTTCGTTCTCCGCTTCAGAGCCTCCTGTGCTGAAGGATCGCCACCTCTCCTTGGCTCGGGCAAGACAGATGTCAAAGAGCTCTGGAAGAAAAGCCTCAGGGTAAGTATCACGGGCACATGGGCACAGAGAGCACACAACCGCCTCGTTCCAATACTGACAGTTCAACCTCAGTCCGCACGCTCAGGAGACCACATGAACAATTCCCCCCAACATGGCCTGAAGGTCCTACTGTGGCCTAAGACATCAGCACATACTAAGGAAGAATTCATAAAATATTACCACGATGTCGGGTATGACTAAAATTACACAACCCGCCCCTACAAGGCCACTGTTCTGACTTGTTTCTGAGTTAATTGCCTCTACCAGCTGGGAGCTCCTTGGGGGTGAGACCATAAAGGTCTCTCACTCACCTATGTGTCTAGAGCAAAAGGCGCTGGGACTGACACAGATCCATATAATCAACGAACATCAGACTGATGGACGGAAGCAGAGACCAGCAGAAACCCATCTGGTTTCAGAAAAGGACAAGAGGCAGCCCCTACCGCCATGGCCCAGGCGCCCTCATCTCGCTACCGGAAGTGGGGAGGGGGCCGAGCACAATGGGCAGAGGCTTCACGACACCAGGGTTCCTACTGGCAGCCAATTCCCAGGATAAGCCCCCATAAGGTGGGCTCCAAATCTCCCCTGCCCACCCTAACACTTTCTTTTTCAGTAACTCTTCTTTTGAGTAACTTACGAACAGTGAACTAATACCTCATGCTCACAAATTTTGCTGTCATAGACAGCCCTCCGCGGGTATATCCACACCCCATTCTTGAAGGAACCAAAGTGAGGACTCCACCTGCAGAGACTTCCCAGGGCCCCCGGGCCATTCACCCCAGCCCCGGGTCCCTCATCCACATCCATGTCGCTGATGAGCACCGATGGATCACTAAGACTTTCACTGCAGCTACCCAGAGAATTTCTGTCACTTTACTTTTCCCGTCATTATTTTGGAAAATACAAAAGAGCACAACCGCCTCCCAGACAGTGAATGCTATTTTATTAAAGCATAAGCCAAGCTGTGGTAACAGCACTGTGATCCAACAAGTGAAATCTGATTACGGACCTTTTTCCAGCCTTGTTACAGATCTGACTCACAACACACTGGTCGACCAGGGCAGAAGAGGGTACGACTGTGAAATGTAACTTCACACTATTATCCCTAGACGAGAGGGTCTGGAGAACCTATGCCTCCTCTCTTTCCAGAAGGTGGGCTTGGCTTTGATCATTCCAGCAGAAGACGGAAGGAAACCACCCCACGGCCCCTGACCCCTGGGAACCACTGGCCAGAAGAGGTATGGGACAGTTCAAACACAGACACCGGCAGCCTCGGGGAAGAATGGGTCAGAGCGTCGGAGTCCTGAAAGTATCTCTGTGGCTTTGCTGCTGTGTCTGCAGTGACGAGGGAAACAGCAAACACACCTTCCTCCCAGACCCGGGTTCAAAGCCCAAGGCTGACTTCCCACAGAGCGAAGCTTTAATAATAGTACTACGCTGACTTCCTAGAAGCTTCCGATCTCACAAGCACAACCTTTAAGAGCAAATCTCCAGGGCTTCCCAAGTTGGAACGCAGGCTTCCGACTCAGCCAGGGGTAGAATCGAATCCTGACTCCAGCACGCACCAGGGTGGGGGGCAGTCCCTAACCTTTTCAGGATGGCTGTCGATGTTACAGAAGACAGGTAAGTAAAGAACCGAACGTGATGCCCGCCTCAACAACTGGAATTCACAACTATCTGCGTTACTGGCTTCATTGTTCAGTAAAACGGAGATTAAGGAGAACCCAAGAGGGTGGCATGCATTCATTCAGTGAATACTTCTTGAGGGCCTGCCATGTGCAGAGAGCTGGGCTGGGCCCAGGTGACAGAGCAGAGAGCAGGACAGGTGGGACCGCAGCTTCCAGGGCACGTGCTCTGGCAGGGGCAACGGACACCAGGCAGCTAACTGTACCAGAAAGGTGCGACGTAAATAAAATGAACTAACACCAGCATTTAGACAACTTTCAAGACGTATGATCGATTAACTAGCTGTTTAGCCCCATCTACTCGGATACGGTCCACAGAAGATTCTAATTTCCCTAAAATCAACCCAGGCATCAATGAGAAACACACACACACACACACACACACACTCTGCATTATGTTCAGCTGTTTGATAGACTTTAGAAATTTTTCAAGAACAAGGACTGAGGCAAATACTCAGCAATTTCTTCAAACCCCTACAAACGAGTCCTACAAGTTAAATGTCACATATAATCCTCTCAGGTAAAGAAGTTAAAATGAGCCAGAAATGGAGCTTGGAGGAGGTCACTAGAAACAGAAACGAGTAACCATCCACACAACCAGCTGACCTTACTCAAGATGGAGAACGCTGCCTGGACAAGGCTCCCATCATGGGATGAGATCAGTGTCTTGTAAGATAAAAAAATAAAAGTAATAAAAAATATGAACCCTAGCTACACAGAGAAGATACAAATCAGTTTTCCGCTCGAACGCCTTCCACGGGGTGAAAACCTCCACCACCAACCACACGAGCGCGTGCTGGGCACGAGCACAAAGGACAGGAGGAGGAAGAGGCTCCCGTCTCAGCGGCCGAGACTGCAGCCAGGGAGAAAAGGGAGAACGAGTGACCGCCAGTTACGAAGCACTAGATTCTAAGTGTCTGAGCTCCGGTGTCAATCTCCCTCTGGGGGCGCAGCCTCGCGGGGTGCCGGGCACGGAGCAGGAAGCCAGTCCGGGGCGCGCGCGGCTGCTGGGGGATGATCACCTGCACACCGCACGGGGCATCCGGAAAGACAAACAGCCCGAAGAAAGCGGAGTACAGATCTCAACCTCCCCTCCGGACTTCGGCTACTAGGACTCAGGGACCCCAGGCCTGGCACAGCAACTGTCCTTCTATGGTGCTTATATATAAGCTGCCTGGAACAAAATGTTGCGAAAAAACCCCACAGTACCCTAGATAGAATGCCTCCACAGAAAGAACACCCACCTTCCTTCCACTGTCATGTCCCCATCAAGCCTGGCTTTCCACAGCACTTGGAGAAGAGATCCTGACGTGACCCAGCCCACCGCTGCTTTGAAACCCGTATGTGCCACCTTGTCTATTCAGGGAAGAGGACAGGTATCAGGAAGAAGGGAGGCGTGTGCTTGGGACTCCCAGGTAACTGAGGCACGTAGGAGTGACCCTGGCTGCCCCGCTGTCTCTCCCTCCTGGAGGACACAGTTACCAGGCCTCTCAAAAGACTCAGCTTCACGGCAGTGGCTACCTTTCTTCCTCACGGGGCAGAGGGGACGGGAGAAGCCAGAGGACTGGGGCTGGAAGGAGGCAGGGGGAGAGGATACATTCTCCAAGCCTAGGATCAGGCAAGCTACTCACCATGGGTGATGTTTAACTCGTTGCCAATGGCTAAGCTCCAGACTTTGCCTCTCACACTGGGAGGGATTCCCTGCCACCATAAATCTCGAACTTTTCTAGAGCACCACCTGCACAAAAACGGAAGCGTGGATTTAGGAGTTTGTTCTCCACGAAGAAACATCTGGCTACCTGTGCGCCCAACCCCAAACCAGAAGAGCAGGGGATACGGAGTCGCATGTGCAGCCCCTGCCCTCGGGGAGCTGCAGCCCAGCGTTCCAGAGGCTGGGAGAGCAACAACAATGGCTGTTCGGGAGCTGAATCCTGAGTGACCGGCAGCAGTTTAAGCAGGTAACGGACGGGAAGGGCTTTCAGAGCAGAAGGCACGGAGCAAGAAAGAGCCCGGGCCGCTGCAGGAACCGCAGACAGCTGGGCGCGGCGTGGGGGTGCCGGGGAGCCCCGAGAGCCCAGTGGCCGGCCGCCGCACTGCACGCAGGCCAGTCACTCGGGGAGTGAGCTGCCCAATCCCGCTGGCAGTGGAGACGCGGAGGTGTGCGGGCCACGATGCTCACGCACCGCCAACAGCCGGGACTAACGTGAAGGTGCCAGGGCTCCCCTGGGGCTTCTCAGCGCAGCACAGCGGGGAAGAGCACGGGCTGCTGTGACCGAACCCAGGTCTGCATCCCAATTCCAGCCTTACCTGCCGAACCCAGAGCAGATGACTTCTCCCCTCTGCCATCCAGCTGCTGACACCCTCCCCCAGAAGGGCGCTGTGAAGGTCAAGTGGGACAGGGCACAGAGGCGCCCAGCCGGTGCACTGAATGCGGGCTGCTGTGGAAGCGCCCACGTCTAGCTCACATCAAGCATCGGCCACGGCAGGAGGCACTGCAGGGGCAGGGGTTCTGCAGCCACACAGGGACACAGCCTAGGGGTTCTGAGCCCCTCCACTCTGTTCCTGGGTCCCCTTTGAGAGGAAGTATTTCCTGTGTCCAGCCTATTAAAGACACTGCCTAGAAAAATCGGGCTCCAAAATAGCCTGTTTTCCTAGCAGAGATCCTCAACAGGGCTGTCTGGGGACCCCTGTAATGAGAGCCAGTAACACCCAGGAAAGTGCCAGAAGCAAGTCCCCAACATCCTAACATCCAGTTCAAGTGGAAAGGGACAAGCCTGAAGGGAAACTCGCATCCACGCTCCCCGGCAGTGCCCACTAATGGGCTGAGGCCCAGAAGGAGCCACCCGCGTCTGCTCCTGGCCTTGGGACTGGGACTGCTGTCCACACGCTGCCCCTCCCCCATTCTGAACGTGCAGGAAGAATAGATCTCTAGCTGTCCCTTGGGTGTTAAGATGACAGCAGCTGCCAGACTCTGCTGGGTACTGGCCACTGGGGGTGTCCTCACAGACCCCGTCCCCATCCTCAGAGGACAACAGATGCTGGAGCAGATGGGTGCAGTGTAGCCAGGGGTCTCCCACAGTCACCTGGGCAGCAAAGTCTTCCCCAAGGAAGCCTGAGCTTTAGAGAACGAAGGGTTAGCTGGATAAGGCGTTACAGGGCAAGAGCATGCTAAGCAGAGGGGATAGAACATGCAAAGGTCCTGCGGCTCCCTAAGGAGAGGGCTCATCAAGGCAGGAAAGCTGTGAGCCTAGAGAGGAAGGAGCAGGTTATCTCACAAAAGATCCCACCAGCTAAGCAAAGGAATTCATACTGTATACAAAGTAGTAGGAAGTCACAGACATTCTACACTGGGCGGGGGACGACGGACACAGACCTGGGCTTTAGAAGATCCCTCAGGACACTGAGCAAAGACAATCTGGGGGTCAGATGGGGGATGTCACGGTGTCCAGGCAAGGAACAGCAGGCAAGGCTGAACCAAGGTTGGAAGGGAGACCCCACGCCACATAAGTGTACGGTAAATCCACCGAAGCCTATGACAAGAGCTCCAGTTACACGGCCACTTGCGGTGGTTCTAGAGGGAAACACCCGGCCGCCGAGCTGTGCCCGCCACACCACAGCTTACATTGTTTCCCAGTTAGGCAAAATCTCGTTGTTCCAGGTGAGGACGGCGTTGCCAATGCTCTCCTCCAGTCGGCACCTCTCCTCCAGCTGCCTTCTCCTCCGCTGGGCCTCCTTCACCTCTGCAAACCATGATCACAAGCAAGAAGAGAGCACCTGTTAATCGACCCCCGCTGCTTCCATGCAGGGTGACTTTGCTCAGAGTCCCGCTGCGAAACCCCCCCAGAAAAAGCGACCGAAGTGGAGCTGCGAAGCTTCCCTCCCAACACCCGTTTCAGGCCTCATGGGGTGTAGAATGCTTAGGCCTCATCTACCTCTCAGTGAGTTTTTAAGTAGAACGCACAGACAGAAGAGTACACAAGAACACAGTTGAACTACCACAAGGAAGAAACCCATAAACGACCACCCCAGCCAAAACCCAGAACCCTGCCAACCACCAGACGCCCCCTGTGCCGCCTGCCAGATCTCCTTCCCAATCAAACCTCTAGCCTCGCCTCTCACGGCTCAGGCACAACTCCTAGCTTGTGAGGAGCAACTCTGGGAAATACCATGCATCTTAATCTACCCATGCTTTGCGGTATTTCTTTCACGGTGGTAAAACACCTAAAACAAACAGTAGCATGCTAACCATTTCAGGTGTACAACCAGGGACACTGAGTACGTTCACACGGTTGTGCGACCGTCGGCACCATCCACCTCCAGAACTTTCTCACCTTCCCCGACTGAAACTCCACACCATTCTACTCTCCATCTCTGGGATGCTGACTGCTCTGGGGGCTTCATGTCCGTAAAATCATACAGTATGTGTCCCTGAGTGAGTACCTGATTTCACTGAGCAAAATGCCCTCAAGACCTGTCCACACTGCAGCAGGTGTCAGAACAAATGTCCTTCCAGTTTACGCTTAATATTCGTTGTGGCATGGGGCCACACTGTTTATTACGTATACTTTTTAAATATGCTGTCATCTTAGAGTTTTTAAGTGTTGCATGGATTTATCAAACCCAATCACATCTTCTTGTAAATGAGGAAAGCGGAGCCCAGAGAGGGGAGGAAGTCTGCCCATCACCTTGGGCTGAAGCTTTACCCAACCTAGCACTTCTGTCCTAAGTGATCTCTTTTCTTGTGTAAATTCAAAGTGTTATCTCCTTGGGACCCCTGGGTGGCTCAGTCAGTTAAGCATCTGCCTTTGGCTCAGGTCATGACCCCAGGGTCCTGGGTTCAAGTCCCACATCGGGCTTCCTGCTCGGCAGGGAGTCTGCTTGTCCCTCTGCCTGCCGTTCCCCCTGCCTGCGCTCACTTGCTCTCTCTCTCTCTCTGACAAATAAATAAAATCTTCAAAAAAAAAAAAAAACCAAAGTGTTATCGCCTTGAAGAAAGCTACCGGAAATGGACAGTTTTAGTGGAAACATATGCTTTTGATGGAAAATTACAAATTTCAAAATATTTAGGCATCCACCAAAGTTCAGGATCTAGGGCTCCAGGAGGTAAAAAGAAAATCTCCTGAAAGACACGAAATCTCGTGCCGTCTTACATAACCAACATGTGCAGATTCCATTACCTCGTTTCTTGGCCTGAACCACCATTTCTTCATACTGCTGCCTGTGTTTCTGAGCTTCTTCAGCTGGCTTCGCTGGGAGGTTTCTTGATAGAAAATAGAGGATTTTCACTATTATAAACATCAAATAAAAGTCTTGGAAAAATAAAACTTGAAGAATCATTTACTAAAAAAAATGAAAAACTCAAAAGACCAAAAAACTACATTTGCTAAGATAACCCAATACGCAGCAATTTCATAAACTAAAAATATTTACTTACAGAAATAAAACAAGCTCGTTATTAAAAAACCCTGAAGGAGAAAGATTAGTAGAAAGAAAGGAACAGTTGCCCACAGCTCCCATCAACGCTGATCTCCCGGGATTCTTCAGTCGGGCTCCAGGGCGACCGTGTGCTGACCACAGTGCACCCCAGCTGTCACAGTGACCAGGAAGTAGGGACCCTAACGGCAAGTGTCGCGCATTTGGATGAATCCGCTCCCCGACCAGTTTCTCAGGGGTGCGAGCTTTGTACCCACTATGGGCTCATTGAGCTCATCTATTTTGTTTCTTTTACATACAAATGTGCATCACAGTTCTGAGCATCTAAATGGATGTGCAATTTGATTCCTGGGTAAAAAAACTCAAACGCACAGGCTCTTCCAGAAACGTGCTGGTGAATTTGCGGGTGCTTAACACCTGGGAGGCGGCAGGTCCCGCTGCTGTGCTCCTCACACAGAGCAGCCCGCGTTCCGGCATATTCTGAATGACCGCCCGGCTTTCTGCCGGAGGGCATGGCGCCTTTTTTTTTTAAGATTTTATTTATCTATTTATTTGACACAGAGAGAGAGAGAGAGCACAAGCAGAGGGAGCAGCAGGCAGAGGGAGAAGCAGGCTTCCCACTGAGCAGGGAACCCAATGCGGGGCTCGATCCCAGGACCCTGAGATCATGACCTGAGCCGAAGGCAGCCGCTTAACCAACTGAGCCACCCCGGCACCCCGGCATGGAGCCTTCTGACAGTGGTGGGAGGGTGGTCCCGAATGGGCTCTTTCTGCGTCCCCATCATCTTTCTATTCCTGCACTGCAGGACTCTCCCCATCCACCACACAGCCACAATTCCCATGGACCGAGAGTTAACATTAGAAGACCCATTTCTGGGTTAGTTAGGCATCCGACTCTTGATTTCTGCTCAAAGTCGTGATCTCGGGGTCACGAGATTGAGCCCCGCATTGGGCTCCACACTTGGCATGGAGTCTGCTTGCGATTCTCTCTCCCCCTCTCCCCCCACTCCCATGTGCACGCACTCTCTCTCTCTCAATAATTAAATAAAATCTTAAAAAAAAAGGAAGAAGAAAACCCATTTCTTCTTTAGATTTCATCAGTTTTAGATTTCAGGGTAGGCAGGGACCTAAGGAACCACCGTTTTAACAAGCTCTCTTTCTCCCTCTTTTCAAAGCTGTGGGATCTTTCTACTCAAACACAATGTTCATGGAAGCTCCATACTTAAAGAGAGACAATCTGTGGCCTGGGACAATGCAGCAGTCCCTTTACCTCACTGAGACCTCCAAAGGCGATGTGTGAACCAGTCATCAAAGCCCATCTTATCCACCGATGGACACTAGAGGCCTAGGGAGAGGCAGGCCTGGTAAGATCACTCAGCCCACGTACCGCCGACCCCCAAGAAGCCAGCTGGCCAGGCCAGGAGCTGTCCTACGACGCTGGGATGCCCCCACAACACCCCCGTTGCAGGACAGTTCCCTGCGCTTCTTACCGTCAGGAGCCAGCCCATAATTTACAGTGGCTACTTAGTATTTCTAAATGCTAAATTAAAATGAAAAACCACCTCAATGGAAAACCTTTGTCAAAACTTCTGCGTTAAAGGACGGTTTTGCAAATCAATTCTTTATTATTATTATTACAGCACACGTGTTATAGGAAATAATGAGGAACTGAGAATTTTAATATGTGCTAGGGCTTACTCTTCTTCCCTCTGGTGACCTGAGCTCTTTTGTAACACAGAGGTGATCAGCAAATTGTACTTATCAACTCGAGCAAACGTTCTAGAGATTCCTTTTAAGACTCACGCTGGGGGGCGTCTGGGTGGCTCAGTCGTTAAGCATCTGCCTTCGGCTCAGGTCATGATCCCGGGGTCCTGGGATCGAGCCCCACATCGGGTTCCCTGCTCAGCGGAGAGCCTGCTTCTCCCTCTCCCACTCCCCCTGCTTGTGTTCCCTCTCTCACTGTGTCTCTCTCTGTCAAAAAAAAAGACTCACGCTGGTCTGTCTTCCAGGATGAGTGCGGTGGTGGACAGTGGCTCAAAATCAAGATTCTTCCTCACATTCTGCTTTGGAGAGGGTGGCTTGCTAGGTCGTCCAGCCTTGTCTTCATATTCCTGGGACAAAGAAACAAGGGGTAACTCTGGACCTCGCCAGTTCTGATATTATGAAGCCTCTCTGAGTGCAAGAAAGCGGTTTTGTAATGAAGTCTTTCAAGTCACTTTGAGGATAGCACATCCAAAATACTTCCTTTTCAGAAGGACACATTGGTAACTAAAGGGGTCATACAGCTCTGCAGTGAGGACTGCAGCCTCCCCTGCTGCTGGGGGAGGGGGTGGTCACTGAGGCCCACCATCCCAGCAGTCCCACCTCAGGCTTTCTGCGCTTCTGCAGGGTAAGAGGTGTCTTCTGGCTTCTGGACAATGTCAACCTCTGTTCGTTATTGCAGTGACCACTGGGAAGCTTGAAGCCAGAGCAATAGCCAACTCCAGCATTCATCTGACCCCCTGGCTTCATCTCCTACCCACTTCCAACCAAAATTTCAAACCCCTTTCCTTTTATCTCATGGCATTTTATGTATTTTTGTTAGCCCTCCAAATAGTTTCTGAAATGAGAAAAGGTTAAACATTTTTTGCAGAAGATGATTAAAAGTGTTTCTTTTCATATATTTTTTTTATTGAAGTACAGTTGACACACAATGTCACCTTAGTTTCAGGTGTACAACACAGTGATTCAGCTTCTCTATATGTTCCCTGTGCCCACGATGAGTGTGGCTGCCACCTGTCACCATACAACGCTCTTACAGTATCACTGCCTCTGTTCCCTGTGCTGGGCCTTTTGTTCCCATGACTTATTCATTCTATAACTGGAAGCCTGTGTCTCCCACTCCCCTTCACCCACCTAGTCCCTCCGCCCCCATCTGGCAACCATCAGTGTGCTCTCTGTATTATGGATCTGATTCTGCTTTTTGTTTGTTTACTCATTTGTTTTGTTTTTTACATTCCACATATATGTGAAATCAGATGGTATTTTGTCTTTCTCAGTCTGATTTATTTCACTTAGCATAACACATTCCAGGTCCATCCACGTTGTGCAAATGCAGTTTCATTTTCTTAAAAGCAGAAACATAAAAAAAAATTCTTTAACATCTTTGTATGAAGCCATGACTGCAAGTTGTTACATAAATATTTGTGCCATGAGCAGCCTCACCAGCACTGGGTAACTAATGTGTCCCTTGGTCACACCTGGTGACCCACATTCCAAATGCCCAACCAGAAGAGTTCAGGAGAGTCAAGCAAGCTGGGACCAAAGAGTCTAGCTTCAGAAACAGCGTGTGTGTGTGCGCGTGCGTGTATGTACACGCTCTTTGCCCTCTGCCAAAAAGAAAAAAAGAACCAATACTTTCTTATTGCCTATAGATGAGGCTCTCGGGATCCTCCCACTTAAGGGAAGACAATCTAATTGGCAAGACAGGACAGACAAATGAACAGCTAACCCAAGATTTAAATAACCATTCCAGATAACAACAGAAGCAATATCATGAGTGGAAAGCAATTAATTGCAAAATGAATTAAGTTGACACTCACTGCCAAGGGGGTTGTTACTGGTAACATGATTTGGCCAGCAATTATTCTCTCAACCACAAGAGCCTATAGAAGCTTCTAAAAAGTAGAAAGGTGTATTTATTTCCTCAAAACACACAGGCTGTGAGAAGGGGTACACCAAGAAGCAGGTGGGTGGGGCAGTTTCTGTGCATCTGGGGGCACAAGATTAGATGCCATCGCGGTCTACCAGGAAATGGTCCCACAAAAATACCAAAGTGACTTCTGCCTACCCCAAAGTGGGAAAACAGACTCCCTTTTTCATCGAGTCAACACCTGAGCACACACTGTTTCAGGCACTCAGCTGTGACCTAACACAGCATCAAGCCACTGGAAGCTTCACATCTAGCACCAGGATGTCAAAGTCTTGGATTTTATAGACAATCTACCAAAAGCTGTGTGTTGAGCAAGATTCTGAGGCATGTTGCATTTTAACAACAATTAGTAATGAATGCCCTGTAAGGTGCTACTCATCTGCTGACCATGGTCTAGTGAACTATATGCCAAGGCCAAAGATGACAAGCCCCAAGTTAAATGTCCCAGAATGTGGACACCCATTTCCATTTGCTTTTGTGTGCTTTACACATACTGTCTCATTCTATCTCCGTAACAATCTCCATGGCAAGTCTCGCCCCATTTTACAGATAGGGTAACTGAGGCTCAGGGTGAAGTGTCTTACCCCCAAGTACACAGCCAGCAAG
Organism: Leptonychotes weddellii; assembly: GCF_054177405.1. Taxonomy (NCBI): domain Eukaryota; kingdom Metazoa; phylum Chordata; class Mammalia; order Carnivora; family Phocidae; genus Leptonychotes; species Leptonychotes weddellii. Next base: position 174,732,491 of record NC_138370.1, on the reverse strand, counting down.
GGGCTGGGGTTGACCACTCCGTGCCAGCCCAATCTCTTTGTGAATACACTCAAACAGGTGTGCAGTTTTAGAGGGAAAAGGCCCAGTCCTACACAGGTTAGGTGTGGCCCCTGAAGCCAGATCGGTGTGGGATAAAATTCAGATCCACCAAGAACCAGCTGTGACCTCCAGCAAAACACTTACTTAGAATCCCTGAGCTTCATGTCCGCATGTGCAGAAACGGAAGGGAAGCCATACCAACCAGAGAGGACTATCTAAGGAACAGGGAGAGGCCTGGCGCACAGGAAGTTCTTGATAAAGCGTAGCCCTGGTTGCTGAATGCCATTACCCTTAGACCTGAAACAAGGGAGGGAGGGAAGGAGGGAGGGAGCGAGCAAGCAAGCAAGCAAGCTAGCTCTTGGGCCAAACAATCAAGGAGCCTGCAAAGTCTGCAAACAGCACAAACACAAAAAGGAGTAAAGTTAACCAAATGCCCTGATTCGTAACCAAAAAATATCAGGTCTCTTCAGTTAGCACTCGGAAGCTCTGTTACAACAAGTACAAACAGCTCCGTGAATGAGCAGAGAGCTTTGTGCGGACGTGACACACACAGGTCACCTTCCCGCCAGCCCTCTGTGCGAGGAGCCACCACCTCTGTCCCTATGTCACAGAGGGAAGGTGCAGGCCCAGAGATGTCAGCGAATGGCCCGGCTGGGGAGCGGGGGGCTGGGATCAGAAGCCAAGCATCTGGCTCTGCAGCCACAGTTTCCAGCACTCTCCAGAATGCATGAGAGATGCTCACAGACATGATGCGGAAGTAATTCAATCACTCATATTCTGTCTAAAGAAAGCTTTCAACCATGACAGAAACCTGTAAAATTGAATTAAGGGCAGATGTAGGGCAAATACTTTTGTTTTAATCACAGAGAGCACCGCATGATTAAGACAAAACAAAACACAACAAAACAAAAACAGAGGCGGCCTGTCCTGCCCATACTTGAAAGCGAAAGGAAAGCCTTTCCAAAACTCCAAACAGCATTGCAGGTGTAAATGGCACTGGAAACGGTCACAGGTCTTGCTCCACACCTAGTTCTTCCAGAGGCTCACATGGAGGTGTCAACAGTTAGCTCATATTCCCAATACGACAAACCGACTTTAGAAACCAAAAAGGACTGACTGCCCTTTTCCGCTGCGCGACCGCGGCCACCATGGGCCGCACACCCGCTCCCGAGAAGGGCCCGATCCAGCCAGCCCTGCCTCACCGCCCAGCGTCCCCACCTGGCTGAGGATACGGAGGAACAGATGTACACACTGGCCGAGAAGGGCCTGACTCCCTCAGGAACTGGTGTGATCCCGAGGCTCATGTGGCCTTGCCCAAGTGCTTTCTGTGACAGGCAAATAAAACCTGGAGAATTCTGAAGTCCAAAGGACTTGCTCCTGATCTTCCTGAGGATCCCTATCATTTAATTAAGAAAGCTGTTGCGGGGTGCCTGGGTGCCGCAGTTGGTTGAGCGTCTACCTTTGGCTCAGGTCCTGGTCCCAGGCTCCTGGGATGGAGTCCCGGCACTGGGCTCCCTGCTCAGCCAGGAGTCTGCTTCTCCTTCTCCCTCTGCCCCTCCCCCTGCTTGTGTTCCCTATCTCTGTCAAATAAATAAATAAAATCTTTAAAAAAAAAAAAAAAAGAAAAAAAGAAAGCTGTTGCTGTTTGAAAGCAGCATGAGAGGAACAGAAAGGATAAGGATGCTAAACTCCGGCTCATTCTGACCCAGAGCCATGTTTAGTGGTTGGCTCGATATTCATAAGACCAAGACAGTCCTGTCCCTTCCCCTCAGTTGGAAACACGAGTCACCCACAGCCTCTGCCCTGGTTGCATAAATTTGTCTACGCACTCAAGCAATAAAATCATTGTTTAACCAGAAAAAAAAAAAAAAAGAAGAAGAAAAAGAAAAATCCTTTGGGGGGAATGGGCGGGAGGGCTGCAAATAAAGCATCCCTGGAGAAACAACTTTTGGCCATGACTTATCAGCGTTAGGGGTGGCATGTGATGGGGTAAGAGCCAGGTCTCTGGAAGCGAACAGTGAGTTGTAAGCCTGGTTCTGACCTGGGGCAAGTCCTCTTGCTCCTCACTCAGCCTGCTTCCTCATCTCTGAAAAGGCATCAACCGTGAAGGCTCCTGGGAGGAGGTGAAGTGAGGCCCGTTCCACAGCTGCCACTAAAGCGTGAGCCCCTTCTGTGGACCAGGCCCAGCCTCAGGCCAATCTATCCTCACAAAGTTTCTTCTCTTCTTGGGACCCCTATGGGATCAAGTTTTGATGAGCCTGCAGGCTGCTCAGCACAAATCAACCTGCCAACACCCTGCCCAGCCACAGAGGGAATTGAGAACAGGGTTTTTCAAAGTTCCAGTGATAAATCAGTTTAGACAGTCACGTCAACATTTTCTTTAAAAATCAAACAATTTTAAAAAAAATGCAGAGTCCACATAGTAAGGACAGTTTCTTTCAGCTCTATCCTAGTTACCAGTTCTATACTAGTTATATCTGCGTCCAGAGTTTCAAACTGTCTGGGGGGGAGGAGGGATGGGGGTCAACAAAGTTTACAAGCCACTCATTTGTAAGCATGGTAGGCCACAGCCCCTGCCCTGAGGAGTTTACCACGTATCCTGCTGGGAAGACCAGACCAACACCAGCTAGAGCAGCAAACAAACCTGCCACAAGGAACCAGGGGCTGAGCTGTGGGTGTGGCCTGATGACCCAGCAAAGGGTCAGGAAAAAAGCCAGGAGGCAGGAGCAGGGCCCCAGGTTCATTCAGGGACCGTAAGCAAAACAGATTTAGCAGGCAGGAGGAAAAGGGAAAGGGACCTCATCTGTGAAGGGACCACATGGGGCCGGCACTTGAGGAGACCCAGACCTCAGCCTTGAAGGGCTCTGGGAGGGGCAGTAAGATGGCAGCAGAGCTGATGGGAGCAGATCAGGAAAAATGCCACAAGAGAGCAAGCCCCAGGACCGATGTCTACGGCTGCGGGAATCAAGGAAGGCATCTCATAAAGGGGGCCATACGAGTGCCCAAAGGACAGGGAAGATCTGGGCCGGGTGCGGGAGAGGCATCCTGACAGGGCAAGCAGCAGCCAAGGGACACACTCGGGCAGGCTCATCCGTGGGTCAGGGCGAGCGCATCATGTCGGCAATGATGCTGAGTCGAAGTCTCAACAGCAAGCTACCTAGAGCTGGTGGGACTAGTCCCAAGAGGGAGAAGCTGGACTTGGTGCAGAGCTGGAAAGTAACCTGTGAGAGGCGTGGCGAGCCCGTTAGATGCGCCCCATGGCGGGATCCACATCCCGTGTGTGATCAGAGCAGTGCTGAGGGCGAGGATAAGGGTGACAGCCTCCTGAGGTGTTAAACTTCCCATTAAAAAGGAAAACCAAAAGGTGGCCTCGAGAGACCTTTGTTTTAAGAGGACAAAGATCAAGCTTCTCAAATGATGAAAAGAAAGCATTCCTGGCAGGACGGCAGGAAGGGTCGTCAATGCTACCGACAGCGCCAGGAGCGCGTGGCCAGAAATGGAAGCCCCCTGGCTGCCTGGAAGACTCCGCCGTCAGCCAAGGGCTGTGCTTCAGTCCTTGACTCAACTGCATACCGTGGCAAGGCTGGCCGTTCCCAGCAAGACAGCTGTGGTCCCCATACGATCCACATGACCCACCGTCCACGGCAGGGCAGCAGCCACACCTGCACAGGCCAAGGGCCCAGGCAGCCTGCAGGGGAAGTGCCAGCGCGGCGGCAGGCCTGGGTCTCAACCTCAACCTCAAGGACCACCACCGGCAGCGTGACCTTGAGCGCATTCCTTCACCCTTCCTGTGAAAACGCCCTTCCTGTGAAAACAGATTACCGTAAGAGCCGCCGCAGGTGCCCAGAAAATGGCTGGGAATTTTTTCTGTTGTCGTGTTACTAAAAAATTACCCTTCTCAGTATTTCCCACTAGGAGGGGTACTCAACAGGGCCGTGGGGAAAACGCCGTGAGAGAAGCGCCTGGAAGGCCACAGCTGGTTTCACACTTTGCCATGGGTAACAAGCAGTTCTGAGGGAGAGGGGCGCTGGTCTGCACATTTTCGGAACAGTGGCCCGTCCAGGTCTCACAAGTGCTCAGCCTTCCGGGAGACCGTCCTGGTGGCCACGGCGGCCTGACCTCACAGCAAAAAGGCCCCCTGAGGACCTCCCAGGCTGCTCACCCTGCAGCGCTGTTCCCAGAGAGCGTTCTCCACCTTACCCGAAAAGGCATTTGGGAAAGCAACCGTCGGGAACCTCTTCTAATTGTTGTGCTCCTTACAAAACACGTAGAACACAGAAGTTAATATGCGGTCTGGTGAATGCAATGTGTTAAAGACGAACTGTGGGTTTTACCAAGCCTGGCCGCTGCTGCCATCTGACCAAACGGTGCAGGCTGCCCCCTCCCGCCCCCCACACAAAGGCTTCCCCCAGGACCACGGGCAAGGCCCCCCTGGCCTGGGAGAGGGGGGCCGGGCCTGGCCCGAGTCGGAGAACAGGCTGCAGTCCCCTGCGGGGTGACAACAATCAGGACGCGGCGGCTCGCCCCCTCGGCCTCTCACGGCCCCACGGCCCCCACTAACACCGACCCCTGGAAGAATAGCTCGCAAAACCACACACACAAAGCCTGCTGGGAGGCACGCGGGGAACACGGTGGCCGCGTGCAAGGCTCGGCTCACTGGAGCAGTCGTGTGCAACACACACACGCACACGCACCCACGCAGGCGCCCGGGCCGGTGGGCGGGCCGGCCGCACTCACCATGAACGCCGCGGGGCTCAGGGGCGCGCGGCCGGCGGCTCCATGCCCGGGCGGGCTCGGCGGGCGGCTCCGGGGACCTCGGGCGGCGGCTCGGACGCGGCTCGGCGGGCGCGGGCGGGGGCGGCAGGCCGCTCAGTGGCGCGCAGATGCCGCGCCGCCTATCCGATCGCGCGCTCCGTGTCGGCGCGTCAGGCCTGGCTCGCGGGCGAGGGGCACGCGCTGGGGGCGGGGCGGGCTCAGGGCTCCCGGCTCCCTCCGCCCCCCCCCCCCCCCGGGGTGCACACCCGCCGCCCCGCGGCTCGCACCGAGGGACAGGGACGCGTGCCACCGCAGCACAGCAGCATCGCGCTAGGAGACGCACGCTCCACAGAGGAAGCGGCGAAACACCGAACACGCGCAAAGCTCTGCTCCGGTACGCTTTTTAAAATAAGAATCATGCATCTTTGCTCAGCGGGGAGCCTGCTTCTCCTCTGCCGCTCCCTGCCACTCTGCCTACTTGTGATTCCGCTGTGTCAAATAAACAACATCTTTAAAAATAAAAATAAAATAAGAAACCTGTATTACCAAAGGAGCTATGTAAAATGTCCACACGACCAAGCTCCGGGTAGTGGGCTACGAGCAACTTTTATTCTCTATACGGTTGCTCATCTTTTTTCTGCAGTCGGATGCGTTCAATCCGAACGTCAGGCTGCACACCAAAACCCATCCTGATAGAAACCGGACTCACGACTGCTCCGGGGGGTCGGTGGAAGGGGCTTTAGACTCCGTGCGCGGTGACACCACCGACCACTCCGCGCGCACTCATCCAAGCCAACCAAGAGCGCGTTTCACATGAGAGCATCCCACTGTTTGTAAATTATACCTCGATTTACAGAAATCTTTAAAATCTGCGCAGGGGCAAAATTCTTTCTGGGCAGCCCGTGGGTCCAACGTCCAAGGGCTGAACAAACTCAGTGTGAGACAACGCAAGACGCCCCTGGGGTGTAAATTCATAAGTGCCCGGACCAGGAGGACCGGGCCTTCCCCAGCTGATTTTCTGAAGAACAGCATTCCCAACTCGCCACCCGAAACTTCTTCACTCGGAAGAAGCCTATGATAGCCACCCGACTATACTCGAAAAGACGGAGGAGGAGGAGGAACGGGGTGTATGTGCAGAACCTGGAATTGCCTTGGTCATTGGCAGGTGCAGCCATTTTGGAAGAGTCTGGCAGTCCCCTACACAGTTCAGTACACCGACCACGCCCCTGGGAACCTGCCCAAGAGACATAAAACGCTCGTCCGCAAAGAGATTTGATGCAAATACTCATAACGCCACCGCACATTAACGGAGGACACTGATGGACAGGAAGGCACCATGGACGCAGGCTACTATGCAGGCAAACCCCAAAACATGACCCGAAGTGAAAGACCCACCAAAGATAATCTGCAGGATTCCGTGTCTGTGCAGTTTCTTTAAAAGGCAAATCTCTAGAGAGAAAGCAAATTAGTGTTTGCCTGGAGCTTGAGGAGGGAGTGGAGACCCACTCCAACAGGCCTGAAGGAACTTTCTAGAAAAAAGCATCCTAATACTGGAGTGCGCGGACAGTTGCACAACTGCATAAATTTCCTAAAAATCACTGAACATGGACAATGAGGAATTTTATGGTAATTATACTTCAATAAAGCTGTTTCAAAAAGTAATAAAAGGATAAAGGGGGAGAGGTTGATTCTGGATGGAAGGATTAGGGAAAGCCTTAAGAGAAATTACTCAAAATTTGGAAGACAAAAGCATTGGGGGGTGGGGTGTCCTTTCAATTCATACCTGGGCACTTTTAACACGTCCACCAGAAGTTTATTCAGTCCTCCAGGAGGATGTGTCTCTGCTATTTATTACTTTATTAGAGCCTGGAAAATGTGATAGACACACTAACTTGTAGATTGATGTCCAATAGAAAAAACAACTCCAGAGGTTTTATTTTCTTCTCCCCACCAGTCTGTTGGTTTAAATCTAACCTAACAATCCATTCTTTTCTTGTTTTTATGCCAATAAATACCTAGTTTCTCGAATGCCCTTACAATCAATTTTACCATCTCACTCAACTTCTCAATGTGTTAAATGAATCTTTGACCCATGGCTGAAGGAAGGAAGGAAAGAGAGAGAGAGAGAGAGAAAGAAAAAGAGAAAAAGAAAGAGAAAGGGAGAGAGAGAGGGAGGGAGGGAGGGAAAAAGGAAAAGGTGAATGTCACAAAAAAATGGCAGAATGACTGTTTCATACTAAGAGAATAATAAAGGAACAAAAAACTAAGGGCAATACACAAGCCTGACTGCATTCTGGTTCATGAAGAACAGTTTGGTGCAACTGGGGAAAAGCAGAATGTGGTCTGGTCGTGAACATGGTCACGGTCAAATGGAATTACTGATCATTCTCCTAGGTGTGATAACAGCCTCATGCTGATATACGAGAATGTCACCCTGAAGACCTGTATGCTGACGTATTTAGGGGTAAGATGTCACCATACCTGCAACTTACTTTCAAATGATTCCATTTAAAAAAAACAGAGGCACAATAAAATGAATAGCCTCATGTCAACGACTGTTCAATCTCAGCGGAGCATATACGGTGCTTACTGAATTATTCCTGGAACCCTTCTGTAGGTTTAGAGTTTTTCTTCACAAGCGAAAGACACTATGCAATGGCTGGTGACCATCCTTCAGATCATGTCATAAGTAGTCACTGGCACAGAAGCTGCCCCTGCCCTGCCCGCTGGAGCCAGAACAAGGCCCCATCATTCTCTCCCAGCATCAGCTTCCGTTTGCTCACAGCACTAATCACACTTGTAATTACATGTTTATTTAAGATGTATTTCCCTCCGGGCGCCTGGGTGGCTCAGTTGGTTAAGCGACTGCCTTCGGCTCAGGTTATGATCCTGGAGTCCCGGGATTGAGTCCCGCATCGGGCTCCCTGCTTAGCGGGGAGCCTGCTTCTGCCTCTGACCCTCCCCCCTCTCATGCTCTCTGTCTCTCATTCTCTCTCTCTCAAATAAATAAATAAAATCTTAAAAAAAAAAAAATCTTTTAAAAAAAGATGTATTTCCTTCAGGGGACCAGAAAACCTCTGAGAGCGGCGACTCTGGTGGTCTCTGCACCACTGAAGGCCAACAAAATACATGGTACAGAGGACACACGGAGCATCTGTGCTATCAGTCATTTCTCCCTTCCTTCCTTCCTCCAGCCATCCATGCACTTCTGCTGCTTGGCCCGAGGAACAAAGATGAACACAGTCCCTGCCCTCTGCATCACTCACAGACCAGCAAGCAGACAACAACTATACCACAGGGGTGCTCGAGAAACCTCCCAGATTTCCAGAACCCCAGGAGGCAGTGGACCCGCCTGCGGGCTTACTGCTGGCTTTCTGGAAGCAGTTCCTGGAGCCAGAGAGGACTAATACCATAAAGCTCCTTTCTCACAGACAAGTGGGTTTTCCGCTCTCCACGCCTCCTAGACACCTAGGGCCGCATACACTTTAGAAATCAGCCAACCTCAGCCCACAGTCTCACCAAATTTAAATACGAGAGAGATACGTGTTAAGCATGTGTTAAATATGCATTAAGATATGCTTACCAAAACATACTGCTTATCTCTTCTGGCAGATTGGAGCCTGCAAGTTACTTTAACAGGTTTCTATTGCGTTATTTTAGAATTGAGGACCACTTACAAAGTTTTAACTATATATTATACCATGTGATAACAGGTTGCCTTTTACTAAATTTTGAAACTTAAAGCAAAAATCGGAAGTTAAAAGAGCCTTTTTTCCATCTCAGTGTGGCTTTAGATCCACCTTCATCCGCCTAAAGAACTCTTCCTCCTGAAGTGTTCCGAGCTAACCAGATCTCATTCCCAGGCTTCCTGTATCTCTACCAGCACAGGGGATTTGCTTATTTGATTAATCTATAACATCGCTGTCTTTACCCTTTGAGGTCAAGGAGGTAAGACCGATCCACTTGTTCAATGCAGCATCCTAGCAAAGATGCTGACAAACCCAACCTTGCTGAAGACCACTGTGAGCAGGGATCAAAAGGTTACCAAAGGAACAACTTCCCAGTCCTGGGGACTGGTTAAGTACATCACATTACACAGAAGGCCACTACTTAGTAAAAATGAGATCCTGAAAGAATATTTAAGGATATGGGAAAATGCCTATGTTGTCATAAAAACAGGAAGAAAAATGCCTACGAAGTGGTATGTACTGGATTTTGACACTCATTCATCCACTTGACAAATATGTATTAACTACCCACTAAATCTTGGCACGGTTCCAGGCCCTGGAGATAAAGCAATGGTTGAGCAAACAAGTTCGAGACCTTGCTCTCTTGAGTTCGTAGTCTAGCAGGGGTTGAGAGGCAGGCAGTAAAGAAACAACTGGGCAAGAACTTAAGATGGGAAATAGCAGAGTCCTATGACCATGATGACTGATGGGGGTGTGCTGGGTGGTCATTCAGACAAGGAGGGCAGGGAAGACCTCTCAGAACATCATCTCGGAGGGAGCCCTGAGCTGAGACCCAGTGAGCCTCATTCAGTCCTAACAATCCCATAAGGTAGGGGCTGTGCTAGGCTGAGCGATGGCCCCCGCATAAAATCGTGTCGGAATCCCCAGCACCTGTGAATGTTACCTTCTATGGCAAAAGGGGCTCTGCAGGTGTGATTAAGGTTATGGATCTTGAGATGTGGAGATTATCATGGATTATCTGTGTGGGCCCAAAATAACCACAGGTATCCTTAAGAGGGGGACGCAAATGAGGATGTGACTACAGAAGGAAAGGCCATGTGTCTGGGGGTTGGAGTGAGGCGGCCACATGCCAAGGAATGCCAGGAGCCTCCAGAAGCTGGAAGGGAAAGAAGAGACTCCCCCTTTCTAGAGCCTCTAGAAAGCCCAGCCTGGAATTTGGCCTGGAAGACACATTTCAGACTTCTGACCTCCAAAGGTGTAGGAGAATAAATGTGTGTTTTCAGCCCCCAAGTTTGTGGCACTGTGACAGAGGCCCCTCCCCTACCTCTTTGTCCCCAAACACAGCACCTGCAGCTCTGAGGGGCCTCTTCGGATAAGCAGCAGATGGTAGGTGGCAGGGCATGATCTGAACCCAGGCCGTCTGACTCCAGAGCCTCTTAACTGCCAACTTCTCTGGTGGGCTGCCTCTGAACCAAGATTTCAGTTTCCTTCACTGGTGCTCCCTTCACGGGCCCGAGGCCACATTAATGATCAGACCCAGGCATGAGACCAAGGAATAAATGTAGCACTCGCCTATTACTTCTGGGAACACCACGGGAGTTTCTAGTGCCAATACGAAGGCCCCATCCAAAGTGCTTCCACGCCAACGAGATGTTTTTTAAAAGTAACACTCTGAGTTCAAGTTAGACAAGTCACTTACAGGGAGGTGTGGAAATTGCCTCAGTCTCCACCAATCTGAGGTTTCTCAGAGTCCTACGCAGTCGTCTATGAAGAAGCATAGAATATGCCACCCCAAACATGCCACTTTGGCACACTGATTGTTCTGAATTCAAGTTTCTCGAGAAACAGTGAGTGCAAGGACCCTCTGACCTTCTTCTGTCCCCCTGCAAGCAGGAATAAGTCTCCCGTGTGGGAGGTACCCTCCCTGCACCAGGAGGGACAGAGGCGTCCTTGCCACCAGAGACAGGGAATTCAGGGCCAAGAAGGCTGCGTAAACAAACCTTTTTACGTCTTCACTAATCTACTACCCCAAGTCCAAACCCCCTCATCTTGTCAATTCTTTACAATTTCACTGTCTCTTTGTCTAAAAGGTGTTAAAAGCCGCCTGCTTTAGTCATTTCTTTGAGTTTCCCATACATACAAAATTAGTTTTTCTCCTGTTAATCTGTTATGTCTGTTTCATTATTAGACAGACCAAAGAACCTAGAAGGGACGAAGGGAAAATTTTCCACCCCTACACCTGCTGATTAGGCCTCCTCAGGCACCTACTGTGCACTGGGCCCTGCACTCCCCACAGGACCCGTAGGGCAAGCCAGCCAGACCTGGGCCCCTTAGCCACTGGAAGTGTCTCTCCCGCTGCTCCAACTGTGTTTGAGAGATTACAAAATACTTGAAAATCTCAGTCTTCCACTGGGAACTAGATCAATGGAAGAGCAGTATTCTTCGGCTGTCACTGTTTTCATGACAACACACTGAACTGCCCAGAGAAGGGCAAAAGCATTCGAAAGCTCCCAGGGGCCATCTGTCTGGGTCTTCCTAGGAAGCTGCCTCCGTTCAGCTGCTACCACGAAATGCATCTTTCTGGTTCCAGTGACAGGACGGGCCACCAGAATGCAGATGCCATTGCCAGAGCCCAAGGTCAGTGGGAAACTGGCTTCAGAACACGGGTGGTGCTCTCCAGCTCAGCACAGCCTACTGCATCTTTAAGTTGCTTATTTGTCAATTTCCTGAGTACCTGGCGTGTGCACACCAAAGAGAATGTGCACAACTCACACAGCCTATGATTCTGTAGTAACTGTATTTACATGGATGAAAAATGTATGTACATACTCTGGGAGGGTGGGCACTAATCTGTCAGACTCCCACCAGGAGGGGCTGGGAAGTCTTGGGGTACAGAGGGCATTCCTGTTTTACCCTACCTACATCGATCATTTGGGTCTTTTTTCATTAATTATTTTCATCATTTGAAAAAGAAAAAAACATTTTTTAAGCCACTTCAGATGGAATTCAAGGCTGATTTTGCCAACTGCAATTTCCAAACCACATCGAACATTCCTGCAGCAAAGCTGGTTGTTGTTTTTTTTTTAATCACCCACAAGAGTGAAGGTGTAGCCATGAGGTTAGACCAGAACAGGAGGAGCCACTGACCTTTACTGAGCTCCCAATGGATGCCAGCCGCTGCCCCGGGAGTGCCTTCATCCTACTTGACCCTCCCAAGCACGGGCTAGGTGCACATGATCTTTGCAGAGTGGGAAACCAAAGTTCGGGCAGGCAGTTGCTGGCCCAGGGCCACACAACTGACTGTGGACAACAGAACCAAGACCACACTCGGGGACCCCTGATCCCAGTCAGAGTCCTCTTGTGGTCCCCCTGCCTTCCCAAACCGCAGACCTCTGACCCCTGCCCTGTCAGAGGCCCCCAGGGAAGATCAAGAGAACTAACACGTGGGCTCCTGTTCCAGAATCCCTCTCTCCTCCTGGGAACCACGTGGGCAGACAGATGGGGAATTTATCACTTCCACATTAGGAAAAATAAGCAAACCATAAGAGGCACTATGCGCTGGAATTTCAGTTTATATCACTGAAAGGCACTTGAAGTACAAGAGCTACACTTCTCAGAATAAATTAACCATTACCACAACAGTGGGAGACAACCTATCCCAAGAATAAACACAGAGGTCAAATGCAATGACCTTGCCATTTCCCCTACAGAAACTTCCCACTGCTTCCTTTCCCTTCTCGTCCAGAAAGGCATCATGTACAGGTTTGATAAATATTTAACCTGCTGCTTCTCCAAAAACCCAAATTAAGGGGGACTGGACATTTTTTGCGATCATCTCCTGAGACTCACCTTCCACCAGAAGGTCCCTGTTGCATACAAACATGCTGCCTAGCACCCTGACAAGCCCAAACTTCCAGAACAGGTTCAGCTTCCGACAAGGGATCACCACAGCTGTCTAACATATCCCTCTTTCCTCGGTCCACTGGGAAGCTCAATGCCAAATCTGTAGTGGGCCTCTGGAGTTACATGAGACCTCGTGGGTTGTATTTTGGGACATCCATTCACCCTTGGCTTCATCTGGTTATCCTGTGCCCAAAATTCCTCAAATTTTTCCTCTATCATTCTGCACACATTTTTAATATTGTTTTAACTGTTTTTTTTTTTTAAGATTTTTTAATTTTTAAATAATCTCTACACCCAATGTAGGGCTCGAACATACAACCTGAAGATCAAGAGTTGCATGCTCTACCAGGGAGCCAGTCAGGTGCCCCCTACACACATTTTTAAAGAGTATTTTTTAGACTGGGACGCCTGGATGGCTCAGTTGGTGAAGCGTCTGCCTTCAGCTTGGGTCATGATCCCGGGGTCCTGGATTCGAGTCCCACATCAGGCTCCTTGCTCGGCGGGGAGCCTACTTCTCCCTCTGCTTCTGCCCCTCTCCCTGCTTGTGCTCTCTCTCTCTCATAGATAGATAGATAGATGGATGGATGGATAGATAGAATCTTAAAAAAAATATCTTTTTTAGAGTAGACATACACATAGAACAAAATCCAAAAGGTATGAAAGGGTATACAGAGAAAGTAGTTGCCCTCCTCCCTATCTCCCACATCCCCAGTTCATTACCCTCTCCAAAGTAATTCTATCATGATCAGTTGTGTAAGTATCCTTCCAGAGAGAGTCTCTGCATCTACAAAGATATGCATGTACCTTTATAAATACAGAGCACACTCACAGAATGGTTATTCGCTTTGCTTTTCAAGATCTGCACTTTATTTCACTTAGGGATTTAACCAATTCTCCATTGCCAGGCATTTAGCTTGCTTCCAACCTTTGGTGCTGCAATCCATACCCTTAGCAACCAACATTTTGCTTACATACTGATTCATCTCTAGGATGAATCCCTAGAAATGGAAACGCCCTGATGGACCATTCATTCTTCATTATTTTTTTTACATTAAAATAGCTTTTTTTTTTTTTAAAGATTTTATTTATTTATTTGACAGAGAGAGACACAGCGAGAGAGGGAACACAAGCAGGGGGAGTGGGAGAGGGAGAAGCAGGCTTCCCTCGGAGCAGGGAGCCCGATGCGGGGCTCGATCCCAGGACCCTGGGATCATGACCTGAGCCGAAGGCAGACACTTAATGACTGAGCCACCCAGGCGCCCCTAAAACAGCTTTTTTGATGTACATAGTTCTACGACTTTTAACAGCCACCACCAACCACCACAGAACATAAAGTTCTATGACTTTCCTCCAGCCACCACCATCACAACCAAGATGCAGAGCCGTTCTACCATCCCCAAAACCTCCTCCCTGCTCCTCACACCCTAGGCCATCCCTGGCACTACGGCTCTGTATTTTCAAGCATGTCACATACATGGAATCGTATAGGCTGTCAACTTTTTGAGATTAGATTCCTACACTCAGATAATACCCCTGAGACTCACCCAAGATTGTCAATATGGGGGATTACACTGACTGATTTTCAAATGCCAAACCAACCTTGCGTTCCTGGCAAAAATGCCACTTAGTTGTGGTGTATTGCCCATTTTTTTTTTTAAGTATTAATGGATTCAACTTGCCAATATTCTACTGGGGATTATGTGTGTCTTCATAAGGGATAGAGGTCTGAAACTAGCTTTTTTTGTACTGCACTTGTCTTGTTTTGGTATCAGGGCAATACAGGCCTCATAAAATGCATCAGGAGGTAGTCCCTCCTCTAAAATTGATGTTATTTTTCTTTAAATACTGGTAGAACTCACCAATGACACTCCCTGGGCTTGGAGATTTCCATTTCTTTAATAATTAGAGAATGATTCAGGTCATCTATTCATCTTGGATGAGTTTTGGTGATTTGTGATTTTCAAAGAAATGGACCATTTCATCTAAATTACCAAACTTAAGAACGTGGAGTTATCCATGACATTCTCATTATTGTTTTAATTTCTGTAGGGTCTGTGGTGGTATCCCCCTTTTTCACTCGTCTTATTGATGATTTGATTCACCTCTCTTTTTGTCAGTTTTGATCAATTTTCTTCATCATTTCAAAGAACTAGCTTTTGGTTTCATTATTATTTTTTCATTTTCAGTTTCATTGATTTCTGTTCTTATGTTTATTATTTCCCCCCCCCCTTGGCTTGCTTTGGGTTTATTTGCTTCTTTCATGGCTTTTAAAATAGAAAATCAAGATTACTGATTGGAGATCTTTGTTCTTTTCTAATATAAGCATTTTAATGCTATAAATTTCCTTCTAAGCATTATATCCCACAAATTTTGGTATGTTCTATTTTCGTTCAGTCCAGAATATTTTCTAACTTTCTTTGTGACCTCCTCATTGTCCCATGATTTATTTAGAAGTGTGTTACGTATTTAATTTCCAAGTTTTGGGGAAGCTTCTTGCTATCTTTGTGTCACGGCTTTATGATCTAATTCCACTGTGGTTAGAGAACCCATTTTGTGTCATTTTAATCCTTCCAGCTTTATGGTTTCTTTTATAACACAGGTTATGGTCTATCTTGGTGAATGTTGCATGCACGCTTGTCAAGAATGTGTGTGGTGGGGCGCCTGGGTGGCTCAGTTGGTTAAGCGACTGCCTTCGGCTCAGGTCATGATCCTGGAGTCCCGGGATCGAGTCCCACATCGGGCTCCCTGCTCAGCAGGGAGTCTGCTTCTCTCTCTGACCCTCCTCCCTCTCATGCTCTCTGTCTCTCATTGTCTCTCTCGCAAATAAATAAAATCTTAAAAAAAAAAAAAAAAAAGAATGTGTGCGGTGCTCTCACGGGAGGCCGAAGTATTCTCCAAAGGTCAGTCCTGCTGGCTGATGGGTGATGGTCAGTCCTTCTGTGTCCTGGCTGATTCTGTCAGTGGTCCATGGATCACTGTTTAGAGAGTCATCACTCCAGTAATAACTGCGGACTTGTACACTTGTTCCAGCTCTGCCCTGCTTCATGCATTCTGTAGCTCTTGTGGGTGCACACACATTCAGTCATTCTGTCTTCATTGGGTAACGTCCCGCCTTGTCCCTGGGAACTCTGAAATCTGAAGCTCTGAAATCTACTTTTTCTTATGCTACTCTATCTACTCCATCTTCATTCTGACTAGTGCTTTTGTGGTATATCTTTTCCCATCCTTTCATTTTAACCTACGTATTTTACATGTGAAGTGAGTTTCTTTTAGACAACACATATTTGGGTCTTTTTAATTTTTTCACCCATTCTGACAATCTGTCAGGATTAGGCATTCAGACACACAACTGGTGTGTTCAGACCATTTATATTACCATAATTACTGATATGTTTCAGTTTATCATCTTGTCTGTTTTACGTTTTTCCTTCCTCTATTTGCTCTTTCCTGCCTTGATTTATTTTTTGAACTTTTTAGAATTTCATTTTAATTTGCTGTGTTTTTTACTCTTTGTATAATTTGGTGGTCGATCTAGGGATTATAACGCATATTTCATTTTTTTACACTCTTACCACCATATATATCCCTCTATGTGACACCTACAGACATTGAAAACCAGACGACGGTCTCATCCTTGCTGTCAGTAGGACATGTTTTAAAGAGCTCACTAAGACAACAGGGGTCCACTGTACCTACCTAGACCCTCACCGTTCTCCTGCTCTTCCTTCCAAATGTTCCAAGTCTCCTTCAGGTGTAATGACCTTTCCGTCTGAAAAACTTCCTTTAGCAACTCACTGAGTTAGATCTGCTGGGAACAAATTCTCCCACTGTTCCTTCATCTGAGAGCCCTGTATTTCACCTTCACCCTTGCAGGGTATCATGCCCGACAGAATTTGGGACTGAGGGCTCTTTTCTTCCAGTACATTAAAAATGGGTTTCCGATGCGAAAAATCATTCAAATTGTCGTTCCCCAATAGGTAATGCATTTTCTCTGGCTGCTTGTCAGATACTTTTTGTCTTTATTTTCAGCAGTTTGATTATGATGTGTCTGGGCATGGGCCTCTGTGGCTTCCTCCCGTCTGGAGTTCACTGAGCCCCCCTCTCCCTAAATCTGTAAGTTTAGATCTTTTGTCGGATTTAGGACGTATTCAGACATTATTTGTCCAATATTTTTTTCTGCACCCCATCTTTCTCCTCTCCTTCTGAAACCCCAAGAGCACAAACATTTGACCTGTTAGTACTGCCCCACGTGTCCCTAAGGCTCTGTTCATTTTTCCTCCAATCTTTTTGCTCTGTATTGTTCAGATGGAATGGTTTCTATGGACCTGTCTCAAAGTTTACGCACTCTTTCTGCTATCATCTTCATTCTGCTACTGAGGCTATCCAGTTAGCTTTTTATTGTTACTGTTACTTTTCATTAAAAAGTTCTGTGTAGGGGCTCCTGGGTGGTTCAGTTGGTTAAGCATCTGACTCTTGATTTTGGTTCAGGTCATGATCTCAGGGTCGTGAGCTCGAGCCCTGTGTCGGGCTCCACGCTGGGCATGGGGCCTGCTTGAGATTCTCTGTCTCTCCCTCTGTCTCCCCTCACCCACCCAGCTCTCTCAAAAAAAAAAAAAAGTTTCACATAGTTCCTCCTTCTATTTTCTAATTCTTTACTGATACTTTCTACCTTCCTATTTCAAGAACGTTCCCCCTTATTTATTGGAGCATTTTTATAATGGCTGCTTTAGAGTCTTTGCTGGATAATTCACCAGTACCTGTGTTATCTTGGTACTGGTATCTGTTAATTACCTTTTCCCACGGAAGTTGAGATTTTCCTAGTATGTCTGAATGGCATCCTAGACATCTTGACTGCTGTGTTACAAGACTCGGGGGTCTTGTCTAAACCCTTTGGAGAATGTTGACATTTTTATTTTAATAGACAATTGATTTGGTTGGATTCCAGCCCCATGTTCCAAATAGCCTTCTGTGGGTTATGGCTCCAAAGTCAGCTGACTTTGCAAAGCCTTCACAGCATCTGTTGACTATACCCCCCATGTGCACTGCCCAGTGGCCAGCATGGGTGCTGGTCTACTCCCAAAGTCCAGTTTTCAAGTCTACTGTTGCTAGTTAGGGTCAGATCCATGTATCCACAACTTGAGAGTCAGCCTCGGAGTTCATAACAACCTTAAAGGTCACTTTCCTGAGCTCTTCCTCTCCACAATGTCTCCAGAACTTGCAGATTTCCTGGGTCACCACTTTTCTGGTTCTCTAGCCAGACACACACCTCCCACAACCTTGGGCCAAGTGGTAGGAGGAGAGAGAATAGGGCATCAGGGGTCTGCCCCACCTTCTTGGGAATAAACCTCCTCTAATCAGTTCCCCTTCCTTAGAGTTTCAGGCTCCTGCTGGCCCGTTTCTGCTGCCAGGAGACTGCATGGGTGCTAGGGAATGAGAAAACAGAGAAAAGAAAAAAATGAAAAGTAGGGTTTCTGCATTCTCTCTGAGTGTGAGAGTACCACTCCTCAGCACGAACTAGAAAGACTTTCCTAGTGCTCTCCAACACCCATCTAACCCATCTCTAATACCTAGTGCTCATTAACACCCATGTCTGGGTTTTAGGATACCTTGAGTTTGGCCTGGGGAATATCAGAGGGGAAAAATGGTAAAGTCAATCAACTCAGAGGTATTCTGAATTGTGGTATTTTTCCCCCCAGTCCACCTGCCAGTTTGATAGCTGTATTCATCAGGAGACAGGTTAGAGTATGCTTACTCCTTACCCAGAACTGGGAACTGCTCTGTTCTGTAAACTGGTTCAAACCCATTTTGAAGATGAAGGAAGTTTTCTCGTTGTTTTAGAATTACCTGCAGGCCCATCACCAGCCACCTGCACTGACCATCCAGGCTTGTCTTTTCTGCATTTTTTGATGATTTATGCTTTTCTGATTACCCAGACTTCACAGAACCCAGAGGTGAGAAGAATGAATACCACTTCAGGCTGTTCTGGATTTGCCTTCTTCTGGGATTCTCTCTTTCATATCTAAGAGCTGACTGGAAATTCCAGAAGGCCGTCCAACACGTTCCAGGTTATACAAACACATTGTTCAGATGGTGTGCTTCTTGGCTCACGGGACATGTTTTATCCAGGACAAGGAAGCCCGCAAGCCCGTACTCCCTACAGTGGTCCCTGCCCGTCAGCAGCTGCGCTGGGGTGTCAACAGCACACTGCCTGAATCCCTCAAGTCCATGTACCCAGTGTTATGTCTAAAAGATTCACAAACTCTGCTCTGAAGCATCCCCCAAATGTGTGCAGTCCTGAGCTCCTCCCACATCTCCTCAAATTACATAGACTCACCTTTACTTTTTAAGTGGTCTTTTCTTCAAAAAAATAAAAATAAAAAGACAGTGCATGAGAAAATTACTGAAAGGAACAATACCAAAATGCAAACAGTGGTTCTTTCAGGGCAATAAGACGCCAAGTGTTTTCTTTCTCTTAATTTGCTAACGTCTTCTACGTCTTCTACCAATTAATATAACCAGGATAATTAAGTATTGCTAATTTATCTTTACAAATCCACCCCCCGTTTCCAATAGTTCGAGCAACTGAGGAACAGTAAACCACAACTACCTCACACCAGGCGATGGCAGTGAGATCTTTTAATAAGACTTCATCCTCACAATATCACCGGAGCATCGAAATTCCCCAGCAAATCACTGCTTCCCAAACCAGGCTGCACATCAAAGTCATGGACAGAACGCAGACATAAACAAAACGCCAGTCAGCCTGGAAGGAGGATGTGAGAAGAGAGAAGTCAAGAACAACTCTCAAGTTTCAGACCTGAAGAAGAAGGCTAAGTCCATCGCCTTCCAAAATGGGGAAACATGCAAAAGGAAGAGGCCCAACGGTATGGAAAAAAACAAAGTAAGAGTCAGACAGGAAGTGGCTGGAGGACACCCAGTGGAGCACCCAGCCGAAATCTACAGTTCAGGGATGAGGTCCTGGCTGGGAACAAATGTGGGGGCGGCCAGTGGAGCCTCGAGTCCAGCTGAGGTCTCCTAGGGGGTGACCACAGACAGAGAAGCACCTGAGAGGCACTCTAAAATCTAGAGGGCACCCCGCAGAGGAGAGTGTGGTGACCTGGAAGTCAAGGTCAGAAAGGCTCGCAAGGAGCACAGGAGAGGCTGATAAGACGTGGGCCGAGGAATGCCCCTTGGACTTGGGAATGGGCGGTCACCTGAAAAAACCAGTGGTGCAGAAACTCTAGGATGGCCACACGCCACCTGCCTTCACAAGGCTTATCACAGCTGCAATTACCTAGAGTTCTGGTGCTTTAATCTCTGCCCCCGATCTACGGTAAGGTCCAACGAAGGCAGGGGCCACATAAGTCTTGCCCTTCACTGTAATCCCAGGACAGACCCCCACAGTGGCTCAAATCTGTGGAACACAGGACTGTGGAATCCAAGAAGGAAGGTTCCTCTTTCTTCACAAGGAAAAGGGTGTGCTGCCCCGATGGGCCAATGTGGCCAGAGCCCTGGCGCATACAAACCCGATGACAGGAGACCCGAAGACAGCTGTCTTCAAATGCGTTCTCCCTGTCTTTATTCTCGGGGACCTCTCCAGTTCACCAGCAGCTGCCACAATGTGTATGTAGTGTACTTTGGACCACTTATTTAACCTGTTGTAGGCAAAGATGGCTATTTGCCTCTCAATATCCAGCATCCCCTTCTCCAAGAGCAGTGTTTCTGCAATGTGAATGCGCGTGACCAGTACCTAGAGCATTTGCTAGAACACAACTTGTGGTGCCCCCAGCCCCACAGCTCCTTCAGTGGGTCTAGGGTGAGGCCTGAGAACCTGTGTTTCTAACAAACACCCAGATGGTCATGATATTAGTCCGGGGACCATACTTTGAGAACCACCGCTTTAGTGTCATTCTCATAGCTATCCTTGGTCATTTTTGTTTCCCCTATTTAGAACATCTCTCTGAAATAATGCAAGCTGAGAGAACATTACTTTCCAAAACTTTTATGAAATCTGAAAACGTAACTGAAAGTAACATTGCAGCATTTCCTAAAAATGGCAGGCATGTACACACAGGGCTCAAGTGAAGAGAATCTGGACCCGTTACAAGGATGTCAGATGTGTCCCAGGATGTCCTGGGCAAACCAGAGGTAGCACCCACCACTTGCTGGACCGATTTCTTTCTTTCTTTTTTTTTTTTTTAAAGATTTTTATTTATTTATTTGAGAGAGAGAGAGCACATGAGAGGGGGAGGGTCGGGAGGGTCAGAGGGAGAAGCAGACTCCCTGCCGAGCAGCTCGATCCAGGGACTCCAGGATCATGACCTGAGCCGAAGGCAGTCGCTTAACCAACTGAGCCACCCAGGCGCCCCGCTGGACCAATTTCTTAATGAAAAGTCATGACTGCCTCTCCTTGCCTACTAACTCTGGACCACAGGCTGTGCTAAACACGGGACAAAAATATTTCACATACATGATCTCTTAATGTATAACAATCCAATGAGTAGGACTCGTAATGCCCTAGTTGCCAAGGAGTAACTGGCCCATGGTTATACAGATAAGGAGAGGTGAAGTGGGAAATCAAATGCAAGTCTTCCAGTGCAAAGACCTTGGCTGGTGTGTGCACCTGTCCCCTCGGTTCAGCCACAGGCTCCTTGAAGCGTGCCGACCCAACCACAGGCCTGGCCTCAGCATGGTGCAGTATTTGTTGAACATGCAAGTGAAGGGGTTTATGGAGGCCTCAGGCTCATTCTCTCACACTGCGTTCTGTTTCTTGTGTGTCACAGTAACAACAACAAACGCTTTCTGGCACTTACGACATTCAGCGCTGTTCTGAGCACGATGTACATTCGCACATTTAATCCTCACCCCTCCAAGGCTGGTACTATGGTTCTCCAAATTCTAGAGAGGAGGGAAAGGAGGCTCAGAAAGGTTATGTGACTTGCCCACACAGCTCAGCTGTGGCAGAGCTGGGATACCAACTCTGGCAGTCTGACTCCAAAGTCCATGCTCTTCAATCACTGTGTGATAAAACATTTCAAAGAGAATGGGAAAAGGAAATAGAGTTTCCTAAACCCTTCCTTATGCTTCGGCTCTAACTGGAGTTGTCGGCACCATTTGAGATCACGGGCCCCGACAGTCAGCCCCAGCTCTGCGCTCTCTAAAGGCTGTGAGCTGACACTGGACAGCCAGCTCCAGCCTGATGCCCAGGAGCATCCCCACAGTGGCAGGTCCCTGGCCCTGGATCCCGCATGGGCCTTGCCAGCCCCAGGGAGGGAGGCATGGGATAGAGGGCCAGAGACACAAAGCATGAGCGAACAGGACACGGGCAGGATCGTGTAACTCATGCAGGTACAATTACATCCTTTATTATTGATGGTTGAAGCCAAATGGTCCTCTTCTTTGCAGTATTGTGTTAACACATAATTAGCGGACCTAATCATTTTGGTTCACAAAAATTCTTTAGGTTCAAGAACATAATCCATGTTCACCTTAAAAAAAAGGGAACGAAAAAGATAAGAAATTCAAACACGCTGAGTCATGGGAAAATCTAAGTATAATGGTTACTTTTTTCAAAGCGTGGATTTCTTTTAAAAATTCAGCTTGGCTATTTAGTTTCTAAGAATTTATAGTTGAGCTTTGCATACAAACACATCACCTTTTAATTGTATGCTATAACAATCTATAAAAACGAATTCTAACTTGGTGAGAGTCCTGGGCCCAGACAACTGCTACAGGGAATGTTGGGACAACATTCAGAACACCTTCAGTTTGCCAAGGCAGAAACACCTGAAATTCGTGCAGATCCCTCATGCTGTTCAAGCCAGGGCCCCAGCATGCACTCACCGCCTCCCCGCACACGCTATGCCCCTCTACCCAACGTGTCTGGTACTCAAAGGGGCTGTCCCCTGCAACCCACAACAACCACAGCGCCAGGCCAGACCCCACTTTACTCCTCTGGACTAGTCCAAGAGCCACATTCCTGCCAGGGGCACTTATCACTCCAGAGGTAAGTAAAACCCTCGAGGGGCTCCCCCAAGCCCTCAGGTCAGAGACAGGTTCCAGGCCCAGCACAGCGCACAAGCCCCAGGGACAGCCCCTCCCACTGCTCCCCGGGCTCTTGCGGCACACAGCCCCTCGGCAGAGGAGCAGAGAGGGCCCCGGGGTACGGTCCAGCTCTGCCCAAGTCACTCAGCCTGTGTCTTAAGTGCTTCTTCGGTAAAATGAGGACAATAATAGTACCTTCTTCAGAAGGCTTTACATGAACTAGAAGCCCAAGTGCTGACTCATTTGAAACCAGCACAGGGTAATCACTCAGCTCATGATCCCCCACGTTATTAACTCTGCCACACCTCTGAACTTGACCTTGGGTGCAGCCTGGCCCAGCAGGCCCTGCCCCACCCCCACACACACCCCTAGTGCTCCTTTCCCTACCTGCCCTGGAGGCCTCTCCTTACCAGAGGGGCGCTCTGGAGCAAGGTGCCGTGGTCAGTTCTCGAAGCCCAGCACCACACACGAGGCCTGGCACGTAGTAGGTCCTCAAAAATATTCACTGAACGACTGTCAGTGAATACAAAACTGAGGTGGGAGGAGTCAGCCTGCTTGGGGATGGGGGGCAGTGTCGCAGCCCTGGGCAAACGGCAGTCTGTGAGGATGGCTGGGACTCAGAGCCCAGGGGAGGACGCAGGCGGTAACAGTCAGGGTCCAAGGCCACAGATACCCCTGGCCTCGTGGAGTCTGTACATGAGCCGTCTTTGAGAAGATGAGCACATGCCTCCAGCTGTTGGCATCACTCCCTGCATGGAGAGCGAGGAAGCCCGGTGATGAGATAACCGCAGGCCCTCCCCACGCTCGGACAAGGGGGCAGCTCCCGAGCCAGCAAGGGGCAGAGGGTCATACCACAGCCGGGGTGAATGATGGCCCCTGCATTCCTGGCCAAATCAGCACTGGAAGGATTAAGCTCCAAGAAACCCAGGGGACCGGAGAGGGAGAGTGCTTTAATAAGGAACACAATTAATAAAAATTTGACAATAAACACATTTGCAACTAGTAGTGGAAAAACTGACCAAGTGACGTTACGAAGAGCTAAATCCAGCGCTCTCGTGCGCATGCGGTAAGCTACAAGGAATGGAAAAGGTTAAAGACATCAACTTTCTGGAGACAGACTTAAATTTTAGGAACTTGGCATGCAGATCAACACAAAGTTTTCCAATTTCAAAGCCTCCATAAAGGTATTTTGGCAAGGTTCATAAATATATGCTGCACAGCGTATTTCTGCATTTTTGTATGTCGTATACCTTTTGTATTTTCTTTGAATCTTTCTGAGCATTCTCTCGAAGTGGTACTTTTCCAAATAACTTCCATCCCAAGTCATTTTGTTTGTCAAGTCTTGCATTCTGTTTTCTAGCAAGCAAATTCCTATAGGAAGAAAATAAGAGGGTTAGGGAACTTCTGGGTATTCACAGAAACACCAGGACTGCAGTCACTCTCTAATGAAAACAAGGGGCCTTTCCTTTGAGAGAACACTGTGATGAACCACAAGCTTTAACTCTGCAGACTTGTCATCATAGAAGACACAGAATTATGCAGTAGGGAAAAAGCCCCTAAAACCACAAATAAGCTTTTTGTTGTTCAACCGTGACATGTACAAATTCTACAGTTTGGAGTAAGGAAATACCTTATACCACAATAAAATATTTCAGAAAAAAGGTAGCTTTAAAATCAGACTGAACTGAATTGAAACCCTGGCCCAATTACTCACTAGCTGTGTGACTATGACCAGTATATTCACCTCTCTGAGCCTCAGTTTCCTTATGGTTAACAAGGGTCTTTGTAAGAATTAAAATGACAGGCACACAGTCAGCGCTTAAACAGTAAGAGCTGCTGGGCACCACAGGACTCAGTCGGCTGGGTGTCCGACTCTTGGTATCAGCTCAGGTCATGATCTCAGGATCAGGAGATCAAGCCCAGCATCAGGCTTTGTGCTCAGTGTGGAGCGTGCTTGAAATTCTCTCCCTCGCCCCCCACCCAACTCTCATGCACTAAATAAATAAATAAATAAAATTAAAAAAAAAAAAATAAGAGTTGCTTTAATAATTAACCTCTAGCTCAGTTTAAGTTATCTCTAAGGTAAATCTGCATTACCCACTTATCATGAAAAGAGAGCCACTCAGGCGACAGTCATGAGGTCTTCTCTCCCAAAAACATGTACACCAAAGTCCCGAAGAACACAGATAAATCCCCAACGGTAGTACACAATAAACTACGTTTTGGAATGTACATACTGGTGCATTCATTAAAAACAAAGGGTTTCCAGAGCTCACTGGAAAGTATAAAATGAACCCGCAGCATCTCCTGTGCTAGAAAGTAAGAAAGTGCCCAGAGAAATACGGGGACATGTTTAAAGCACACAGTAGCCAGCTTGAAACAAGGACTCCCACTGGCTAAATCTGGAACAATCGAGCCGTCGGAATAAATAATGAGGGCAAGGGATTCTCATCCATTGAATAAAGCGAAAATCCAAGAGCCCACATGGATCCGAGCAAACACAAAGAAGCGGGGGAAGAGGAAAAGCAGCCTAACAAGCACAGGAAGCACAGTGACGGGCAAGGGCCAGTGGGCGCTCGGCCTGGCAGCTCACAGCTGCATGAGGAAGAGAGTTTCCACCTAGCTTGAAAGCGTCTCCCACAAATTCCTTGTTCCTACAAAGGCAAGCCTCCTCGGGCAGGTGCTCAGAGCCGGCATTCCCAGCACGCGCCTCCCCCTCCGGCGTGCTGCCAACGGCCCGCCTCGCCGATGGCAGCGACCAGCGGACGGGCTATCAGAGAAGATTCCTGAAACAACAGGCAAAATGTGAATACAGACCGTGGACTAGGAAACGGCTCGAGATTAACGTTAAATTTGCTGATCTTGGTAACTGCACAGTGCTTATGTAAGACAATGCCCTTGTTCTTAGGGAATGTACTAGTACCTCCAACTGGTTCTTCTAATGCTTCCAAGAAATACCTACTTGCTTACATGGCATATATACCAGAGTCACAGAACAGATAAAACACAGGAAGTGGGGGGCACCTGGGCGGCTCTGTCGGTTAAGTATCTGCCTTCGGCTCAGGTCATGATCCCAGGGTCCTGGGATTGAGCCCCGCACTGGGCTCCCTGCTCAGCGGGGAGCCTGCTTCTCCTTCTCCCCCTGTTCCTGCTCTCCCTCACTCAAATAAATAAAATCTTTTTTTTTTTTAAAGATTTTATTTATTTGACAGAGAGAGAGAGCGAGAGCAGGAACACAAGCAGGGGGAGTGGGAGAGAGAGAAGCAGGCTTCCTGCCGAGCAGGGAGCCCGACATGGGACTCGATCCTGGGACCCCGGGATCATGACCTGAGCTGAAGGCAGACGCTTAACGACTGAGCCACCCAGGCGCCCCAAAAAGATAAAATCTTTAAAAAAAAAAAACAACACATGAAGTGAGACATGAACAGTGAATCTGGGTAAAGGATACGTGGAAGTTCCTTATTTTTCTTGCAACTTTTCAATAAATTTGAAATCATATCAAAATAAAGGTATAGGGGCGCCTGGGTGGCTCAGTCGTTAAGCGTCTGCCTTCGGCTCAGGTCATGGTCCCAGGGTCCTGGGATCGAGCCCCGCATCGGGCTCCACAGGAAGCCTGCTTCTCTCTCTCCCTCTGTCCCTCCTTGTGTTCCCTCTCTCTGTCTCTCTCTGTCAAATAAATAAATAGAGGTATAAAAACTTCCCAAAAGGAAACAAATGGTTTCACGTACTCTTCCTTGCTTTTCTGTTGTGGTTATAATAGAACCCATTTCAGAAACCACTTCATAGCCCAAGGCAATTCTATACACCTTTGTAAGAAATAAACTTTGAGCTGTCCCCAGGCCCAGCCTATTTAACATCTAAGACTCAGCCTTTGGTGGAAGACACACAATTCAAACCGAGCTAAAACCTCAGGTGCCCAGAAGGGCACTAAGAGCCTGGTTCACTGGCTTACATTTTGCTAAAGAGGCGATGCCTCTGGAGAAGGGAACGGGGCACGAAGGACAAAAGGTGAGGAAACTAAATGCACCTGGAAGGGGAGGGGCCAGGAGCAAGGCCTACACCTCCTGATGAACCCCGACCCTAATCTGGAGAGCTGCAGGTCACTGAGGGTCTAGAGGAGTAAGGACTGGGATAGAGAACCGCACAGAAGCGACTGGGTGATTGTGACCCGGGAGGCGAACCGGACCTGTGGTGCTAGTCACCGAGACGGCCAGCAGAAGCAGCAAGAGGAACAGAAACCTTGCTTTCTCCATCCCCTGAGAAGGCTCTCTAAGTCTGTACAAACGTAGTACAGATAGAACTTACCAAAAATCATGATACATGAGAGGCTATGACTTCTGAAAGGCTCATGAGAGGTATCCCTGGTTGGATTATTTGTTGTGGATCAGAGGCCGAGGAGCTCTGAAAGGACAGGAAATCCCGCCCAAGCTTCAGCCCTTTGTGTCCTCGGCACAGGGAACAGGGAGCGGCCCAGAGAAAGGTTCCAGTCTCTGGCTTCCCTTCCAGGTCGGTGGGTCACTGGAAGCCTGGCACGGAGCTGGCCGCTGAGCCCAGGAGGCCAGGTAGAGCCAAGCACCTGCCTCTGCCCGTCACGTGCCCAAACCCCATTCCCAAGCCAGGCGCATGGATGGGGTGGGGAGAGCCCAGGAGCCCCAACCGCGCCCTTTGACTCCTATGCAGTCTGGCTGACCAGGAGGCACCCTTGGGGTCGTCCTGGATGAGAGTCACACAGTGGTGCCATTCTCCCCAGTCCAGGAGAGCCCAGAGGGAAACACAGCCATGGATCCCTGGGCTTCTCGAGCCCTGGGCCCCAGCGAATTTAACATACCCCCAGCCATCGACACCATCCGTGATACTTCACCAGGGGGCAAAACACGGGGACTGCTTGATTCAGCCTTCCTGTTTCATCAACTATTTCAAATGCACCTGTCCCACCACCACCTTCAGGAAGTCCTCACGTCTGCCCTGGTTCTGCAAAGCCTTCCCTGACTGGCTGCCACCAGCCGGACCCCCGGGCCTGGGCTCCCACAGGAGCTATCCCCACAGCACTCACCAAGTTATTCTGTGCTTGTTGGAGGGACCCTGTCCCCTCTCCTCTCCACACACCTCTGCCTTGGGGTGGGGTTGCCAGGAGAGCAGAGCAGAGGCCCCTCTGCAACCCCAGAATCTTGGCCAGCATGCAGCAGGTGCCCCATACCTGTTTGCTGGCAAATGGAGTAGCGACCATATGTGTTTGCAGGGGAGGCAGGTGCAGAGCCATGAGGATGGTAGGACTGCAGCCCCACCCACCCGCACCGGCGAGCAAACCGCAAACCCACTTGGCACTTCTGACCTACACGCAGCCCACCTGGGAGTGGGCATGGCTTTCCTCCTGACTATCCCCCTTCTTCCGTGATGCCCACTCGGGTCCACCCTCCTGCAGCTGGCAGGGGTGAGTAATGAAGAGGAAGCCGCTGAAGACTCTTCCAAAGAGGTCCCCTAAGAGGCGGGCAATGGCGTTACAATCCTTCATGAGCCTCGCCCCAGGAGCCTCCCTGCAGGCAGGAGGCTCTCTCAACAACCTGCCAGGCCGCATTCATCCAGGGAATCATTCTGAGGGCCTCAACTATAGTGAACAACAAAAGAGGCGGTCTTATTTGCTCAGAAACCTTCCATCTCTCCTCAAGTTAGCTCGAGCTCTCACCTGATTTGGCAAGGGTCTGGCCCCCCTCTCCAGCCCTGCTCTTTGTGTCTTTCCGGGGCCTACACACATCGGGCCTGCAGACAGCCTGTCACACCGCACATGTGCCTACCCCACCCTTTCTTCAGGTGTCCCTCAGGCACAGGACATGACCATCAGGCCCTGGGCCCCTGAGGAACTCCCACTGCATCTGCCACAACGCCCCAGAAATCTCCTCCACACAGCGGGCGGGACCATCTTCTGAGAGCACAAACGGATCCCACCAGCCCTGTCCCCCAATCCCTTCAATGGCTTCCCCATTTGTGGCACCACCACACGTGCCGTCCCCCTACCCTTAATGTGCTCCTGATCAGAGGCACATTTCGAGGATCAAACGATGCGAGGGACCTCACAGGCCTGGCCTTCTGCCTCGCGCGCACACTCAGTAGGGGACAGTCGCTGCTGTCCCCATCACCGTGTGAGGGCTTCTCCTCTAGGGGACTGACAGCCCTGTCCTCCACTCAATCCCCTCCAGCTGAGCCAGCACTCCACACCCTGAAGGCATCAGAGGGACCTGGGGGGCAGAGGCCAGGTTTACAGGAATGGTGGGCTGAAGGAAGGTGACCCAAAAGGTGCTGGCCCCACTGGGGATCTGCTGATAAGGCCTATCCGGATGCATTTTACAAAAATGCTTAAGAGGCCTTGGGAAATACGCTTTGCGGCGGTTGATGACTAAGCCACACCCACTACGAGGATAAAGAATAATCCTCACATCCTGTGGGGGCAAAAGACCCTTGCGCAGGAAAAGGGAGTCAAGATTTCACTGGGGCCCTTACCCCTGGCTTGCAAAATAATTCTTTTCATTTCAAGAGGTAACAACTCAGAGGAAGAGATATGGGACACCAATGACAAAGTAATGCTAAAAATAATGGCGTGTTAATTTCTGCCCACCAGCTCTCCTGTGAGCTGTGGGGCGCCAGGCCACAAGTAAAGTGCCTCATCACAATTAGCAGCAAGATCAGGCACGAACACATTTAACCGGGACAAAATGGCCCATCAGGACCCGGTCCTCACCAAGAAGAGTCGAGCTTGGGTTTGCACAGACCCTGACCACAGCTCCCCTTCCCCCGCCTCCTCCACGCTATGAGCCACAGGCTTGTCCAGTGCGCCCCCATAGGCAGAAAACCCAGAGAAGGCTGCCAAGGGGCCAAGTGGGGCTGAGGGAGTGGGGAAGCAGACAGCCCGGAGACCTCCACACCCCTCACCTCCTGACTCTGCCGCCCAGGACGGGGCCCCCAGCCACATATGCAACTGAACGCATGAGAAATGTGCATGTCATCTTGATGAGATACGCCAGCTGGAACAAACTGTTTTTTTAAAACATCACAAAAAGACTGAAAACAGCCCAAGGGCTCATGACACATCCATATGCAGCATTAAGATGGGTCGGGGGCACTTGTCCGAAAGACGATGAGCTACCTGTTGTTAAAGGAAGAAAGCGAGATGCGTAAGAGTGTAGAGCACAGACCCCCCCCCTGGGAGAAGACAGAAACGGCATTTGCTGCTCCCGCAACGGGTTACCGGGGGGCACAGGGCACAGGAAACTTTTCACCATATACTCTATCGTACTTTATGGATTTTGTACCACGCAACTGCATCACCTATTGAAGAAAGTTAATAAACAAAAAACCGTTGCTAAATTAGGAATTTCTGCCAATAAGAAATGAAGCGAGGAGCACCTGGCCGGCTCAGTCAGTGGAGCGTGCGACTCTTGATCTCAGGACTGTGAGTGCGAGCCCCACGCTGGGTGCAGAGATTAGTTAAAAAAATAAATAAAGGGACGCCTGGGTGGCTCAGTCGTTAAGCGTCTGCCTTTGGCTCAGGTCATGATCCCAGGGCCCTGGGATCAAGCCCTGCTTCTCCCTCTCCCACTCCCCCTGCTTGTGTTCCCTCTCTCTCTGTGTCTCTCTCTGTCAAATAAATAAAACCTTTAAATAAATAAATAAATAAACTGGGGCGCCTGGGTGGTGCAATCAGTTGAGTATCCAACTCTTGGTTTCGGCTCAAGCAGATCATGATCTCGGGGTCGTGAAATCGAGCCCCACGTTAGGCTCTGTGCTCAGCGCAGTCTGCTGGAGATACTCTCTCCCTGTCTGTCTGTCCCTCCCCCGCTCGCTCGCTCTCTCTAATAAATCATAAATAAGTAAATAAATACAGTGCTTCTGCATCACTCCCACCCCCATCTTTCAAATCAGTAAGACTTCATCAAACCCCAAAACAGTGCCCGATTTTTCTAGAAGTCCTAACAACACTAGGTGGCGAGTTCCAGGAGCCCCTGCTGTGTCAGGTGGAAAGTGCCGTATAAGAGCAAAACGGTGAGAAGAAAATGAACATGCTCATTAGTACTCTACTGGTATAAAACATGAAGCCTTGTGCTCCCTTCGGCAGCACATATACTAAAACATGAAGCCTTTCGGAAGAGAGAAGCAAAAAGCAATGGTGAGCCGTGCCCGGGAAGGGATCCGGGCACTCAGCCCACGCGGCCTACACGACAGCTCTGCTGGGGTGAGGGCCTGCCCACATGGGGCTTCAGGCCACTGAGCTGGGAGCAGGGGCTGCGTGAGACTGGGGACAGCACGCCAAGGAAAGTGGCCTACAAGTCAGACAAGTTCCCAAGATCACCCACCAGGGACTCAAAACCCGGCCCTTGCAGGCCTCCCAGCAGTGCCCCCTTCCCCCCAGACGGATGAGATTGGTGGGCGGCCACCGTCCAGAAGAGCAGAGAGCCAGCACTGTGGTTAACTGGGCAGCGCACACACGTTCCCGTCTCCCTCCCGAACCTCCTACGAGAAAGCACGGCTGCAAGGACATGGGGGCGGAACATGAAAGAATCAAGTGGCCCCAAGCTCCTTGCTGTCCCCTCACACTGCCGTAGCGACCCCTGCTCCAGCAGCTTCAGGCAGAGGCAGAACAGCGGTCTTCCTAGCAAGCGGGCCCCCAAATCTGAACCCACGGGGTTCCAATCAGGGCTTCCCACCCCCAACCCCCCACGGAAGCAGCGGCAGCCCTGGGCCTCGCGTTCTTCATCTGTAAACAGAGAAGACAAATCTTCCTGGGGCCACTGCGAGGATGAAGCGAAAGCGCACACAAACCACCAGGGCAGGCGTGTGTGCAGGGACCACCGGGAGAGAGGACGCACCGGTAGCCTGTGTTTTCTGTACACGGTGTTTTCCAGTTTGAGATATTTGTTAACATTTTGTGTTGATCGAGAAATCACAATAAAACCCGGGGTCTCTGGCTTCTCCTGAAGGGCTGCAAGATCTGGCCCCGTGGGCACGTGTTCCCGCACAACCAGAGCCGGAGCGAAGCCGCGGCTCCCGGGTGGGCCACGCAGCACCTGGCCCGTCTGCTGGCCCGGCTTCAGCGTACCTGCCACCGCAGCGTGCCCCCCACCTGCCTGCAGGGCCAGATCCGGGCTTTAGGGGGCCTTGAAGCTTATTCACTTTAGGGAATCCTTTTTTTTTTTTTTAAGATTTTATTTATGTATTTATTTAAGACCAAGAGCGCAAGCAAGAGAGCACAAGCAGGGACAGCAGGAGAGGGAGAAGCGGACTCCCTGCTGAGCAGGGAGCCTGACGCGGGGCTCGATCCCAGGACCCCGAGATCATGACCTGAGCCGAATGCAGATGCTTAACTGACTGAGCCACCCAGGTGCCCCAGGGAATCCTCTTGAGAAAGAAAATTATGCTTAATTATAAAGACAAAATTAGGCACAAGTGAGGAGTCCTGAAGGCTAAGCATCACTAACATCACAATTCCAACACTGTCATGTTTTGACTTTTGAAGCCAAAACCTCATGATTCCATGTGAGGGCACTCCAGCAAGGACTTCTACCCAAAGTTCCATCTCTCCGCTTTTCGACAAGAAACAGTATAGTCCAAGGACCGACCCCCTTTCTTCTTAGATGCTGTGGGGTTGAGGTATTACTTTCAGCCCCACCCCCACTTACTTCACTTCCAGACATTACTGAAGTCAAAATAGGGTGATTTCAGGAGCAATCTAAGAGGCTAGCTGACAACAAAGATGAGGTGCTGGATCTGGGTCCCTGCGCCAGTGTATTTCAAAGCCCCTGAAGTGTGTGCTGAGGGTAAGCACTTAGAACAGCGCCCCACAGAGAGCAAGCACTCCAGTGTATTTCAAGTTGAGAATGATCAGCTTGTTACTTCCTGTGCCTTCATCAGCAGAATGTGAAGTCCACGACAAGTGAATCCTATCTCTTCTATTTACTATAGTTCTTCTCGGATCTAGAACAGTTCCTGGCAGGGCGCCTGGGTGGCTCAGTTGGTTAAGCGACTGCCTTCGGCTCAGGTCATGATCCCAGAGTCCTGGGATCGAGTCCCACATCGGGCTCCCGGCTCAGCGGGGAGCCTGCTTCTCCCTCTGACCCTATCCCCTCTCATGCTGTTTCTCTCTCTCTGTCAAATAAATTAAAAAAAAAAAAGAACAGTTCCTGGCATATAGGAAAACATATGTATTGAATGCATGCTTTTTGGAGGAATTTTCAGAACGATCACACAAGAATTATTCCACTTAAAGGACAGGAAGCCAGGATTCAGGGAGGTTGGGGAGTCCCGCCCAGAGACACACAGCTAAGCAACAGAGAACCAAGACTTGGACCTGAGGATCCGAGGCTGCTTCCTGGCAGAGGGCAGCAGGAGTGGAAGGACGCAATCCTCCCTGACCCGGTGGAGCAGGTTCTGCAAGCCACACTCACCGGATTTCTCAAAACTTCTCTCGGAATCTTGGAAAATAAACCTCCAAAGTCCTCCTCCTTCAAGACTGTACATTTGAACTCTTGCTTCTAATTCAATAATAGTTCCCTAGGGCTTCTGGCTCTTTCCCTCTTTTGTCCCACTGACAAACGAGACCTTCCAAAGCTCATTCCAAAGTCATCAGAAATACGCTAACACACCTCACATTCAGTTCCCAGAACAGATGGGCATCTCCACCGTTTTCTGAGCCACACTCACCTTTCACAGAGCACCTGTCTGGTGCCTAATACTGCACCAGGCCCGTCACACACGTTCCACGTGAGGGATGGAACTCAGCACAGAAGTCCTTGTTGGCGTGTCATCATCACATGGAAACACCACCCGGTCTGAATCCTCTCAGAGAGGTATTAGAGTCGACATGGCACAGATGGGAAACTGAGTCTCGGTGAGGTCAAGGAATGTGCTCCTGAAGGAACATATAAATCCTGGCACTCCCCTGGGGCAGAGAAGGCAAAACTCCTGAATGATTCCTCTAAAGCCTATTAGGTATTTCTTCCAGATCTCCAGCCCTCAAAAACTGGCACACTCTACGGCCACGTACACTTCCACGGGGCCTAACTCTGCTCTGAAAACCCCACGGCAAGGGCCAGCCCACTCAGCTGTCACAGAAACACAAAACACAAAACCGCACTCCACAAAGCCAGAACAAAATCTCCTCCCCTACAGGAAATACGAGGTGAGTGAGACACACACACTGAGGTGTTATTACTGTGACCAAACAGCAGGCTCAAAATTCCTAGTTCCACACAGGACTAAAAGTACCCAAGAGCTAGAAACACTTGGCGTCTCTCTTCCTTCAGAAAATGTTACCCAAGTAGTATCTGATGCTAAAAAGCTGATCCCTAGGGGCGCCTAGGTGGCTCAGTCATTAAGCGTCTGCCTTCGGCTCAGGTCATGATCCCAGGGTCCTAGGATCGAGCCCCGCATCGGGCTCCCTGCTCAGCGGGGAGCCTGCTTCTCCCTCTCCCCTCCCCCTGCTTGTGTTCCCTCTCTCACTCTGTCTCTCTCTGTCAAATAAATAAATTAAATCTTTAAAAAGCCGATCCCTAAAAATAGAAGTAACAGTCAACACGGGGGAGTGTAGTGAGCATCAGATACCACCTGCGGTATACAAACGCAGGCCCCAGAGCTCCTGGGACCACACCCAGTTTAAACCGAGGATTACCCAAAGAAACAACTCTGCCCCAGGGGGGCGGGGGGATGGCTAAATCATACTAAACCCTACACACACGGCGAAAACCACGCTCCAGTGAGGCCTCCGATTACAAAAGCAAGAAAGGCAAGACTGCAACCACTAACCTGTCCATTAACAGGAGCGCTGGGGAGGCCGCCATGGGGTCAACCGTAGCCACGTGGCTCTGAAAGGCCAGCCCCAGAAGCGCAGACTCTCCCTGGGCCACATCCCTGGAGCCGGCGCCACAGTCCCAGGGAGGCACCATGGGCGCCTTTTGGGGCCCTGATCCACAGTCTGCAAGGTTAAGGAACGCGGGCCGAGGCGGACCAGCTGGAAAGGCAAGGGGTGAGGCGGGCAGTGTTCCAACTCCCAACTAGTCACAGGGAGGTAGGAGGGCGGGCAGTCTGGGAAGCAAAGCCTGTGTGACCGGGTTCCCGGGTTCCCAGCACAGCTCTTCCCTCGCATCTCTGCAGAGACCCAGAGCCACGCCCTGCCAGCGAGGGTGGGCTAACTAGCCACAAAACCTACAGGCGCTTCTTCTGCCTGAGGAATGAAGCAGAATCCCATTTGGCACGTCATCTCCTGTGTGCCAGACATCACACTTTGTGAAGAAGCGATCAGGTATGTAGGGGAGTCCCAAACGCTGTCCCATAAATCCCTGGCAAAAACTTGCGTTAGAACCATCACTAGGGGCACCTGGGTGGCTCAGTCGTTGGGCATCTGCCTTGGGCCTCAGGTCATGATCCTGGGGTCCTGGGATTGAGCCCGCATCGGGCTCTCTGCTCAAGTGGGAAGCCTGCTTCTCCCTCTCCCACTCCCCCTGCTTGTGTTCCCTGTCTCACTGTGTCTCTGTCAAATAAATAAAATCTTTAAAAAATAAATTAAAAAGAAATAAAATAAAATTTAGAACCATCACTAGAGAATACTCCCACCTTCTTGACTTCAAGTACCGTTAAGTATAAAAAAATGACAAGACCTAACTAACAACTTCAAGGTCAACAAAAATGACCTACTGTAAACCCACAAGAAGTTCCTCTAGGTCGGCTCTCCCTAGGGCGTCACTAGGGTATCATTCAGTCATGTGTCAACAGTTCGCCCGTGGTAAAACAATCCTCCACATACCCCAGCCAGGGTGCTCTGTGTATTTGTGCGTTTACATCGGCACAGGAAACATCTGACTGCAGAAAGTCAGTAGGTCTCCTCTCTGGGAGGAGGAGACAGTGAGGGCCAAAGAGAAAATTCTCCTTTTACTTTACAAATTTCTGTACTGCTTAAAAAAAAACATGTCTTGGGCGCCTGGGTGGCTCAGTTGGTTAGGCGACTGCCTTCGGCTCAGGTCATGATCCTGGAGTCCCGGGATCGAGTCCCGCATCGGGCTTCCTACTCGGCAGGGAGTCTGCTTCTTCCTCTGACCCTCTTCCCTCCCGTGCTCTCTGTCTCTCATTCCCTCTCAAATAAATAAATAAAAATCTTAAAAAAAAAAAAAAAAGCATGTCTTGCTTTTGCAATCAAAAAAAAAGAAAACAATCAAATATGAGAGACAATCCGGCACAGGAACGGGCTCTGGGATGGCGAACGGAATGCCAGCCCCAGTGCAGCTGATGGTGGATGGACAGGTGCTGACCATCGAATGTCCTCTGGCACCACAGATCCCAATGTGGGGTATCTGGACTAGAGGCCGCATCACCTGGGAAGGGGCAAGAAACACAAATTCTTGAGCCCTGCCCAGACCAACTGAATCACACTCGGGGGTAAGGCCAGCAGGCCCTGAATGAGCCCTCCAGGTGCTGCTGATGCTCACTCGGGTTTGAGAAGGACTGTTTTGACTAAATGCATGAACTTAAAATTCCTGCTGCCCGCCCCTCCCCAGGAGTCCTGGTCTGGCCCAGCAGCTCTGAGTAGGGGACTGGGGCTGGGAGTTCCTGACCAGGCAGGCAGGCAGGGGCTGTAGGGACACAGTAGGCAAGCCCTCCCACCCCTCGCCCCCCTCCCCATCACTCTCTCATTACGCTGAGCTCTCCCACGCTAGCCACCTGCAGCTTCATGTGCCTGTATCCCTCCCAATTCTTCCTCAACCTGCAGTATGAGGGTTTTATCCATTGTATCTCAGAAAAAAAATAAAAATCCAAAAATATCTATATTTTAAAAACCCACAAAGAATACTCAGGTCCAAATGGCCTCACTGATGAATTCTTCCAAATCTTTATGGAAGAAATACACAAACTCAGAGAACAAACCTCTTATTCCTCCCTTGAACCCCCCAAGGAAATGTATTAGGTCATTCAATAAAAACATTTATAGGCATTGTTCACCAAGAGAAAAATGTATTCAACTAGGACTTTCTGATGCCCCTACAGGGATCATTTGACATTGTGTGCGTGGGTGTGTCTGTATTTTTAAAATTCCCGTGAAGCCTTTTTTTTTTTTTTTTAGATTTTTTATTTATTTATTCATGAGAGACAGAGACAGAGAGAGAGAGGCAGAGGGAGAAGCAGGCTCCCAAGGAGCAGGAAGCCCGATGCGGGGTTCGATCCCAGGACCCTGAGATCAGGACCCGAGTCGAAGGCAGACGCTTAACCATCTGAGCCACCCAGGCGCCCTCCCGTGAAGCCTTTTTAAAAAAATTTTTTGAAGATTTTTTATTTGGGGCGCCTGGGTGGCTCAGTCGTTGGGCGTCTGCCTTCGGCCTCAGGTCATGGTCCCAGGGTCCTGGGATCGAGTCCCACATTGGGCTCCCTGCTCAGTGGGAAGCCTGCTTCTTCCTCTCCCACTCCCCCTACACTGCTTCTCCCTCTCCCACTCCTCTTGTGTTCCCTCTCCGGCTGTGTCTCTCTCTGTCAAATAAATACATAAAGTCTTTTTAAAAAAAGACTATTTGAGAGACACAGACAGAGATAGCGACAGAGATAGCGAGAGAGAGCAGGAGCAGAGGGAGAGGGAGAAGCAGACTCCCCACTGAGCAGGGAACCCGATGCGGGGTTCGATCCCAGGACCCTGGGACCATGACCTGAGCCAAAGGCAGACGCCTAAGGACTGAGACACTCAGGCGTCCCTACTGTACAAGAACTTTAAAAAATAATAAACAGGCTTCACAGGAGGGGCGCCTGGGTGGCTCAGTGGGTTAAGCGTCTGACTCTTGATCTCAGCTCAGATCGTGATCTCAGGGTGGTGATTTAGCCTACTTTAAAAAATTTAAAAATACAGGGCGCCTGGGTGGCTCAGTTGGTTAAGCGACTGCCTTTGGCTCAGGTCATGATCCTGGAGTCCCGGGATCGAGTCCCCCATCGGGCTCCCTGCTCGGCAGGGAGTCTGCTTCTCCCTCTGACCCTCCTCCCTCTCATGCTGTCTCTCATTCTCTCTCTCTCCAATAAATAAATAAATAAATAAATCTTTAAAAAAAAATTTAAAAATACATACGTAAATAAAATTCATATACAATAAAATTTGCGTTTTTTGGTGTATGGTTCTATAAGTTGTAACGTATTGGTAGGTTCATTCAACCACCAGAGAAAAATCTTATAGAAACTTTGAGAAACAGAAAGCAGAACACTCAACCCATTTTAGAAAGCCAGCATAATCCTGATACCAAAACGTGATGAGGACATTAAAAGGAAGGAAAATTACAGGTCATGCACTTATGAATAAAGACAGAAAATTCATAAAATATTAGCAAACCAGGGGCGCCTGGGTGGCTCAGATGGTTAGGCGTCTGCCTTCGGCTCAGGTCATGATCCCAGGGTCCTGGGATCGAGTCCCGCATCGGGCTCCCTGCTCCTTGGGAGCCTGCTTCTCCCTCTGCCTCTCTCTCTCTCTGTCTCTCATGAATAAATAAATAAATAAATCTTTAAAAAAAAAAAAAATATTAGCAAACCAAACCCAATAATAGGTATAAAAGGATGATATATCACGAACAAGCTGGGATTTTTTCCAAGAACACAAATTTAGCTTACTTAACGTTAGAAAAATACAGTATTGTAGGGATCCGAAGGGGTACGTGCACCCCGATGTTTATAGCAGCAATGTCCACAATAGCCAAACTGTGGAAAGAGCCAAGATGTCCATCGACAGATGACTGGATAAAGAAGATGTGGTATATATATACAATGGAATATTATGCAGCCATCAAAAGGAATGAGATCTTGCCATTTGCAACGACGTGGATGGAACTGGAG
>NC_138370.1:174640759-174693724 GCF_054177405.1 Leptonychotes weddellii | reverse complement strand
TTAGCCTGGTGGTGGGTATTGAGGAGGGCACATTCTGCCTAGAGCACTGGGTGTTATGCACAAACAATGAATCATGGAACACTTCATCTAAAACTAATGATGTAATATATGGGGATTAACATAAGAATAAAAAAAATAAAATAAACACACATATGATCAGGGGTTGAGACTTAATAAAAGTAATTTTTACTGCTTCAAAAAAAAAAAAGAAAAATACAGTATTGTTTACTATACAAAATAAAGAAGAAAACACATATAACCCTCAACAGATGCAGAAAAAAAAAAGCATTTGATAAAAATGCAACACAGTCATGATTTTTTTTTAATCATAAAACTGGGAATCAAAGGAACTTCCTTAATCTGATCAGAGGTATCTAAGAAAAAGTAAGGTGCAAACACCACACTCAATGGGGAAATGGTAAAAGCTCTCCCAGAGATCGGGACCCAGACAAGGATTTCCACTAACACCACTTCAATGCAGCATTGTCTGGGGGTTCCTGGTCACGCAATAAGGCGAGAAAATGAAATGAAAGCTGTAAGAACTGGAAGAAGTAAAGCTCATCCACAGGCAACGTATCTTCTATAAAGAAAATCCAGAAGAATCCACAGATTAACTATTAGAATAACTGAGTTTAGCAAGATCACAGGATTGAAGTTCTCTATACAAAATTAACTGCATTTCCAGCAAACATTTATAGAATGGCATCTGTAAAGCCATCAGAAATTAACAATTATCTTGGAATAAACTTAATGAAAGACACACAAGACCTTTACCAAAAAAAACTATAAAATATTGTGGAAAAATTAAAGAAAATGTAAATAAATGGGAGAAAATACCATATTCAGAGATCAGAAGTTTTCATATAGTAAAAAGTGATCACTGGATTCAATGTAATTGCAAACAAAACTGCAGATTTTTTTTGTGGTAATTACCAAGCTGATTTTATGTGGACATGAAAAGTACCCAGAATTGTCAAAATAATCCTAAAGAACAAAGAAGTAGAAGGGCTTACTCTAGGAGATATCAAGACCTAATACATTAGCTAATATTAGTGAAAAATGGAACATACATGGTCACCTGATTTACTTCAAAGGTTCAGTGAGCAGGATGATCTTTACAGTAAATAAACATTAACCACTACCTCGCACCATACAGAAAATTAATTCCGATGGATCATGGATATAGTTGGCAAAACAAAGCTTCTGGAAAAGAACGAAGAATTTCTTAAACAGGATACAAAAGGCACCAACCATAAAAAGAAAAGATTCTAAAAAACTAAAATTCACTGCAATTAAGAACTTCTGTTGGTTAAGAAAACAGAAAACGTTAAGACAATGAAAAGATAAGCCATAGTGTCGAATATATTTGCAATACGTCCATCTCACAAAGGTCTCTTCTCCTGAACATGTAAAGTTTGCCCACAAGTCAGTGAGACAACCGTAGATACTCCATCAGATTCCAAATGGTCAATAAAATTTGAAAAAATGCACCAAATTAGTCATCAGGGAAATGCAAATGAAAACCAAATGCCCTTTACCCTATCACTGGAATGGCAGAAACAAAAACAAAAAGCTAACAAATTCTGGAGAGGATGTACAGCACCCAGAACCCTTGCACACGCTAGAAGTGTGTACAACCACCCTGTCGTCCAAGCACACTGGAAACCACTCAGCAGCGTCGACTAAAGCAGGCTAAGCAACACCCCCCACCTCCAGGATCTGTGCACCATAACATGTGTGCAAGAGGACTGTGATTAGCGTTCTCCCGAATTGTCAAAACCGAAACAGGTCACATGTCCCTCCGTGGAGAACACGCACTGGGGTATGTGTACATCTGCAACATACATAATGCAAGTAAACGAATATTGCCGCCGAGCAACCAGCCAGGTGAATGTCACTGGAAGGTCAGCAAGGTGAGCCAGCCACAAAAGGATATGCTGTATGATTCCAGTTATCTAAAGTTAAAAAAAAAAAAAAAAAAACTAATCTATGGTGACAGAGGTCGGAACAGAGGTCGCCCTTGGGGAGTGAGGTCCTGACAGGGAAGGCGCGTGAGTGCGCTTCCTTTATACGGGAGACTCTGCATCCCCTTCAGTCACCGCCAGCTCGGCTCAACCACTCCTCCAGGGCCTCTCGGGCTGACACACCCTCCCCACCGCGTCCCTCCTCCGCGCTCCCAAAGCACTCCTACACTCATCTTGGCCAGAGGACTGGGAAATCCTATTTTAGTGATCACTTCCCTGCTCGCTGGGGGCGGGGAAGGCACGGCCTCCTTGGCCTTTGTATCCCCAGGGCCTGGCATAAAATCTGGAAAGTAGGCACCACCGGTAACTCATTAACTAACCCTGGCCTGCACCCCAGCTGTGTGCCTCTCACTGCTAAGTCACCGAGTCCAAAACAAGACCCGGTGCTCTCCTGTGTCACCACAACCTCCTTACGACCTCCTTCAAATGCTCTCCAACAGTCAGACACAGAGGCACAAATTACATGGGGACGCATTCTCTAATGTCAGCTTAGGAGACAAAAGGCAGGGCGAAAATGCCTGTAAGGGGAAAATTGCAAATTTATTTCTAATCTCCCACTGGAAAGGAAAAGAAGGAAAGAAGAGTTGCTAGATAACGACAGCCTGAAAGCATCACAAAGAGCCATCTGCGGACTGGAAACAGTTGAGAGTTGGGATGAACGGCTATGTCCTTTCCATTTTAGGAACCTTAAGAAATAAGATCTGACCTAAGGTGCAGATAGTATGCGTGGGATTTAGGGTCAGGCAGACCTGGGCTCAGATGCCAGCTTCATGGCAAGTTGTCTGACTCTGAGTAAGAAATGAACAACCTCTCAGTTTTCCCACCTGTGGAACAGAGTCACTGCCCCTCAGTTACCAGGTTTGGGACATACAAAACTAGACTAGACAACAGCAAGGCCACAGGAGAGTAGGCCCAGACAGCGTGCCCTTGGAGGAGGTCCCCTCTGTCCTGGGGATGCCAGGAAGGCTTGAGAGAAGAGGTGTCAGCAAGACCGGGCCTTAAACATGTGCACAAACAGGCCAAGGCGACATGGGGCAGAGGGGAAGGGGGCATCTCAGGCAAAGGCAGGAAGTGTGGGCCAGCAGTGCTGGGCTCAGGGTCAGTCTCATGAGCCCAGGCAAGGGCGCAGCAGGAGGAGAGGAGAAAACCACAGGCATCTCTTCATTCTGTAGACCGGAGTCCCCAGGAAGACAAATCATCCCCAACACCAATTTCCAGTAACCTGCGGCCAGAGCTATGACAAATTCTAACACTCCCTCAACCCTCATTGAGACCATCCTCATTCATAAAACAGAGGCTGGGGGGCGCCTGGGTGGCTCAGTCGTTAAGCATCTGCCTTTGGCT
Organism: Leptonychotes weddellii; assembly: GCF_054177405.1. Lineage (NCBI taxonomy): Eukaryota > Metazoa > Chordata > Mammalia > Carnivora > Phocidae > Leptonychotes > Leptonychotes weddellii. The sequence goes on along the minus strand of NC_138370.1, from coordinate 174,690,356 downwards.
CAGGTCATGATCCCGGGGTCCTGGGATCCAGCCCCGCATCAGGCTCCCTGCTCAGCAGGAAGCCTGCTTCTCCCTCTCCCTCTCCCCCTGCTTGTGTTCCCTCTCTCGCTGTGTCTCTCTGTCAAATAAATAAATAAAATCTTTAAAAAAAAAAAAAAAGAGGCTGGATTTTCACTGCCAGTAAAATCACACCATGGTCCGAGAGCTCCAGGGGGTTCACGATCCATGCCCATGGGAGAGGGCAGGTCAGAGCTGACCAGGGGTCGGGACAGTGGTCATAGAAACAAGAAGTACTTCTGGGATTCTGTCCCAGGAAATCATGGGAATAGATGATAATGCACAGTGACATGCACAAAGATAATTTTATCATCCAAAAGCAGGTACAAAATGCATTTCCTTATTGTTGAACCAGTAAATGATTCACAGGATGGAATACCACAAAGACATTAATAAATGTGTGAACAATTCTAATTATGTTGGAAAATGTCTTCTAGAAGTAAAAAGAAGGATACCAAACTACAAAACAGTACACATTTTTAGGTTTAAAATTCATAAAAAGTCTTTAAGGAAATACAGTAGGAAGGGAAAATTGGTAGTAGGTATAAGAGTGGAAAGGGCAAAAATAGAATGATGAACATAAAAAAAACAAAAATTTCCTGTGTATTTTTAAACAAACAGAAGCTTTAAGAAAACATACGTTAAAAAAAAAAAAGTTTATCGTCCTAAAAAAAAAAAAACCCAAAAAAACAAAAAATCCCAAAAATCTCTCAGAAGAACATTCCAGCTTTGCAGACACCACAGGTATGGATGCTGCGCACGTAATCCAAAACCTACACAAACTGTGTGACCTGACATGGAAGACCAAACTGATGGGGAGAGTCTTCTCCCTTTACCTAGAACAATAATAAAATGAAAAAGGAAAATATTTAGATTTAAAAGTATATCAGATTTATTACTTTTTAAAATGTATAGTCTACCTATCATTCACTTCAGATTATTTACTGAACATCTACTAAGTCTCTGCCCCGGCTAGCAAAACAAGGAATAAGATGTGGCCCTTGCCTTCAAGAAGCTCACGGTCCCTCGACGGGGTGGGAAGGGTGTCAATGCTGTCTCAGAAGTCCAGGGCCTGTGGGATCCAAATGAAGGCCCTGGAAGGGGTTGCGGTGATCAGAGAAGACTTCCTAGAGGAGGTGTCACTTAAGCGGACTCCTAAAGGACAAACAGGAGTTTGCGAGGCAGAGGGAACGGAATGGACCAAGGTGCAGAGAAAAGACACAGCTGGTTCAGAGAACTCTAAGTATGGCTACAGCACAAAATGGGAGCTGGAGGTCCAAGAGGTGCACAGGGCTGGATCCAGAATGCTCCTTATGCCACACCAAGTAGTTTGGAATTTCTCCCACAAGTGGTGGGGACTACCATTTAGGCAAGAGAATAACAATGCATTCAACTCATCAACTCCAAGCATTTAATCCTCATGGGGGGGGCGGGGGGGGGCTGTAAACAAAAAAACAAAAAAACAAAACCACAACGATCCTGAAAAATGGCCCAGGCTCCCGGCTATTTGCCGAACCCACCTCCTCACTGTGCCGGACACTGGCCCGGTTTCCCAACGTCCCTTACAGGTGGGCCCCCCCCAGCCCCTTTCTGACCGCTCCCCTTCGTGGCTTGAGGCAGAGGAGCCCACAGAACTGGGCGGGGGGGGGGCAATTGCCAGAGTCATGAGATGACAAGACTCTGGGAGACCACCAGCCACAAGTGAACTTGCATCCACCTGCACCACCACATAGATTTCAAGTTTGTTACAGCAGCTAACAATCCCAAAAGTAAACATGCTGTCCTCCCCACCAACTCAGACCACCACTCAATTTCTTCTGCTTTAAAAATACCTGTTTTCAAAGCAGCTTCTAAGAGGGGCTTGTTCTGGGATAAAGATTCCTCAGGTGTAAGGACAATGGCTGACCCGGCAGCCGGTGTCCTTATCCACCGGGCCTCTCAGCCGCTTCCCCCTCCCCGTCCCCCCCCCCCGCCCCCGCCAGGCCAGGCCCCCTCCACCTCTGAACCACTTTCCCAGTATCTCCCCTCCTGGTGGGAAATGGGTCTCACACCCAAACCTGAAACCTAAAGATAGTTAGGACTGAAATCCAAGCCTAGTTTTCCAAGTCCTGCAGACATGCGCTATTCCTGTAACACTGTGTACACAGAGCCTAGATCTGAAAAGCCTCTGGCTGGACGGAACGGGGAATTACAGGAAAACTGGACCCTTGCAGGCTCCGAACAGCTATTAGGCAAATCTGGATGACTCATCACTCTTCCATTTACAGAACCTTACAGGAATCCTGAGATAAACCACAACTACTCACAACAAAGAATCAGCAAAACTGAAATCAAAACAACTTTCGGTTACAAACTCAGCTCACTTAACATCAACAGGAATTAGCCTATGTGATGTGGCAATCTGGTAGGTCTGTGTGCACACGAAAAATACAGAAGACATAAGAGAATTTAATGTTCCCTATGCCAAATACTCAGTGTCCTACAAACAAAATAAATCCATAAACACTTTAGAATAGGCACTGATAGGTAGAAAATAGAACAAGATAGCTTTAATTGTTCTATTCTTCTGCGAACATTTTTTAAGTAGAACAGATTCTACACGCACCTGGGCAAAGGGAAATCAACGTTGTGAGCAGGAAGCAGCTGGTGGCGAGAGAACTGCTTTGTAGGAACAGGGTGGCCTGTGGGTTTCTCCAAACCCCACAAACTGCTATGCTCCCACAGTGTCCTGCATTTCCTACTGAATCACCCCTCCCCTGCTGACCATAACCTCACCAAGGACAGAAAGAAGGCAGACTGGCAAAGTATCTAGACACAGAAATCTGGGAGTTCCCATAAAGACTCAGTGTATGATTTCCCAGTAGTGCCAGCGCACGGAGGGCGGGGCATACACGCAGAAAGCCGAATGAATCTTGCGCAGAATACATCCTCCTTTCCCCCATTCCCCAAAACTATCTTGCTTACAGGTGTGAAATTTCTTTTTTTAAAAAAGATTCATTTACTTGAGAGAGAGAGAGACTTAAGCACACGCCATACTAAGCGCAGAGCCTGGTGTGGGGCTCGAACTCACAGCCCTGAGATCACGAGTTGGACGCTTAACGGACTGCACCACTCAGGCACCTCACAGGTGTGAAATTTCTTTTTTTTTTTTTAATTTATTTATTTGACAGAGAGAGCGCGAGAGCAGGAACACAAGCAGGGGGAGTGGGAGAGGGAGAAATAGGCTTCCCGCGGAGCAGGGAGCCCGATGCGGGGCTCAATCCCAGGACCCTGGGATCATGACCTGAGCTGAAGGCAGACGCCCAACGACTGAGCCACCCAGGCGCCCGGGTGTGAAGTCTCTAAGGACACCTGCACCTCCCAGAAGCCAGGGCAGAAACACTACAGCCTGCGAGGTTTACCAGGAAAACGATCTGGCCATGTAAGTAGATGTGCAGGCCGAAGAAGTTCCTTCTTGGTTCAGTTCACGCCACTCCCGAAAGCGATCACCTCTAACTCTCTCTCTCTCTCTCTCAAGGCCCCACAGTGAAGGCACCTGCCCGCCCCACCTGAGACAGATGGGAATTCCAGTGTCCACACCCAACAAGAAGTGGCCAAACTTTAAAGGTTTCTTTCCTCAAATGGAAGTTTCCTAACCCACCCAAGGGAAGGACAACATATCATCAGACCCAAATGGGACACAGAACATGTTCGCATTCCCTTAAGTTCAACATCTAGTGGCGAACTGGCGGGATCATGGGAACGCCCGGCTGGTGACCAGCTCCTCCCCAAGTCACTGATCACACAGAGGAAGTCAATCCCATTTCACCCTTCGGGACTGATTAAATCCTTTGTTTCTCGGTTCTCCCCTTTCTGCTGCTCATCTCCTGGGCAGGTTGGCACTTACTAGCATTTGCTCACTCATTCATTCATTCATGTAATAAGCAGGAAAGAGACCCCTAATAAATTCTGGTGAGGCGCAAACACAGCGATCACTATGGCAAGCACTCCGTATGCTCGGCCTTGCTGTTGCCATTTTGGAGACAAGAAACCAAGGTTCAGGAAAACAGAGCCAGGAGCCCAGCCACCCACCAGAAGGGCAGAACAGATACTCCCGCTCTACGACTGCCCTCTCTGAATGCCCTCCGGGTTCTCGGTCTCCGGGCTGGAGGCACCACGGGACACCTCCGAGGTGCGAGCACCTCCACCTCCACTGTGTGCGGCTCCCCGGATGCTAAAATGTGCCCTAGAGCTCAGAGGCAGTGTCAGACAGGACCTTGAGTGAGCCTCTCAACACCCTGCCAGGCAGCTGCTGCCCCCCCCAACCCCGCCCCTGTCCAGACGAGAGCAGGTCGGCCCTTCCCCTACCCTGGGCCCACCTTACGAGGAGCAGGGCACCTTGCCTCAGCCTCCTGCCCTCCCCCCAGGGTCCTAGCCCATGGTGCTTTCTGCAGGCTTCCCTCGGCTCCATTCACTTCACTCCGGATTCGCTTCTTTCACAACCGGCGTAAGCTGCTTTTTGATGTCGACGAAAACAAAGGCTAAAAGTAAAGTCCCAGATCGTCACCTAGTCCATCCAGACTAGCGCCGAACAACGGAGCTTCCTGCAGGGATGGAAAAGCACAAATCTGGGCTGTCCGCTGAGCCCCGTAATGTGGCTTGTGCAGCTGAAGAGTCAGTTTCCAACTTCAGTCCAGTCTAAACTGCTGTGCGTGTCTAGTCACTGACACACCGGACAGCTCAGGCGACAAACACAACCCAACGTAAGACCCCGGATGACAGAAGAGGTGAGGACAAAGTGCGTACAGGTGGGAACAGGGACCCGAGCCCACTGGTTTCTGCTTCTCAAGGAGGTTAAGCCCGCCCCTCCCCATCCCTTGTTCCTCTCCTGACACCCTGCGGATTATTTCTCCCCGGCACCTGAAGCCTGACATGGAGCATCTCTTGCAACCATGCGCCCACAGTGGACTACAAGGGGTGCCTGTTACTTTCATTTGGGGGACAGGGTTGTTGGCGGCCGCATCCTCAGCACTCGGTCCTGGGTAGGTGTTCGCCGAGGACATGGAAGACGTCTCAATTCAACCATCTGACAAATGTTCACTCAGTTCCAACTAGGTGCCAGCACGGGACGGGTAAGATGCAGGCCTTCGAGGGGCACCCAGGCTGGGCGGGCCCACCGACGGCACCGAACAATGTTGGCTGCCTGGGCTGGGAGCCGGGGCCCCACTCCTCCAGGAATCTTCAGTGGGCTCCTCTCTCACGGTGTGGGCAGGAGTGCAACCTGCTCCAGAAGGGGGTCGCCGAGCCTGGGGGAGGAGGAAAGGAGGGCTGCAAGCAGATGAGGCGTTGATTCAGGAAGGTTCCTCCTGCTGCAGACGACCACCTGCCCAATTCTCTGTTTGACACGTGGGACACAGCAACCTGCTGTCAGTGCAGCGGGGAGGGAGTGATGATATCCACCCCTGCGACATCTGGGAGGCTTCACTGTGGCCTCCACGGCCCTCCCCACACAGGGCTGCAGCCAGCCCGCACAACGGCAGCTGCCGGGACCTCCCTGTGCATCCACATCTTCACCTGCGCACACTCCATGCTGACCTCAAGGGGCTCCAGCCCCAACAGACGCTCCGGGGACGCGGATGCAGGGGAGGGACCCAAGGACCTGAACACCCGGGAGATCGGGTGCTGAGCCAAAGCCACAGCACCTGGGCAGCTTCTGGGACACATACAAACCCACCCCCAGCGTCTTCTCTATGCCCCCTCTAGTGGGCACAAGGAAGCCCCGTGAGGCTGGTCCTCATGTGGAGGCTGGAGGTGGGTAAGCACTTGCAGAAACGATGCAAGGATGCAGATCCTCAGAGAGGCACAGAGAAGGTGTTCCTGAGTGAGAGAGCCCCCACCGTTTATAGCAGGGAGGTTGTCCAGGCTGGTGTCTGGTGGGGAATGCCAAAGGAACATCGGCCACGAGCAGCCAGCTGGAGGGAGGACGGGGTTCCCTGGAGAAGGCCAAGGACTAAAGAAGAGGAAGTGACGGCCCACACCCTGCATGGTGATGGTCCATGTTCCTCCTGGACATTTCCTCTTGGCATTTCCTTCCCCTCTTGCCATCCCGGCCTGGGCCTCTCCAGAGGATCACATGAGGTTGTGTCCATGCCAAGGCACAGTGCCCAGAGCAGAGCACCCACGCCAACTTCTCCCTTAGGACAAGGTGCTGCTCATAAACGGGTTTTCTTGTGCCCGTGGCCAGCCCACTGAAGCAGCACCTGTCATAACAATGCCCCTGGGATGAACTGCTGCCTCCCTTCCCCAACCCAGCACCAGAAAGGGGATGAATGAAGGCGCTTTGCCTCCTTTCTGCAACCCTCCCTGGAGGATTCACCAGATGCGGCTGGAACACCATGTGACTGCCCAGGGTTGATCAAGCTTTACTGGCAGACAGGGCAGGGCAGGGGTTGAGGTGGGGGCTGACCCCTCCAAGCTCGACGGCCAGCTAGCTGTGTGACCTAAGCCCGTTTATCCACACCGTGAAGGCACCCCACTACCCTCAGGCCTGGATTCCCCCCCCCCGGCTCCTCCGATTCCTCCACCCACCAAGGTCCCCACTGGTCCTTCCTCCTGTTGCTGCCGCTCACCCTCCTGACATCCCCCACCCCTTACCCAGCATACACGCTCCCTCAATTCCCCTGCCTGTCCCTCCTTTCACCTGACTCACTCAGTACAATGCCAGCCAGGGCCCACGCACACGTGGGTGCCCAGCACACATACCCCTCAACAGGCTCACTGCTTGCTCTCCCACCACACAGCCAGATGCACCCCTGCAATCACACTCCCCATTGTGACTTTCACACCTTCTTCCTTCATCACACCTCCTTCACCCCAGGGGCCCATCCCAGGCCTCGCTGTCAGAAGAGGACCCTGCTTCCTGCTTCACAAGAACGCGTACTTCCTGGAGTAGCAGGAACTCACTCACTGTGGGTGGGCACGCAAAATAGCATGGCTGCCCTACAAGGCAGTTTGGCAGTTTCTTCTGAAATTCAACATACTCTTGCATTCGATCCAGCACCAGGCTCCCTGGTGTTTACCCAAAGGAGCTGAGAACTCATGTCAACACAAACACCCCCCCACCACCTTCCCCACCCCACCCCCCCGCCCCGCACTCGGTTATCTACAGCCACTTTATCGGTAACTGCTAAATCCTGGAAGCAACCAAGATGTCCTTAGGTAGACGAATGGAAAAATAAAGGGTCCGGTCCAGACAATGAGATAGTATTTCGTGCTACAAAGAAATGAGCTTCATCAATGCGTGAAAAGACAGGGAGGAACCTTAAATGCACACTACTAAGCCAAAGAAGCCAATCTGAAAAGACTGCACTGTTAGGATTCCAGCTCCACGACAGTCTGGAAAAGACAAAACCATGGAGGCAGGAAGAAGATGGGTGGTTGCCAGGGGTGTGTGGGGAGGGCGGGGAGCAGGTGGAGCATGGAGGAGGCCGTCTAGGGCAGTGCAGCTCCTCGTGCGACAGCGTTAACGATGGGCACGGGTCACTGCGCACGGAACGCACAGCACCGACGGTGACCTTGCCTCTAACTGTGGACTCGGCTGACAATGACGCATCCGTGCAGGTCCACGGACTGTAACGAGGGTACCTCTCTGGTCAGGATGCTGATACGGGGGAGGCTGCACTCTCTTATTTTTTAAGTAGGCTCCACGCCCAACCTGGGGGCTTGAACTCACGACCCTGAGATCAAGAGGCGCATGCCCACCGCCTGAACCAGCCAGACACCCCAACTCTGCACTGCCTGCTTAATTTTGCTGTGATGTAAAACTGCTCTAAAAAAGTCTATTAAAGGGGCACCTGGGTGGCTCAGTCGTTAGGCGTCTGCCTTCGGCTCAGGTCATGATCCCGGGGTCCTGGGATCGAGCCCCGCATCGGGCTCCCTGCTCTGCGGGAAGCCTGCTTCTCCCTCTCCCACTCCCCCTGCTTGTGTTCCTTCTCTCGCTGTGTCTCTCCCTGTCAAAAAATAAATAAAATCTTAAAAAAAAAAAGTCTATTAAAAAAAGGAAATATGCTGAAATTAAAAATCTATATTCACACACAGAAAAACAATGAGACAGCACTAAAAACAATAAAGTAGTCCACCCACACTAAATAAAGCAAGCGAGGATGCCCACAGACCCCCGCGACCACATCCATCCTCCAGCCTCTGCGCCCACATCCTCTGCTTTACCGCTTCTTAAGCTAGAGAATTTCACGCAGCTGAAGCCAGTTTGTCCACGTGAGCACCAGATCCCACTCCTTCAGATGCCGCTGAAGGACACCGCTCTGCAAGTCCTCCGCTCTCTAGTTAGGTTTGCCGCTGCTCTTTTACTAGGTTGCTCTTAACTGTAAACAAAAACACCCATTTCTCCAGCCTTAGAAAAAAGAAACCTCACGCCACTCCTTCCTCCATTGGTTTGCTCCCATGGCCTTGCTGATAGCAACTCCCCTCCTCTTGCTCTTTCTCGAACTCACGGACGCTGCCCCCCACCTCACTCCCTCCTCAGCGTCCAGGGTACCCCGCTGCCCGCCGCCCCTCCAGTGTCCCTCGAGTGTGGGTATCAACTATGAATACGTCGGGACAGTCGCTCCCATGGTCAGGTTGTGTCACACGGCACCGATCATTTCAGGAAAGGGAGGTTATTCTTGGTTGGACTCACCTCATCAGTGAGCCCTTAAAAACCAACTGGGGCTGTCCCTGGCAAGAGATTCGAAGTGTGAGAAGGATTGTACACAAGGGGGATTCTCTGTTTCCGGCTCTGAAGACTGCGGGGACACATGGCAAGGAATAGGAGAAGCATCTAGAAACCAGAAGCAGCCCCCAGCTGATGGCCATCAAGGAACCAAGGACTCAGTCCTAAAACCACAGGGAACTGAGCTCTGCCAATGACCTGGCTGAGCCGGGAAGCTGACCGCTCCTTACTCTCAGCCGGTCAGTGCCTGGGTTTCATCCTTGTAAGACCCCGAGAGAGAACCCAGCTGTGTGATGATGGGCCACTGAGGTTTTTAATCCGCTATTTGGTTACTTGGCATCTACCATGTAGCAAACTAGTAGATGACTAGTACGTCTCCTCTGCTCCAAGTTCTGCAGCTGCTCCCCCCGCCTCTGGGTCAAAGGCAGCCCTACATGGCCCACAGGCCCGCATCTCCACCCCCTCGTGGCCCATTCGGTCCGTCCCTCGGCCTCTGTGCTGTTCCTCTCACCAGGCCCGCCCGGGCCCTTCCCTGCCTGTCTCTCCTCCACCAGGGGTCTGCTGGGTCAACGTCCCCGCCTCCTCCGTCTCTGCTTAAGTCCCTCTCGCTTGTGCACCTGGTGGGCCCTGCTTTGGTGGGCGCTGCTGACCAACCTGTTTTACAGCCCGCGCTGGCCAGTCTCTCCTCCTGCCTCGTTTTCCCCACGGCACCGGATCACCGCCAACGTCTGTGCTCCACGTACTTACGTGGGTATTATCCGCCTCCTCCCACTAGAATAGAAGCTCCTCAGGGACAAGGGTCTTTGTCTTGTCCACAGCCTAATTCCAAGCACCTAACACAGTGCCTTGGCAAAGGGCAGATGCTCGGTAAATTTTTTTAATATTTTTTATTTATTCAGTTGTGAAAGAGAGAGAGGAAGAGCAAGCGCACAAGCAGTGAGAGCTGCAGGCAGAGAGAGAAGCAAGCTCCCCGCCGAGCAGGGGCCCGACGCGGGGCTCAATCCCAGGACCCCGGGATCATGACCTGAGCCGAAGGCAGACGCTTAACGACTGAGCCACCCAGGCGCCCCTCGGCTAATGTTTCTTGAAAAACTGAATGATGAGAAGCATGTTTAAGGTCCCGGAACAACGTGTGGCACGCTGCACACCCTCAAGAACCTGCGTGTGCGCAATCTGCGGCCAGAAGGAAACAAAGGAAGCACAGCCGACAGAGCGGGGCGCGGCCGTTCACGGTGAACGCGGCGGGCCGCTGTCGGCCCGAGTCCCCCAATGGTCCCTGCAGCAGCGCGGGCCCCCCACGGACACTGGCCGCCTGTGGCTCCTACACCATCCGCCGCACCCTCCCCACCTGGGAGAACGCCCTCGAAATGACCTGAGCTGGAGTCAGGGCACCAAGGACCTGGCCGGTGCTGAAACGAGGGCTGGTAGCAGCTCAGCGGTGTCGGTCAGCAGTCGGAAAAGAAAGGCAAGCATTCCATGATGCAGGGGCTGAGCTGCTGAAAACCCACCTGGTACGACAAGTCCCAGAGGAACTGAACACCCGGGAGTGGGGTGATCCAAACAGGGTCAGTGCACGCCAGTGAAAACCCTCCTTGCACAAAGCACAGGACTCTGAATAATCGAGACACCTCACAGATGTGCAGTTAGTACAATGGCAACCACCCTCCTAGCGTCCTTGCTGAAAGCTTCTCTGCTTCTCCCGCTCCTGGCCGCCCGGCGCCTGTCACTGATTCTGCTCTGCCCGCCCCCAGCCAGCCCAGGAAGGCCTCAGGACTCAGAGCTCGGCTAACTCCAACACCGTGAGAGGGGAGAGCATTCTCCACCTGCTCACACACGATGCTCTCTTCGCACTGAGGAACTTCCGTGCCGAGGGGGAGCCGCAGAGCTGACCCCCGTGACCGTGCGCAGTGCCCCGTGTGCTCCAGCCACACGCCGGCAGACCCTGCCCCGGAGCGCAGTGCGAGTCCTCTTGCTCTCCCAGCCCCCGCCCCCGCATCGGATCAGGGCACACGTGTTCCCAGAGACAGTGCCGGGGCGCCCCGCAGACGAGTCTGGGTCTCAGGGTGGTGAATCTGAGCCCCATCGTGGGCATAGAGATTACTTAAAAGTAATTTTTTTTTTTAAGAGAGGTAGTGTGGTGTCTTTGGTAGAAAGAGAGGTGACTTTGGAGTTGGGCACGTGAGCCTTCTGCTCTCCATCCTGAGCACTGCAGGCCACGGCACTTTCCCAGAAATGCTGAGCTTTCTCCTGCTATGACCTCACGCATGCTGATCCTTCTGCCTGAGGAACACTGTCTCGACCTTGTGCACACACAAGACACTGTCGAAGACCCACTGACCTCTCAGCCCCTGTATTTCTTTCTGGACTTTGACGTCTATCTTGGAACCGCCATCACAGCCCACAGGGCCTTCCCCGGCGGCCCCCTAACTCTGGCCTCCCCTGCCGCCTGGAGCTTGGAGCTCAGCACCTGGGCCACGCAGCTCCTCCTCCTTTGCACAGCTCTGTACGGTAGGTGCCCTCGGCTCCTTCTGCAAACAAGGACACTAAGCCCCCAGCGAGGCTGAGTGCCTGCCTTACCCGAGCCCACATGCCAGCAAACAGCTAGGTCCAGAGAACACCCACCAGGGCTGTTTCCCAGGGATCGCATGGCGCGCACGCATCTGGGCAAAAGTCAGTAAGTAACGTAGACACTGGTGAGCCTCCTCCGTGCTTGGTGCTTATCCACTCACACTTCCTCCCTTTGACGCGTGAACGTATTTCTATTCTCCAGATGAGAACCCTAAGTTCAGAGACCCAAGCCCTATGCCATGGCTGGACCCCTGACAGGCTACTTAACCACACCCTGCTTCAGTCTCCCCACCTGAGTAAGAATTACTCACAGGACTTACCCAAATCCATCAGCTTTCGGTGCAGGTTACAGAAACCACTCCAAAAAGTTTAAGCAGAAAGGATCTAACAACTCAAGGACTTAGGTGATTCGACAATCTTGACGAGGGCTGAAGTCACGGGCTCTAACCCGGGCCCCCAGGCACCCCCCCGCACCCGGGGAGCTGCTGTGTCAGAGCTGCCCCTCAAACCCCGGAAATCGGGAAGGCAGCGGGGCCGGGAAGCCACCAGAGCAGCCTGGCACCAGCCGGGGGATGAGCACGGGGCCGATGCCGGAGAACTGCACAGCCTGACGCCGCCGGACGGCAGAACACAGCCTCATGGTCTCCGCCCACCTCTGCCTCCTGGGAGAATCTGATGGCACCCAATTCCCATCCAGAACCCCAGCTCCAAGAGACCCCAAGAACACACAGGGAAGGAGCACGCCCTGGAAGGCAGGCGGCCTGGAGGATGCACAAGCCCGCCCGCAGGGCCTACCTACCCCAGCATACTCTCTCCTACGGTGGCTGAGACCAAGTCCGGCAACCATGTCAACGCGCTCAGAAGGGCACGTAGCCAGCATCACCACTACCTGTCACTCCCAGTGCCTCTGAAGTGTATCTGCCCTGCTGGTAAACAAACTCACCTCTCCAAAAAGCAAGCAAGGAGGGGGCGCCTGAGTGGCTCCGTCGGTTGAGCCTCCAACTCTTGGTTTCCACTCAGGTCATGATCTCAGGATTGGGACGCTGAACCCCTCGTTGGGCTCTGGGCTGGGCATGGAGCCTGCTTAACATTCTCTCTCTCTCCCTTTCCCTCTGTCCCTCCTCCCTCCCCGCCCCACTTATAAAAAAAAGTTTCTTTTAAAAAAAGAAGAGAAATAAGAAAGCAAGGAGCAAATTTCTTCCTCAGCACTGCTCAAGGCACCTTTCAAGTTATCAAATCCCCAAAGCCTAGAAATTGTAGTTGAACGCATTCACACCAAGTCAAAATGCCTTAAAGATGTTTTTCTCAAAACAATGGTTTCACGTTTTTCCTTATACAGACCCCTAAAAACTATGGAACCTTATGTGAATCCCCAACAAAAGCAGAGAGCAGGGCCAGAAATCCAAGCGGCACGCTGGGGATGAGCTCTGCCCAGAACTTCTCTCATAGCGTCTCAAATAAGACTCTATCTGCTGCTTACAAGAGACGCAACGAACCCCCGCCACCCAGTACACACAGGGGACCACAGACGGGAGGGGGTTCTTGAGGTCGAAAATGGCAGAGCCCAGGTTCGAACCTGGGTCTGAGCAGCTCCAGCTCACCCAGCACACTCCTCGCTGTGTTACAGCTCACGGCCACTGGGGTGAGCCCAATGCAGGCAGACTGTGCCCCAGGGGCTCTCGGCTGGGGTGCGGAGGGGGCAGATCAGAGAAATGCATCCGCACAGCTCCACAGCTCTGAACGCAGCCCGGGCACCATGCCTCCCAGCCTCCCCCGCAGCTCCCCTCCGCAAGCCCCTTCTCCTGCTTCCACTGTGGCCCAGGCATCGCTCCTCAGCAGGACACCCAGACCATCTCTGCTGAGGGCGACATAAAGGGCCGCCAAAAGAAGCCGAAAGGTCAAAGCTGATTATTACCTTCCAGGCCCGTGCAGATTAGCAGCCTGAAACCCTTGCCTTCACAGAAACAACCCGTCTCCTGTGGAAAACGTACATTACTGGATTCCTCTGGTCTTTGCCACCCAAGTGTCTACACAAACACTGTTCAACTACACAGTGGAACAGAATCCCTTAACATAGTCCCTCTCTCCAAAGGAGGAGGATCCTGCTCAAATTACATTAGTAAATTTCCTTCAGGGAAACAGACAGCAACATTTACAAGCTGCCCCCAGGATGGCTCTCAAAGGCTGGGTGATTCTGCCCAGCCCTCCCAGCCCTCCCTGCCCAGGACAGAAGGTGATGCCCAGCTGCACCACTGGGAAGGGCTCCCGGCATCCGGGCGTATAAGCCAGGGAGGCTGCTAGACAGCCTTCAAGGCACAGGACGGCCCCCACCACAAAGATTTATCCATCCCAAAATGTCAACAGTGCAGAAATCCTGATTTAACTTTTTCAATAATAACTTTTGATTGAAATAAACACATTAGGATAAGAACTAGAGAAAACTCCAGAAAAATGTATTTCTTAGAAGTGGTAACGTTTTTGTTAGAATCACAGATAGCTACTACTTACTGCTTATCAAGAAGTGTGCTAGAGGGGTGCCTGGGTGGCTCAGTCGTTAAGCGTCTGCCTTCGGCTCAGGTCATGATCCCAGGGTTCTGGGATCGAGCCCCGCATCGGGCTCCCTGCTCCGCAGGAAGCCTGCTTCTCCCTCTCCCACTCCCCCTGCTTGTGTTCCCTCTCTCGCGCTCTCTCTCTCTCTGTCAAATAAATAAATAAAATCTTAAAAAAAAAAAAAAAAAGAAGTGTGCTAGATGTTTACCTATTTGATCTCTAACCGTAAGCAGTTTTATGCCCCATTTAACACTCAGAGAGGAGTAAAGTAACTTGCCCAATGTCACACAGCTTTTAAGTAGGAGAGCTCACACTGAACCCAGCCCTGGCACCGGCACCCTCACAGGCTCACACGCTCATACCCCTCCCGCCCCCGCCGTGCCTGCTCTGTCTCCCCCACCAGCTGTGAGCCCCTTCAGGCCCAGGACTACCTCTCAGCTCAAGGTGGAATCTGCACCACAGGGCTTCTGACAGCCCGGATGAAGAGCGGGTCAAAGGGAGAGAGGGAGCTGGGTCCGCAGCTTCCACGGGGCAGTGGTCGGGCCCAGCCTGCCATCCTGTCACTTCTCTGCTCCTGTCTCACCCAGACCACCCTCCATCAAGCAGTCAGGGCCACCAACTGGTCTGCCCCTTCGGGCCACAAGTTCGTTCCATGACCGCGTCCAGCCCTTCCTCTGAGCCCCATTCTCTGAAACGAGTCTTCCACTACTGCCCATGCTCCCCCCCTCCAATTTCCTAGAAATCGACTCAGTGAGGACAAGGAGAACAGACAGGCACTAGGGTAAAGGAAGTCGCCTGGGCACAGGGGGTAAAGTGGAGAAACAGGAGGACTCAGAAGCCTGGGCTGGAAACCCCAGAGGCCCGGCTCTAGCCCCAGCCCTGCCCTCGACAAAACTCATACAGGCCTTACTGTGAGCCAGGCCCCCCCCTGTAACTCACCTGTAAAATGTGTAGTGGGTTCCAAACATTCTTGCCACAGAACCTTTTTCCCCCTCAAAGGAATTCTAGATTGAAACTCTCCTCTAACACTTTAAGACTCTAGGACAAAAAAACTCACTAGACTCAGCTCTTGAGATCACTTCCCTGAAGTGCTTAATAATGGCTCAAATAATGTAACAGCCATTAAAAGGGTAAGGGAGGGGGTGTCTGACTGGCTCAGTCAGTGGAGCATGCGACTGTGGATCTCAGGGTCGGGAGTTCAAGCCCCACGTTGGGTGTAGAGATCACTTAAATACATAAATAAAATTTAAAAAAAATTTTTAATGTTTTATAAAAGGGGTAAGGAGACAAGAACCAGAGAATAAAACAAAGAGGAGACTTTTCATTTCTGTGGCACAAAGCTACAAAAGATTTTCAAGAAACAGCAGCTCTAGCATACTATATAATTTCACTTATATGCAGACTCTGAAAAACAAAACAACAGGGGAACAGACTGAGATATAAAGAGCAAGCTGGTGGGGAGGAGGAGGGGGGGCCAAACAGGGGAGGGGGACTGAAAGGTACAAACTTCTAGTTATAAAACAAGACAAAAGAACATGGTGTACAACACAGGGAACAGAATGTAGTCAACACCAGGTAACAACTTTGTAGGGTGACAGATGGTGCCGAGATCCATCTTCACGATGATTTTGTAACGTATGTGAAAGTTCAATCACTGTCTTACACCTGAAACTAGCATAATACCATACCTCAACTACACTTCAATTAAAAAAAAAACACAGTTTTAGCAATGATCCACAGTAATTGATGGCGTTTCCTTTCAAAGGGAGAAGAGGCTCCAACTCGGTGAGACAAGGCAGCAGACAAAACAAGGCGCAGCCATGATGATCCCAAATGACTGAGACCTGACAGCTCACTCTGTCTGGGTCGATCCTGTTTCACACATGTGAACCCACTTCATTCCCGTGACCACCACACGCAGTAGGTCTCGTACGAAGACCTTGTACATCAACAACATAACAGGCACCTTGTGCTGGGCACTTAATGCGATTTTAGAGATGAGAAAACGAACTCAGAGAGGTGAAGTAACTTGTTCAAGGTCACACAGCTAGGATGTGGGTGCAAGTCTGTTCAATCCAAAGCTCAGCTCTTTCCTCTAGGCTGCTTCCCAGTCATCCCCATTCCAAACCACGTTTCCAAACTTGCCAAGAACCCCCACATGGTTCCAAACCTGTCTCCCAAGCCCTTCCCCTGAGATTCTGATTCTGGAGTTCTGGGATGGATCCTGAGGACCCCGCAGCTGGTTAACAGGTACCCAGGTGGTATCTACAGACAGGAAATGCTAAAAACACCGATCTGAGAAAAGACAACAGCTCGGCCACACTAATCGGAACCACAACCACCTATTTTAGGGCTATGGCCTCAGAAGGGACAGTGACTGTCGCCCCCAGGGCTCCTGGGCTCCTCCCACTGAAGGCGGTCCTGGGTTACGGAGTTCTGGGACTAGGGAAGTCTGACGCCTGGCTGCCGGCATATCAGAGAGAAGAGGCGCCCCACAGACCACAGTCTACACCAGAGATCTTCTCACGCAAAACTGGTCTTAGGCTCACTCGAAACGATGTCCACATTCAGATGATGCAGCAGCTGGGGCTGCAGTGAGTTAAGCTCCGTGCCCGCAGGCACAGAAGTCTCCAGCGGACCCCAGCCAGCACAGCACGCCACCGCAAAGGGACGCCCAGGGCCGCGAGGCTGGCTGGGTCAGTTTAGTGTCTGCCTCCTGATTTCAGCTCAGCGTCGTGGGATTGAGCCCCGGGTCAGGCTCCGTGCTCAACAGGGAGTCTGCTGGAGATTCTCCTCGTCCCTCTGCCCCTCCCCTCACTCGTGCTCTAATAAATAAATCTTTAAAAAGAAAAAAGGGGACACCCAGTACCACAGAGCGTCCTACATGGGCTTTGCTACAGCACGCACACACACGGGCAGCTGCATCGCCCACAGCAACGGGGACCCCAAGGAGCAGCTAGGGACGGGTCGCCACGCCCCTGCACACTGTCTCACAGCCCTGGGCCCTTCCTCACAGCGCTGCACAGCCCAGACGTCCATGGCCGCTCGTATGACTGGCTGATGTGTCCCCAGCCCGTGAACCCGACCCGAAGGCATGACCTGTAACACTTCGATGGTCATACTACTCCCATATTCCCTGCCAAGAGCAGAGCCAGGGACACACACACTTGCTGAACGAAAACACGAGAGTACAGGTAAGAGGCAGGCGTGCGGGAGCTGTGCCCCCAGGGCTAGAGGTGAGACACAGGGGCCCTACAGGCCCTGGTTTGGGGCCTCAGTTGAGTGGCCTGGTCCCAGCCTAGGAGGGGAAGCGGCGGCCGCAGGGCCAGCGTCAGAACAGGGACCCAGCGCACAGCCCTGCGGGAACACAGGGCAGGGCTGCCTGGAAACATCAGCCCTGCATTATGCGGTGGGGGCTGGGGGTGGAACGTGGGTTCCTAACCCTCTGTTTGGCCCAAGAAGCTCAAGTGATGAGCGTAAAGGGCCTTGCAGAGGACAAGGCTGACAAAGTAAGGCCACTAATCTATTAGCACTGGCCACTTGCAGGTCACCCTCCGCCACAGCAGGTCAGAGGCTGGGAAATGACAACCAAGTGTGCGAGTGAGCCAGGGAAAGACACAGAGGTGACGGCGAGTGGTGAGGGCTCAAATAGCAGAATCACCTCCAGACCAGTCCTACCCACAACTGCATAGGACTCTGGGCTACGGGGAGAAGACACGGTCGCCTGCATGACTCCGGGCCTGCTTAGCAAGGCAGGAGGCACACAGCACATTTCGGATGAGAACAGGGCAGCCGGTCCGGATAACCTAACTCTCGTAGAGACAAAGACGGTGTTACCTGGTAAAGAAGCTACTAAGTGGTCCCAAAATTCTCAGTTTATTCCCATCCTCAGCTCCATCCACACAGTCCTGCTGGCGCAGCTCATGGGTTTCCTTGCCGGAGCTCAAGGTGACGTCAGTAAACTGTGGGTCATCGTCACTCTCCAGGGTCACGATGGCACTGGAGCTGCTCGTGACCACGAGGTCCAAGATGTCCTCATTGCTGATGGACAGTGTGGTTGACAGCTCTGTGCCGAGGCTGGACACACTGCAAACGGAGACATCGTCGCTGCGGCTCAGGGCTTTGGAGCTGGGGCTGTAGAGCTTCACTGAGTCGTAGCCGGTCCTGGGGAACGTGGACGACTTCCGCACGCTCTGCTCCCACTCGGCGCTGCTGGGAGCTGGGGGCGTGTAGGATGGCAGCGGGCACGCGCTCTGGCAAGCTCGCTCGGGGACGATCTCCGACTCCGATGGCTTCCTCTTCACGTGGACCACACTGCAGGGGACGGGTTCCGGGTTACTGATCTCAAGGGTGGGAATGCCTGAGTCCACGGACTTAAGGCTGTGCCGATCTTCTAAAGGACCAAGTTTCAGCTTGGGCCCATACTCTGGCAATGAGAGGGACCTGGGTGCCTTGAGATTCAAGTGTGGCAGGTTCTGAATGTGGTTTCTTGGCTGACCATCCAGAATGCCCATCAAGGCTACACCATTTGTAGAGGTGGAGAGATTTCCATCAGTCATCTTGGTCCAAGGAGAAACTAGAAAAAATCACAAAAATGGAAATTAAGACAGTGGTTCTAAAAGCCTAAGACACACTCCTCTGCTGTACAGCTCAAATGTTCTGATGCCCTTTCTAGGGACGAATCCTTGAAAAAAGTCCTACATATCCAAGTTTTAATTCAGGACCAGAAGCCAGAGTTTTAGCATATATCACCACGATATAAAATAACAGGACCATAACCCAAACAAAGGCTACAGCTAGGGTAAAAATACTTAAACAGTCCCCTTGTTCATCATCACCAGCACCCCACCAGTCACATGTCTGACCCCCAAGCCGGCACAGGGGATGTGAGGACAGGGCCAGGCAGAGAAAGCATTGTTTTTCATGTTTTTTAAAAAATGATAAACAGAAGGGGTCCCTGGGTGGCTTAGTTAGTTGGAGGGGTCAACTCTTGATCTAGCAGTCATGAGTTCGAGTCCCACACTGGGCTCTGCACTGGGCATGGAGCCTACTTAAAAAATAAAATAAAATAAATGAACAGAACACCTCAGTCAAAAGTACATGAATTCATAACCCACATGTAAGTTGAGTTCTACTTGTTCCAAGACAGCATTAAAATCAAGATGTCGTCATCAAGACAGGAAAACAAGGTAAATGGTGTATAAACCATGTGGCATGAGATGACCCCAACCACATCCAAGTCAGCCATGGCCCTCCACATGTCCACAAGGTAGGGCATATTATCTCCCTTACCAGGGAGGAAACCAAAGCTCAGAGAAGTTAAGAAATGGGTCCAAGATCATAGTATTATTTAGCAGCACAGCTGGGATCTATGGGACTAGCCCCAAAATAGGCCATACCTAGTGGATGAATAGCTTAGCATGGAGTTATAAAAACCCAGGTAGAAGGCTGGCTCAGAAAAGCAGATAATCAGTAAGTGAAAAATAAAGGGGTGCCTGGGTGGCTCAGTCGGTTGGGCATCTGCCTTCGGCTCAGGTCATGGTCCCAGGGTCCTGGGATCGAGTCCCACATCAGGCTCCCTGCTCAGCGGGGAGCCTGCTTCTCCCTCTCCCTCTGCCCCCCCACTCATCCTAAGTAAATAAAATTAAAAAAAAAAAAAAAACAAAGACCATAAACCTACAATAAAGACTTGAGCGAGAAGAGTCAAAGCTGTCACTGACACACACATCTGCCTATGGTTCTCTGGCCTAAGACAGGGTAGAAATGATGGGGCCTGGACAGCACAGCCCCCAGCAGCTGGAGAACCCTGGTTAAGAAGGTTCTATCGGGGCGCCTGGGTGGCTCAGTTGGTTAAGTGACTGCCTTCGGCTCAGGTCATGATCCTGGAGTCCCGGGATCGAGTCCCGCATCGGGCTCCCCGCTCAGCGGGGAGTCTGCTTCTCCCTCTGACCCTCCCCCCTCTCATGCTCTATCTCATTCTCTCTCTCAAATAAATAAATAAAATCTTTAAAAAAAAAAAAAAGGTTCTATCGTCCTTCAAAATGTCAAAACTAAAGAAATCTGGCTGGGTTATTGAAATCTGATCCACTGTGTAGAACAACATAAAGAATGGTACTTTCTTGGGTTGTTTCTTGTTTGTTTTTTAAGTAGGCTCCACACCCAGCATGGACCCCAGTGCAGGGCTTGATCTCATGACCCTGAGATCACGACCTGAGCCAAAGGCAGACGCTTAACCAACTTGAGCTACCCAGACGCCCCACTTTCTTGGGTTCTCATGGGACTTTTCCTGGGCTCTAACCCCAGCTGTACTGACTGCCTGGGGAGAATTCAGTCAGGTACCATGAGAAAAGCATCCCAAGGCAGTGGCCCCTGGCAGGCGCTCTGCTGGTAGCTGCCATCATCAAAGTCAGTGGGTGAAGGTTTTGAAGCACACTGGGAACTGTGACAGCCACTCCCTTTTGGGTGTCACTGAGCCTTCCTGCTCCCCTTCAGGAAGCCTGGTCCTTCTCCAGTCAACACAACAAAAGCAAATTTGTTAGAAGAACAGGGAAGGAGGTCATCTCCCTCCCTCCCAGAAATCGAAGGAACCAGCCAGCCAGTGTGGCATTGGAGTAAAAATAAAAATAGGAAGGAATGTGGGGCACCTGGGTGGCTCAGTCCATTAAATGTCTGCCTTTGGCTCAGGTCGTGATCTCAGGGTCCTGGGATCGAGCCCCGCACTGGGCTCCCTGCTCAACAGGGAGCCTGCTTCTCCCTCTCCCCCTGCTTGTGTTCCCTCTCTCGCTGTGTCTCTCTGTCAAATAAATAAATAAAATCTTAAAAAAAAAAAAAATTCCATCAAGTGCTTCTCTAACCTACTTGAGCAAACCTCAGTTCATCCTCCAAAAGAATCCGGGCACCGCCTCAGCACACATGAACACATTTTCAGGCCACAGTTCACACTGCCCTCGAATTCCTGGGCTGGAGTCCCCAGCCCGAGTCCCCAGACCTGAGCTCCTCCAGGCAAAGTCACCACCAACTACATCCAAGCCCCTGCCCTGGGAAATCCCTGAACTCAACCACACTGTGGAACAACAGGATTCACAACAGGAAGACACAGGGAGATTCCAATGCACATAAACTTGAGACTTCTCCATTTTTTTAATTAAAAGGAAAATACGGCAAGAAACATTTCTAGCACACGGTGAAGAGCTAATCACTCGCACTGTCAAGAGTTATTAGAATTATCCAAACACCATCAATAGTCCGACAGGTCAAACTGGCAAAAAGCCAGAAACACGAGAGGAAATCCTCACAGCAAACAGAGCTGAGAGCCAGGTGACCAGCCCAGCTGACATTCTGGCTCCGCCGCTTACCATGGGGAGAAGCAGAACCTTCCTGGACCTCAACTTGCCTCCTGGCCAGCAGGAAAGTGGGCGACACTACAAAACTCATACGTGAAATGAGAAGGCTCGGCGAGAGTGCCGGGACACCCCACGTCTGAGCACAGTACGTGCCCCGTAAATGTGAATTTCCTCTACTTCAGCCACACGAAGAGCTGAAGGACCTACAAAAAACGCCTTTAAACTGCAGTTCTGATACTAGAATACACAGAACACAAAACGTGTGTGTTGAGTGAATGCAAGGACCCCCTCTCAGAATCGCCACCGTGAGAGCACGAGGGCGGCAAAGCTGGTGTGACAGGGTCCAAAGCCACCTGGCCGTGGCCTGTTCTCCACTCCTCTTGCCTCTCTGCTGGGGGCCAGGCCAGCAGGACAAGGGCCTCTTCCAGGGAGAAGATGAATGACCTTTGACGCTTCTGCTGGTTCCAAGTCCAAGTGAAGTTCCTTAAGCCCCACAAACAAGGTTGTCAGCCTTCAGGGAAATAAACCTAAAAGCAAAAATGTCCTTCTGCTTGCAACATACTCTCAAACCAAACCCCACAAGGGCCAAGGCCACCTGTCCTCAAACCCTTCCGCCTGGGGCCACCAGTCCTATGAAACCAGAAGGCACCCACCAGAGCACCTGCCTTCCGACGGTGCCCTGAAGGGGGGGGCTGCACGCACAAAGCGCCCGCTTCTCAGAGAGGCTGCAGGGTGGACGCTGGACCCCTGCCAGGAGGCCAGCTGCAGATGACCTGCCTCCAAGTCACACGTTTTCTAAAGACAGGATCAGCCTAAATTCCCCGAGCTGGCACAGGGCCCTCCCGCCCCAGCCTTGCCAGCCTCAGCAGCCTTGTGCTGTCACCCTCGCCTCTCAAAACCCCATGGCCTGGGTGCTCTCCCCGGCTGGGCCACCAGCGCCCCTGGGGATCTGGCAGCAGGTGCCACAAGGAGACACAGCACACTCCCAAGGCCACCTCCTCTGAGAAGCTGTTCCCTACTCTCCCAGGAAGCTGCAGGTCCTCTTTCTTCTGAGGTTCCTTTTGGCCACGGCCAAGACAACTGCTCCCGTCCCTCCCCTGGTTTCTAAGCTTCGGGCAGGCAGTGGGCTAACAGGTTCCAGACACCCCTGCCTGGCCAAATGCCTGGCATGGATTAAGGATTCAAAAATCTATTTGCTGAGTTAATTATTACTAACAACTAGGTTCTAAGAGGGCAGGTTTCGGGGATAGTCTGTCCAAGAAACATCCGCGGCGAGGGGGTTCTGCTTCAAGAACAAGGTGAGCCATGGATATAACGAGATGAGGAAGAAACTCCCTCCCATCAAGTTCCCGGCAGCAAGTCCGAGATGACCATCCTGAGCCGCGCTGGCCGCCGCACTGCTGGGGAGGAACGGTCAACACGCGACAGTCCGGGAACGTAAGAGACTTCCTCCTTCTACACTTGCTTCCCGAAGCCTGAGACAACCCCCCCGCCCCAGCAGTGGCCACGGCAGCCCCCGCAGGCCCCCCCACCTCCTCCAGGCCCAGGTGGCCAGCCACACGATACAAGTTTCAGGATGACCAGCCATCATGTCCCCGACAAGGGAAAAACACACAAGACGTCAAGTTCAGATCAGAGGAAGGCTGTTTTCACTCCAGGCAGTAAGACAATCTGCATTTTATTTACCAGTCACAAAACCGGTGTTCTGCAGCAAGTGGAGAGGGTAAGAGCCCCGAGAGAGATCGGCACACCCCTCCCCTGGCCGGGGACTAGGCCTTGAACACAAGTCAGAAAGCCCACGGCAGCTCTGCCAGTAACTCTGAATGAGCCTTTGGAAAACAAGTCCACCCTGAACAACAGTTTAATTTTCTTCTCTTTAAAAAGCAGTGGGACAGGGGCGCCTGGGTGGCTCAGTCATTAAGCGTCTGCCTTCGGCTCAGGTCATGATCCCAGAGTCCTGGGTTCGAGCCCCGCATCGGGCTCCCTGCTCGGCAGGAAGCCTGCTTCTCCCTCTCCCACTCCCCCTGCTTGTGTTCCCTCTCTCGCTGTCTCTCTCTCTCTGTCAAATAAATAAAATCTTTGAAAAAAAAAAAAAAAGCAGTGGGACAAGGTCTTGACCAAGTCTTCGTAAATCAGCAGTTTATGAGGCCAAATCCAAATGATTTAGTTATGTTCCTAGCAGGAAAACCTCCACTCATGGGTGGCTTCAGGGAGAAATAATGTTGCCCACCCATGCAGAAGACATCCTCTGGCACTCATCTGCCTGTGGCTGCTTCCTGCCCCCGGGCATTTGCTCCCCACAGCCCTCCCCGTCTGGGCTCCTCTCTGGATGCCACAGGGGACTGCTTCCTCACACCCCCATTAGCACCAGGGACACTATGGCTCTCCCTGATCCTCCAAGGAGGGTGCACTTGCCTTTGCTGCCAAGTGTCCTATCCGCCCAGCTCCACCCCTGATATCCGTAACCTTAATCTTTCATTTTTTATTTTTTACATATTTATTTTAGAGAGAGAGACAGAGACAGAGCACACACACAAACGCAGGGAGAGAGAAGCTCAAGTAGACTCCACGCTGAGTGCAGAGCCCAATGCGGGGCTTGAGCCCACGACCCTGAGACCATGACCTGAGCTGAAACCAAGAGTCCGTCACTTCAATGACTGAGCCAGCAGGCGCTGCTCCATATCTTTTTTTTAAATATTTTATTTATTTATTTGACAGAGAGAGAGAGCATGAGCCAGGGGGAGAGGCAGAAGCAGACTCCTTGCTGAGCAGGGAGCCCAATGTGGGGCTCGATCCCAGGACCCCCGGATCATGACCTGAGCTGAAGGCAGACACTTAACTGACTGAGCCACCCAGGCGCCCCCAGACCCTTTATCTTAAGAGAAGACAGACACTGCTCTTCTCTGTCAGCCACAGCCTCAGAACCCATCCGTCCCAGAGCCAAAGTTTCAAGAGGGCAGGACCAGGTCTGCAACACGGACAACACCAGAGCATCACCATATGAGCAGCAGGCCCTGCTCGAAGCTCCTCCCATGCCATTCTTCGCACAGCCCTCTGTGCTAGGCATTACCCCACTGCACAGAGGACACTGAGGCCCACGGCATACCCAAGGGCTCCACTTTTACTCTGCAGCAGCGGGGACTTGAATCCAAGTCCATGACTCCAAGGCCCCTTGGCCAGCTTTGCTATTCACGCGGCCCTAACACAGACATCGAGAACCTCCCTAAATCCTCATCCCTCCTGTGAAAAAGCAGACTGTCTTCTGCCATTTCCCAGATGGGAACAAAGCCGGGCTAAGCCCGATGCAGTGACCTGCCCGTGATTACACACAGGCAAGGCCCCAGCCGTTCTCTCTCCAACACCCACGTCATTCCGCACAAGGCCCCTCGGGGTCCTTCATGCTTCCTGGGGAGACTTCTGGTGAGACCACCAGCCTCCTGGCAGGACTGGTGCCCCCCACCACACACACCCCAGGCCTTCACCTTGACCCTGGAGGACAGGACCAGTCAGGAGAAACAGGCTAAGTTCAGCCTCTGAAACGAGGTCCCACCGCCCAGGAAAAGCCCCTGATCTACGGGGCATCTCCCATGTCAATTAGCTTGCTTTGTAGAGGACTCCACAAGCACCAATCACTCCTGAGTCGCTTTCTCTTTTTAATGTCATGGCTTAGACAAAAAAGACCCTGGAAAGAGAGGCACAGGATGTTCTGGAACTCGGGTGCCTCGGCATTACCAATTAACGGGAGCTGCTGCCTCAGCTCACCACGTGTGCGTTATATGCTGGGCACGGCCTTCAAAGTCCACACCCAGCGTCTCTGTAACCTTCACAACAACCCCCGGAGCTCACGGTTCCGGCATTATCACCGCACAGACAAGGAGACGAGGCTCGAGAGGCCTGTGTAATGAAGCGGCCGGCCAGGGCCAACCTGGGAGGACACCCACGGGCTTGCCGTTCCTACCGCTGCTCGAGCGGCCGAAAATAATGGGGCAATTTGCATTATGCAGAATGAAAAAGTCAACCATAACAGTAATTTGATTTTTAAATGGGTTATTCTTCAGGATAAAAACAATCCCAAAAGAGAATTTCCTAGAAGTTCAATATATTCCTCTGGAAAGTGAATGGCAACTTTCAGGTGCCTAGAACATAACTGAATGCTGTTTTGTTTTGTTTTTTTTAAGATTTTATTTATTTATTCATGAGAAACAGAGAGACAGAGAGAGAGGCAGAGGCAGAGGGAGAAGCAGGCTCCCTGTGGAGCAGGGAGCCCGACACAGGACTCGATCCCAGGACCCTGCGGTCATGACCTGAGCCAAAGGCAGATGCTTAACAGCTGAGCCACCCAGGCGCCCCATAACTTAATGTTGTTTAAGTTTTGGCCCACTAGCAAGCCAGGCAGAAACTGGGGTTAAGCTGTTGAGGGTCCCCAAAGGCTCCCTCACAACCCTAAGGAGAAGACATGTAACTTTCACTGCCCCAAAGTGGTTATGTTAAAAAAGGCACAGGTGGGACATTTTATTTTACTTTTTTTAAGATTTTATTTATTTATTTGACAGAGAGAGACACAGTGGGAGAGGGAACACAAGCAGGGGGAGTGGGAGAGGGAACACAAGCAGGGGGAGTGGGAGAGGGAGAAGCAGGCTTCCTGCCGAGCAGGGAGCCTGACGCGGGGCTCGATCCCAGGACCCTGAGATCATGACCTGAGCTGAAGGCAGACACTCAACCGACTGAGCCACCAGGTGCCCCAGGTGGGACATTTTAAATTAAGGACTTTCAATGCACGGGCACTGGGGGCCACTATTCCAAAATGTTTCAGCTACGTATAGTGACTTTCCAAAGTGACTCATCCTAAGTACCTATAAGGTGACTGACAGGCAACTGACAGATGAGGAAGATATTCATACCGCTTAACAAACCCAGCACAACTTATAATCTTAATTATTAGTAAGAGAAAACCATTTATTGAGCATTTGCCATGCTACCAAACCTGCTAAGTGCTATCACATGCTCTTCTCATCACAAGCCTCCAAAGCTCAGTAAAGAAACTGAGGCTGAGTAAGTCACCTAAGGTCACAAAGCAACAGAAACTGGATTCAAACCAGGTCTGACTTCAAAGCCCACACCAGCTTGCTGGAATGCTTACGAAAACAGACCCTAAGCTTTGTGATAATCGATAACCCAAAGGCTTAACAATTTTTACACGTCTCTGTATGTCAGAATTCAGAGAAAATGTTTTTAAAAATGAAATACACAAGGGGGAAAAATAATGCAGGTTCTGGAGGCAGAATGCCCAGGGTTCAAATCCTGGCTCCTCCACTTACAAACTATGTGATCTTGGACTAGTTTAACTCCCCTGTGCCCAAACTTCCATGTAGTAAAATGAGAACAATAATAGACCCTATCTCCTTAGGCAAATAAAGCCTTTAGAATCACGCCTGGCACGAGTTAAACCTCAGAAGATGTTGGCTGGTATTACTTCTTCCTGGGCACTAGATAGGGCCAGGCGGCTCAGGCCCACTATTTTAGCAACTCATTTGCATAAACAAAGCCAAGACTCAGCCACTTTGTGCCTGCAAGCCTCACCGTATGGTTTCTTCCTGTCACTAACATCTCTCCTCACACCTGCTCTGTGGCACTAAGCTCTTGGCCTCAACTTCCCATCTGTAAAAATAAGGTGATGAGTCCAGCTGATCTACCTGAGGTCCTTCCAGCTTGGCAATCTAGAATTCTTAACAATTCAGGCCCTAGAAATTTCATAACCATCCTAAAACAAACATTAACAGATGACACCCACTCATTTTCCTAAAATCTTCTTTTACGTATTATGTATAAATGCCTATTTTGATGGCAAATCTCCTCCAAGGTCCCAGAGCTCCACGAGCACCCACAATATGCTGGGCAGGCATCCGCTGTGTTGAGGCTGTGGACACGATGGTCAGAAGCTTTGACCCACAGGGGAGGCAGATTCTGAAGCAAGCTGCTCTGACAGGCAGGTCCTCACTGCCAGAGAGGACTTCAACAGAGCACAGAGGGGAGTAGGGGAGTGGGCCAGATGGATGGAGAGGAAAGTCAGGATCAACAGAGGCCAGGCAAGGCAGCGCTGATACTGAATGTGAGAGGGCGGGCTGGGGGCACACTGTGAAAACCGTTTCACAAGCAGGAAGCAAGCCCAGCTCAGCACGAAGCCAAGTGCTGAGCAGAAGCCTGCTGGGACCGTGTTGGACACTAAGGTGAGCTGAACCGGGCCTAGTGACCCGGCACAGTCTGAATCTCACCCATGCCTCTCGCCAGCTGGGTGACCCCGGACCATTTACGGTACCTCCTTTAATGCTTCCCAAAGGGTATATTCACTCAATAACCCTGAGCCAAGTTCTCATTAGGGCTAGGGATCAAGTGGAGCCCACAATCTGCAGGGATCAAATATATACAACAACTAAGACAGCCTGGGGCGAGGCAAAACAGGCTGGACAGGGGGTTAAGAAGAAGTCAGGAAGAAGTCATTCCCACACTTGAGGCATGGGTTGGTAGTGGCCAGATAAACTGGGCAAGAGGCAGTGTGGTCCAGGCAAAGCACCTAACAGTGTACAGATGTATAACCCATCTGTAAAGGAAAGGGGGGGGGGCTCGGTGGCTCATCTGGCTGAGCACCTGACTCTTAGTTTCTGCTCAGGTCATGATCTCAGGGTCCTTGGATCAAGCCCCACCTGGCTCTTGCACTCAGTGGGATTCTCTCTCTCCATCTGACCCTGCTCGTGTGCATGTGCGCGCTCTGTCGCGCAATCTCCCTCTCTCTCTCTCAAATAAACAAATATATAAATAAAATCTTTTAAAACATTAAAAATAAATGATGTCAAGACAACAAGGAGGTGCTAACATCCTGCTGGGAGGGTCCCAAAGACGCCACCCTTCTCAACTAGCCTCAGGAAATAAAACAAGTGGATGCCCAGGAGCCTCCTCACATAGAACTTTCCAAAGCAAAGCTTTCAATTCCGTACTGGAGAAAACGGTGCTGTGCAATCTCAAGACCAAAAAAAAAAAGGGTGGGGGGTTTGGCCAGGTAGGGCTCTGGCCACTAAATGCCCACTACCCGAGCCCAGGGCCTGGAGTCCGTGGGGCCAGTCCTGCCGCTTCCTGAGGCTTCCACATCATGCATGGCCTCACCCCTGAAGCTTCCTCCTGGCAGCTCCGAGCCCAGGAAGGGCCGCCTGCGGAGCACCCCCCTCCCCTCCCCCCGCCGACACACCAGCCCCGGTCCCTCCGCCCGCCCAGCGGAAGGATCCCCAGGCCCGGGCTCTCAGGTTTCTCCTGCACAGAGGGGGTCTGTGGCCCAGGAAAGGGGGTCTCCAACGCCAGCGGAGTCCCTGGCCCCGAAAGAGGAGGTCTGAGAATGGGGGGGTTCTGCGGTCTAGCGACAGCGGTTCCAAGAAAGAAGGGGGTCGGGAGCTCCAAGGTGGAGGGGAGTCCAGGGAGTCGGGGCCCCAAAGTGGACGGGTCTTCCCGGGGGGGGTCCATGGTCCCGAAGCGAACGACGTCCCGGGCGCCGGGAGTCGGAGACCCCGGAGGTGAAAGGGGCCCGGCGGAGCGGCTGCGCGCCCCTTGCCAGCCCCTCTCGGGCTGAGGAGCCCCGCGCGTCTCAGGGACAAAACTTTTCGTCAAGTTCCGGAAAAGAAGCATGTCAGCGCGCGCGTCTCTCCCGAAGGTCTGGCGAGCCGAGCGCCGCCGGCCCCGCGATGTCGCCCGGGCCCCACGCGCTCCCCCGGTGCGCGGGGAAGCGGCGGCCGCGCGGCGAGGGGGCGCCCCGGCGGGCCCCCAACCCGCGCGCCCCGGCCCGGCCCGCCTCCCGCTCCCGCCGACGCAGCAGCAGGTGGCAGCGGCCCCGCGGGCCCCGGCCCCCCTCTCTCCCTCGCGGCCCGACCCCCCGCTGGAGGCCCTCAGTACCGGAATCAGCGCGGCTCCGACGCCATCCCCGGAGCCCGCGGGCCCGCAGCCCGGCCCCCCGAGACCCGCAACTGCGCGGCGAGGACGCTCGGCGCGCCGCAGGCGGTGGGACGGGCAGGCAGGTGCGCGCGAGCTGTCTGCCGCCGACAGCGCCGCGCGCCCTCGCCCCGCCCCGCGCGCCCTGCCCCCGCCCCACGCGCCCCTTGTCCCGCCCCCTCCCGCCCCGCCCCACGCGCCCTCGCCCCGCCCCCTGCCGGCTGCCGCCGCTCTTCCGCCCGGCTGCCGCCCCCCGCCGTGCCGCCGCCGCTCCTCGAGCTCGACGCTCGCCCCGCTGCCACTCCTCGGCCGCTGGCCTGCCGGCCGCGGGCCCCGGAGCGGCGTCGCCGGCCCTTTTCTCTCCCGAGGGCCCGGTGGAGCCGCGAGGGGAGGGCTGAGGGGATCTTCGGGTCCTCCCAGCCCCCGTGGACACCCGCCAGGGGCCTCCGTACCTGGTCGGCTCCACCCGCGGCCATCTTGGAAGTGGGAAGCGGCCGGGAGGGGGAAGGGGCACGAGCGGGCAGGGACCAGGCGTGGGGAGCCGAGCGGCGGAGCGCATCGATGGGCGCCCCTGTCCCGGGGCAGGTGTGCCGGGCGGACGGGCCCGAGCCCGGGACGTGCGGCGCGGAGAACTGGGGTCGGCGTCATCCCGGCCCGGCCTTAGTCTCTTGATCTGTGAAACGGGCTTTTCTGGTAGTTCTCCTTCGTCGAGCTGTTTCACGGTGCCTAGCGCCGTAGTTCCCACACTTGGCTGCACTTTAGTGTCGCCTGAGGATTTTGAAAATTCCGACGCCCATGCCACGCCCCAGCCCTATTAAATCACAGCCTCTGGAGGTGGGATACAGCTTGGGCCGGGTCTGTGGTAAAAGCCGTCCTGCAGAGTGGGAGAGGAGGTCGCTGGCCCCGGGTCCCAGAACGGGGCCGGAGCAGGGAGGGGTCAGAAGCCAGGTGCTCCGTCCGGAACGGCCTTCCAAGACCAGGCGAAGCCCTCCTCCGAGAATCTAGGCTCCTGGGGCCAAAGCGGGATTATCTTGTGTCCTGCTGCGTTCCCGGGGCTGGCACGTAGCTGGCACTTAAATACCTGCTGCATTGTTATATTCGGGAGACATCAAGAGCAGAGGAAAGACTTCAGTGGCTGGGACCCGGGAGGCCTGGGGTCCCACACTAGGCTTGGAGCCCTCGAGGCTGTCCGTGGCAGAACTAACCAGAGAGGAAACATAGGAGAGACGGATCAGCTGAATCCGAAGGAGGGCTTGAATTGGCAGAGCAGTCAGGGACAGGAAGGGTAATGTCTGCTTCACTATCTGGAAGACTGCAGTGGAAGATGAATTTGTCGGAGCCAAGGTCATTAGTGTTGGGCCAAGGAACCCCTGGCTTGTTTCTCCTGCCTGCGTCCTCGGTCTAAAAACTTTTGTGGGGCACCGGGGTGGCTCAGTCGGTTAAGCACCTGCCCAGGGTCCTGGGATGGAGCCCTCCAACGGGCTCCCTGCTCAGTGAGGAGCCTGCTTCTCCTTCTCCCACTCCCCCTACTTGTGCTCTCTCTCTGTCAAATAAATAAAAACTTAAAAAAAAACCAAAAAACTCTTAGCCCCTATTAGTTATGATGGCAGGAGAGGTGAGAAATAAAAAGGCAATCTCTTAAGAGAATATATTAACACCCCTTTACAGTGCTTGGTGCAACACAGAAGTTTTACGAATGCTTACATTTCTGGGTGGTTTTAAGGAACAAACACTGGGTCTCCTTCAAACTCCAACACGCCTTCCCCTGCTTATTTTAAGGAAACACTAACAGGAAAGTACAGACTTGCTTCGGGCCTGACTTAATTAGCAACTTAATAAATAGGATTACTAAGTCTGCCCTTAACAGTGTTCCTTGCAATGCCCCCAAATCCCCTCCTGCTCTCATTCTGAGTCTTAGGGTTTTAAAACCCCGCAATGACTAAGAACCATTGTTCTGAAGCCAGAACTAAAAAAATAAAAATTATGGCCCACAGATTGACATGTGGCGCCCTCTGTCTGCCTTTTCCTCACCCTCTCCCCATCCTGCCACCCACCCCCAGCTCCCTGCCCCAGCCCAGAGCCCCCCTCCCTGGGGCCCATCAGTCACTTACACCCTCAGTGAGCCTAACAATTAAAAATACAAGGAACGAGGGCGCCTGGGTGGCTCAGTTGGTTGGGCGACTGCCTTCGGCTCAGGTCATGATCCCAGAGTCCCTGGATCGAGTCCCGCATCGGGCTCCCTGCTCGGCAGGGAGTCTGCTTCTCCCTCTGACCCTCCTCCCTCTCATGCTCCCTGTCTCTTATTCTCTCTCTCTCAGATAAATAAATAAATAAATCTTTAAAAAAAAAAAATACAAGGAACGAGATAAGCTGTGTGGGCGCCTGCACCCGTCACCTGTGAGAAACTGGGCGCCTCCCAGCGCCCATCCGTACATATTTTAGGGTGGCCCGAGCCATGTCCCAGCTCTGCGGCCTCACTGCTGACTGCCTTGGCAAAGCCATCCAGCCTCCCCCATGCAGACTGAACCCCGAGATCCGCAGAATGATTCTCAGCCCAGTGGTTCCTTTGAGGGCTGCAAAGCCATTGCATGAAGTAGACGAGCACTGGCCGTCAGCTCCCTTGGCTCAGTCCCACGCCCAGGACTGGCTGACCGTCCTTGGCTGTGTCCAGAAGCCTTTCCCCATCTGCCAGGCTCATAGCACCTCCACCACCCACGCTGTGTGAGGATTAAAGACAAAGTAAGTGGCAGTGACGGTTAAATGTAAAAAACTGTCTGGCTTGGTCAGTTTCTGGCATGTTTGGGGAGCTCTTGGCACCTCCCCAGTAATATGGTACAGAGAAAGTATTGGTCAACCCGCCGAGGTGAGGGGGGATGTGGGCCTCCTCAGAGAGCCCACGGAGGGACTTCAGGCCTGACCTCCGAGCCTCCCTGGGCTTACTAAGCAGGAGGAGGTGCCAGACACCCACAGAAACCACCCCTGTACCAGCCCCGTGCTGGACCCTGGCCACACCAGGGTGACTGACAGCCCACAGTTCCTGCCCTCACAGATCCCCAGTCTCGAGGGGCAGATGGACATGTCATCTCACCAACTCAGCCCCATCTCCTTGCAAGGAAATGATTCGCTGACCAGATGCAGACCCCAGAAGGGTCTTAAGCACAGCGTCAGGACCCTTACAGATCCTCAAGCCCATCCCTCAGAGGGGAAACTGAGGCCCAAAGGGCAGGTGGGGTAGGAGGCAGACACAGGATGAGGCCAGAGGCCTCTTGCCCTGCAATACCCCTTTGCATCTCTTCTCAGGAGATATGGGGATCTAGTCTCCCAAACACACATTTTGCCCCTGACTTCCCCACCCAGCCCCCGAATGTGAGCTCCATAAATATCTGCTGAATGGATGGATAAATGCTGCTCAACGCTGCATCTGTACCTGGAGCCATCCCAGGCACCCTGTGCCATCCTGGCTGTTCCACCCCATTATCACAGTCAAGCCCCACAACCTGCCAAGCTTGCACAGTGACTTGAATTTTGCAGGTAAGGAGACAGGCGCTGGGCAGTGAGGCTGCCCGGTCCAAGGGCCCACAGCATGTTTTCCACTGCCCAGAAGCCCTCGCCCGCTCGCCATCCCCCCTCCCATCCTCCTTGTCCCCAGCCTCTGTTCGAGCCACCAGGGCCAGACCGTCCCCACGGGGCAGAGGCAGAGTGCCCAGCCCTCATTTATTTCAAAAGAGCTTCCCCTCAGCCCAAGCATTTTCCGAAATCCAACAGAAAACTCATCCTTTCTGCCTTTATTCCTTGGAGGGCTACCTCCTTCACCACGGACATGGGAGTGCTCACTTTTTGGAAATGCCTGGAATTTGGGGTTCTCTTGTTACTTCTGGAAATTGAGCAATATAATAAAAGTAACAAATAAAAAAATAAAAACAGAGGCAGGGGTAGCCCGGGAAAGCTGGAGGCCAGGCTTCCTACAGCCTCAGCCCAGAGAAGACCGCCAGAGACACAGAGATGGAAGAATGAACCACCAGGGAAGCCACCACAAAGCCTCTGCACTTGGCTTCAAGAAGCGGCCCTCAGACCCTCACACCAGAGCCATCAACTGGCATTTCACTCCCAGTTTTAATAGGTGCACTTACCTGTTTCCTACCTGCACTGGGTTCAACTCACTGAATGCAGGGAGGCAGATGTCCTCGTAGCAACACTTTCATGAACGAAAGAAGCTCCAGCAGAGAAGGAAGCGAAAGAAAAAAAGTGTAACACGCAGAATCTCTTTGGTCTATTGAAACACTTGAAAGGAGCTAGCCTTAGAAAGTTACCCCAAATTTCAGGCAAAGACTATTGTAAAAAGATGTTCACCGGTGTTATTTGCAATAGTGAAATGGACATAACGTACATGTCTGATCATAGGGGAGATTAAACAGAGAGACTCATAGGCAACCATTAAAAAGTGTTTATTATAGCACAGAAGAAAAGCTTAAGTTGTAAGAGTGATAACTGAATTTTAGGTAAAGTATAAGCAAAGAAAATGGAATACGCATCATCCACAGGCATGAACAGGAAGAAGTAACACTGAAATGAGTCTCGGAACACACGCTTGATTCTGTCCCTATATATTTTTGAAACTTAGATGTCCCCATGACAAGGATATGCTCTATTTATAACGCAGATGGGCTAGGATGCTCACTGAGGGGTAACCGGCAGACTTCGGTAAACCGTCCGATGAGGGCTCCGTGCCCGGGGCCCCTTCTTACCAAAGCCCTTAAAAAGCAAGCAACGATCCGTGCTCATGCTCCAAGAGGTAGGGATCCGTGCACAGCCAGGCAGCACGACAGAGCCGCGTGGCGGCGGTCTGTGCGGCCCACCCTCTGTCACAGCGTCTCTAGGCCCCCTAGTGACCCTACAATGCACTACTGTTGCCCTGTTTCACTGGGCATGCTTGAACCCAGGTGGATCTGGCCCAGAATCAAAGGTCACTCATTCCCAGAGCATCCCAAGTAACTGGCTGGACAAAGTGAGTTACAATGAAACCAACAGACCCTCTGAATTAGGGAATGCGTGGCCTTGCCGGAGGCGGCGGGGTGGGGAGGAGACCCAGGGGACCCCCTGTGGCCTCGGGCTTACTGAATCTTCTTTTTTTTTTAAAGATTCTATTTATTTATTTGACAGAGAGACACAGTGAGAGAGGGAACACAAGCAGGGGGAGTGGGAAAGGGAGAAGCAGGCCTCCCGAGAAGCAGGGAGCCCCATGCGGGGCTCGATCCCAGGACCCTGGGATCATGACCTGAGCTGAAGGCAGACGCTTAACGACTGAGCCACACAGGCGCCCCTCAGGCTTACTGAATCTTAAGAGGGGCTGGAGGCCTTAAAGGTTCTAGATATAAAGGAAACAGTGCCTGGGGGCAGGCCACACACACACACCCCCCACCCCCCACCCCCGGCATGCACACCACAGCGGAATGTTCCAAATAGCCGTGTTTTTTAAAGGATCATCCAGTTGCCTGCTGCTGTCACCCTCAGAAAGCAAAGCCTGGTTTAGAAGCTGTGGGGAGGAGGGCAGGGGAGGGCGGGAGGGGCAGCTCCTTCCCACACGCGATGATCTCTGCGGGGCACCCCTCCTGGCCACACGTGAGGCTCTGTCACTGCGCCTGAGGTCTGTCCAGGTTCACAGAACTACCTGGGGTTGTCCTCG
Source organism: Leptonychotes weddellii (assembly GCF_054177405.1). Classification (NCBI taxonomy): domain Eukaryota; kingdom Metazoa; phylum Chordata; class Mammalia; order Carnivora; family Phocidae; genus Leptonychotes; species Leptonychotes weddellii. The sequence continues at coordinate 174,655,477 of NC_138370.1, read as the reverse complement.
CAAATGAGCCTTTGCCCCTGCTCTGCCCGCTACCCGGAACTCCCAGACGCCCTTCTTGCCTGGATTCCTGGTCCCTCCAGCCAGGGGCTCCCAACATTACCCCAGGCGCTGCCAGACCCACACCATCCCCACCCCGATTATGCCTGTGTTGATGCCCAGGCCACCCTCCCAGATACCCTTTTGCCTTGTCGGGTCTCCGTACAGTCCTCGGGTCCCTAGCAGGCAGCCCGGGACCCACCCCGAGGAGGGCAAACAGCAAAGCCTTACCGCCTCCTGCAACGTGGATGCGTCCACTCCCTTCATCCTGGCACCTGCCCTTGTCGCAGAGGGGAAACTGAGGCTCAGACAGGGGGACCTTCCAGCCCAAGGCCCCACAGCAGCTAAGTACACAGGCAGGATGTGAACCCAGGCCCTCTAGCTCCAGAGCCTTGCTCTGGGCCGCTGTACCATATGGTGGATTCACCTCCTGTCCCTGGGGGGGAGGCCCCACCCACACGACTCACACCCCTCTGAGCCTTAGTTCACTTGTAAAATGGAGATGCCCTCGATCATCACATCCTTGGGCTCTTGGGAGGACTTGGGGAGATGTGGCCCCTGGAGAGACGGGGGCTGGAGTGGAATCAGGGAGGAGCAGGTGGGGGTGTGCGCGTAGGAGGGGGCACATGCAGCATCACTGAGGAGGTGAGTGGGTGGTTCCAGGGCGCATGGACTCGGGGCCATATTCTGGGGGACACAGAGGCCACCCAGCCTGCCTCAGCTCCCTATCAGGGCTCCAAGTGGATGTCTGAACCGAAAACATAGAAGAAGCACAAGAGGTCCCCTCCAGCCCCTCCCGGGGCTTACGCAGGGAGACCACGTACCGTGAGGAAAGAGACCCAGGCTCAGAGCCAGGACTCACGACACCTGAGTGATGATGGGGGCGGTGCATTTAACACAGCTGGTGGGAGGCCCCGGGTCTGAAGGGGTGGGGAGGCCCCTCTGTCTCCACTGCATCGGCCTGGCCCAGGGGAGTGAAGCTCAGCAAGGCTTGGGGTGACCCGTGTAAGGGCGTGGACACCGATTTTATACCCGCCCCAAGCAGCAGCACCGTTTGAGAGTGCTGTGGGTGCCCCCTCCCAGTGCGGACGGGGTGCGGGAGCCTCGCAGTCCACGGGGCCTGCGTCTAGCAGGGGGCCCGCTCCCAACTGAGGGCGAGGGGCCGGCTGTGCCACTCGGGCCCTTCTGACCCCACCTGGGCCCTTCAGAATGAGGCTCCACTGCTGAGTGAAAACCTCACGTTTCCCACTTCGGGCTTACTGGTTTTCATCTTTCGAACAGTTTTAATGATGGAAAATGTCAAATCTACACCAAGCAGGGGAGGGGCGCGGGCCCGCATCCTGCTGCTCCCCGCTCACACCGCTGTGTCAAGGGCAGCTCGCATCACAGCTTGTCCCATGTCCATCTCCAGCACGAAGTTTTTCCCCGTTATCCTTCTGTCTTTTTATTCGTGTTCAAATCAAATTCCAAAGGCCACAACCGCGCTCGGTAGAGAGACGTCTTACACCTCTTCTAATCGAAGGAGTTCCCCCGCCTTCCTTTGTTTTTCCTGTGCCATATACTTGTGGTGACACCGGATTGCTTATCTTGTAGAATTTTCCACCTTGTGGATTTCGCTGGTTGTAGCCTGGTGGTGGTATTTAACGAGCTCATCCTCCCTGCCCCCCATTTCCGATAAACTCAAGCAGTGGTTCTCAGCCAAGGGCAATTTTGCCAAGTCCTCTGAAGTGGGTCTTAGGAAGCTCCGAGTGGGGGATGGAGGCAGGGACCCATCTCGGGGTCACTCCCAGGGTCCAAATGTGTACTTCCTACACGTTCCATCAGGAGGGGATGGCTCACCTCACCTTGAGTGAGGTCACCTTGCTGGCTTAATAGCATCATTAGGGCCGCAGAATGGTGAGACCTGTTATTTTTAGCATAATGCAGTTATGACTTTAATGCTTCTTCACACACAGTTTACAAAGGGCTTTTCTATCCAGGATGAAACAGCCAAACTCACTGCTATGCTGGAGGCGGGCTGGATAATCTCTGAATGATTTTCTCCAGACGAGGAGACGGGTCAGAGCAGGTAAGTGGCTTACATAAGACCCCAGAGGTCAGCAACAGCACCTGGCTAAGCCCAGGCACGGTCACCTGCCCAGGGCCCCATTCACAGGAGTATAAGGAGCTCATCCAGCTGTAGGGAAGGGAGGAAAGGCTGTGGTGAGCCTCTTTTAAAAGCTATGAAAGTTCTAGAAGAGTATTGGGCGTCAGCTGATTCTGACATCCCTGCCCAACCTCAGAGACCACTGTTGTACCCAACACAAATGGTGCTCGTTCACACCTCTCCACGCTCCCTGCTACCTCCAGGATGAGCCTTTCCCAAGAGCCATTCAAGGCCTCTCACAAACTGACCCCCGCCACCTCCCTATTTCCATCTCTTCCTGAATGATGGTGCCCACCCCCGCCATACCCACCTGGACGCTGCCGGTCAGACTCCGACAAACTAACCAGAGATTCTGGGATGGTCTGACCAGTTGACTTGGGCAGCCACTACGGAGGGAATTAGCACCTATCCACCACCCTATACGTGCAGGTACATTATTCCTGCTCAGCCTGGCAGTCGGTCTCGCTTTGCCAGTTGTACAGAGGGGGAAACTGAGGCTCAAGAGGGTGAATGGCTTGCAGAAGGCCACGTGGCGGAAGAGCCAGGCAGTCTGGACCCAGCCCTGGGCTCCTCCAGCTGCGCCACGTGGCCTCCCTCCATCGGGCTGGTAAGTGGAGGCTCCCCACTGCACACTCCATCCGGTTTTCCAGGCCCAGGGAGGCTGTGCCCAGGCAGCGGCTTGCCCAGCTTTCTGGGATCTGTAGCCAGGCCGGAAAGCCAGACACTGCCACGGAGGAAACCACGTTGTTGTCAGCAGCCCATCTGCAGTGATGGGTGGAGACAGAGGCTCGGCAGTCTCTCTGGGATGAAATGTGTTATTCGTCCTGCAGGAAGGGCCACGCCCCCTGAGTGTGTGGAATCGATGGTCGTGCCTCCCTCCTCCCCGTGCCCTGCCCAGAGATGCCCTTGACCTTGGCAAGGCTGCTCAGCTGGTCAGGGCAGAGCAGGGCCTCACCCACTTCACCCTGCCCCCCCCCCCCCCCCAGCGTGCGGTCTTCCTGTGATGTGTGAGTTGGTTGGGGTTGAGCGGCCGCCAGGTAGGGAAACTTGGGGGTTAAGATAAGGAAGTCTCCAGATGTAAAGAGCTGCCTGGACTTGGAGGCATCCTCACGCCTCCCTTCAGACCCCTCAAGAATGGCCGTGGCTCAGGTGGGCTGGAGAGATGGAAGAGGATGTGATGAGAGCTTTCTTCCCAGAGAACCAGGGCTGCGGGAGGTTTACTGATTTAGAAAAACAATAATTTATTACCAGCATCAGGGTTAGGGCCTAGCACATAGTAGGATCTTGATACCTATCTGTTGAATGAATGAATGTTTCCAAACCCTGCTTATGACCAAGGCCCAGAGACCTCCTTTCCTCCTAATTAGCAGCTTCATGCCAACATGAACAAGACACCCCAGCCCCAAAAAGACCCCAACCTGCAGTCGCCATTTCCACTGTGAGGACTCAGTAAGCTCAAGGCACAGATCAGTAGGCAATGAGGCTCCACTGCTTGCCAGCCTCGTCCAGGTAACAGCGTCACGTGTGACGGCATTAAGTCTGGGGGAAGCATGTGCAAGTGGGGGGCCCAGGTTCAGCACGAGGAAGTCACCCAGAGGTCCAGGTCTCTCACTTCCTCCCCCACTCAGGAAGGGGAAGTACAGGTAGGGGGTGAAAGAGGCGGGGAGGGGGAGCCCAGGGCCCCCCAACTGCATGGAAAGAGGCTCGCCCAGCACCCTGGTTAGGGCCTTATGTGGTGGGGGAGCTGCCAGGCAAATGCAAGCTCCCAAGGGTGGTCATCGAGACAGGTGCAGGTGTGGGGGAGGGGGCAGCATGAGCACAGGGCAGCGCGGGGCTCAGGGCCAGGTCTGCCACCGCTGAGTTCTGCCAGCTGGGGGTCCCTAATGTCTCTGAGCAGTTCTCAGGTCTGTGATCACTGGGCTGGAGTGAGGTGGCCTAGCTGGGGAGCCACGGGGCTGGGCTGTCCGTTATCGCTGGCTTGCAGCTTGCGGTTTGTGGGAGGCGGCCGTGAGCATGTTTGACATCTGTGACGAGCAGGAATTGGGGCCCCAGGTCTGTGAGAAGGGCCAAAGTCAAGCCCAGAAGGGGGCAGGACTTGCTCAAGGTCCTCAGTGACCCCTGGGAACCCTGAGGTCGCTCGCGCCTGGGGTTTAGGGCACTCAGGCTGGGGCTCCTTCGATGCTGCTTTCTCTTCAGCAAAGGGAGAATGTGCCCGAAGCCGCCCCCCGGCTGGGCCAACAACCTCTCCCAGCAGGTCAGGCCCACAGCGGCCCGAGTTCCTGTGGGGGCTCTGCCCGGGGGCCTGAAGGACAGAGTAGAAGCCACAGTGGTGGGAAGGTGGGCCCCAGACCCGAGAGTGAGGAGCCAGTAGCGGACTCGGCCTGGGGCCTTTGGCACAAGCTGGGGCAATGGAAAAGCCCGGATGGCTGCGAAGGACCCTGGATGGTGGGCGCGCGGTCAATGTACTCTGGCTGAGGGAGCAGCAGGGTCAGAGCAGGAGCCCCTCAGGGGCCGGAGCTGGCCTCCAGGACTGGCTCAGGATGCAGGGGTGTGTGGGGACAGAGAGAAGCATGTGTGGGGGGAGAGAAGCCAGAGGGGAGGGCGAGGCACGCTCTGGAGCTTGTCCTCGGGCCGGTGAGGAGGAAGCCTGACCTGCCTGTCATTTCAGCCTTGCCTGAAATGCACACCCAGGGTCACAGGGCTGGGGGGCGGCCGAGGACCAGCTCACCCAACCCCCCTCATCTGGAAGCTGAGGGCGGTCGTCCCCATCTGTGACTGCAGGCTGGGTTGTTCGGGGGAGGCCAGGGCCTGCTGGGTGGCAGGCCAAAAGAAGGGGCCTCTCGCACCTCCCCAGACAGGCCCCGAGAGGTCCCCTGGACTGTGACACCAAGTGGCAGGCCCAGCGTCTGACTGAGCTGCAGCAGGCCACGTGCCTGCCCCCTTACCCCAGACTCGGCTCTGAGGGGACACCCGGTTGTGCCGTGGCCCCAGCCACTGCCCCCTGGCCCAGACACCACCCGGAGCTGGAGCCGCCCAGGGCAGCTGGTTTCCTGTCTGACGGGGGACAGTGTGACCTCCTGTCAGGGAGAGAGCAGGTCAGGGCAGCCACACGGCCACGGTCAGCACCTAGCCGCACTGGCCTCTGCAGGGCCTGACCCTGAGGCTCTGCTACCCGCCCCCACCTTTGCCACCCCCCACCGTGCGGGGGGAGAAGAGGGAAGGAAGGGGCAGCCTGCGGACGTGATTTTCTTCTGAGAGTTACCGACTGGGGTGCAAGCAGCTTCTCCTTTGCACTTCCGGCTTTGCTTCTTTCCTGGCCGCACCCCCAGGACACCCCCAGGACGGGACCGCGTCTCCCCGACTCTGTGTTCTGGCTGTGCTGTTTTCTCTTTACAAACCTACCCTACAGGAGGTCCTGTTACGATCTCCGCTTACACGGACTTCAAATCTTGGCCCCACCTCGAAGCAGGTGCGAGACCGCAGGGAAGTGCCTCAGTCTTCTCACCTGTAAAATGGGCAAATGCACCTACTTCACGGGGCTGTCCGTTACCACGACCTGATGCCTGGATGCCCGCTGTTCTTGTTCCTAGCAGACTGGTGGACACCATCCACGCGTTAGGTGGTGAGGCCACTGCCAGTTCAGTCCAGTGAGGCAACCGTCCCTGGCGATCCTCTTTCCCCACACCGGTGACGCAAGGCTAGTGGCGGGCTCTCAAGCGGGAGCGCCTTTCCCGGCCTCTGTGCTCGCAAGTGCGGCCGGTGATGCACCCAGCCACCGGCTGGTCTCAAGAGAAACCCGGGGCCGGGCACCCCTTCCCGTTCCTGGACGGCGGAGCAGGTGCGGGCCCCGGGCACACACAGCCACCAGAGCAGCGAGCGGCTCACAGACAGGGCTTGAGGGGCGCCTGGGCGGCTCAGCGGGCTGTGCGTCTGACTCTTGATTTCGGCTCAGGTCACAATCTCAGGGTGTGACATGGAGCCCCACGTCGGGCTCTGCGCTCAGAGGGGAGTCTGCTGGAGATTCTGGCCCTCTGCCTTCGCCCCTCCCCAAAATAAATAAAATCTTTTTTTAAAAAACAGAGGGCTTTACACCCCTTGGGCTGAGAAGCACTTAGCTGTGATGTCACAATTCCTGTGGACAGAGCCGAATCTCCAGGTGACCGTGTGCACAGAGCAACAGTCTAGTGTGGGCACCGGCGAAGCAAGTAGGCTGACCACAGTCAAAGGTGGCCCCGAGGCACACCTCCCGTGGACGACCTATCGAACCCGAACAAGGGGCCACCTTGCTGCATGAACACCCTCCAGTCCTGCCTCAGGCAGTTCCGGGAGGGGAGCTCCCCGTCCAACCGGGCACTGCCGCTGTGCCCAGGAAGACTCGGGCCACACGCAGGCAGTCAGCCGTGATCACACACCAAGTTGGGGTAGCTGGCGAGCTAGCCGGGAAAAAGGGAGGCTGAATCCTTAAGCCTCACTCCTTGTATATAATTTACGTGCTTCAAAGACCAACTCGACAGGGGCGCCTGGCTGGCTCAGTCGGAGGAGCATGTGACTCTTGATCTCAGGGCCATGAGTTCGAGCCCCACACTGGGCAAAAAGTTTACTTAAAAAAAAAAAGAAAGAAAGAAAAATCTACTCTACATGAAGTATATGGGTTCTAGAAAAACACGGAAGTATATCTTTATACTCTTTCAAGGTGAAGAAAGCATTTAAAAACATGCACACACATCCCAGAAACCATTAAAAAAAAAAAAAAAGGATAAAAACAACACTGAAATGCTTCTGTATAGAATCCACTTGTCCTCAGCCCCAGATGAAAGACAAATGCTAACTGGAGAAAGTAGTTGCCTGACATAACCCAAGCTGAGGATCAGCTTACGGATGGGGAGAGAAAGGAAGTCCGCTTCCAACAGAGGCAAAACAAACAAAACACTGAGGTATGCCTATAGTCACGAGGAGACGTCTGTGGGAGGCCGTGTTCTGAGGTCCCAAAGAGCAGGGAGAGCACGGCCCCGCCACAGCGCGCTCTAGGCATACAGACGCTCAGCTAGACGTCTAGAAGGCGCTGGGCACGAACGGGAGCAGCCCAGTTCCGGCGGCCGCGGCAGTGCAGAGGAGTTTTCCCTTATATATATATATATATTTTTTTTTTTTTTAAGATTTTATTTATTTGACAGAGAGAGAGACAGCGAGAGAGGGAACACAAGCAGGGGGAGTGGGACAGGGAGAAGCAGGCTTCCCGCCGAGCAGGGAGCCTGATGCGGGACTCGATCCCAGGACCCTGGGATCACGACCTGAGCTGAAGGCAGACGCTCCACGACTGAGCCACCCAGGCACCCCAGTTTTCCCTTATATTTTAAAAACACACGGATTTCTTTTTCTACAACGAACACTGATCCTGTTAATACATTTTTTTTTCCATTGACAAAAAGATGGAAGTTTTGTCTATACCTACGGACAAAAATGCTGTGTTCTTTGCAGGATTCAGGTAGGAGCTGGGGTTGGGGAGGGGAGCGACTCGTTTATCAGCAGGGCCCGTCCTCCTTTTCCAGCAAAGCAGAATGCCAGCATCTTGAGCAATGCCTGTAAGAGCTAAATCCCCTTCATCTGGAATGATGTGACCTGGGCACTTTCTATCCTCTCCTGACGCAGGTCATTAAGACAAGGCTGGGGCTCGTTACAAAAGATTCTTTGCTATGATAAACAAAGACAACCAACTGTTTTTCGAAATTTTTATTTGGTGTTAACTCCACAAGAAAACAAAAAATCAGTTACTCTGGTGTACGTGAAATCAGAACAATACAACCACGGGGAAAAAAATCTCAGCCCAGGAATGGAAAACGGATGCTTCAGTGCTACGGATTCGCAACGCGCTTCATACCACAGGGCGTTTCAGCGTCTTGCCAACTTTTGAAAAAATGCTTTTTCTTTGTGATCATCCATTCACAAAACTAAAAACCACACTTTCAACTCTGTTGCTGAAAGCCTCCGGGCTTCAGCCACTTAGCTATGAAAACAAATAAATACGTAATCTGTTAATCCCCTTGCCCACTTATAATCCATCCCCTTTCCCCCGTGGAAGGTGCACCGTCTTCCTGCCAGAGCGGGAGGAAGTCGGTGCCTCTGCCACCTGGAGCCCTGTCTTGATAAAAAGCAGCTGTCCAAAATCAACTGAGCTAAAGGTTGTATCTGAAATATATTTATTTGGTCTCTGCTACATAAGCAACGATTTCTAGAAGGATCGTCACTGTAGTGATTTTAGGAATTTACAACTTCCAATTCTTTTTTGCCTTTGCTGTTAAATTATATTTCAGTGCAGATGCTAATCACTTTTTAGGAAGCTCCGGAAGAAAGAAAAATACATAAAACCTTATAAAGTCTGTAAATAAATAACAGCAACATAAACCTTGCACACACATACATACACCCGCACACGCACACACGCACACACACACACACACTTTAAAGTGTCTTAAGATGTGCTGTGTAAGAACAAACCCTGACTTGTGGTGAGATCCAAGCCGACCATCCACCAGGTTTCTCACAGGGAGGACACACACAACCCGCGGTGACTCCCCAGCCTTGGAGTTGTCTGTGTTCTCAGTTACGAGACAGGCAACCACACCTGGGGCTCGAAGCAAACCAGGGCTTTCTCAGCCACTCCAGCCTCCAGCTAGTGAACTGGACATGGTACGTACTACCTGCCACGATTCGTGGTGAAGCTGTCTCGTCCACGTCAGACTTCTCTGCCGTTCCTGGTGTTACAGACACGCTAAACTGATTTTACACGTTAGGTTTTGTTTTTTTGTTTGTTTTTAAAAATAGGAAAACAATTTGGTTTCACAAACACCGCTCCTCGCAGCTCCACCTGCTGCCCGCTGGCGTGAAAACCCGAGGCGGTGGCCATCCTGAGCGGACAGGACTTGTAGGTGGGCCCCCACGGGAAGTGAGTCCCATGAAGCCATCACAAAGGTCTGGGAGAAAGGACGTCTCTGCCCGCCCCCAGCCCACCACACAGAACTTGCCCAGAACATTCTCTCCAACACAAAATGTGATCTAAGCTCGACCGAATCACGGCCATGACAGCAGCTAGCTGTTGCAGCCAGGGCTGCTTCGGGGTGACGAGGTGGCCTTTACTGCATGTCAAACGTTTATAATTTTGAGTTCTGGAGGCTTCGATTCAATGGAGGTCACCAGAAAATCACAATTTGCAACTAAGACCCTCACCATGAGTAACCCTGAAGGGGTGTTTTGGCGTAAAAGTAACCGCAACGTAAGAACAGGCTGGGGGTACGCTCTTGCCCCACTCGGCCGCCTCTGCCAGCCCACACCCCAAAAGCCTTGGCTCCTCCAGTTAGCAAGAAAATCACAAACCACAGTGTCTTCCATGATACTCGAGGGGGGGGGGAGAATCCTAAGAGAGAAAACACAGTATTTTTTAAGTCTCTAAAAGCACACCCTTGTGGTTCCTACATCAAATGTACATGAGATCTGACTGAATGAAGACCGTGGATGAGTCACCCATGCTTCCCTCTTGCCTTGAGAAAGGCCCCGATCCATTGCAGGGGTAGGTATTTATATCCCAGTTCTGAGAGAACAAAGCCTAAAGGTTCCAAAGCTCAAGTCTCTGGAGAGCAGAAGTGGTTGCGGACACCGCGGAGCTAAGGTGACAGAGACCGGGCTGCAGCTGGAAGGACAGACAGCAACTGCAGTCAAGATGCGGAAAGCAGGGATGCTTCTAGACAAGCACATGCACACCCATTCTTGATTGGACAACACAATCTAGTCTATTTCAAATAGCCAAGAATTCAACAGCTTGGAAAACAAAAAATCTTCAACAGGATAGCTGTCCTCAACTCTAAAATAAGCAAGAAGAGAAAGATAATTGCTGATCTGAATCAGTTAATTGAAGAAGAAACCTAAGTTGTTGCTTTAGATTAACAGGCCTCACAAAAGGGTAATTTGCCATCACATATCACTCTCAAAAAATAATCTGTACTACTCTGCAGGATTAGAGATGAGTTCGAGAAAAGAGCTCTTCTTCGCCAGGGTCCGCCCACTCGCCTCCGCCCTCCGAGCCAGAGCCCTCCGAGCCGGAGCCGGCGCTGGAGTAGATCTTTCTGCGGAAGCCACTGGATTCTGCTCCGGCATCTCTCTCTCCGGCACACCTTGCTTCATAAACAGAAGACACCTGGGATTAAAGGAACAGTTTTCAACAGATCAAAAGCCAGACTTTTTTCCAAAAGGGCTACATGAAACGCTCTTGATATACAGAGGTCACACGGCAAATCGCTGGCTTTCTTGGCAGAGCTAAAGAATATGAATTCAGAGTTGCACTGCTTCAAAGCAAACCCAACCACCTCTCCTCCATGATCCATAAAGGGTCCCAAATCCTAATTCTGTATGTTCAGTCCCTGGGACAAAACGTTCCACGTGTGAAGGCTGCACAAAACCAATGTCTAAGGCCTGGCCACAGCTGGGGGCTGGGCTGCGCACCGGGAACCCCAGGGAGGTCGGTACGGCCGTGTCCTCCCCGGGCTCGCCTTCCAGGAGAGCCCACAGCAAGCCGACCGACCAACACAACTGCACGCTGCGGTGTAAACCAGGTGATGTGGCGCAGACAGGACACACACGCCAGACATCGGTGACAGGGAAGGGAGTTCTGAGAAGTGTCCTCACCTGAAGGCTGAGAAGCAAGCCCTGTGCAAGGTACAGCCAAGAGCTTGCCTGGGAGCCTGGGGGCCGGGCTTCAGAACTGGAGTTCTAAAAACTCTTTACTGTGTGGGATTGTCCCCCACACACCAGATGGTCAGCATCTCTGTCCCCCAGGACACTGAATGCAAATGGCAGCCCCTCCCTAGTCACAGTAACTACCAATGCTCCCCAAACCCAGTCAGAGTAATTAGCAACACCGCTCTCCCCCCTCCATAGCAACTAGTAATGCTCCCCCTACCCCTGAAGTGATTAGCAAAGCCCCCTTCCCTCACAGTGACCAGAAACATGCCACCCCCACTGGCCAATTATAGTAACCAGCGACATCCCCCCACCTCCCCGAGTCACAATAAGGAGCAATGTCCCCACCCCCCAGAGTAACCGGCACGCCCCCAGTCACAGTAACTAGCAAAACCCCCACCCAACAGTAACCAGCACCCCCCAGTCACAGTAACTAGCAGCACCCCCACCCCCCTAGTCACAGGAACCTGCAACACCCCCATCACAGAAACTAGGAACACCCCCATCCTCAGAGTACCCAGCACCCCCCAGTCATAGTACCAACACCCCCCATTTCCAAATGGCAGCACCATCCCTGGTTGGGACCCCTGAGGCAGAAGCAGAAGACAGCCACAAGGACGGAGGGGAGAAGAGAGGATGTGGGGCCGGAGGCACGTGACGGCAGAGCCCACAGGGCCTTTCTGGGCAAGGCGCAGTGATGGAAGGCCACTATGGTTAAGAGCGGGAGTCGCCGAGTCCCAGCTGAGGCTCACGGCTCAGGTCTGCACTTAGCACTGTGGCTGCACGGCCTCAGACAGGAGGTCCCGAGTCTGTGCAGAATGGCACAGTGACGGCGCCCGTCAGGGGTTGTGAGGACCGGCGAGCGGGTGCTCAGCCTGGACAGGGTGCGGGAGACGGGAGGAGGGAGGAGGGCGACGGCTGACAGGCGGGGCGGCCAGGGGCCAGAGAGCGGCTCCCAGGCGTGGCTGCGGCAGCGGGGTATGCTGCAGGGTACCATTCAGCGGGGTGGGAAAGACAGGACCGTGGGTGCCAACACCCTAGGGTGCTTTGGGGGAAAAGTCCTCAGAGGACCTGAGCTGACACAGAGAAGAGAGACACGTTTCCTTCGATTCAGCCGCCTGCCTGCCTAATGGGAGCTCAATGGCCTGGTGGGGAGGCGGTGGTACAGAAACCGAAAGCAGCCTGGGGCCAAGGCTGAGACCGGAGTGCCACACTGGGCGTGGTGAGGGCACAGGACGGTGGGGTCCGTCCGCAGAGAGCACCCGGAGGGCTCCCTGGTGGTGCCCACCCAAGGGCTTCTGAGGGAGTGACAAGGTCCAACTGGTATGCAGAGATTCCCTGTGGCAGCACTGGGAAGGACGGGGGAGGGGGGGAGTGAGGGCGGGGGCGTGGGAAGCCTTGGTAGTCAGCGGATGGGGTGGGAGGCGATGCAGGCAGGGGCTGAGGGCCATGGAGCTGGTTGACCTGGGAAGGCGGGTGAGGGGAGCTCCCAGGGCTCCCAGGCTCCAGACTGAGTGGCAAGGGGGTGTGGCCGTTAGTAAGTTAGTAAGGAGGAGGACAGTCCACTTACCCTATTAAAATCTAACAGACGCTCTTCGTTACTGGGTATGTCTTTACCATCTGGACACTCTTCTATACCATTCTCTCCCTTGGCATTTGTATAACATTCTTAATCATTTTGAATGGAGAAGGGAAAAGAGGGAAAGGGGGGGAAATTTCATTAAGACACGGTTATGAAACAGACATTTTTGTTTCCTTTTTTGCTGAAGTCAGACCAGTCAGGTGTACCAACCCTCTGGAGAATTTAAGTACTCACTAAAAGCAGACATGGGCACCACCAGCCAAGCCAGTATGCACGAGCAAAATGCTACGCCAATTTAAAAATTCTAATACACTGTTCATCGAGTTTTTAAAAAATAGGCTGGCATAACCCAGACATGCCTGTGATCCCAGCACGAGACATTCATTCAACAAACACATATTCACACCTGTAGTGGGGTAAGCCCTCGGAACACAGGCCCAAGCTCTCAAGAGCGTACAGAGGGAGACAGACGATGCACCGTGTGTGTGTTCATCTAACAACTAAACAGAGGGACTGCAGACAGGGGAAGTGCAGTGGGGAAGACAAAACAGGGTAACCACCTCATTTGTTCCCTCCCAAGTCAACACCGCACTAAAGTACATCTTTCCTGTATCTGCAGAACAGGGAAGAGAAAGGAGGCTAGTGGTTTGAGTAGTGGCCCACAGAAGGGGATGGAACTGGAAGCTGGAATTAGAAGGAATCAAATAAATCATTTAGTGCAAAGGTTCTCAGCCCTGGGAGCTTCACTGAAGCCAAGTCTGCGAGCCCAGGCCCCCACCTGAGATCCTGACTGAACTGGTCTGAAAAGCTCCCAGGTGTTCTGATGCGCAGCCACGGCTGACCCCCACCAGTCTTAATCCAGACCAGCCCCCCACGTAGCTGCAGACACAGTGGTGAGAGAGGAGATGGCTGGTAGGCCCGACGTGGACCCTGGCTTTGAATCACTGTGTGCAAGTCCTGTAATGCCCCAACTGAGCATCTGTTTCCTGTTGCCTGCGGTCCAGTTACCACGAGGTGTTCAATGAGATGACATGCTACCCATGCGTGACACCGGAGAGGATAGGACCGACGCTCAGTGACCGCTGTGCCCTCCTACCATCAGGTGCTGGCCACATCATGTTCTCCATGATCTTTAGCCCTCTCTGCCTGCCTCAGGACCTCGAAGTTACCAGCTCAGGTTCATGAAAATAACCCGGGCTCTGGGACTACACAGACATGAGTGGATCCCTGGTTGACACGCATCTGTGATGTAACTCGGCAGATGACCGACCCTCTTTGAGCCCCAGCTCCCTCATCTCTAAAACAGGGTCACCATCTGCCCTCATGGGGTCCCCGTGCAAGTTTAAAGAGATGACGTGCGGGCAGCCTCAAGAACAGCGCTGGCACGCTGGCTACTAACCAAGTCCCCGGCTTGCTCACCCCCTCGGGGCGGCCATCCTTGCCTCGGCTCGCCTGATCAAGCTCTCACGGGCTCCGCGCACCCCGCCAGCTAGCTACCGTCGGGGAGGTAACTATCTCCTGGACTAGGGGTGGAGCCGGATCCAGCCCTCCTCTGGACTACTGCACTTTCCTGCCTTGCTTTCAGGATTCTGTATGTACAGAAGTTCGGGACACCACGGGCATTAGGAAAAGGGAGTGCTGACTGCAGACCACGTTCTTCGTGATCCGCCCATGGACAGCTCCCGTGTTCCAGGTTAGGACCATGTACCAGGCCTATGTTATGCAAGTTACTCGTCACAAGTACCCCCTCAGGGAAGTATTATCTTTAGCCTCTTTTTACAAATACAGACAACGGAGACACAGAAGGTCTGGTCACTGCCCCAGGTCTACCAACTGGCAACAGAGGCCCTGGACTCCAGCTCCGTTTTGTCTCCCGAGCCCTTAACTGTTATCTATACACTTTCCCTGCAGAGCTTTCTCCATAAAACTAAAATAACACCCACACACTTACAATGAGCCTTCCAAATGTTCAGAATCCAGTGCGTGAGCTTGGAGACCGCCACTCAGGACAGACCCGTCGTGGCATGGAGCATGCAAGGCCCTCGCGCTCTGGCTGCTGGCTTCCGGCGGACCTTGTCCCCACCGCACTCTCGTACCGCTCCCCTTAGTCGGGCACACGGGGGCACCGCAAATGCATCCTGCTCCCGCACCAGCCAGGGCTGCTGCCTGGCACCTCCCACTGCAGGTAGCCCCACTGGCACAGGACTGGCGTCCTTACTCCCTC
>NC_138370.1:174518885-174640259 GCF_054177405.1 Leptonychotes weddellii | reverse complement strand
CTCTCCCCCTCCCCCCTCCCCCTCCCTCTCTCTCTCTCCCTCTGGCGGCACTACTCTGGGGCACTCTGGGGCCCTCGGCCCCCCCTTACTTGTATTCCAGTTAACTCATCAGTGACTGGACACTCACCGGGTGCACAGAATGGATCTATGTCAAGGCCAGATTTGTGCTCCCCTCACCCTGGCGCCTCCCTGGGCACTGAGTGCAGATAGCCACTGTAGAGCGCAAAGCCTCTGGCCACAGGAAGACAGTCTGGATGCAAACCTGAACTTGACGGCTAATGCAGGATTCTGGACAAACTGTCAAACCTGAGTCTTAGAGCTTCCTCATCTGAAAACTAAGGCTGACATCTCACAAGGCTATGGTGCGGCCTATGTAAAAGGAAAGATTGGGAGCACTTTGTAAACCATAAAAGGCAACCCAGATATTAGCTAACGGTAGAATGACAGGTCTTTAATAAATGCGGTTAAATAAACAAAGATGCTAAAAACGAAGACTCCGCTCTACGCTCTCTTTCTGACCCAGTGAACCTCTGGGAAAGAGGAAGGCAGGCTCTGGGGAAGGCATCTTGGGGCTCAGAGCACAGAGAGAAGCAAACAGCCCCGCCGTCCCCCCAGTGGGGGAAGGCTGGGCTGCGGAGGGAGGTGGGCGCCAGCGTCCCGAGCACCCGAGCACCCGAGCACCGGAGCGCGCCAGGCTCAGTGGGCAGCGAGCGGCGAGGCTCCACGTTCATTACAGACGAACCGGGAGACACGCCAGACCCGTGAACGTGTGAATACTAACCAACGGCGTACGTGCCCCTTCCAGCTCCAGCGGCAGAGACTGTCGATGCCACAGCCCAGGGCAGCCGGGGAGCTGGCAGCATGCCCTCCGCAGCCCTGCCTCCTCCCCAGACTTCGAGAGTTTTTACAGCTGCTGAGCATGTCCTCCCGGAAGGCTCACAGACCCAAATCACCTTCACCTAATGTGCTACTGTTCTGTCTGCCCCCTGCCGGAACCCCCCCCAAAGCCCTCCTGCTGCCCACGCCTCACGGAGAGTCACTCCCCGAGGAGCCGGCATCCTCGACAAGACCTCTCTGTGCTGCTCTCTCCCTTACTCCCCCTGCAGGTCCTGAGGCCAGGCCTTGGCCCTGGGCCTCCCAGACAGCCGCGGCGGGGGCCCAGAACCCCAGCTGCTAAACCCCTTCTCCACTCTGCTTCTAGAACTCTTCTAAAACACACACCGGACCTGACACCCTCCAATCTGCCATCTTCTCAATGGCCTTCCTCAATCCGCCTTCCTGGCCTCAGCTACAACCCAGCTGGGCCCACTTGCCAGAGTCCATCTTACCCCCATGCAAGCTGTTCCTTTCACAGGGTCTGCCCTTCCCGCCCGGGCGGCTTCCTGAAGTTCCCCCAACCCAGGTGATTACCCCCACCCCCCACTCCCCTCACGATTCACTGCGATCCTGAACAGGTTTTGGCAAAGGTCGGTCCTGCCTTTGTGTATTTCCATGCCTTTCCCCACATCAGGCTAAGGGTGGGCCCCAGTTCTCACTCATCTCTGTGTCCCCAGTGCCTGACAAATGCTGGCTACACAAAAGCCTCTTGGTAAGTGCTTTTCGGACTGCTATTCATAGGGAAAGAATGTATTGCTCTTAATGAATTAGAAATCCGAACGAGTGCATGAACCAATGACCTAACACAGGGCTCCTTACCTTCACACTCTGATGCAGGAAAGAGAGGAGAGTACAAGGCTTTTTCCCACCAGGTCTGCTTTTCTTGACTCCTATTCATTCCTTGAACATCAGTGTTCAATACGGGAAACTGTTTAGGTTAAACAAATAACAGAAAAAGTTTACAAACTGTCAGGATAAAGGAGAAAATTGAAACATTATTAACTAGGAACTACAAATCCAGAATTTTTTAAATTGATGACTTTTGTTTTTAATACTGTTCTAGACGAGGTGAATTTATTAATTTTTTTTTAGATACTATTTTTAAGTAATCTCTACACCCAATGTGGGGCTCAAACTCACGACCCTGAGATCAAGAGTCACACGCTCCACTGACTGAGCCAGCCAGACATCGCAACAAGGTGAATTTAAAAAGCTAAAGTGTTGGGGCGCCTGGGTGGCTCAGGTCTCGATCCTGGAGTCCCAGGACTGAGCTCCACATGGGGATCCCTGCTCGTCGGGAAGTCTGGCTTATCCCTCTGCCCCTACCCCGCTCTCGTGCTCTCTCTCACTCTCTCAAATAAATATCATTTTTTTTTTTATTTGACAGAGAGAGACACAGCGAGAGAGGGAACAGAATTAGTGGGAGTAGGAGAGGGAAAGACAGGCTTCCCGCTGAGCAGAGAGCCCGATGCGGGGCTCGATCCCAGCACCCTGGGATCATGACCTGAGCCGAAGGCAGACGCTTAACGACTGAGCCACCCAGGCACCCCTCAAATAAATATCTTAAAAAAAAAAAAAAAAAAAGCCAAAGTGTTCATAACATATAAAGGAAGCTTTTAAGAAGGACTTATATTGGAAGTGGAGTGAAGATCTTTTTAAAAAACACAATAAAACCCTTACAAGGCAAAATATCCCCAATGAATATCCCCAGGCAAGGCAAATTTCTAGATCTGGGAAGTGCAGAAAAATGACGGGGTGGCCCTAAGTCTCCACTGGTGTGAGACACTCCAGGGAAGAGAGAGGACCCTCTTCACCTTTACACACTCGGGCAGGAGGGAGTCAAAGACGACAGTATGGGACGAAGGAAACTGTGTAGGCAGAGTTACCAACCTACGTGTCTTTTTAACTCAACTATGTGCTTTGCTGAGAACCAGAGGACGTTGGGACTCAATCCAAATAAGGCCTGTGGACACTGCATGTGCCTACTGCTTCAGAAGACATTTCACCGTGTGTTCAAGCTTAAAGCCTGAGCAGTCTTGGCAACCAACGACCTTCAATCCTTTGATGGGACTTTGTTCTTCTCTTACGTGTAAATTGTCCTATGGGTCAAAGACTTTTTGATTCAATAATGTGTTTTTTATTATTTAACTAATGGAAAACACCTCCAACCTTCATTTTTCACTTAACATAATTTTGTAAAAAGAAATACTCTCAAATTAGACACTGAAGGAAAACGGTACTGGGTACCCAGAGTGGCCAGTTCACCTTCACTGCGCTCTCCCCCAGCTTACTCCAAGGACAGTAGTCAGCACCCCGCTGACTTCATGCAAACGAAGCCACAACAGCCAAGGTCTACAGCTAGTTCAAGGCAATTAACTGCATCTGGCACATAATTCCCAGAACCCCTAGATCTTTCCAGAAAGGCCTTGCCTGCTCTGCAAGGCGCACCTACTCTGTGGGATGACAACTTAGTGCTGTGTGGGAGGAGCAAGAAGGCTCCCTGGACAGAGCAGCTGCCCCCATCCCCAAGGCACCACTGAAGGCAGAGGATTCGGAGGCGGCACGTGTCTACCTGCAAAAGAAAACGTCCCAGGCTGTTGGGGGCAATCAGTGTTTATTCCTGCGACCCTGTCCTGAGACCATCACGGGTAAGAAAGGGAGGGAGAGAGAACTCATCTCGGAGGGTGGGAAAGGGCCGGGAGAGCAGGCTGGAGGCGTCAGCACGAACAGAGAGCAGGCTAGACGAGACTGGAGCAGAGAGGCAGGAAGCTCCTTACGAGCAGCACCCATGTCTTATTTACCCGTGCGCCTCCGGGCACAGGGCCTACACAAAGCGGGATGCTCAATGTCTGCTGGCCTGAAGAAAAGGCTCCACCCGGACGAGCGCAGGTCCAGGATTATCTGGCCCACCATCCTCCACCTCCCCCGCCCCCACCTCGGGCTGAAAACACTGTTAAAGTCACGCCAGTTTCTGCTATAGTTTTAGGAATTTTTCTGCTTCCTGCCCTTGAAAGTCAATTCCAAAGGCAGAGACTTCTCTGTCCTGTTCTTTGCTACACTGAATACACACTCAATGAACCTGCATTATCTTAGGACATCATTCCAGTCCACTGTCTCCAGCCTCTAGGTTGCACAGCAAAGATGACCATGCTTGGCTTAAATAACCTCTGCTGGATGCACGGATTCAACTTCTGGCCGAGGGAGAACGGAGGGAAGGAAACCTGATGAGGACACGGCCGTGGGCAGGCCGGGCACCTGTCACTGTGCCACTCTCCCTCTCCGACAGCTGCTCGGCTCGCTTTCTCACCTGCAAGCCTGTCTTCAGATGGCACCTTTGCCGGGAAGCCTGCCCCGAGCCTTGCTTCTTGCGGCAAGGCCTCCAAGGACCCCGTTGTGCTCCAGCCCTGAGCCAGCTCTTGGCCCCCTCCACGGCACTTGGTACACCAGCATACCGCATACCGACTAATGGATCGCATGCGCTGCTGCATGTGACCGGCCAGGGCGGGGCTCTGTGCCTGTCGCCGGCACCCACACCGGCACCGACAGTAGGGCTCCCCAAAAATACTCGACAAATGAATGAACCCGCGAAAAAACAGAGAAGACATAAATTTAAGCCGGAAAGCCTGGCCAGAAATGTTTTCAGCAAAAGATGGGATACTCAGTCTTTAGACATCGGAAGCTGGGTAGAGGCACCTCTCCGAACTCTTACTAAGTACTCCCGGGTTTGGGAAGACTAAGGTCAATGGTGTTCCTCTTTGAGTTCTACTCTCGGAAGAGCACGGAAAAAGGGCCCTCAGCCACAGTCAGCTCCCACCCATCTGGGTCACAAGAGGAAAAGCAAGCCCATGTAGATGAAGGGCTGCCGAGGGCCACTGAGACCAGCAAGAGACCCTGCGTGGCAAAGCAGCGGAAAGAACTCAGGCTCCATCCCTGACGCTGGGCTCAGGGGCAGGGACTCCACCGCTCTGGGCCTACATGGCCTTCATAGTCAGGGGGAGGGGACAGAAATCCATTGCAGAAGGTCACTGTGGGCATTCAGTGGGATAACGGTGACAGCAGAGTGGGCACAGCGCCTGGCACGGGGGGGCCAGGTACCACACTCCAAGGATGGCCCCCCCACCCCCTCTACTCATCAGAGCCTTCTGATGCCACCGCACACCCTCTGCGGTTAAAACGGCCTCCTCTCTGGGACGGGACCGCCAACTCCTGAAGACAGGCCAAGCCTTCTGCTGCTCTTCGGTGCTCCAGAGCACAGGACACCGGGTTGGCACTAAGTCAATGACAAGGAGCACACTTACGCCGCAAACTTACCCCCAAATGGAACCCGAGGCACTCTTTGCTGCTCCTCACCTCCCATTTTATATTTCACAAGCCACAAACTAACTGCCGGCAGGTGCCTCTTCGCCTTTGCTGATGCTGTTCCCTCTGCCTCGAGCGCCCCGCCTCCTCTCCCTTCTGCCCCGGGATGCTCAGGTGCGTGCAACAAGCCTCCCTCAACTCTCACTGTTGGGACAGCTTCCTCTGGGCTCCTGAGGCATTCTGTGCTCACCTCCACCACGCCACCTCCCCTGTTCCCTATGATTACATTTGCCCAGATGCCCTAAAACATAAGGAACTGGCTAGGTAAATCCTAATACATCCGTCCATACAATGGAAGAGGATGCAGGAAACCAAAAGGGAAGGGTGATTATAATAAAGTGCCATTTCTGTGAAAAGAGAAAAAAGAAGAGGAAACGTATGTGAACATGCCTTTGCTTCTACATGCACAAATACCCTTGAAAGATGGGCCAGGACGCAAGCTCGCAGCTGCCGCTGGGGAGAGCCTGTTCACTGTCTGTACACACCCTCTTGTAACTTCTGAATTTGAGCCATGTGAATAAATGACCTATTTCAATTAAAGTAAATTGTCTACTTCCAAGGTGGTCTTTGTAACTAGACTGACTGCTTCCAGTGCAAAGACGGTGACCTGTTCACACAGGACACCTACCTTAGTGATGGGCATGTAACGGGTATTCAGAAAATGTTTGCTGAACTGACTGAACTAAGCTTTTGAAAAGAATCCATGCTCCTGGACACCAATTCCATTAAAATTCCTACATTTTAAGTGTTTTCTTTTCAAGTAAACTCTACGCCCAACATGGGGCTTGTGAACTCACCACCCTGAAATCAAGAGTCGATGCTCTGCCAACTGAACCCTCCAGGTGCCCCTAGAATTCCTACATTTTAGTCCATTTGCTCTGGACCAGGTGGCCTTTCAACAGTGACCTTTACAACAGGGCTCCCAGAGTGTCCTCTCTCAGGAAAAGGGAGAAGACGACCCTTGTAGGAGGCTCCCCTAGACTGCCCAGGCAGTGTGAGAGTGGAAAGGCATACACTCTCGTCCCAGCCTGGTCCCCACACTGTCCCTTCAGGTCACTCAACCTTTCCGAACCTCAGATCCATCTAGGGCGTGAGCGCCACCCTGACTCTACACCGTGGCACCGGCGCCCAGAGGCCGGAGCTGAAAGGAGCAGCCACGCTGACCCCAGCAGACAACCCCACAATGTCCCTCAGGACTTTACTAGCGACTGAGACCTTCCAAGACAACCCAGAATTCTGATAACACATAAATCCATCAACATACTAGAAAGCGAAGGAATATGGCAGTGGTATGATGTAGAATCTCGCTTCTTCCCTCTTTTTCTTTCTTCCCAATCTGGAACCAGGTGAAATACAAAGTACATAAAGGAATATTCAAGGATAAAAAGTGGGGCAATAAACAAACAGGTAAAGGCTAACAACATTATTGTTTTTCATTCTTGGCAGCTCCGTTTCAGTGTTTCGGTGAGACCCAATGCATGCCCCGTTAAGGGTCTCTGGGCAGGCTACTCAGAGCAGTGACCCTCGAGTCGTCTGTGGGGCTTCCTCCCACCACACGCACTCAGGTCGCCCCAGGCACTGGCCCCACAAGCGAGGAAGGCACAGTCTGTTTCCATTAGGAGCGGATAATCTAACGAGAGAAAGTACATAATGACTCATAAACGTGGAAACTGCAACAGGAAAAGAGGCATCATGCATGAAGAGAGAAGGGAGGCATTAGTTCTGGGGATGCAGGTGGGGATGGGAGAGAGGGGAGAGAGGAGGAATTAGGACAAGGATCAGAAGCGGGGGGCGGTCTGAAGATAGCCTTGCTACCTGGGTAGGATTTAGCGGTAGCAGAGGTGGGGGGAACGTGCACCGGGCCAGGGGGTGGGGAAGTGGGGGACATTCAGCTGCTCTCCGGCCACAGGCGGCATGACTTCCGAGCACCTCCAACTGCCTTTTTACTAAGCTGCTCCTGGACACAGGTCAGGCACTGCTGATCAAGTAACAGCTGAGAAATGGGCAGATTGCTGTGCTTTTGGTTATGACCTTCAGTGATATTTCTTGCACACTCAATTTAACCTCAAACCACTTCTTAGAAATAGTCAAAAGGGTACAATGACTCCCATTCACAAAACTACCACTATTAGCCTCATTTTAATGTGTGAGTCACATAGCTTTAGGAATAGGCACTTGGTATAAGATGAGGTCCATCCATGTAGGCTCTGTAACAGCTCTTTTGTTGCATTAGGATTGTGGGTTTTTACACGTACCACCATCTGCTTTAGAGAACTCTATACAGGATGTAATTTATTTTACATGAAAAACCTAAGTTCTAAACTGATCAGCGTTTCGGAGACCATGAGATGGGCTTGCTACCTCAAGAGACCCTCTGTTTCTGCTTCCGAAGAGCACGCAGGGCCTTCCGAGGAGTAAACAGCCACTTTGTGATCCATCAGCTTCGAAGGCTGGAATGCCAGTGTATTCGGTTTGCAGCACGGTACGTGCGTATTAAGACAAAATCTTCTACCTTATGATATAAAAATGTCTTTTCTCTGCAGAAAAGGTCCACGGTCTACTTCCAATTTATAAATATCAAACCCGTTTTAAGCCCTTATGTAAAATCATAACCATGTAAGTTTTCAGACACTGAAGCTAATTTCCCAATTAATTTCACCCTACCCTTTCATTGCCTGATTCGGCTGCTCTTGCATTCAAGTCCAATCAACAACTTCAATCAAGCACCAACACACACAGACAACCACCTACCTCTTCCAGCTGTCCCGAAGAAACTGGATTATCTTCATAAGCAGGGAACTGACAACCTGCTTTGCAACTGCAAAAATTATTAATTTCTTCCTCACATTGTGCCATTATTTTACAATTTGCTTCTGAGCTTTCTAAAGCAATTTCCAGAGATTCATTCATGCTACATTCCAAACACTGATTCTGCTTCCCCACTGGCAGAATCCCAGCTGATTCCTCCTGAGAATCCAGTGATGTCTGAGCACTCTTTTCCATGCCAGATTTTTTTAACCTGGGAAGGAATTTTCCAGACTCAAGCTCCGATTTTCCATAGTAATGGCCTTCTTTCTCGGCATCTTCTTCCAGTGGCTGGAGATCGGCCTGTGGGTCTTCAAATGCATCAACTTGAGAAGGAATGGGAATATTTGCTTCATCTTTCTCAGATTCAAATTCCGACTCACTTCCTCCTCCTGGGGACAGCTCGGACGCAGAAATTGGGCGGAAGTGAGTCCTAGGAGAGATGCGAATAGCCCGGTATTGCGTTCTGTCGACGCCACAGATCCTGGGGTGAGAAACTTCGCTGTCTGAATCAGAGCAGAGGATTGATTTCGGTTTAAAACTAGGGCTGAAAGAGGCAATCCCTTCGGGTTCAAACGAACACTCTACGTGAAGAACTTGTGAGAACGGATTACTTAAGTCAAAGGAAGAGAAGGAATATTCAAGCCCAGGATCTTCAACCTGAAAGTTACCACAAGCTCCTAGGAAGTCTTCATGGAAGATAAAAGAAAATCCCTTATTTAATCCATTCTCCCCACTCCTCGGCTGATCATTCTGTTCGAAGGACATGAAGGGCTTCCATAACTGCCGGTGACCGGGAGCGAAACTGTTGCCTGGGGTCATGAAGACGTCGGTACCAGCTATGGTCACGACGTCGGAAGCCGCACACTGTAGGAGACTTCCCTTGCTGTGGCTGGGCGGCACGACTGCCCACTCCCCGTCGCTGCTGAAGGTTTTGAGCTCTCCGTACACTCCTCCGAGGATGAACGTGTTCTCTTTATCCTGGGCCACACCCCAAGGTTTCGAGGGTGTGGTATAGTCGCCGCCGTCCACCTTGGAGAGCGCCCCGGAAACGCAAGCTCTCTTCTCCACGCTCTCCTTGTGCCCCTCCCACAGGCGGTACTCGGACCGCTGCACGGCCTTGTGGGGCGCCCGCAGGCCCTCGGCCTCCGCCTCCAGGCAGCGGCAGCAGTCACTGGCATCCGCCGGGAACAGTTCCTCGTCGATTCTCTCCACGTCTGCCGTCTTTGTCCAAATGTCCTTAATAACCCCTGAGCTGTAGCCGCCTCCACGTGGACCGCTTTCGCCACACCCTCGAGCAGTTTCCAAGGTTTTGTGTTCCGGCTTTTGTTCGAGCTGAATACCACAGACAGATTCTAGTTTCGATTTTTTTTTGAAAACTAAGGTAGGAATTTCTCCTAACGTTCTACTGTTTTGCTGGCAAGTTTCATCTTGCAAAAAATCTAGAAGTTCTTCATCTACATAATTTGACGAGACTCTAGGAACTACATAATTAATATCTTCTGCATTAAACTGCGTGGACTCTTCAAACTGAACATTTAATGTCTCGTTGTCTGAACGTGTTTCTTCTGAATGGGACCATGGGCTACAAGTTCTGGTTGAAAGATTAGAACAGTGTTCATTTTCTTCAAAGGCACTATTTTTGGTCCATATTAGCAATCTAGACTGGGTTTTCCCAAGCATATTAGCACTAGAATCTGTATTTTCATTTCCCAAGTTGAGAGTTTCAAACGAAAATGGTAGAACAGAATTACTGCATTGCACTTCAAACACTGAAAAACACGAGTTTATGCCAGATCCTTCATTAACATCTGTAAAGAGCTCCTGATTGCCAGCAAGCAAATGCGGATTGAGCGCTGTGCCGTCCAAGATCGGAGAGAGTCGAATTGGAGAATCTCCCCCAAAACTCTCTCCGTCGGCATCGCCCGAGCTGGATGAACAGCACTCCCAAAACTGAGCCAGATTGCCCAAGTCTTGCAGGAAGAAGCCCTCGGCACCCACAGAGGTGGAATCTGTCCATATTGCACGTTCCCCTTGCAACTCCATTCCATCTAACACTATGCAACATTCTGCCTCAAAATCTGTTTTCTCTTTGCTTTTTTGTCGAATCATATTCAAAATCCGACTTTCTCCTTGCATTGTTTCTGAGGCACCAGGATCCAACATGGATTGATCAATATCCACTTCATAGAAGTGCGTTAATTCTGATAGATGAATATCATCCAGATACTTGTTGTCCTCTGGGAGAGAACAGAATGAGGTCCCAGTGAGGTCAATATCCTCATTGATAACCGCAGGCATTTCTACAAAATGACCATCAATGAAAGTACCTGCTGCGAGGTATGTTTTATGAATATTATTGTTGCTGAGACAAAGACCGTGCACGGACTCTGACAGCTCTTCCACCGCCTCTGACGTCAGATTGCTCGTGTCCTGTCGGTTTCGGTATGTGGTCTCTAGTTTACTTTTTCTGCTCAAAGGAACGAAATACTCAGCAATTGGTTCAGTGTACCACAGTGGTTCCTCTTTATACTCTCTGTCGTTTCTGCTCTCCAGGGACAGGTCTCTTCCCTCGGCGCTCCCGGTGTCCCTTCTCCCTGGGTCCTTCAAGGGCCTCTTCCCACGCCGGCACAGCGGCTTGAAGGAGCCCCCGCTGCTCCCCCCCGCGGGCATGCCCCGCTCAGCCCTGTCGCCGGGCTTCAGCGAGAGCCTGCTGGGCCCGTTCCGCCCCTTCTTGTTTCGAATCTCTCGTGTCTTGTGTCTGACTTTCACACACTTCACGGATGCTTTTAATTCTCCCTGATGACCACTTGAACTTGAGCCTGCTTCACTCGAGCCGGAAGACCATGAGCGAGGGCGAATCTTTCCTTCAGGTTTATGTCGGATCTGCTTTTTGTACAAAGCAGGCTTCTCTTCCATTGTGCCATTACTGAATTTGTTCTCCTTCTCGCTTTTACTTTTGCTCTGGGTTTTCGCGTGTACAGAGGTGGGTGCTTCGTTGCTTCTTTCCTTGATGACTTCGCCTTCGCTGTTGCAGTCCTTGGGGGAGGATGTGTCTGTGCTAGCTGGTGGGGCTGTGGATGATGAAGAAGAGCTAGAGTAAGAACAGACTTTAGACTTGTTCCACACAGTCATGATTTCTTGCAGGCAAACTGGTTTCTCAGACAGTGGTGGAAATGCTTCATAGTACCTGAAAAACAGAGGACAGAGTTCAAAAGCAGGCACTCAGATGTACGAGATACAGCAAAACAACATTCCCTCCCAGGTGGAGTGACGGGGTATTTCCCTTTAATGGTCAACATTTACGTCATCCACAAACTAAAACTTAAAAAAAAAAAAAAAAAGAACAATACAGTGAAATATGCTTTACGTTTAGTCCCATGTATCAAGCACCTTTATGTTCAGCACTGAGGTCAGCACTGACTTAGAAATATTTAGAAAATAGGGAAGAGGACAGTTTTTATCTTTAAAGTTGTCATTTTAATTAAGAACATCATCGCGAGAAGAAATATCTGAATTTGGATCTCAGCTCCGGTCACTTACTATGCATGTGACTTTCAGCTCATTATCTGATGTCTCGGTCCACACTCTCAGCTGCAAACTGGTGAGGAAAGGACTTACCTCCCGAGGCCATTGGGAGCAGGGGAAACAGAGGGAGCTGAAAGCCGGAGAGCATGAGCTCTGAAGCCGCGCTTCCGGACTGTGAGCCCTGACTCCGCCCTGACCAGCTGTGTGACCTCAGGCCCGTGACAGGACCTCTTCATGGCCTGCGAGACGCGGGGAATATAATTAGCCACCTCACAGAGCTGGGAGGAGTAAAGGAATTAATGTGCAAGTGGAGCCAGGACATTACGTGGTTGTCCTCACCACGTGTTCTCAGGAGAAATGCCGGGCATCCGCAGGCGCTCGGAAACAGGAGGGATTATGCAGGGTGCCCGAGGGGTCAAAGAGAGGATGCTGGTGCAGCCGAGGACCATGAGAACAAGAGGACCACAGCAGAGCCTGGACGCTCCGGAAACGGAGTTTAGGGACGACAGCCTGTGAGGCACGGGCGCCTGCGTGCGGACACAAGACCCGAGGAGACCAGCGACTACGGGAAATGCAGGATAGGAGAAGCCGGGGAGGCTGCCTTTACAGGGCTTGAAAACAAGAAGAAGTTGTTTCCAATCTGCCAAGAAGCTGGTGGCCATCACAGATTTCAGAGCAAGACAGACTGCCAAAGCAAGAATCTGGAGTCGGGTTGCCTACCGAGGGGACTGTCGTTCTGGAGGCAACAGTCAAGGTCACACACGAAGTGATAAAAAAGGCCATGTTTTCAAAGGGCCTATACTTGATTCTCCTTTTCACCCTCTACCAGAGCTTTCTACAGAAATACATGGTGAGCCTCAAATATAATTTTTAATGTCCTAGGAGTCACATTAAAAGTGTAAGGGAAAAAAGGTGAAACTGAATTTAATAATGTATTTTACTTAAACAAATACATCCACAACATTATCATTTCACCATGTAATTGATATTTAAAAATATTAATGCAGTATTTTACATTCTTTTTTATACCAAGTCTTCGAAATCTGGTGAGAATTTTACATTTACAGCACATCTCAATTTGAAGAAGCCACATACCAAGGGCTAAATAGCCACACGTGGCTCAGGGAGCCCACACTGGACGGCACAGGTCTACACCAGCCAATATGAGCTATTTTCACCTTAAGTTCGAGAAGTTCCAAAGATTCAAATAAAATGTATAATAAGGAAGTTCTGCTTATAGTGTAGCTGATTTTACTAACCATTTACAAAGAAAGATCCAGGAGCATCTTCAGGAAACAAGCTTGGCAAGGTCAATGACTTGCCCACATTTCTTTGTAATCAGCGGGAGAAAACTTGGTCTCCTTGTATGTAAAACAAGGATGAGCATATTTTCTCACAGCTGTCTCCAAGGACTGGTGTGATAGCATGCGAATGGACTATATATAATAACCTTGCTTGCTCCATTCATTCATTTCACAAACACTGATTCAATATGTAGGATAAGGATAGGACCCTCTTATTCACGTCTGAATTCTGTGTCAAGCACATAGTAAGTGCTCAACGAGTGTTTACTGAATTATAAAATATGAAATTAAATACAAGACAACAAACAAAAACTGTAAACCACATAGCAGTTATTAGTCTGATTTTAACAAATGCACACTTTATTACTGAATACAATCTTACATACATTTCCACTTGATCCTTTGCTGTAGGGGATAATTCTGCCTCTGGAGAGGGAGACCCCTCTAACTTTTTGTGAATCTTCTCTTCTGTTATGAAACAAAAATTCAGAAAGATAGGTCTTATATCTAGTTAATAAATGCTCCTGTTTATTAAAGTTTTTCAAGTAACTTTAATCAGAACTTATAAAGGCTTTACGGCTTTAAAAGAACTCTAGACCCATCTGTCTTTTTAATAAAAATCTCTTTTCTTGGGGCGCTGGGTGGCTCAGTCGTTAAGCGTCTGCCTTCGGTTCGGGTCATGATCCCAGGGTCCTGGGATCGAGTCCCACACCGGGCTCCCTGCTCAGCGGGAAGCCTGCTTCTCCCTCTCCCACTCCCCCTGCTTGTGTTCCCTCTCTCGCTGTGTCTCTCTCTGTCAAATAAATCAATAAAATCTTGAAGAAAAAAAAAAAAAACCAACTCTTTTCTTCACGGTCCCAGAGGGAATTCTCTGGCTTAACCACACTAAGGGTGGGCTGGGAGGGGAGAAGTGTTCACCTCATCACTGACCGAGCACTCTAGAGGCACCTGATTAGAAGACTGAAATCCTCTATTAATTTCACCAGAAGGAGAGAACATCTGTTGAGATCCTCACAAAATTCTGCACCCATGGACTCTGTACTGACTCATCCTGACTGATACTAATCTGTAAAGAAAACCCATTATAGGGACGCCTGGATGGCTCAGTCGTTAAGCTTCTGACTTCGGCTCAGGTCATGGTTCCAGGGTCCTGGGATCGAGCCCCACATCGGGCTCCCTGCTCCGCGGGAAGCCTGCTTCTCCCTCTCCCACTCCCCCTGCTTGTGTTCCCTCTCTCTCTCTCTGTCAAATAAATAAATAAATAAAATCTTTTAAAAAAAGAAAGAAAGAAAACCCATTACAATCAGCTCTGTTACAACATCTAGGTGAGCAAGGGCTGTGTGTCAACTAAAACAGAAGCGAAGGGCTGAACTCTCAGCTTAGCTCCCGGGACTGCCTTCGGTTACAAACAAACAAACTCTTCAAGAAGGCTCAAGGCTTGGCGGGGAGCAAAAATGGCCATGGAGAAGACAAGGAAACCAAAACCCTTGACCTTAATACGTAGCTTTCACCAAGGGCTTGCAGAAAAGTTGCCACAAGAAGCTGTGAGGCTTCATGAGTCAAAATGACTTTAACGAGCCCCAAAACCGCCTTTCCAAAAAAACCTGACAGCCAAGGCAGAAGTTCCTTTTGGGCCTGAAATAGAGTCGAAACCTTTGGAGGCCTTGATGTCTACAGGCAGATACCAACAGGGGGGGCAAGGATGGGAAAGTGAAAATATTGCTCCTGATCCCTGTACTTCGATGTGAAGAGGACACCAAACATACCCGCCACCCCCCGCCACCCCCAATGAGGGCACCTGTGAATTAAGTTGCTCCTTTGAGAGCAGGGATTATCTACGAGTGACTGCTGAGGGTGACCAAGAAGCCACTGCAGCTCAAGGCGCAGCATGCTGCTGGATGGCGACACACTGGACACAGAGACTTGCTTCTTGTTGTCTGTCTCTGGCCGATTCTAGCATCTCCTGAGTCAAATCCCTTGGTGCCCGAAGCCCACTGTGTGCAGACGGGTTCTGGAGGCTGTGCACTCACCTTGCTTACTCTGAAGGTCTTTGAGTCTGGAGCAGAGCTCCTCCACTAAGGTCTCGATACCAGAGCTCTGTGTGAGAACAAAAATACCCGTTAGTTTACTACCAGGCCCTTGTACACTCTTAGTTTAATATAAAGGTTTTACCAATCTTCCCTGTTCCAAATGAAATACGTTAGCAATATTTAAACCACACAAGAGCTGAAACACTCCAGGTTTGCCAATCAGACCTAGCAGACGTATTTTACGAATCCAGTACAGTCAGGGGCACTTACTGATAAAATGTGAGAACATTAACGTGCCTCCCAGGACGGCCTGTCCTCCCAGGGGTGTAGCATCTGCTTGCGGTGCGGCCGACACACGTATGTGCCCGTCATACGGCTACAAGTCAGTCACCATCCAAAACAATATTCGATATCTACATGAGCAAGGTCTTTTATCAGACTCAATACACGGGGCGGGAGAAATCACACAAATCTCATGCAGCTCCTCTAGGAGCTCACAGTCTAGAGAAAAGAAGGCCAATGTTTTCTTATGGGAAGTGAACACTGATGACGGCAAAAGAGAGCGCAGTGCACGGCCCCCACGGCCGAGAGCGGGCACAGAAGCTCGGTTTTCTCTGACTAGTCACGAGCAGGGCATTAGGCTCCACTGGGGGGGGGTGGGGGGCGGCTAAGGACAGTGCACACAGGAGCCTGGAATAGGGAGGCTAACCAGAAGAGCCAAAGGTTGGGGCGCCTGGGTGGCTCAGATGGTTAAGCGTCTGCCTTCGGCTCAGGTCATGATCCCAGGGTCCTGGGATCGAGTCCCGCATTGGGCTCCCTGCTAGGCGGGGAGCCTGCTTCTCTCCCTCTGCCTCTGCCTCTCTCTCTCTCTCTGACTTTCATGAATAAATAAATAAAAAAATTAAAAAAAAAAAAAAGAGCCAAAGATAAAGAAAGAGGAATACTGCAAACTGGCACAAACAAATCAGCTTTCACTGTGTAGACTTTTCAACTTTAACAATTTTCTCTTTCTCAAGGAAGAAAGAAAAACCCTTCACAGGGTATGAGAAGAACAAATGTATTTCTGAGAACCTTTATTCAGTGGTCAAAAGTCCTGTTTAAATTGGAAGTGAGTCTCTCTTAGGTGGGCCCGACCCGGACAGGTGCACATGACTCTGCTCAACCCGCTGCCCTCATGGGTTCTTGAGGGGCTAAAAATAGAACTTTTCCCCATTCACTGAACTCAAAATGACTCAGCACAAGTATTATAGATATCCTAAAAGAAGACACCACACAGCTCCAGTTTGAACAGCAAGAAACAGAGCACAGAGAAAATGGTTAACTGTAGACAGGGACAGTTACACTCTACCTACGGCAGACCACAGCATTTAGTGGGGAGACAGGCCAGAGGGCGACAGGGAAATGGGCCATGAAAGAGCCGTCCTTCCCTTAAAACCACTCAGAAAAGCCGCAGCAAATGTTAGTCCCAAACCCTGCTCAGCCGCCACAGTCCCATCAGAAAGCCTCCGCTTACCATAATGTTCAAGGTGTGCACGATGTGGCTGTTTTATTGCATTTCCTCCAGACCATGAACCTAACACCAGTGTCAGCTGACAAGCCGCTTGCTGCATGCTGCTCTGTACAGCAAGCCCATGTCCCTGTGTTTCTAAACCTAGTGCCAGGCTCCAGTGCTGAAGACCGAGCCTCTAGGGATCGCCTGTTCAAGTCCGTTCGGGACCCTCTAGCGGCCGGCCGTTTCAATCTACACAGAACAAGCATGAGAACCAAGGGACGAGATATTATGTTTCATGCTTTGTCTCGGAAATTGCGTCCACACATCTGTCAAGTTGAGTTGCTCTGTGCAGTAATGCAGCTTAGAAGTATATGTATTTGCTCTCATATATAAATGGCAACAAAACAGGGAGCTTGCTCCTTAACTCTGTACGTAAAGGCAAGCTCTCCCCACCAGGCTTCTGTCTTCCTTCCCTGACTCCTGCAGCATCCTACTTACATTACACATAATCATTAGACTGCGGGGTTGCAACTGTAAACTGAGACACAAAATGGGGTACCCAAAGCAGCACTGTACCCGCTCATCTCCCAGCAGGCATTCTACAATGTTAATTTGTTGCTGTTAAAGAGAAATCCCATTTACTTTCCCAATTATGATATAAACTATTAGGTATTTTAGTATTTCCATAGTATATCATATCCCGAGGGCATTCAAGAACACTGGGAGCCTACCGTATCTTAAGAAATAAAGTAAATTAGAGGCGTCTGGGTGACTCAGTCAGTTAAGCATCTGACTCTTGGTTTCAGCTCGGGTCAAGATCTCAGTCGTGAGATCAAGCCCCGTGTCTGCTTGTCCCTCTCCCTCTCCCTCTGCTCCTGTCTCCCTCATAAATAAATAAATAACATCTCAAAAAAAAAAGGAATGAACTAACAGTGACAACTGTAAGGGAGAACACACTACAGGTGAAAATACTACCACTCACTGAACTCATGAACTGTTTTTCCGAACGGTATCACCCACAGTCATGGCCCAGCATCAAATGAACGTGTGAAAATGCCCCCCACCCCCCGGAACAGTAAGAGCACGCTAAAAGTCAAGCAACCGTCCTCCAAATCCAGAAACTGGGGAAGCACACATGGGGACTGGCCAGTTTCTGAATGCATGAGCATCCACTGGTTTAGCACTCACTTGGTCAACGGACGGTCACGAGCACCCTGGGCCACGCGTGACCCCCCGGAGAGACAGGGCCCTGTCCTGCTGGTCAGAGGGAATGGCCGAGTGGAATGTATTTGGCCCTGGGGTCCCACCGGGCTGGGTCTGAATTCCCACCTTGCACATACGCACTGAGCAGCAGGTGAGTGAACTTGATCCGGGACGCTGACAACACTACACTTTCCCCTCGAGATTCGCGAGGGCAAACTAGGATGATGGATGTGTGAAGCGCCATCAGAGTGCCTGTCACATCAGTCACCTAAACACTGGTGCCATTTCTAGATTTTGTGTATGTTTTCCATTTTCCAGAATCTCATTAATGGATTCACTGATTCTAAAATGCCTTTAAATTTTGCTCTGCTTTGAGTTGGAAACTGGAGGAGTAAGAAAGGTAATTAACCTGACACAGATCAGCCCAAGTCCCCCGGATTCTGCCCGGACTCCGAGGCCCCGGCACGGCCACACTCCCTCGCCGGAGGCTGAGAGAGGTGCCGAGGACACAGACGTGCCCATGGAGCCCGAGCCTCCGTCAGATGCGGTAGCTACTCCCTCACTGCTCCTGGAGAATTCGGTCATGTGCTCCCTTTCCACAGTATGTTCAGTCCTTCTCCAGCCTCTCCACAGTACCCATCCTTGTCATCATGAGGGAAACAAAGGCCATTGCACTCAGTCCCCCATCCTCTCTCCTCTCCACATTCAAAGGTTTCTGTCGCTATTCTATCCATCTCAAAGGTTCATCTTCTATGGAGAGATCACGTGAACTGGACATTCCCTAACTGCTGGGCACTCCCACCCCAACCCTGTGGTCACTAACCAACAGGACACTCGGGTGTTCCATTCACAGGGAGCAACAGGGGAGTCAAAAAGACGTGGGTTTGAACGTCATGCCAGGGCTCACCACGCAACCCTACCTAAATCATTCACAGATCACCCCTGTCTTTCCACAGCCAGGAAATGGTGACACCAGGGATGATGCGTCTCCTGTGGGTGGCTACTGCACTTCCTACACCAGCCCCCCAACTTCTCTCCTGCCCACTGCTTCTGCAGTGCTCCTGTTCTACTTCCTGGGGAGTCCCTCCACTCTCCTTTCCAACTCTTCTGCTGAGCTTTTTCATCTCTGCTATGTGTTCAGAACTGAAGACATCACTTTGTCCCCTGAATGTCTCTTCTTCACAGCGGCCCCGACCTTTGGCACCATGGCAGCTGGACGGAAGAAAGGGTCGGGGAGGATTCATTCACCAATCTGTTGACTTAATAGTCTGCAATTTCCAGTAAGGCATCTCACACCATCTCGGGTGCCTGGTATCCTGCCTGGTTCCATCGCTCCAGAAAGTATGTGTCAGGACGGGGAAAGCCTAGCACTTCGGGGCTCCCGATGAGCCATGTCTCCTGGCACTCAGCCCAGCGCAGGCCCCGCCCACGGTGGCACACCAGCGAGTGTGATGCCTGTGCTCTCGGGATGCTACCTCCTGGGCTCCACCTGCCTGCACAGAGCCCTATACTAGCCACGTGGAGGTCACAGCTAGTGATCCCCACAGAGACAAAGACAAGTGAGGAGAGCAATCTTGCATCTTCCAGGCCCAGCTGCCATCTGATTGCAAGCGTATAAAACCCCACACAAGACCATCAACAGAACCTCCCAGCCGAGTCCTAGCTGACCCACACAACTGTGAGCAAGTAAAAAGGACTGTTGGTGTAAGTCATTAAGTTTTGGGGTACTTAACCAAGGTACACACTTCCAAATACTCCTACCCTGCACATGGACGGAGCTCTTTTACTATTTTTCAGATCTCAGAGTTTTGTTTGTATTTATTTATTTTTTTAGAGAGACAGTGAGAGAGTGCACTCACACGAGCTGCGGGGGGAGGAGCAGAGGGAGCGGGAGAATCTTAAAGAGGCTCCACACCCAGAGCATACCCAATGCAGGGCTCAATCTCACAATCCTGAGATCATGACCTGAGCTGAAATCAAGAGGCGGACACTTAACTGACTGAGCCACCCAGGCGCCCCTCAGACTTGAATTTCTAAAGCACAGTTGGAAGATTAGTGGGAGGAAATCCAGCTAAATACCAAGGAACGATGACCAGGGCCGATAAACTATAAAGGATCACTTCCATTTTAAAACACTTTTTAAAATTTAGAACTAAGTTAACATTAAGCCAATAAACAAAAGAGCACCAAGTGACACAACTGAAGAATCTATACCAGGGTTCATAAGCTCCTGCCTTCAGTGGCCATGGAAGTAGCAGAAATATGTAATGTGGCCAACTATAACGCAATAGAAAGTGGGGGAGGGAGCACGCACTATGCAGACAGAGTAAACATCTCGGGCCTATAGCCATTCAAAATATATGTATATATTTAAAAACCCAAACAAAAAGCTGTTTCTGCCAAGGCACCTGCATGAAGGTCGTGATTCCCATCACTGACCACAGGAAGATCTATGAAAATCTACCCACTGGCTGCCTCCAGCTCTTATTTACAGCTGCTCTCTAGAATATGGTAGAGAGGAGGGGAGACGTATCCATTGGATAAATATTATCAAATGCCTACCACATGCCAGGGAAGACAAGATCCACTTCTTCTTAGAATGATGGACAAGGGCGCCTGGGTGGCTCAGTTGGTTAAGCGACAGCCTTCGGCTCAGGTCATGATCCTGGAGTCCCTGGATCGAGTCCCGCATCGGGCTCCCTGCTCGGCAGGGAGCCTGCTTCTGCCTCTGACCCTCCCCCCTCTC
The DNA here is from genome assembly GCF_054177405.1 of Leptonychotes weddellii. Taxonomy (NCBI): domain Eukaryota; kingdom Metazoa; phylum Chordata; class Mammalia; order Carnivora; family Phocidae; genus Leptonychotes; species Leptonychotes weddellii. The sequence goes on along the minus strand of NC_138370.1, from coordinate 174,619,916 downwards.
ATGTGCTCTCTCTCTCTCATTCTCTCTGTCTCAAATAAATAAATAAAATCTTTAAAAAAAAAAAGAAAAAGAATGATGGACAAAAAACCAGTTATTTATCGTAAGAAGTAGAGGATGTCAGCATCTGTTACAAGTAACGATCAAATAAAGTGAGGAATGAAGCCTTAGAAAAAGATAACTCTGCTTTGCCTTGTCTGTAGCAGGGGGTGCAAAACGCCCCCTCGTGCACGCAGTCCGATTTATGGCCCACGCCACAACCCCCAACAGGCCACTTGCTTGCCCTCCCGCCCCCTTGGCCACAGATTTCAGCAGTTCCCATTTCTTTCCTTTTCTCATATCCGCACTTCTCGACATTTGACATTCAAGAATTTCTTGTAAAAACCACAATTTTGGGGCGCCTGGGTGGCTCAGTCGTTAAGCGTCTGCCTTTGGCTCAGGTCATGATCCCGGGGTCCTGGGATGGAGCCCCGCATCGGGCTCCCTGCTCAGCGGGGAGCCTGCCTCTCCCACTCCCACTCCCCCTCTGCTTGTGTTCCCTCTCACTGTGTCTCTCTCTGTCAAATAAATAAAATCTTTAAAACACACACACACACACACACACACACACAATTTCCCACTTTTTCTAAAGAGAGATCAAAAGATCTGGCCCCATCAGGCCTCACCGCTCTCTACTGTCGTACATATCCAGCCTCCTACCTGGCCCTGGAGACAGGAGATCTCCGGGTCTCGGTGAGCTACAGAAACAAGCCAATGGTCTATTATTCCACATCCTCCCTGAACCACGCAGCCCCACCAGCCCTCACACACCCAACCATCCTTTCTGAGTCTCCATGTGGCCCTCTTCCCAGCAAGCTCACGTTCAAAGCTCTATTCATACCTCCACCCACAGATTAGTGTTTTTTCCCTAATTTCCTTTCCTCAGAAATGAAAACTGCATATTTTTTTTTTAAGGATTTGTCTGAGGGGTGCTTGGGTGGCTCAGTCCGTTAAGCATCTGCCTTCGGCTCAGGTCATGATCTCGGGGTCCTGGGATTGAGCCCCACATCGGGCTCCCTGCTCAGCAGGGAGACTGCTTCTCCCTCTCCCTCTGCCCCTCTCCCTGCTTGTGTGCTATCTCTCTGTTTGACAAATAAATAAATAAAATCTTAAAAAAAAAAAAAGATTTGAGAGAGAAAGAGAGCATGAGCAGGGGGGAACAGCAGAGGGAGAGGATCCTAAGCAGACTCTGTGCTGAGCACAGAGCCCGACACGGGGCTTGATGTCCCATCCCTGAGATCATGACCTAAGTTGAAATCTAAGAGTCAGATGCTCAACCGACTGAGCCCCTCAAACCAGGCATCCCTGAAAACTGCATTCTTGCAGTTGCTCAGACCAAAAATTGTAGCTATCCTCTCCAACTCCTCCCTTTTCTCCACCCCAAATTGAGTCCCGTCAAAACGTATTTAGAATCGCACTAGTTTTCACTGTCCTCTACCTTCCAGACCACCACCTTCTCAGAGTCTGCCCGTGCCCTGTCCTGTCCCGTCCTGCCTCAGTGCAGCGGTCCACGGGGTCCTATCAGCTTTGAAGTCAGGTTACACTAGTCTCTGCTCCAGGCCCTCCAACACTTCACTGCTTCCCAGAGGAAAAGCCAAAATCCTCCCAAAGGCCTACAGGTGTCCTTGAATGCCTCCCACCATCAATACTGAGATACGGCCGAGGCTTCCTCGCCAGGGCTGGCTGGGACAGCGCAGCCACCGTGAGTCTCCTCAGCTTTAGCGACCACTGACCGGCTTCTCAGGGCTCTGGCCTACAGAGGGAGCACAGCCTCACCTCTTGCAATGTTCAGAATCTAATTTTAAGTGCTCCATAAATGTTACTTATCATTGTTTTGATGCTATTTATCCAGAATGAGTTAAGTTCAAAAGTCAGTGTGCAAAGACACAATTAATATATATTGTCAAAATTAACTTCAACAACAGACTGCCATGGAACAGTTTTTGTATATGCAACCCTGTACAGCATATAAACAACACATGCGCAAATACGAAGATGCACGACGGGCTTTCACTGGTGGGCTTCGGTCAATATGGGAATATGAGCGACTGCAACAAGCCCCTAAGGTACCCGGGGCATCGATCCCTCCGTGAGGCTCCGTGGCAGCCTCAGGCCGAGCGACTGCCCAGGCCGAGCAGCAGCACTACTTCCAGAACCTCACCCAGTCATCGCTGCGAGCCCGACTTACTCCCCGAACAGGGCCTGCTGCGGTTCCTCATCTTCCACTGATACCCAAACCGGGCGACGAAATACTAGCTTTGACGCAGCTTTCAGGAGCTCCATTAAAATAACCAGAAACAGAACTCGTTGTTAAAATGAAAACAAAAACAACACAAAAAGCTCCGACTCCGGGGACTGAGAAAACAGAACCACGAAAACTTGGGGATTCCAAAAACAAGAGCCGGCAAACTCCAACATTGTTTTATGGTTTTTAAAATGGGGCAAGAGGTCTGGATGTAACTGACAGCAGGCACATGGTCTGTCCACTGACGACAAAGAGAGACAGCTCAGGAGAGCATCCCTTGATGCCACCAGCCATCTGGGGGGCATGAGGGGCACCGTCCCCTTTACAAGCCCTGGTACAACTGCAACCAAAGCAGATGCAACCGTGCTAGACAAAATGAGCGCCGGGAGAAGTGCAGGTCACGTGCTGGTGCAGATGAAGGGAATCGGCAACGGCAGCTTCAGCAGGACCTCACCCGGACTTCACCAAGGCAAAGCCCACGAAGGTCATGACCTCCTGGGGGAATCAATACCAACTGCCCGAAGTCTTTGCAGGTGCTGCTAAACTTTATTCAATGTCTAAAATTAAATTGGACATAACGGAGTTTCCTACTGTTTTGGTGACGTCCCTTAGACAAAATATTGGGCTGAGCAGGTCAAACGGATGTGCTGCAATGTGGGGGTACAACTTGCTGCAGGGAGAGAGTGGGAGGAGACACAGTGTCACCTCACAAGTATGTAAAAGTGGAGTCAGGGAAGTCGGCCTGAAACCACGACGCAGTGAAGAGCCTGATGCTATGGATGCTTTTAAAGAAACAACTAACACTGTACCTTGTAATAGTACAACACACGCACACATATGAAAGTCATGAGAAAAGAATTCGTGGGTAACGTGTAACATCACCCCTAGCCACCTACCTGATATGACGACAGCCACATTTATGTTACTGTCTTGTGGTTGTATCATTGACATTTTAATCAGGTTGTAAGCTCGTTTGAGACTTTTGATTCTGGCCAGTTGGTAGTGACTGGGTGGGAAAGCAAAGCACGGCACCATGTATGTTACCATCCTCAATATTTAGGAAATGAACATCATACGCATACACGAACACTCACTGTGGCCAAAACAGAAAACAAACCTTTTGCATTCTAATTTCCTATGTAGGACCTCTTCGTACCTTTATTTTCACTGAAGCTGCCAGACAGATTCTAGAAAGAAAAGCTTGGGGACATACAGCCTACAGTTTATGAACATCCACAGTGATTCCTTTCTACCGTCACAGGCCATAAGGAAAGAGGGATTTTTTTTAAGTTCTTTCCACTGACTCCCCAAAACCCAGAGAGCTGGCTTAAGGAGTCTGTATGTCGGGGCGCCTGGGTGGCTCAGTCGTTGGGCGTCTGCCTTCGGCTCAGGTCATCGTTCCAGGGTGCTGGGATTGAGCCCCGCATCGGGCTCCCTGCTCGGCAGGAAGCCTGCTTCTCCCTCTCCCACTCCCCCTGCTTGTGTTCCCTCTCTCGCTGTGTCTCTGTCAAATAAATAAATAAAATCTTAAAAAAAAAAAAAAAAGAGTGTGTGTGTTGATGCAGACATAGCAGCAGCGCTCTGAAGAGGCTTGAGAACTTCCTACTTCCTCTTCCTTCATTCTGCAGGCACGTCCCCAGCTCCCGGTACATGCCTCGCAAATTCACTTACTCAGCTCATTTTCATTTGGTAAGATTAAAAGCCATCATTGTTAGGAAAAAGCAATGCAACAATTTTTTATGAAATGAGAAGAACAAATCAAACAAGAAGACTTCACTGGGCTTGAAAACAAAAATCCCCCCTTTGATTTTCCAGCAAAGGAATGCATTTTTTCCAAAGCAACAATGGAAAGAACCACTCTCCTTTGCCTGCACTGTTCCTACTTGACACCAAGTCCTTTCTAGCACACATCACGCTCAGCTAGGAGGAACCAGACATGAATGCCACAAGGCAGGGGGGAGCAGGGTCTTGTGTTAGGCTAGGAGAAGGTGCGGGTACTCCTCACTTCCGCGGTTCATGTTGGGCGCCCTGGTTTTCCACTCGGCTTTCCTTCACCACGAGTCGAAGGCAAGAGGCATTTCTCAGCAACTTTGGTCCAAAGAAATAAGATCCTCTCCCAGACTGAAACTCCTGACTCACATTTTCCTCCCAAGCATGACTCAGCAGCTTCTTTGGATTTTACTCAAAGAATTTACCTGAACTAACCTCTCCTTTAAAAAACCATCCGCCATTTTCAACTCCAACTTACTTTCCCTTCAGTGTCAGGTAGAAAATACCTTTTGGGAAACTACCCAACATCACCCCCTTCTCTCTCAGTACTGCCCCTGCTCCAGGAGTGGACCCCCAAGCAACTCTGCCCCCTCCTTGCAGCTCACCCATTTGGGGGGTCGGGGGACTTCTGCCCAAGCCCAGCCAATGACATTTCTCCCTAGCTGAACAGTGGATACTAGCCTTCAGCAGTGGTGCTGGGATGGGGCTGGCAGGGTGGTTTTCTCACTGTGTGTGCTAAAGGAGAGAAAGCCAGACTTCAGAGAGAGGCAGAATGACCCAGAAGCAGAGAGAGAAGCAAATGAGAGATTGCGGATCATTGAGTAAATGACTTTAGCTGCCAATTATTTCGTTCCCGGTTGAGGCAGCTCCTCAGGCTGTGCATTTCCAGGCCTGGTTTCAGGGAGATAACCCTACGCCCTTCATGTATATGCCCGCCTTTTCTTTTTCTTTTCTTTTTTTTTTTTTTAAAGATTTTATTTATTTATTTGACACAGAGAGACACAGCGAGAGAGGGAACACAAGCAGGGGGACTGGGAGAGGGAGAAGCAGGTTTCCCGCTGAGCAGGGAGCCCAATGTGGGGCTCGATCCCAGGACCCTGGGATCCTGACCTGAGCCGAAGGCAGACGCCTAACGACTGAGCCACCCAGGCGCCCCTATGCCCGCCTTTTCTTAAACTAGGTTCCTGATGTTCCCACTTGTTGTGATGAAACAGTTCCGAAGTCAGCCACATGAGCGGTTAACTTGCAAATCCCTCTCCCACAGTTGAGGAGGCAGCAGTTTCGTGCAATCAAGAGAGGAACCCGGTGGGAGAGGACAGGAAGGGTCGGGATGCCAAGGGGAGACTCCTGAACATCCGAGTGCACAACTGCATTCAAGAGACAGTCGGCGCCTCCCCTGAGATGGCACTCGCGGGCTGTCAGGCACCAGACCAGCACACAGGGAGCTCACGGTCTCGGTCCTCAAGGAGCACGTCATGAAGGGAAGACAGAAATGAGCCAGTGCAACTGAGGATGTGAGGCCCGCATGAGCAGGACAAGACGGTGCCAGGGGCTGGGTCTCTGAGAACGTGCTGGCAGGGGGAGAACACACAGCTGGGACTTCCTGCACAAGCCTCAGGAGGTGTGTGCGCTAGGCGGTGGCCACAAGAAGACACCTTACAAACTACCCAATGTAGCAAAGCCGGTCACCCCAACATCAGCCATTAGAGAACTCCTACGATTGTTTTAGTCATCTTCTAATACTCATAAAATATTTGTCATGTCCCTTAGCATCCTGAAAGAACAAAATGGTTTTAGAATATAATCACCCACTTAGGGGCGCCTGGGTGGTTCAGATGGTTAAGCGCCTGACTTCGGCTCAGGTCATGATCCCAGCGTCCTGGGATCAAGTCCTGCGTCAGGCTCTCTGTTTGGTGGGGAGCCTGCTTCTCCTTCTCCCTGTGCCTGCCTCTCTGCCTACTTGTGCTCTCTCTCTGTCAAATAAATAAATAAAATCTTAAAAAAAAAAAAAAGAATATAATCACCCATTTAAATTACGAAGGTTCTAGAGGACAGAATCCTTTCAATTCAACTCTGCTTCATAAAAGGCACTTAAACCACACCATCTCAAATAACTGGTAAAAGCAAAATAAAATAATTTTCAAAGTAGTGGGATCTCAGAGAGTACATCTTATAGTGAGTTAGTAAGAACTGCACAGTATCGGGACGCCTGGGTGGCTCAACTGGCTAAGCGTCTACCTTCGGCTCAGGTCATGATCCCGGGGTCTTAGTATTGAGCCTGCATCAGTCTCCCTGCTCAGCGGGGAGTCTGCTCCTCCCTCTCCCACCCCCCCCTCCCTGCTTGTGCTCTCTCTCATTGGGTAGTTTGTAAGATGTCTGTCAAATAAATAAATAAAATTTTTAAAGAAAAAAGAATTGTATAGTAGTAATTTAAATGGGTGATTATATTCTAAAACCATTTTGTTTTTCAGGGTGCTAAAGGACATGACAAATATTTTATATGAAGTATTAGAAGATTAATATAATAAAATAACCTTATATGGGGTGCCTGGCTGGCTCAGTCAGTAGAGCATGCGACTCTTGATCTCAGGGTCATGAGTTCAAGCCCCAAGGGTGTAGTGCTTACTTAAAAAAAAAAAAAATCTTGGGGTGCCTGGGTGGCTCAGTCGTTAAGCATCTGCCTTTCGCTCAGGTCATGATCCCAGGGTCCTGGGATCGAGCCCTACATCGGGCTCTCTGCTTGGTGGGAAGCCTGCCTCTCCCTCTCCCACTCCCCCTGCTTGTGTTCCCTCTCTCGCTGTGTCTCTCTCTGTCAAATAAATAAAATCTTAAAAAAAAAAATCTTGTAATATTTTCTAAAAACAAATAAGTATGAATCATAAGCAAATGTAGTGTCCTTAAAATACTAAACCACTATCCCACTTCTAGGAAAGGATCCCAAAGAAATAATCTAGAATATGGAAGAGCCACATATGAAAATATTCTGGAGAGCATAACAGAAAATAAAGAGCAAGATGAACAGGAGTGCCTGGCTGGCTCAGTCAGTAGAGCATGCGACTCTGGGATCTCAGGATTCATGAGTTTGAGCACAGAGATTGCTTAAAAAAAAAAAAGAGCAAGCTAAGTAAATATCCACTAATAAAGAGTGTATTATATTGCTGTTGGAATATTATTTGATGAAACAGAACTTAGCCACTACAAAGAATAAAGATAATGTAATAAAAAGACGTAATGGGAAAAAAAGGATACATAATTTGGTGTATACTCTAATTGTAATAGTATTTTAGAAGAATATATTTTAATACAACTTCATTTACGCATTAAAATGCCCTAGAGGAAAAACTGTTCACACTACAGCGGTAAGATAATGAGTAGTTTATTTTTCTAAGTTTCTTTGGTCAAGATGTTCTATTTGCATGCTTTTTTAAAAAAATCCACACACACCCCCCGCCTCTCTTGTTAAGTAATAGAGATGAACTGTGAACCTACTTCATCTGAAGCAGAGCGAAGACACTGAACAGCAGCCTGTTTTTTCATTTCTTCCAGAGTCAGATCTGAGCACTTTTTCTTACTCTTTCCCCATTTCTTGTAAGCTCCTTTTTCCCAGCCCAGGAAGATGTCATTCTCCTAAAATAAGATTAGACAGAGTTCAATGAACAAGACTAAGAAGCAAGTTTCAAACACTGTTATTTCCCACATGCTCACACATTCCCCTCCCAAGTACATTCACGTTAGTAAGTTCAGAGACCACAGAACATGGTCAGTCTGAGCGCTGTGGAATAATCATTCGTTTGGTTGGTATCTATTACCCAGATTCTCATTATATTATTTATGATTTATTTATGATCTGAAGGAATATGGCCCACTGACATTCAGTAAGTGCTAATAAATATCAGACAATTGTGTGTAAATGCAAGTACATCATAAATTCCAAACTACATACACAATTAATTGTCTTCTCTTCTGTGCTTCTCACTCCTCGATAATGAGTGTTTATATTACTATCAGATTTTAACATTTAACAGTTAGATGGTTCAATCCCTATTTCTTTACCTTGTAGTCTAAAAAACAATTTTATGTTGGCATGACAAGTTTATTTTTCTCCTTGGTTACATAGGCCCATTAATAAAAATCTGAAGAAAATTTGAAAAGTGGGAAGAAAGCAAAATCATCCATGATCCAACCACCCAGTGAAAACTAGAATAATTTGGTCTGCTTCATTTGGTCTTTTCTGTATGGTTTAAAAATCACAGATTTGATTTCATGCTAGTTATAGAATATTGTATTTGACTTAACTTTAACTAAATTGTAAGCATCACCTCAACATTACCACAAATTCTTTGGCTATAGAATATTCTAAGATGTAAGTTTATAGCTATTTCACGAAACTGGGACTTTAAAGTAGTATTTTCAATTGCTTTGCTACTTTGTTTTGCCTTTTAAAAAGCCCTCCATTTGAAAATAAATAAATAGACTTCCATTTGACAAATTACGATTAAAACCAGTGGCCAGACATAAGAAAAAAAAGGATCAGAAAGACAAACAATGGAAAAATTTTAAAAATTACTTAGAAGATGATGTGGCCTACAGCAGACCCTCAGGACATGGTTATAAATATATAAATAAGAGGAGTTAAAGAAGGAAAAGCATAATAAACACAAAAGATTTGAAAAGATCAAATCATACACCATCAACTGTGTGACCCAATTTTTACTTTGATCCAATACATAAAAATTACTTTTATGCCACCAGATAAGAGTGGGAGAACAGTCCCTCCCTCCACACCCATCATAATTAGCATATTTTTTCTTAATTTCTTAGGCATGTTTGCAGATCTCATGAACCCGAAAAACATATTTTCTGGCTGAGTGGTGTCAATTCCAATTTTCCAAGGGAAAATGTGCTTAATGGCCAAGTAAGTACTATCAGTATATTTCCATTTATCTGACGGGTTTGGCTGGACTACACCTGAAACCAGACATTCCTTATCAGTGGTATCTTCTGGTGATAGGGTTTGTCCTCTAACAGGAACAGTGGACAGAACCGTAACAACATAGACTCGAAGCTTCCAAAGGCAGAAAGAAATGTTGTAATTCTATTGTTCATTAGCATATAAAACAAAGTAGAGAAGTTATCTGTGTATTAGTGGAAAACAGGACTCCTTTTTGTTTGCTCTGCTAAGACTGGCTCTTTCTCCTTCTTGAGATTATGAACACGTTTCCCTACTGAAGTTATAGCTCAGCAGAGGTCACCCACATTCAAGGGGCTGAATCAAGTTTTATTATGTAGACGGAAGGGACTTTCAAAACGCAGTTCACATGGACAGGTGCTCTTTACAGAGGCAGTCTGACAATACATATCACATCTTAAACATGGCCGTGTACTTTCAATCTAATAATTCTTTTTTTTTTTTTTTAAAGATTTTATTTATTTATTTGAGAGAGAGAGTGAGAGAGAGAAAGAGCACAAGAGGGGGAGCGGGAGAGGGAGAAGCAGACTCCCTGCTGAGCAGGGAGCCTGATGCGGGACTCGATCCCAGGACTCCAGGATCATGACCTGAGCCGAAGGCAGTCGCTTAACCAACTGAGCCACCCAGGCGCCCTCAATCTAATAATTCTATTTCTGAGAATTTATCCTAACAAAATAATCACCACTCTGCGCACACATTTACCTACTGTGTGTTGATAATAGTGCTGTCAATCAAGGCAAACATGCAGACACAATTTAAACGCCAAATAAGGCAGACTTGGTTAAATAAGTTATACTTCATCCAGGCGATGAGATATTACAGCCATTAAGGAGATTATGAAGCCTATTTATTGACAAAGAAAGCTATCCACAGTATACACAAGAGAAATAGTCTATAAAACAGTACAATCGCATTTCGTGTGAATGTGTGTGCACGTGAACTAAGAGGTCACTGAGGAGCTCATCTCTTGGTGAGTAGGAGAAGGAAACGAATCTTATTTTCTGATTTTTCTTACACTTAGGTCACACTCTTTAGTAGTCAAAAGTTGTTGGGGCGCCTGGGTGGCTCAGTCGGTTGGGCATCTGCCTTCGGGTCAGGTCATGATCCCAGGGTCCTGGGATCGAGCCCCTCGTCGGGCTCCCTGCTAAGCAGGGAGCCTGCTTCTCCGTCTTCCTCTGCCGCTCCCCCCAACTAGTGCTCTCTCCCTCTCCTGACAAGTAAATAAATAAAATCTTTTAAAAATATAAACAAATAGGGCGCCTGGGTGGCTCAGTTGGTTAAGCGACTGCCTTCGGCTCAGGTCATGATCCTGGAGTCCCGGGATCGAGTCCCGCATCGGGCTCCCTGCTCAGCGGGGGGTCTGCTTCTCCCTCTGACCCTCTTCCCTCTCGTGCTCTCTGTCTCTCATTCTCTCTCTCAAATAAATAAATAAAATCTTTAAAATATATATATATATAAACAAATAAATAAAATAAAACCTGTTCATCGCCCTCAAGTGAAACCCTGTACCGTTACCAGTTCCTTCCCATCACTATTTGCTCTCTCCTGAGTCACTGGGGAACTACTCACCTGCTGTCTCTATGGGTCTGCCTATTCTGGAAATTCCATATAAATGAAATGATCCAACAGACTTCCTTTTGTGTCTGAGGTCTTGAAGGCTCATCCTTCATACAGGTTGTGGGATGTATCCGTGCTCCACTCCCTTTTCTGACTGAGTAATATTCCACTGCATTTCATCTGTGCATGCATTCATTAATGGGCATTTGGATTGTTTTACCTGTTGGCTATTACGAACGTTCACATACCAGTTTTTGTATGGACGTTTATTTTCTGTTCTCCCGGTTATACACCTGGGAGTAGAGCTGCTAGATCACACGGCATCTCTGTGTTCAACCTTTTGAGTAACTGTCAGACTATTTTCAAAGCAGCTCTATTTCACCATCACATCAGCAATGTCTCAGGGCTCCACCTCCCCCACAACCTCACTGACACTCGTCATCTCCTGGGTTTTTATTTTAGCTATCTCAGCATGCATGAAGTGGTGTCTCATCATGGTCTTCATCTCCCTAATGACTAACGACATGGAGCATCCTTTCATGTGTTTACTGTCATTTGTCCAGAGAAGATATACCAACGGCCTATTCAAATACTTGGCCCATTTTTAAATGATCTATTCTGAACACACGTCCCTCATTAAATACAGGATTTGAGAACATTTTCTCCAATTCTATAGGTTTTTTTCACTTTCTTGATGGTGTCCTTTGAGTTGGAGAAGTTTTTCATTGTGATAAAGTCTCATTTATTGAGGTCTTTGGCTGCTTGTTTTTGGTGTCCCAAGAAATCACTGCCTCCTCCAAGTCATGAAGATTCACTCCTACATTTTCTTCCAAGAGCCTCATGGTTTAGCTCCTTTCATTCAGGTCTAGAGACCAGATGGAGTTCACATTTGCATGTGGTATGAAGTAGGAGTCCAACTTCCATTACAGGTGGTTACTCTGTTGTCTCCGCACCTTTCGTTGAAAAGACCATTCTTTCCCCCATGAACGGTCTTGTTAGACCAAAAATACACAGGCTCACTCCTGACGCTCACCTCCATCTTCTACAGCGTACACCGTACCAAGTGGCCTTGCTTACCGGAGCCTTGTAGTGAGTTTTGAAATTGAGAAGTGTGAGTCCTCTAACTTTTTTCTTCTTTTCAAGATTTTTTTTTTTTTTTGGCTATTCTGAGTCCCTTTAGAGGTCTATATGGATTTTAGGATCATCTGGCCAATTTCGGCCCCATGGGCGGCAGGGACTCTGACAGGGCTGCGCTGGGTGCGCGTCAGTGTGCGGGGCGCTGCTTACTGACACGGAGTCTTCTGATTGTGAACACGGGAGGTCTTTCCATTTACGCGGTCTTCTTTCATTTCTCTCAGTGACGTTTTCAGTGTGCAAGCCTTGCACTTCTTTTGTTAGATTTATTCCTAAGTATTTTATCCTTTTTGATACTGTTGTAAATGGAATTTTCTTAATTTCATTCCTTACGATTTTCTATATACAAGATTGCATCATCTGCGAGCCACAGATAGTTGTAGTTCTTCCTTTCCAAGTTGGAGGTCTTTTCTTTTCCTTACCTAGCTGCCCTGTTCATGCTGATCTATAAGACGACACAGTGTCTTTCGTCTTTGAAAATGTCTTTTCACACAAACAGATACTGCCAAATATTGATATTAACCTGCAGGCATGTTAATTGCCTAGAAGACATTTATAAAATTCTGTTAGATTCTTCTCTTAATATTTGCCTTTTCACATGTCATTACAGTGCAGATTAGTCACCCCCAAGTAAAAGTTCGGTAGAAGCTTCTCAGTTGAACAGTTGTGAACAGATGTGAAGATACAGACGATCACTCTGCACCGTGTCAAGTGGGAAACCACAGCTGGTCCTGCACTGTGACCCTGGACAAATCCCACCACCAAGCTGGGCCGGAGCGGGGAGCTTGCTTCTTGTTTTCACTTTGACAGAATGAAAACGTACAAAGCAGCTTGCCATTATTTGTGAGTCAAACAATGTTAGCTGTTAGGATGGCTTTATAAATTTTGCAGATACATGCTGTTTTGCCTTGTAATTTTAGGTTGACTTCATTCAGAAACATTATCAAGTGTGTAGCTAAAGTTACATAACAGCGTAGTAGATACACTTTGTGCATTCTGGTTCTTCCACTTACTGTATTTGAGAGCTCCCTTTCTTTTTCTGGTTTCATGTACTGTGTGAATGTATTAGGACTTATTTAAACAATAGCATCAAGCTAATAATCAGCTTTTAAAAGAACACAGTATAAAAAAACAGTTCAAGACATTTCTATTTTATTATGTTTTTAGTCCCCTGTGCTACACTCATTACAAGTCCACTTAGGCGAAAACATAAAATACTGGCCATGTGCCAAATACCTACTCGATAAACTCAGTAAAATCAAGGATGATTTCTCCAAGTCGTAATCTCAAAGACAGAGAAAATTACCAAGTACCAAAAGAAGATCCAGCTAAAGAACATTCTCAGCATGAAAATCTATTACCAAGTACTTTTCCAGACACTACTGTGAGGTGACATAAGGCTAGAGTTTTGATTGACTCTCTCTTGCTGCCTTCTGTCAAAAAGGAAACACTAGGAACCGGAGGAAGAGAAAGAACACGCCATTCTGAAATTACAGCTGGGATAATGACGTCTGCCGTTAGCTGCTCAGCATCCACCCCTGCCTCCCACACCTTCCTGTTAACAGCACCCTGAAAAACCAAAATCATGAAGTGTCTGAATGGGTCTAGTACCACCCCCATCTTCAGGCCCTAACTGGCTTAATACAAATCTGCGTGTTTCATCCCTTTGGCCACAAAGATTGGCTTACACAGGCCTGGGACCAATCAGACCTGGGCACTTGAAAATGAGCAAAAACGGGGGGGGGGGGGTTACACATGCTCTGGCTGCCAGAACTGTGCTCATTTTCACTTGCCCCCCACGTCCCTGGGAGCTGGCTGCAAAACCAAACTGCCAGGGGGAGGCAGGCAGCGAGGCAGGGCAGAAGTTCTAATGACACCGGGAAAGCTCTGAACTGAACCAGGTTCGGGCCAGCCTTACTTCTGGAAATTCAGTTATGGGAGACTTTCCCCACCCCACCTCCCTGTATGCCAATTTAGGCTAAATTTTTGGTTGCTTGTGAATAAAAGATACAGCTAGAATTTGAGGAAGGGCCTAAGTAATGAATCCACTTCTTGTTGCTCAACAGAAGGGCGACTTGTCTCTAAAAAACAAACATTATTTCAGGTTAACCCCACCTAGGTCCTCAGTCAACAATGACAACTCTTCACTGTCCTCCCTACACTCAGCGGCCTAACCAGTCTCCCCAGCAGCACACGCCATCCTGCAGTGCCGGGGGTCTAGAGAACTGGTCTGTCCCGGGGGCTGACGAGCAACCCCCGACACAGCACGTCAGGTTCGTTGGGATCGGTCCGCTCACCCTCCCAGTCTCACCCCCCACTCCCGCCCCTGCCCTGCTCGTCTCCAGCCTCACAACACAGGCCCTTCCTGTTTCCGTGACCTCGCATGCACTCTCCCTTCCTCTTTCCTTCAACTGATCAACTGGTCTCTCCTCTGTCATTCCCACTGCCATCGTCCCCCATCCACAGTGCCCCCAGCTCTGCACAGCTAGTGTTTCACAGGTCCCAAAACTAGCAGCAATCTCTGGAGGACCATCGCTAGTCAGCCCTCTACTCCTGGTGCTTGTCACAGTGTCTGACACGTCATGGGCATCCACGTGGTGAGCGAAAGAGCAGACATGTGCATTTAAAAAATGCAATTATTTATATTAAAAAAATAATGCAATTACTTATATTCAAAACCTTCTCTCTATTCCATTTAAAGGTTCTACCCTTGGGCACCTGGGTGGCTCAGTTGTTAAGCGTCTGCCTTCGGCTCAGGTCGTGATCTCAGGGTCCTGGGATCGAGCCCTGCATCGGGCTCCCCGCTCAGCGAGAAGCCTGCTTCTCCCTCTCCCACTCCCCCCTGCTTGTGTTCCCTCTCTCGCTGTCTCTCTCTCTGTCAAATAAATAAAATCTTTAAAAAATAAAGGTTCTCCCCCCGAAAAACCCACATTTTTATTATGGTGTCTTAGGGAGTCTGTGGACATGAATTTGTGTACCATCCACAGTGCTCACTCCTACTCTGATGGTACTATCATGTTCCCTACGTGTAAGGTTTATTTAATCACGGTCTGCTGAGTAAACGTATGCTGAAATTCAGCATACGTGGTGAGATAGCTGAGGAACCCAGGACGGGTCAGATTTTGTGGTACAGATTTTGTGGTAGTTACTGTGAAAGAGAACCATAATCTTCCAGGGGAACAATGCAGATGCTAGCTTCCCCAGGTAGAGATACGCTCAACTAATGGTGGTAGACCACAAGAGCATGTCACAAGTGGTTCCAGGAATAAACAAGCTGTGCCCAATGCAGAAGTCATCAGTCCCACTCGGCAGTCAGTACTGGGATATTCTTATTTAGCCTCCTGCAATACAAATAATGCAATAATGCAGCTACATTTCTAGAATGATGGACTCTGAGGTAGAAGATACAACTCAATTAGGAGATCTACAAGAAACTGTAACAAAGCTACACTAATCAAAACAGAGTGGTACTAGCAGAAAGACAGATATTAGACCAAAGAAACAGAACAGAGAGACCAGAAACAGACCCTCGTGCACGTGGTCAAATGATTTTCAACAACAGTGCCACGACCACTCAATGGGAAAAGGACAGTCTTTTCAAGAAATGGTGCTGGGAAGACTGGACATCTCCTGCAAAAGAATGACACTGGATCCGTACCTCACACCATATACAAAATTTAATCAGAAGTGGATCAAAGGTGTATATGTAAGAGCTAAATCTATAAATCTCTGGGAAGAAACAGGGTAAAGCTTCATGACATTAGTTTTGGCAGTGATCTCTTGGACAGGACACCAAAGGCAAAGGCAACAAAAGAAAAAAATAGACAAATTGGAGTTCATGAAAATTTTTAAATTTTGTATATTAAAGGCACTCTGTATCTACAGAGTGAAAAGACAGCCCACAGGGTGGGAGAAAATATTTCCAACCTTGTCTCCAATGGGGGGGATTAACACTAAAACATATGGAGAACTCCCAACATTCAACGACAGCAAGAAACAGCTCGATTAAAAAATGGGCAAAGGACATGAACAGACGGTCTTCCACAGAAGACACCCAGATGGCCCGTGAGCACAGGAAAAGATGTTCAGCAATTAGTGATCATCAGGGAGAATGCAAATCAAACCACAATGAGATACCTACCACCTCACACCCATCAGGATGGCTACCATCAAAAAACTAGAAAATAACAAAAGTGTGAGTCATTTTTACAGAGAAATTGAACCCCTGTGCACTGTTGGTGGGAATGTAAAATGGTGTAGCTGCTGGAGGTTCCTCAAAAAATTTAAAACAGAAGGGCGCCTGGGTGGCTCAGTCGGTTAAGCATCTGCCTTCGGCTCAGGTCATGATCTCACGTCGGGCTCCCTGCTCAGCAGGAGAGTCTGCTTCATCCTTTCCCTCTGCCCCTACCCCCTCTCGTGCTCTCACTCTCTCTCTCAAATAAATAAAATTTAAAAAAAAAAAAAAGTTTTTTTAAACAGAATTACCATATGACCCAGCAATTCCACTTCTGAGTACATACCCCCCCGCAAATTGAAAGCAGGGTCTCAAAGAAATACTGTTTCATATTCATGGCAGTGTCATTCACAACAGCTATGACATGGAAGAAACCCAAGTGTCTACTGACAGATGGATACGCAAAATGTGGCATTTTCCTACAATGGAATATTATATAGCCTTAAAAAAGGAGGAAATTCTGACACATGCTACAACATGAATGATGTCTTTCAGTACATAAACAGACAAACTGATTCATCCTGATGATGGATTATTCAGTGTCACAAAGCAATGAGCTATCCAGCCACAAAAAGACCAGGAGGAAACTTAAATGCCTATTAGTCGGTGAAAGAAGCCAATCTGAAAAGGTCATAGGCTGTGTGATCCCAATTCTATGACATTCCGGAATAGGCAAAACTATGGAGGCAGTAAAGAGACCAAAGGCTGCCAGGGATTGGGGGACAGAGGGATGAACAGGTGGAGCACGGAGGGTGTTTGGGGTAGGGAAACTACTCTGGAAGATACTGTGATGATGGATACATGGCCTTTACTCTGCATATGTCCAAATCCAGAGACTGTTCAACACAGACCGTGAAACCTACTGTGAGCTATGGACTTCAGGTGATGATGTGTCAGTGCAGGTTCACTAACAAAGGTCCTGCATGGGTGGGGGTGTCGGTAACGGGAGAGGCTCTGCACGTGTGGAGCAGGGGGTAGGTAGGAAATCTCTTCTTCTCAATTTTACTGGGAACCAAAATGTCACTGGCAGCAGACCAACCTTCCTGCCCGCACCAACCAGAAAAGCCAGAAAAAATGCAAAAGCAAAGCAAGAAAGAACACCTGGGCTGAAACATTAAGAGACTGTCCAAGCACCCAGGCCTTGAGAAGACAAGGAGGGGGAACCGTCCTAGGCAAAGGCAGCTGGTGGCACAGGGGACGGACATCTGAGCCTGTTCTCCCCTCTGGGAAATGTACCCGTTCTAGGCACAGGGCAAGAGGTAGAGAAAAAGGTGGCCCTTTAAGAGACAGAGAAACCAGTGGAGCTGGGGGCGGCCTCTCAGGCCTGGCCAGAACACACTAGTGAGGCAGATGCCAATAGCCCAGAGGAAGGGAGTGGAAAACAGGCCACACTGCCGGCTTCCTCTCTGGGCACCCGGGGCTTCTGTGCTGATGGTAATGTGTTAATTGTCTATCTGGCTGTCATTACATAGATATGATCTCCGTGACTATTCACCCATTACTACCCTAATTGGTATAGATTCTAGGCCTCAATAAAAAGCATAAGGAAAAAACCCCTCTTGTATTTCTGTGCAGAATCCATGGTTGCTCCCTATCTGGAACAGTTAGTGAACCTCTGTAAGCTAAAACAATCTGACATCGTAAGAACACCTAAAGCAATCACACAGATTGAGGGACGACCACGAAAGGACAATCTCGGAGGAGGTGTGCAAAGAGAAAACTCCTGGGAAGAAACAAGGAGAACAAAATCATGAAGAGTGGGTAACACTGCAAATGGTTTATTTGTCTGAAACACAAATCTCAGAATGTAGTACAACCAGGAAAGATTTCCCCAAACTGAAAAGCATTTTAGAAGAAAATGCTACTTTGTATGCAGGTACTTTGAGAGGACTTTTTTTTTTTTAAAGTAGGCTCCAAGCCCAGTGCAGAGCCCAATGAGCTTGAACTCACAACCCTGAGATCAAGACCTGAGGTGAATCAAGAGCTGGACACTTAACTGACTGTGCCACCCAGGTGCCCGGAGGACGGCTTTTTGACAGCGCAGCACCCTAATCACTCCAGACTACCTCTGGGGCACCATCTTCTCCTATTCTTAGTCCCTATGGTGCCAGGTGCTTGTAGCCCAGGCAAAGTCCCCTCGTCCTAGTAGTTGGGTCAAGAATCGCACCATGACCAAGCTGTCCTACCAGGAGGGGGGAGTCCGGGGTTCCGGTGGAGGGGGCTGGGTGGTGGGGGAGGCAGGGGTATGCTTGAGAATACAGGCAATAGATAAGGCAAGCTTCATGGCGGGGGCACAGATTCTATGGAAGGCCCTGGGTCAGGCTGCCACTGAGGCCAGCCCTAGCCTCTGGACATTTGTTCAAGTTTTTAGTTTTTATTTTTATTTTTTTAAGATTTTAAGTAATCTCTACATCCAACGTGGGGCCCAAACCTATAACCCTGAGATCAAAAGTCGCAGGCCCCATGGACTAAGCTAGCTGGGCGCCCCTGCACATTTGAAGTTTTTAAATCCATAAAGGCTCCCAATTGACTAGCTGTGTGATCCTGGGCGAGTAACTCTGCCACCATGTCTAAGTGCCTCCACCTGCGGGGCTGAGAGCACAGGGCCAACGGTGAGGTAGAGGGCAGGGAGAGTGAGCGCACGGACTTGCGGCTGGCTCACTGTACACGGGGTGCGTGTGCTTGTCTTTACTACCACTTCTGTGTGAGCAAGACCAAGCGCGGCTCTCTGTCATCATCACACGCCCCTGACACAGATTTCATTATGCTGAGAACATTAATATATAAAGACACAAAAAATGTTTTAATAAACTCTTGGATGATAGTTTTAATTTACTAATTATAGAAGAGAGAAAATTAAGAAGTTGTGGGGTTCTAAGAATGGGGTAGTGAAAGGCAGTCCTATCTTCCTAAAATAACTCTTCCTACTCATGAAAGATTATGGGGAATTTGCTGCTGACCAGCAACCCAGCACAACCCTGAGGCAAGAAAAGTAAACTCCCACCTTTCAATTACAGTTTTACTGTAAGCTTCCCTTTTAGCCAATTTTAAGTAAGACAATAAAATATTTTTGAGGGGCAACTGTGTGGCTCAGTCGCCTAGACGTCTAACTCTGGATTTCAGCTCAGGTCCTGATCTAAGGGTCATGGGTTTAAGCCTGCATTGGGCTCCACACTGGGCGTGGAGCCTACTTATATATATATATATATATTTTTTTTTTTTAAGAATTTTTTTAATTTATTCATTTGAGACAGAGAGATAGAGAGAGAGAGAGAGAGTAGGAGCAGTGAGGAGGGGCAGAGGAAGAGGGAGAAGCAGACTCCCTGCTCAGGACCTGGAGATCACGACCTAAGCCAAAGACAGACACTTAACCATCTGAGCCACCCAGGCGCCCCTTATACTTTTATGTTATATGTATTTTTATATTTATATTATATTATATATTTATATTTATGTTATATACAATATATATATATTTTAAACAATTTAACTCAAATCTATTTTAACAGAGACTTTATGCTCTGAGTTTCCCGGCAATGCATGCTGCCATGGAACTCACTTTTACTTTGCAGTGACTCAACTCCTAATTCAAATGTGAACTAACATGCATGAATTTTTCCCCACCTCTATAAACCCCGAGTACATTAAAAAACATTAAACCAATTCCACCTAGTTTCTAAAGTTTGCTTTACAACAAAGTGTTGTTATTCATCCAATAATTATTTGTTATATCTGAAAACAAACAGAAACAACAAAAACTCTCTCATGATAAACACTGGGCACATGATTTGGGTCTGACAGACACGAGTTTACATCCTGACTTGTTACTGTGTGGCCTCAGGCAGCTCACCGAACCTCCTCGGAATGTCCACTTCCACACGAGTGGAGACAGAATACTCCTCACCCTCAAGGTACGGAAGGAAGGCTGAGAGAGGCCCTTCGGCACATGGCTGCCGCTGCTCTGGGCCTGCTGTGGTGCTCCCCACGTGACGGGGCCACTGATCTTAAAAGGAGAAAGGCATTACACTAGACTGCCAACCAGCAGATGCAGAGGGACAACAGAGCTAGAGCAGTCACCTGGTACAGGTGATCCAGGCGGAGTCACCTAGGCCCGGCATAAGTGCCAGTCTCCCGCACAGGTCACAGGTCACCCGGAGAAGAGCGCTCAGCTTCGCACTGGAGAAACGCGGCAGACGTCGGCCAAGCCAGCGCTGCCACCAGGAAGCCGACCGACGTCATGTGCGTTTGCTGAGGTGCAAGGAGAAGAAGGGGACTCCACCGCTCATGCAACGTCACTGCCATCAACACACAGGCTGATGCTAAACAGGAGCAAACATCAGACGAACCCAAAGGTAAAGCATGTGCCGCAAAACAGCAGGTCTGTAATCTTCGAAAATGTCAACGTCGTGAGCCACAGAGGAAAGACACGGAACTATTCCAGATTAAAGGACCCAGGAGGAGCACCCACTGAAGTCAGTGCGTGGTCTCCAACTGGATCCCGGACGAGGGCAACGCTGTAACGCAGGACATTACTGGGACAATGGATAAAAAGGGAACACCAACGTATGTTATATACCAACGGGTTGGTGTTAATTTTCCTGAATTTTATAACTCTCATGGCTATCTAAGAGAAAGTCCAATCTTAAGAAACATATGCTGATTTAATCAGGGTATCAAAATGAGGGGAGAAATAAAGCAAAAGCAGGAAAATACGAGCAACAGGTGACTCAGTAAAGAGTACACAAGAGGGGCGCCTGGGTGGCTCAGTCGTTAAGCATCTGCCTTCGGCTCAGGTCGTGATCCTGGGGTCCTGGGATCGAGCCCCGCATCGGGCTCCCTGCTCAGCGGGAAGCCTGCTTCTCCCTCTCCCACTCCCCCTGCTTTGTGTTCCCTCTCTCATGGTCTCTCTCTCTGTCAAATAAATACATAAAATCTTTAAAAAAAAAAACAAACCCAAACGAAAAACAAACAAAAAAATACTTGATGGGGTTTTAAAAAAAAAGAGTACACAAGAGTTCCTCATCTTGTGTTGTCATTCTGATGTTTTTTGAAATTATTTCACAAGAAGTCAAAAATGTTTGGGGGCGCCTGGGTAGCTCAGTCGTTGAGTGTCTGCCTTCGGCTCAGGTCATGGTCCCAGGGTCCTGGGATGGAGCCCCGCATCCGGCTCCCTGCTCAGCAGGAAGCCTGCTTCTCTCTCCCACTCCCCCTGCTGGTGTTCCCGCTCTCGTTGTCTCTCTCTCTCTGTCAAATAAATAAAGAAAATCTAAAAAAAAAAAAAAAGAAAGAAAAAGAAGTAAAAAATGTTTAAGAAGAGGAGTATCTGGGGGCGCCTGGTGGGGCTCAGTCGGTGAAGCATCCGCCTTCGGCTCAGGTCATGATCTCAGGGCCCAGGGATCGCCCTGAACTGGGCTCTCTCTGCTCAGCAGGAAGCCTGCTTCTCCCTCTCCCTCTACCCCACTCCCTGCTTGTGCCTTCTCTCTCCCTCTCCCTCTCTCTCTCAAATAAATAAAATCTTAAAAAAAAAAAAAAAAAGATGAATATCTGATTTCTGTGCTCAAAGACATTATAATCTACTGGGAAAGATAATATTTTCTAATAGCTGCAAAGAAGAGCTCTCCACTAGAAACATCAAGTATGGAAGCAGACGACGCAGGTCCTTGGGGAACGAGCAGAGGACTCGCAGGGTGCAGCCACGGGGGCCCTGCAGGGCGGGTCAGAATCGGGGTTCATACCTACATCTGAAAGTGACAGGTAGCGAGCTCCTGAGGAGCTGTGAGTGCCTTTACCGGAGCATGGTAATCATGAGCAAAAGAAGAAAGGAAGGAAGGAAAGAGAAGAATCTGTGGACACAAAGTGACTGCGG
The DNA here is from genome assembly GCF_054177405.1 of Leptonychotes weddellii. Classification (NCBI taxonomy): domain Eukaryota; kingdom Metazoa; phylum Chordata; class Mammalia; order Carnivora; family Phocidae; genus Leptonychotes; species Leptonychotes weddellii. Next base: position 174,598,105 of record NC_138370.1, on the reverse strand, counting down.
AGCATCCCTAGCGTCCACACATCCGAGGTGCTGCTCTCCAGGGCCGCGTGGGACCCCAGCGATGCCACAGCTGCCTTTACAGCCCTGCTCAAAGCAGAGGCCTGCGCTGCACTCTGCTGGGTGTCCCGCCTCCTGGGACCACGGCGGGTCAGCCTTTCTTCCTACCCAATCACCCTGGGCAGCTGAGACCAAGGTCTTGTGCAGAATCTGTTTCTTAGAACTCAGGAGCTCTTCATGGGTTTGTTTTCACCAAGATTAGGAAAAATGAGGGATTAAACGTGGCAGATAAGGCTTGTAGCTGCAGCAATAGCCTTAAAACTGGCCATCTGCAAGTCAAGATTAGACTATTCACGGACGGAGGGTGAGAAAAGACTCAAGGAAACAGACCCCCCCCAAAGTGGAGTCATCTGGCCTCCAGATGAGGAGCTAGGCCACCACAATCTGACCCAAGGATCAAGAACCACAACTGGCCAGCGTCTGAATCACAGAAGGTGGACAAGGCCCTCCATTCTCCTACCCCCTGCTAGGGAGACTGCCCTCGGCTCTGAGCCCAAACTCTCCTCTGGGGGTACAGTGAGCACAGCCTCTCCTGGAGTCATGGGAAAGTAACATCAGGGCTAACTGACCTCCTAGGCCACCTCTTACTAAAACAAGTATTGTTTTCAATTTGACCTTCCCCATCGGCACGGGACTTGGCACTGGGCTGAGGGGAAGAGTATTTTAGGAGCCTTTATTTCCCTTTCGACTCCCCTTGCAACTCCAGACAAGTTCTGTTTTCGCTAACCTTCATCTGTCCTGCCTCCTAGAGATGAAGCAGCACTCTGGAAGGAGGATCAAGCTGGACAGTTGGACATGGAGAGCTGCCTTGCCCCTGACCCCCAAGCCCTCCCAAGAAAGGAACCAGAGGAATTGCAAACACGTCTCATCAGAGAGGTGTCAACTAGAACCCGAACAGTAGGCCTTGTGTTTCGTTACCTTCTCAATGCCCTAGAGCATATGCAGTACATAAATACTTTGTGTGAATAAACTTATTGGTGTTGATAAAATATTCTAGGCAGATACTGTTAACACAAAATCCTAAGAGTATACAATTTTTGAGTTAAGAGACTTATCTTCCTCATTCCTGGAAATAAAAATTCTGATGTTTGTAGATTAAACATTTTATTTGCCCTTAAAAACATATATATACATGTATATATATATATATATACATGTATATATATATATATATATAGGGGCACCTGGGTGGCTCAGTTGGTTAAGCGACTGCCTTCGGCTCAGGTCATGATCCTGGAGTCCCGGGATCGAGTCCCACATCGGGCTCCCCGCTCAGCAGGGAGTCTGCTTCTCCCTCTGACCCTCCCCCTCTCATGCTCTCTGTCTCCCATTCTCTCTCTCAGATAAATAAAACCTTTAAAAAAAAAAAAAAATCTTTATATATATATATATACATATATATATATATTACATTTATTGGGAAGATGATAGAAAATAGTAGAGCCTTAGTAAAGAAATTATACAAAATTGTGATTACCAACATGATTATTAGGTTATATCTCAACCCCCTGGAAATGCTAACCTAATTCTCAGCAGCCAAGGCAGTAAGCAACTGGAAGCAGGGAAAATACAGCTGTGTCCAGCTAGAAAGGATAAGGAACACCAGCAGTAAGAAAACACACTCTATACAGCTGATGAGTGAGGAACGTTAAACACAGTGGTGAAATGCTGTATTTATAGTACTTGGAGGCTTTTCTGTGGTTTGGAAGCCACTCTGTTCTGTCAGTGAAAACTTTATTCCTGCTTTCAGTGTTAGTAACAATGGTTTAGAACAACAACAACAAAAACAGCCACAAAACACTCGGTTTAATGTGAACTCTGCACACAGAAGTCAACCAGAGCCCATGTGGTCACTGGGGACAACTGTGCCACCCTTCGGGAGGCCTCACTTCCAGGAGCAACTCTGGGAGGGTGGGACTAGAACTGGGTTTTGTTTTGTTTTTTTCTCTCAAGAACCTAGATGTGCTTACTTTCTCAGATAAAATCTGTAATGGCCAGCCGACGGGGTGACCTACAATGACTTACAGCAATGTTACGTGCTTCACCCAGCTTCTAAGTCCACTGGTTGGTAACACACACTTTGGTTAACCAGCAATTTAACATGAAAATGAAGTACTCAACCCTGGAATGTTAAAAAGTATCACAGACCCCAGGATTACAAGGCCCGGTGGTCACGTGTGAGGCTCCTAACCGGCAGAGAGCAGCGCTTCTCCAAGGCGGCGGGTCACCACCCTCCCTGCCCGCGACCAGATCTGAGCTAGAGCGCGGTCCACATGGAGAAAGCCTCCTGACGGAGAAAGCAGCTGAACTAACCGCTGTGCCTGGACAGCTCTCTTAACGCCGCCCAACAGGTTAGGAGTCTGTGGCCCGATGTGCCGACAAGCCCGTCCTGGAGCGTGAGAGCGCTCTAGAAGAGAAATGCAAACATGCGGACACAACCAGGAATTGTCACAAAACATTACAAGAGGGAAGTACCTGTTCCTGCAGGTCGTAGTCGTAGCTGTCGTGCAGCAGAAGACTGAGGACGTAGCGGGTATAAATCATGGCATCGATGCCACATTTCTCCAGCTCCTGCCCCAGCCAGGTCTGCACTGGGCCCAGAGCATGAAGGAGAGACATTTCAGAAACAGATACGGGGCCTGGATAAGAGCTTGAGGAGCTTTCAGATGGTAAACCATCCACAACAACTGTACAGATAGGGCGCATGAATTTAGGTTGCTGACATCCTTAAAATGTGAAGCATTTTCTGCAGTTGATGTTCTGTTGGTATCTGGAGGGGATTTTCACTCCAGTAAAAAGGAGAGATGCTTGACATCTAGGATAAGCATCTATTTTTGCTGGCAGTCAGCCATTAGAACAGAATTTCCCTCTTCAGGCATGACCAATGAATCAACATCCTGACAGCAATACACATGTAGATGTGATTTTCTACTTTACTTTCATTGAGGCCAAATGGAAGTCTCCGGCAGAACCTACAAAAGTGAGAGAGAAAAAAAGGTATGATAAATTACTGATCTTTTGAAAAAAAATCCAAATGAATTTTATTGAAATTTGGTGTCTTAGAACACGATTTCTTTTTGCTGTAATGTTTGACATTTTAAAACAAGTGACATTTCAAAATTTTAAGCTTAATATCATTTAAGAGGAAAACTCTCAAATTTACTATTGCTGTGCTTGTGCTCAATCATAACAATGTTTATTTTGCTGTCTCAAGAGACTGGGCTAATAAAATTTTGTTCATCGGTAATGCTGAAAGAATCTGTGTGGTAACAAATCACTAGTTCAATTTTTTAGTGTAATAGACACAAGCAGCTAAATAGTAATTTCACTTAAACAATGGTTAAAAAGTAGTCTTTTAAATTGAAGATTTCGTAAAGGTAATCATCTCGTATGGCTAAAAGATTTGCACGGCTGCTCGCTAATTATTTCATAAAAGTTAAGGTAAAACATGGATTTGGCTCATAGCCACACCAGGCTAGATGGTTAAACCTGCTTTATTCTACTATACCTCGGCTGACAGTTTGCCTACTTGTTGTGAAAGAAGCCATGCTCTTAATAGCTTTCCCTTAAGTTAACCTACTTTCAACATGTCAAACTAATCTAATGGCCTTATTAAATCACTCATGCCACCAGAAGATGAAAACTACCACAGTAACAGGTAAATCTCATCAGCTCAGCCTCTACATGAATTTTAGCAGACAATAAGAGGGTTACCAAAAGTGACTTTTAGGGGCACCTGGGTGGCTCAGTCAGTTAAGCATCCAACTCCTGATTTAGGCTCAGGTCATGGTCTCCCAGTCATGAAATTCAGCCCCATGTCAGGCTCCCTGCTCAGCAGGGAGTCTGCTTGAGATCCTTTCCCTCTCCCTCTAACGCTCACCCTGCTCACATACTCTCTAAAAAAATAAATAAATCTTAAAAAAAAAAAAGTGATTTTAGGGACGCCTGGGTGGCTCAGTCGGTTAAGCGTCTGCCTTCGGCTCAGCTCATGATCCCAGGGTCCTGGGATCGAGTTCCGCATCAGGCTCCCTGCTCAGTGGGGAGCCTGCTTCTCCCTCTGCCTGCCGCTCCCCCTGCTTGTGCATGCGTGCTCTCTCGCTCTAATAAATAATAAATAAATCTTTTTTAAAAAGTGACTTTTAAAGGAGATTAGTAAAACATGAAGTCTGAAAGACTCTTCACCAAAGATTTAAGACTCCATTTCTTTCATTTCATGAATAACTACACAGTAAGTTTTACATACATTAAATATAAAGAAAAACTGTTTAAATCTACCATAGGAATAAGTTATTAGATTAAGTTGTCATTAATGTATATTCTATTTTTAAAAATTTTCTCGGGCGCCTGGGTGGCTCAGTTGGTTAAGTGACTGCCTTCGGCTCAGGTCATGATCCTGAAGTCCCGGGATCGAGTCCCGCATCGGGCTCCCTGCTCAGCGGGGGGTCTGCTTCTCCCTCTGCCCTCTTCCCTCTCGTGCTCTCTGTCTCTCATTCTCTCTCAAATAACTAAATAAAATCTTTAAAAAAAAAAAAAAATTTTCTCTACCATACTGTCTTTTCTGAATTACAGAAAATAGGGGCACCTGGGTGGCTCAGTCAGTTAAGTGTCTGCCTTCAGCTCGGGTCATGATCCTGGGGTCCTGGAATCGAGCCCCACGTCAGGCTCTCTGCTCAGCCAGGAGCCTGTTTCTCCCTCTCCCTTCCCTGCCGCTCCCCCTGCTGCGCTCTCTCTGTCAAATAAATAAATAAAAACTTAAAAAAAAAAAAGTATGAATTATGGAAAACATAAAGCAAATGTTTTTCTTTTTCTTTTTTTTTTTAAGATTTTATTTATTTGATAGAGAGAGACACAGTGAGAGAGGGAACACAAGCAGGGGGAGTGAGAGAGGGAGAAGCAGGCTTCCCGCCGAGCAGGGAGCCCGATGCGGGGCTCGATCCCAGGACTCCGGGATCATGACCTGAGCTGAAGGCAGATGCTTAACGACTGAGCCACCCAGGCGCCCCAAAGCAAATGTTTTTCTATAATTTTCACCTGCTGAAATTTTCCAGCTAACTCTCAAAATTAAAACATTTTTCATTAGTTCTTTAATATTTTTGGATCTTAGGATGGCAGACAGATCATCAAGTAAACAATACACTGAATTCTGGGGACATCACCTAAAGCTAGGTAACAAGCTGGTACTCATTCAATGAAGATCAACCAAGACTGAGAGCAGACGAAGCAACAGCTGAAGGAGCTGGATGAAAGATCTAAGGCAGCCTGAGCTCACAGCAAACAGCACCAGAGATTGGCAGAGGGCAGCCCTCCAGAATTCAGCAGAGTATTAATCAAGGCATGCATATGAGGAACTCCCTGAGTGCAGGAAAGGATCATCACGAAGACTAGGCGGAAATAGGACTTGATGCTCAGCACGGCCAGGAAGGACTTGATGCTCACCAACCAGACTTGAAAACCTCCTAATTCAGGGACACTGGGTACTCAGAAGGCTCCTAACTTAGTAAGGGGAAGCAACTAGCCCTAGACAGAACAGAGTGTGCTTAACACGTCCTAAAAGGAAGACCTGGAAGGACCAAACTATTTCTAATTTCACTATGGTCCCAGAACAAACCTCAAGAAATTTATAGGAACACAAAAAATACCTAGCACCTAACAAAGTAAAATTTAGGGGCGCCTAGATGGCTCAGTCGATTGAGCGTCTGCCTCTTGGTTTTGGCTCAGGTCCTGATCTCAGGGTCATGGGATTGAGCCGTACACTGGGCTCCAAGCTTGGCATGGAGTCTACTGGAGATTTTTTCCCCCTCCTTCTCCTTCCCCCTCTACCCCTCTCCCTGCTTGTGCTCTCTCAAATAAATAAAATCTTTTTTTAAAAAAAAAGTAAAATTTACAATGGTTGGCACCTAATAAATAATTAGCAGACATGCAAAGAAGCAGGCACAAAGGAAGTAGAAAATAAGAGAAAAATAAATTCATTGAAACCAACTCAGAATTGATACAAAAGTGAGATTTAGCAGAAAGGACTCGAAGCAGTTATTATGACAAAAGGCCATATATGTGATGAGTAGAGAACGGAAAAGATAAAGATTGAAAGTCAAACATCTACAGATGAAAACTACAACGTCAGAGATGAAAAGCAGGCAGCATGGGGAAAGAGCAGATCAGCCACTTCAGAAGGAAAGAGTCCAGAGTCTTAAACTGCAAAAGAAACCATACAAAAATGAAACAGAGAGAGAAAGGAATAAATTAACACAGCTTCAGCAAGCTGTGTGACAATTTTAAGAAATCTAACATATGTTAAGTTGGAGAAGAAAGAGAAGGGGGTCAAAGAAATATTTGAAGAAATAATGACCAACATTTTCCCAAAATTGATGACCGCTAAACACACAGATCCAAGAAGTTCAATGAACTCTAAACACAAGAAACATGAAGAAACTGACACCTAGGCTTCCTGCAGCAAAACGGTCCAAATAAACAGTAGAGAGAAGAAGCTCAAAGCCACCGGGGAGAAGAGACATTAGGTAGAACAGAGCAAAGGATGAATAAGGACACCAAGTTTCTTGTCAGAAACGTGGAAAGGAGAAGATAATTGGGCAAAAAATGTTTAAGGACTGGAAGAAAAACGCATCAACTTAGAATTTTATACTCATCACAAAATCTTCCACAACAAAGGTGAAACAAAGACTTTTTCAGATTTGCAAAAGCTGGAAGATTCCAGCAGCAGCAGCAGCCATCAGAAATGTTACAGGAAGTCCTCTGGGCAGGACAATGACACCAGAACAAAACGTGCATCCACTCAAAGGAACAAAGAGCACCGGAAACAGTATAACTACATTTTTCTTATTACTTCAGTATCTTTCAAAGATAATTCCCTATTGAAACAAAAATAGTAACAATTTATTGTGAGGTTTGCAACATACGTAGAAGCAAAATGGAGGGCAACAGAGCACGAAGGCTGAAGGGGAAAATCTACTACTACTACCCGCTCCTTCCACGTTCCCTGCAATGGTAGAATGGCACTTGGAGACAGACTGATATGATAGCTGTTAATAATTACAATAAATGTAAACGGTTGAACCAACCAATTAAAAAGCAGATGGTCAGACTGGATTTTAAAACTGCAAGACCCAGATATATGCTGCTTATAAAAATATCCACATTAAATATAAAGGCACAGACAGTTCCCAAGTAAAAGGATGGGAAAAGATACACCAGGCCAACACTGATAAAAAGCAAGGTGGAGGGGCCCCGGGTGGCTCAGTCAGATGGGCAGCTAACTCTCGATTTTGGCTCAGGTTGTGATCTTGGGATCCTGGGATTGGCCTCCGTGTTGAGCTCTGCACTTGGCAGGGAGTCTGCTTGAGGATTCTCTCTCCCTCTCCCTCTGCCCCTCTTGCTCGCCCTCTCTCTCACGCTCAGTCTCTCTCTAAAATAAGTAAATCTTTAAAAAAATGAAAAAAAGTACAAGGTGGAATGTCTACATTAATATCTGACAGATTTCAGAGCAGAGGGTTAATAGAGGTGAAGGTCATTTCAAAATGATAAAGGGGTCAATTACCAAGAGGATGTAACAGTCCTATGTATTATATACCTGGTAGCAGAGTTTCCAAATGCATGAAAACTGACAGAATTTCAAGGAGAAATAAACAAATCCATGATCGTACTAGATTTCAAAATCCCTCTCTCAATCACTGAAAGAAGTAAACGGAAAATCAATAAGGATTTAGGAAACTAGAGCAACGTTATCCTCAATCAGACAGAAGACTGTATTCTGGGCTCTAAAGAAAGTTGCAATTAACTTAAAAGGATTCAAATCATACAAAATATATTCTCTGACCACATGGAACTAAATTATAAACTAATCAGGGGCACCTGGGTGGCTCAGTCTGTTGAGTGTCCAACTGATTTCGGTTCAGGTCATGATCTCAAGGATTGTGAGATCGAGCCCCATGTCAGGCTCCATGATAGGCATGGAACCTGCTTGAGATTTTCTCTCTCCCTAGCATCTCCCCAGCTCTCTCTCTCTCTAAAAGAAAAAAAAAAAGGTTTCAACCCAACCATAGGATTCTCTCTGTTGTCATTAAGAGATTTCACACTTCTTTAGCCAAGTGCAAGGATTCAAGAAATGGGTGAGAAAAAAAATCAGCATACAAATGCAAAATGAAGTACACTGAACTCCCAAGATCTCATCAAAGCTGGTTAAAATCTGCCCTTGCATTTTTACCCCTAACAGAACTCTTCCTCGAACTTGTTCAATAGCTGATGCCATATCATCTTTAAATAATGGGCCATATCCCTAGAGTCACACTAGCAGTTATGATCTTTTTTTTCAGTTTTTAGTTCTGTAGTTGGGACTGCAGAGGACCATGGGAAAGAGCAGGGGCTGGTAAGTCTGGTACCGTCAGGCTACTTGGCAGTTGTCTGTGTAATAACTGAGTGGATCCTAGTAACAGGGTCTGAGCCAGAAACGCTACAAGATGGCTCTTCCTGTACCATAATGGCAGGTCTAAATGTTCTTGGAGCCAGTGTCCATTCTCCATAATTTGAACCTCAAACTGTTAGCAGATGAACCAGGGACAGAATATTGGGCCATAACTAAGCTGGTTCTCCCTAAGAAGCAAGCCTTCGATGGGGGGGGAACATTTGACCAAATGAGAGACTCTATTTCCAGTTCTGAACTGAAAGGAGTCTCCTAGGTACATGGGCTCATGATTTTTAATTAAAACTTATTTTGGGGACGATCTACTACATGGTCAAAACAGAGGAAAGGTCTGACAAACCTAGGCAAAACCCATTTAATGTCTGTCTGATAAGTTCAAGAACACAGCTGGCAAACACCCAAATTTCAAACTGTTATGCTCATTCCCCAAATGTGAAATTTAGTCAGTATGAAGTTAAATTTCATTTAACTAAATTCTCCAAAAGTTTTTTAAAGATTTTTTTTATTTTTATTTGAGAGAGAGAGAGCATGCACACAAGCGGGGGGAGGGGCAGAGGGACAATCAGACTGCCCACTGAGTGGGGAGCCTGACAAGGGGCTCAATCTCAGGACCCTGAGATCATGACCTGAGCCAAACTCAGATACTTAACCGATGGAGTCACCCAGGTGCTCCTCCCAAAGAGTTTTAAAGAAAAAGCACCACTGTATATACTCAAAGGCTTTTTGTTTGCTTCATTTAATTTTTTCAACATCTGATTCTCCAGAGGTTTACAGAGAAAAGACAACCTTCGGATCATCCTGAGTTATCTTTCTCCCATGCAAAACTAACCCAAATCATCCTAAAGACTGGGCTGCATAAATGATCATTTAAAAGGTTCCAAAACAGGGGTGCCTGGGTGGCTCAGTCGTTAAGCGTCTGCCTCTGCCTCAGGTCATGATCTTGGAGTCCTGGGATCAAGCCCTGCATCAGGCTCCCTGCTCTGCGGGGAGTCTGCTTCTCCCTCTCCCTCTGCCCCTCCCCTCCATGCTCTCTTGCTCGCTCTCAAATAAATAAAATCTTTAAAAAAAAAAAGTCCCACAATAACACACTTATTTTAGAATATTTGTCTTTTTTACAACAAACTTTAAATGGTTTCCATTAAGGATGCAAAAAATATACACAGCTATAATTAAATGCCCATGGAAGTTTCTATACCACTTATGTCTTCTTTAATTCTTGCAGGTAGGAAAGTACACCATCCTAACAGTCATAACATCTAGGTTTTTGTAATCAGTCTCACCTCTGCTACTTAATAGCTGGTTTTGTGCCCATTACTTCTTGGGGTCTTTGTTTTCTCACCTGTAAAACAGAATAATAAATACGTGCTCTCTCTACACCTCAATCTCTCACAAGGTTGTTGCAATGAGCAAAGGAGAAGTACATCTATGTTTCTGCGGCCTTTGCATTTCATAAACTGTCATACAAATGGAAGATATTGTTACAAACTACCCCCCCTCAAATTGTTTATATCTGCTTTATCTTACATGTTCCTTCACTGATCAGATTATGTTAAGAGTAGTATTTGTGTTACCCTTTCAGAACAAAAAATACTCGATTTCCTTACTATCCTTAAAACAAACAACTATGAAATCTCCTTCATTTATAAGAACCAGTTTCTAGTCACATCAAAGCCTTCCCTCTTGATAACATGTTAGTTCTCTGCTACACTGCAAAGAACTCAAAGTGGTTAAGGTGCAGAGGATGAACACAAAAATACAACAGCTCCCTTTGATGCCCAGTTTTTTGTTTTGAAATGTACACATGTGCAGAGACCTGCAGAGCGGTCTCTGCACAGAGAAGCCTCACCATCCCCAAACAGCACAGACCCAGAGGAGCTCAGCACACCCTGGGCTTTTTCTGTGGCCTGGTATACAATTTCTAGAAATTTCTATTTCCAATCAAGGATTAAAAATAGCCCTGGTGGTGAATGAAAATCTTCCCCCAAGACTGGGGGACTCTGTGCAGGCTTGGGGATTGATCAAAGCATCCAGGCCTAATATTAATCTGAGACTGGAAGTGAAAGGGCTGAGGGTGGGGGGATACCCATCATGCCCTGCTCACTCTCGATATACCCCCAGGAAACCTCACACCACCCTGGGTCTCCAGGAGTCAGGGCCCTGGGGCCTGGGACATTTAGGATTAGACCTGGGACTAGGATAACAAACTGAATTTTAAAAACAAAAAGCACTGAGGGGACGGGGGTGGGGGGGATGGGGTAGCTGGGTGATGGACACTGGGGAGGGTGTTGTCGTGAGCGCTGGGTGTTGTGTAAGACTGATGAATCACAGACCTGTACCCCTGAAACAAATAATACATTATATGTTAATTAAAAAAAAATAAAAATAAAAGCATTTACTTCTTTAACTGTCTAGTCTATATGTTTTCAGAGTCATATAATTTAGTCCCAAATGATTTGTCCACTAAGAAAAAAAGAAAACAGATCTAGAACTTAAGTTATTACCAAGTACTTTTTCAACAAATAATTAAGACATGACCACAAGTTTCAAATGAGTAATTCAGTAATGAAGGCTCTTTTTGTGGTATTGAATAAAAGGTCATTTTGAAGGAGTTCACTGATCTTCCAAAATCTCTTCCCTTGTGTAACAATTTTCCAAGAAATGTAATGCTGTCTTTCTGTCCTCTTTGTAACACCACACACATTCCTAGAAGTAATTCAAATTACAGCCCCATTTGTGTTCCTGAAGAGTCATCTAGGGTGCAAGCAGCAGTGATTCCTATAAGCTCTAAGAAACAGACATTCTGTAGTTCAGTTTCTTTGAAGCTCAAGCAGAGGCAGACAAGTGACCAGCTGAATTTAAATGTCAAAGTGTTTCCCTTCTTCTTTTGTAATATGGTGCATATATTTTTAGGTTTGCTGAAAACACATTAAAATTATTTCAAAAGCATCATCTCTTTCTAACATGGAACACAGCTATCATCTGTGGCATGTCCTCGATTTGTCGTGTGACAGCGCAACTGATCACGAAGAGCACCAGTCAACAGTTCCAAATTGCGCTTCTCTGCGCAAAATGCAAAGTGCAGATCTTGTGGAGGGAAATCTGTTCAACCGACAGACTCACTCTTCTACTCTCCAAGCACTTCTGCTTTTCTGCTCAAGTGGATCACATCTACTTTCATTACAAAAGTTTGCTAAAGTAGTTTTCTAAATATCAAAACAGAAGGATACCCACACACAATTTCTCTACCCTAATATAATTCATGGTATTTCCGTGTGGTCATTATCAGTGTTTTTTTTCCTTTTGCATAGAACTTAAAATGTTTTCTTATTTCAGCAGGTTAAATAATAATACATACTTCTGTATTCTCTGTTTTCCACCTAACATTACATCTTCCCAGTGCTGTGCTAGGGTCCAATATGGCAGCCACCAGTCAAATGTGCCTATTTACATTTTAATTAAAAACTGGCCACACCAGCCGCATTTCAAGAGCTCAAAGCCACATGTACCTAGTGGCTACTGTGCAAATAAAGGACATTTCTGTCACTGCAGAAGTTCTACTGAACTAGCTTTGATTCCCTATGTTGAACTTAACAAAGAGTCACTGGCTTAACAGAATCCATGTACCCTCCTCCAGGTACCTGTGGACTGTAGGAGACACTCCTCATACCCGGAAGATGGGATGCTAAGCACAGCCTTTCTGAGATAGCACAATGTACCAGAGGGACGGTGTGAGGAAGTGGAAGACATCTGCCTTTGTGTTTGATGGGTCTCAAATTTCATCAGGGCAAATGTCATTACAGTAGAAAGTAATCATGGAAGGTTCAGTGACAATGTCAAACTGTATACAGAACACCAAGAACTATGAAGCTTACTGACAAAGCAAAAAGAAAACTGAGACTAACCCAGATGGGGGCCAAATTTCAAGGTTTTCAAAATTCAGGAAGAAAAGTTATTTAGTCAAAATAGGGTGGATTATGCTGCAGAAACAAATGATCCCCAAATCACAGTAGCCATATCCATCCTGGACTGGCAGGAATGCTCAGCATGATCACAGCACAACCACTCTGGGACTCTGCACACAATATGACAGTACAGTCACCAACCCTGAACCCCGCTAGTCCAGGAACCAGGGGCAAAGAAAATCCTGTGGAGGGAAATCTGTTGAAAGCATGCACCAGGGCGCCTGGGTGGCTCAGTCGGTTGAGCAACTGCCTTCGGCTCAGGTCGTGATCCTGGAGTCCCGGGATCGAGTCCCACATCGGGCTCCCGGCTCGGCGGGGAGCCTGCTTCTCCCTCTGACCCTCCCCCTCTCATGTGCTCTCTCTCTCTCTCAAATAAATAAATAAAATCTTTAAAAAAAAAAAAAAAAAAGAAAGCATGCACCAGCGCTTTGGAAACTGCCTCCCGGAAGTGAGCCCCACATCCCCCCCCACCCCTCACCGCCATCAAAGCAAATCTCATGGCCTCACTGCCAGTAGGGGTTGGGGTAACAACTCCTCTCCCATGCCAGGGAGGAGGGAAGAGCAGTAACAGGTGTCAACAGCCCTAAGGACTCTTAAAGGGGCAAAATGTGGGACTCTTGATAGGAAACAACTCTAAAGTCTAACACTATTGAAACCAGCATTCTGGTCAACCTGGGTGGAATATTTGAGGCAGATGAATTAAAACACTGCAAAAACAAAACAACCCACAAAAGAGACAAAAGTAACATGCTCAGGAAGGTTTCAGAAGGCATGAGCACTGCTGAAACATTAACACCTAAATGGCAACGAGCCAATCCCTGCCATCCACTAAGAAGCCATCCCTAACTACTTAAGGCCACACTGCTCTCTTCCTGTGTCACTGAGGGCACTCACTGTCCTCCCTACTCTCTGCTTTTCAATCATATGCATCTACGCTATCCTCCCAACTGCCTCCTGTGTGTGAGGAGGACAAGGCTGAAAGTTCTCCAAAGCCAAACTGTGACATATTCCACATGCTAATCAGCAAAATGCTTAGGCCTTGGCAGGTGAGCAAAACTGTGTCAAACTAAACACTTTCCAAATCTAAATGGGGGAATAAATTCTGAAAGACAGCCTTGGGAAATACAATATTCAAAATACTAAGCATGTGTGGGAAGACAATGAGCCCCAGGCAAGTTCTCAGCTGCCAGGTGGTAAACAACCCTAACCTAGGAGCCCCCGCCCATTCTGCCAGCACCCACACGTGTGCTGGAGGCGTCATGCGTGCCAGGCAGTGGACATGCTGTCAGTGACACAAAATCAACGACCTTCAGGTCTGATCTTCTGTATTTACCATCCTACATTAATGGGCTTTGGGCTTTATCCTTCGGTAATCAACTTACACTTCTTCCTAATGAAACCCACCCCCTCCCACCTTCCCTTTGATCTACTTTGGTACTTTTGCAATTTATGCCTTCACACTAACTACAGATCTTTACCTGGTCTTCCTCACTACAAATTTCACAATAAATTTGACAAAATGCTCAATATGCAAGGGCCTGAATTACCTGAAACTGTCTTTTCATAATTCCTCATTTCGGTATCAATACAATTTTCACACACACACAAAATATTCTGAAGGGGAGGGGTAAAGGATATACAAAATATAAATAGAAGAAAACAGAATAATAAAGAAAGATGTTTGAACTACTAAAACTCTAGCTTTTAGATTCTACTACTTTTCACAAAGATCCTAAATATTTGCCTGGCAAATCAGAGAGGGCACATTTATAACAAGGTAGTTACACACACATACACAATCTCAGTGCATCAGTTTGGAACATAAGGGACCGCTCATTTTCTTTAGTAGATAGCATGCCTTAGAGCGAGAATCGATTGCCAGAAGAGAAAATCCATGGAGAATCTACAGCCTAAACCAGAACTCTTATCACTGAAGAATGACAGGCTAAAAGCTGATCATATACACCTGTTTAGCCTCTGTATCTGAAAAATGACGTAAATATGGAGAGTCAGACCTACAGTCGCTTCCCCATCTAGAAACGTGCCAAGTCCTAGGAAATGAATAAGGCTTCTGTTTAAGACAATATAATCAATAAGACTAGTGTGGGACATGAGTGCTTTCCATGCAAATAGGAAGAGCTGCATAGAGATTAAATTCCATTTTTACTAGCCAGGCTATCAGAAATGAACTGATTAGTGTATATTCTCCAGTGACAATTAAAATGAATTCTTTTCATGAATGTAGGGTTCTTCTTCTAGATAAGAGTATTACTCGATAGTAACAGGAACTAGCAAAGGTGTTTACTAAACTGCAGACACATAACAGACCCAGTTAATCTCTAAATTGAAAAGATAAGAAAAAGGAAGAACCAACTAATGATGACAGGTGAAAGGACCGGGTTCTACAGAGAATCAGAAGTACAAGATAGACTCCCACTAAAGCAAAAACAAACGGGAACTAGATCACGTGTGTAATGAGACTAAATAAAAGGGAAGAGCTTTCAGTCCAGCCTGGATAAATTCTCCCCTGCTGGTGTGCTGTTGACAAGTGCTAACAGAACTGAAAGTCTAAGTCAGCCTCTAAGTTCTCAGAGTTGTAATGGGCCTAACCAGAGAGAGATAAACTGCTCATGCAAAGTAACATTGTTTTATTTCTAACTTTTAATCCACAATTGCCAGTTATTTAATAATTCATCCTCATCTGTTAATTTTTCTGGTTTGAAAAGCTAGGCTGATTTTCCCAGATTGAAATCTCTTTGCAGGTTATCACATTACAATAACCAGTGTTTATCATTCACCTAGATCTATTAGACATCAGAATTTCATTAGCAGGGCTACAAAATGGCAGTTTTTATGCCTTCAAAAAAGTCCTTATTGGAGACTTACAAAAATGTCGTTTTTCCCTGGAAGGGGCAAACCACACGTCAGGCAGTTTACAGAATGAAAAACCATGAGGAAAGCCCTTTGGGTCAGAGGGAAGGCAGTATAAATGTATACACTGACATCGGAAATAGTCCTCCTGCAAACGATAAAACAGCCACCAAACAAAATCCAAACAATAGAACAAAGTTCATTATTATGAAATCCTATAAGCTTTTAGAAAAATTGCTGGAAAGTGATAAAACTAAATTTCAGAAATTTAAAAACTTCAATTAAGAGAAACTAAACAGACCTTCAACTCTAAGAAAAATTTTCAAAAACACTAAGCAAGTTTATTTAGAAACAAAAAATTTAAACAAGCAGATTTTTAGAATTTTGAAAATGCAAAAGGCTCTAACATGAAGAAACCCATTTAATCAAGGACGAAGCATTTATCAAAGATACTAGATCATGGTGTATTACAATAGTTTTTCAAAGTAATACTGTTGCTTGTCCAATGTCTCTGCAAAAAATTCTACAGCTTCTGGGACTCCTGTCAGTTAAGCTTGATTTCAGCTCAGGTCATGATCTCAGGGTCATGAGATCAAGCCGTGTCACCGGGTTCCGTACCTAGAGTGGAGCCTCGAGATTCTCTCCGTCCCTCTCCCTCTGTCCCTCCCCTCCAGCCTCCCCCAACCCCAAGCGTGCACACAGGCACATACTCTCTTTAAAAAATTTTTTTTAAATTCTACAGCTTTCAACTACTGACCTCAAAATTATAAAGTGGCCTTCTGAGTTTCGATAGGTGCGGGAAGAAATGACCTGAAATTCTGAAGCTCACTGGGAAGACAGTGCCATTTTAAAAATACTAATATAAAGCCATAAGCTAAGTAATACATATTGAAGTTCTGCAAAATGAAATTGGGTAGTAAACAATATTTTGGTTAAGATTTTGTATCTCTCAATAAGAGCTACCTAATTCAATATAAAACTTTTATATAATTATCTGATACATACCCTACTAGTTAGAAATTTTATTTTATTTTATTATTTTTTTAATATTTATTTATTTATTTATTAGAGAGCGAGTGAGAGAGAAACAGCATGAGAGGGGAGAGGGTCAGAGGGAGAAGCAGGCTCCCCGCTGAGCCGGGATCCCGATGTGGGACTCGATCCCAGGACCCTGGGATCAGGACCTGAGCCGAAGGCAGTCACTTAACCAACTGAGCCACCCAGGCGCCCTAGTTAGAAATTTTAAAGGATCAGAATAAAATTCTCTATTTGATTTTGCAAAAAGATACACGTTTGAGAACTCAGAATAGGTTCAAAGTACATGTATTTTTCATCCATTAATTATATGCTTCAAAGATTAAATCAAGTCTTTAGCTGTGACTCTTAGGATGTAGTTACAGTCCCTAGGAAGCTATTTAAATGAATAGCGTCATCATTTAAAGTATAACCTGCTACAGTTCCCCTAAAGTGTATTTATTCTAGGTGATATAAAAATTTATTATTTTTGCTGCAGAAATTCTTCCTCGTGCATTAATTAGGGAAATACCAGAGCTGAAACAAAAGTAGGCTTATTTATTTTAGAATATCTTAAAACTTTTAATATGGTAATGTGAATCTGGAACCTCCAGGAAGGAAACAAAGTAGATAGCATTTTCCATACTTATTTAATTATAGACCTCTTTTGTGTTCCTGAGAACACACTTTGGGAAATATGACCTTTTATGAAAGACTTAGGGGCGCCTGGGTGGTTCAGTTGTTAAGTGTATGCCAAGGCTCGGGTCATGGTCCCAGGGTCCTGGGATCAAGTCCCGCATCTCCCTCTCCCTCTCCCCCTGCTTGTGTTCCCTCTCTCGCTGTCTCTCTCTCTGTCAAATAAATAAATAAAGTCTTAAAAAAAAGGAAAGAAAAGCCTTAACATTTTCCCTAAGTTATAAGGAAGACCTAGACCATCTAGGGTCCTTATATCATCAATTTCCTAGGGTTGAAAAGTTAAACTGAAGATACCACTTAGGAATAAGATCATTAAGTACATCCTCCTTTGTTTTTAAGATTTTTTATTTATTTTTTTAAATAACTTTTTTTAAACATTTTATTTATTTATTTGAGAGAGAGAATGAGATAGAGAGAGCATGAGAGGGGGGAGGGTCAGAGGGAGAAGCAGACTCCCCGCTGAGCAAGGAGCCCGATGCGGGCGGGACTCGATCCCGGGACTCCAGGATCATGACCTGAGCTGAAGGCAGTCGCTTAGCCAACTGAGCCACCCAGGCACCCCAAGATTTTTTATTTATTTATTTGACAGAGAGAGACATAGCAAGAGAGGGAACACAAGCAGGGGGAGTGGGAGAGAGAAAAGCAGGCCTCCCGTGAAACAGGGAGCCCGACCTGGGGCTCGATCCCAGGACCCCGGGATCATGACCTAAGCCAAAGGCAGACGCTTAACAACTGAGCCACCCAGGTGCCCCCTTTATTTTTCTTTTAAAAATCCGCATAAATTATATTGTGCTATACAGTACGTCAGTCAGAACTCCTTTTGACGTGGGATCAGAACCTTCCAGATTTCCCCCTTTCTCCTAGGCACGCCTCCGTCCTCATTTATGATCTTGGAGTACATACACTCAAGGAGCTGTGTCGGCATTCAATGCCTTCAGCGCACACCACATCCACACCAGCGCCTGTCATAGGCACAACAGCAAGGCAGGCACCTAGGGTGTCAAGGAGGTGCTTACAGCCATTGAAATGATCCTGGGCTTATTTCCACTGCACAAAACCACCAAGCTGTTCTGTAGTGGCTCAAAAGCCAGAGATCTAATAGGATGTTAACGGCAGAGCCACCACCAGGAGGAAACTCAGCAAGCAGGCCAGTGGCTCCACAGCACAGAAGGCCAAGTATGGCGCTCAGAGGGCATGCTCTAGGGGCTGGTGGGAGGGCAAGCTAACTGAGAAGTGCCTGTAGTTCATGAACATTTGCTGAGGGTCAAGTACAGCTGCTAAAAATTTAGAAATGCTACCGATTTTGGGCGCCTGGGTGGCTCAGTCGTTAAGCATCTGCCTTCGGCTCAGGTCATGATCCCAGGCTCCTGGGATTGAGCCCCGCATCGGGCTCCCTGCTCAGTGCGAAGCCTGCTTCTCCCTCTCCCACTCCCCCTGCTTGTATTCCCTCTCTCACTGTCTCTGTCAAATATATAAATAAAATCTTTAAAAAAAAAAGGAAAAAGAAAAGCTACTGATTTTAAGTGTACTTTGAGGCATCCCTGAATCTGAGAAACATGCTGAGAAGCCCCACTACTCCTAGAGGTCAAGTAGAGTAGCATTAATATGACTGTTTATCTATGGAATTCTCCCTACATCGGTGATATTCCTAAAGACCCAAAATATAAATACTTTAAAGTATTTATATTATTAATGCAATATTACCAAAAATATATTTAAAATAGCCAGCGGCTGGGATACCCGGGTGGCACAGTCGGTTAGGTGTCCACGTCTTGATTTCCGCGCAGGTTGTGATCTTGAGGTCGTGAAATTGAGCCCCGCACTCAGCGCCATCTGCTTGGGACACTCCCTCCCCCCTCCCCACCTCCTCAATGCCCACGCACTCCCGCTCTCTAAAAATAAACAAAATCTTTAAAATACCCAGCGGCCTGCACAGGTCCCAACCTGTCTGTGGTTTGGGGTTGCTATCTGCCTCATAAAGCAAAGGAGAGGGTTTGTCTTCTCCTCTGAAAAAGACTCCTACACAGCTGGCTTTAGCATCTTCCAGGAATAGGGAGGCAGGGATTGAGGCCTCATGAGCCTGGGTTTCAGCTGAGTTAGAGAAGACAGTGCTCACAACCAGCAAGTCCAGAGTCAGGTGGAGTTACCTCCAGGACTCGTTACTATTAACCCAGCCTGGGCTTCTTGACGGTCACAGAAGTGGACTCCTTAACAATAAAATAATAATAGTTTCAGGGCGCCTGGGTGGCTCAGTTGGTTAAGCGACTGCCTTCGGCTCAAGTCATGATCCTGGAGTCCCTGGATCGAGTCCCGCATCGGGCTCCCTGCTCGGCAGGGAGTCTGCTTCTCCCTCTGACCCTCCTCCCTCTCATGCTCTCTGTATCTCATTCTCTCTGTCTCAAATAAATAAATAAAATCTTTTAAAAAATAAATAAATAAATAATAGTTTCAAAAAATACAATAAAATAAAATACCCAGCAAAGTACGACACAAAGGTGAAAGATTCTGGATTGGAATTTTACACTAATTAAAACCCTTCTCAAGGGCACCTGGGTGGCTCAATCAGTTAAGCGTCTGCCTTCGGCTCAGGTCATGATCCCAGGGTCCTGGGATCGAGCCCCAAGTCAGGCTCCTTGCTCAGCAGTCTGTTTCTCCCTCTCCGTCTGCCCCTCCGCCTGCTTGTGTTCTCTCTCTCTCAAATAAAAAAGTAAAATCTAAATCAATCAATCAATCAATCCCTTCTCAGGGCACCTGGGTGGCACAGTTAAGAGTCTGACTCTTGATTTCAGCTCAGGTCATGATCTCAAGGTCATGAGATTGAGCCCCACGTTGGGCTCCTGGCTCAGTGAGGAATCTTCTGGTTCCTCCAGCCCCCACCCCCGCAAATAAATAAAATTTAAAAAAAATTTTTTTTAAGATTTTATTCATTCATTTGACAGAGAGCAAGAGAGAACATAAGCAGGGGGAGCAGCAGAGGGAGGAGAAATAGGCTCCCTCCTGAGCAGGGAGCCCGAAGCAGGGCTCGGTCCCAGGACCCTGGGACCATGACCCGAGATAAAGGCAGATGCTCAACCAACTGAGCCACCCAGGTGCCCCAAAATTTTAAAATCTTTAAAAAAAAAAAAAAACCTTCTCCTCCAAAAATAGACTGGCATGACCATCTGTAGAGATCTATAGAGGTCAAAACTCTTTAAAATTTCACTGATATGTTCAAATCACAAATATTACAAAGGTAAATATAAAGTAAAATGTAGCAGACATAGGCATTCAATAGAAATATACATGCACAGCTGAGAAAAGGATATAAACAAAAACAGTTAAGTATCCAAACACTGAACATGAATAAAAGTCACCTTTCAAATGACTCCTGTTAAATATAAAGTTGATTACTATGCTTTTCTTATAGATTCTGGTCAAATTCTCTATCACATGAAATATTTAATTTGGGGGTTAGTAATAAGTATTCTACTCCAGTGAATATGAAATCAGACAACTCTGGGAAAAAAGGTAATAATCCCTAGAAATACCTGATAAACGAGAGTAATCTCATCCAGATGCATCTTTCAGGTGTTACCTAACGACCAGTAACTAGAACCACAGGAGTGATTTGGGCCCAGAGTTGTTTTATGGATCCCTGAACATTCATGTTTCAGCCCCTCACAGACAAGGTGAAAGACCGGTGTAATTTATGCAGAAATCACTGCCTACAAACCAATTCTCCACCCCCACCCCCACCCCCACCCAAGGATCTGAGACCTTTACTACAAGAGCAATGGAGGATAGGGCTTAGGAGGGGAGATGGTCACTGTGGTGGCAGATTTTATGTCAGACCTTACGCGGACCCACTGAATCAGAATCTCCATTTTACCAAGTTGCCCAGGTGACAAATGTCCTGGCGGTGCCTCCCTGAAGGCTGAGGACACGTCCCTGTACTGCTCCCTGTGACTGGCGCGGCCAGTGGACCACAGTGGACATGACCTACACCATGTCCATGCAGCTTTAAAAGTGATCACTGGATTACGCCTGGCCTCTTCTGCTATCACAGGAAGAACGGGACCCAGACGGGACCGCTTCCTCAGCATGGGTCTCAGGACGAGAAGACACCTGGAAGGCCACCGCAGCAATGAACTCAAGGCTGCCAACGTGTGATGTGAGCCACGAAGAGCTGTCTGGTGCTTAAGCCACTGAGATTTGGGGGTTCGGTCACCACAGTGCAACCTTGTAAAATCTAAGAAAACATTCACGTTCTTAATCCATCTATGAGATACCTGTATTTAGAATTAGTGAAGCACACACCTAATTGCGTGTTCTTCTACATGGAAAACCAACTGTGCCAGCGTCACTAATGGATCAGCCCTCCATCCCCATCTGTAACTGCACTTCTCTACCAGACCCAAGTCCACATAACCACACGTCTGTCTGGGGCTCTCTTCTGTGCTTAACATAACTCATCCCCACGCCAACACCGCACTGTCTGAACTACCAGACTTTTACACAAGGTATCGAGACTCTTCCTCAGCAGTGTCTTCTCTGTGGTTGGCCCTTTGTTCATTCTTATAATTTTAGGATCAGCCACCACATTCTGTGAAAAACCCTGCTGGGGTTTTAATTGGAGATGCATTAAATATGTAGATCAATTTGAGGAAAACAGACCGCTTTACACTACGGAGTCTTCCCATTTATGAACAAGGACCATTTCTCCATTTATTTAGGTCTCCCCCTAGATCTTTCAAGTAAGTTTTCATGTTCAGCACACACATTTATTCCTAGATACTAGGTCACAGACTCTCCTAGGTTTTATACAGAATCAACATCTGCAGATGACAACAATTTTCTGTTTCTAGTGCTGCGATCCTTGGGCAGGTCGGTGCTGTTCTCTGGCTGTGCTGGCCCAGCGTCCCCTCAGCAGGTAGTATCAGCAGGGTGTCCTTTGTCCTATACAGGAAATGTTTCCACACTTCCTCATTAAAACTGATGTTCTCTGTAGGTTTTCTGTAGACATCCTTTACTGGCTAGGAACATTTCCTTCTACTTACAGTTTGCTAAGATCATAGCTATACCGGCTCAGTCACCTAGGTCTAGGGTTAGTGACTGAAGGTATTTCCTTTCTAATAGCATAATTTTGTTTCTCCTCCAGCAACAGAAGCAGCAGCTTATGTTTATGGAATTTACTACCAAAGTGTTCTATATGCATGCTCACTGCATTCGAACACCCCATGAGGTAGACACCGTTATTATATTCCCTTTGTACAGATGATGACATGGAAACTCAGAACAGAAACTTTGTTTCTCCAAACAGCAAGAAAGAGGAAGAGTTTGGATCTGAAAGCAGGCTAAGCTAACTCCAGAGTCAAGCTCCTCACCACTACAGATTGGTAACAATTGCAACCACCCAAAGGATCCTTCTGGGGGCGCCTGGGTGGCTCAGATGGTTAAGCATCTGCCTTCGGCTAGGGTCATGGTCCCGGGGTCCTGGGATCGAGCCCCACATCGGGCTCCTGGCTCGGCGGGGAGTCTGCTTCTCCCTCTCCCTCTGCCTCTCCCACTGCTCATGCTCTCTCTCTCTGTATTTCTGTGTCTCAAATGAATGAATAAAATCTTTAAAAAAAAAAAAAAAAGGGGTCCTTCTGGCCCCAAAGGGGAGGACTTGAGCAGCAATGGTCTGCACCTAACTCTGGCTGTCCAGGAGTTACATTCTGCTCTCGGGTAGTCCCATTTGACCAAGGATCCCCCTTCAGGAGTCCTTCAAATCATCAAAGCAGGACAAATTCAAATGGGGGGAAAGGAAGGTAGGATTAAATTTTAAAGAATTTTAAATTCACATGAAATAAGCCCCAAAATTTTGAGAGTGAGCTATTGTTCCACGGACCTTTTTTTAAGACCTTTTTTAAAGAAAGAGAGGGGCGCCTGGGTGACTCAGCCGTTAAGCGTCTGCCTTCGGCTCAGGTCATGATCCCAGGGTCCTGGGATCGAGCCCCGAATCGGGCTCTCTGCTCGGTGGGGAGCCTACTTCTCCCTCTTCCTCTCCTCCCGCTTGTACTTGCTCTCTCTCTCTCTCTAACAAATAAATTAATAAAATCTTAAGAAAAGCGAGAGAGAGAAAGAGAACATGCGAGGGGGGCAGGGAACCTTTAGCACAGAGTCCCACACGGAGCTCGAGCCCCCACCCAAGCCAAAAGCAGGAGTCAGACACGTAACTGGCAATGCCACACAGGTGTTGCCCCCCCGGGTACTTCTTAAGCAACATCAGCATTCCGAACCTGAACCTGCTACGGCTGCTTTCCAGAGAACCCACTTCCCAAAGACGCAAACTTGTGAGACTCAGAGAGGAACGGACTGCCCATCAGATTCAAGTGACCCTTAACTGTATTTAAATATCAGAAACCACCACCATTTGGTGAATATGCAAGACACAGTGGGGGTGACAAAGCAGCTTCATCTGGGAAGCAATGGTGGCATGTTCTCTAGTAATTCTAAAGCTAGGAGAATGTGATTTCAATGCATGCTCGAAAAAATCATCCTCAACGGCCCACGTCATCCATTTGCTCTGCAGATAAACCAGAATCCACATTTCCGCTCTGGTTTAGGAACATGGATATGCTAATCAAAGTCCTAGGAACCATAGTCACTTCCAATTAGTAGCTCCTTTCCACTCTCTTCTAACCACTGGTCGAGCTACCTCTGTTCAGCCCCTAACCCAATGACTGATACCCTTACAAGATGAGGGAAACGGGGACAGAGACCCACAGAGGAGGCCACATGCAGACGGAGGCAGAGAGGGGAGTGAGGTGCATATGAGCTGAGGAACACCAGAAGCTAAGAGACAGGCACAGAACAGGTCCTTCCACAGAACCTCCAGAAGGAGCCCAGCCTCCTGACAGCTGCCTTTCAGACTTGCAGCCTCCAGAACCGTGAGGATACATCTGTGTCCCCTGCCCAGGCCGTGGCACGTCCTTACAGCAGCCCGGGTAAGCTCCTGCAGCACTTCCTACCTTACACCTGACCGAAGGCCCATTTCCGCTTCTGCAACTTCCGCCTCCCGAAAAGTATATGCGACGGGACAGTGAGGAGAAAGGAATGGGCGGGCGTCAGCGTCGGGAGCATGCTAACTTTATACTCAGAAACATCGCCTGATCTAGGGCTGTTCAAACATTTCTCAAAGAAGCAAATCCCAATACGACGCCTGAAACACGTTCCAGGGGCACAGGTGAGGAGCACGGGAACTGCCCAAACTCCCGTCTCCCCACCCACTCCTGCCTCATGCCTAGAATCCTTTTACTCATCTGTTCATTCCATAAATGTTTGAGCACCTGCTCTGTGCCAGACATGGCTCTCACAGCATGGAAAACACGGAGCTAAACCAAACCTCTGCATTTTACAGATTAAGACACTTAACGTGGCCCGGGTCCCGTGGCGGGTGCAGACCAGGGCCACCGCGGTCCAGCTAGGAAGCTGCTGTTCACCCCTCATCCAATTTGCAGCCTTGCTGTCACAGAATTTTAAAGGATCAAAGCAAAGCCTTTTTACTCTGCATTTACCATATCCTTCTTAATCAGAGCTTTTGGTTTGGCCACAACTATTCACCATCCCCCCAGACCTAGAGACACTTTGAGAAGCTGACAGACCTTAACCCTGAGCCAGAGGGAAAGTGAGACCAGCTCTGACCCCACTTTAGCCAACGGCAGACTGCAGGGTGCTACCTGATCCTTTTCAAGGTACTCCTCTGCCTGCCCTGGCAAGGCCTGGGTAAGTCTACTCAAGGAGCTGCAATTTCCATGACAATTTCTACCCCACAGCTAGAGGAAAAATGGTTATAAACACTGTTCCTAAATGTGCATGTGTGTTTGGAAATGGGAGAATGAAATGTAGGCGAAAAAAGTATCCCGTGGAAGGGCAGAAATCTTTGCCTGATACTGGAGCAACAGAGCCACCAAGGCAGGAAGCAGCAGCTCCCCGAGTGGCGCCGACCACCTGGGGTCAGCAGAGGGCCCCCGCCTGGTCCCAGGTCCAGGTCTCTGGGAGCCGCTCAGGACAGGCCCGGCCTGGGCACGAGATCATGCTGACCAAAGGAACTGAATGACAAGAGGGATGGGAACAAAGCCCTCCCTCGGGGTGGCTGAGACCACTCCTGGGTTAGGCCTGAGTGAGTGTTAAAAGGTACTCTGCTGAAGGGAGGTTAAGACATTCTTATGGGAGTTGCATCAAGCAAAGGCTGAAAGGTGGGAGAGAGCCTGAGACCAAGGTTTTGAGGGTCACTGGAGTCACCTGCCTGCATTAACTGCGTCAAAGTTCCTACGTGTGCGCTTTCTCCGACTGTGGTTCTTCTGCAAAGGCCACATTACATCAAAGCTCTCACTGAACAGGCTGCATCCTCATCTTGATGAAACTCACTTTAAAACAAAACCAAAAACAAAAGAAGTTACAGGGAAAGATCCTGATCCTCCAGACTATCTCCAAGATCTGTTCCAGTCTAAAGAGCTAAGCCCATCTACTGTACAGTGGCCAGGCCTAGTTGCTCTCTGATTCTTTTCCACGAGTTCTAGAGAAGTTTTCGTGAGGCTCACTTGCCCACAGACCACAACTATTATCGCCCCTCCCCCTTCTCCAGCTCCCCTCCTCAGCCAGCTCTCCAGGCTGTCCTTGGACTTCTCTACCAACACAGGCTTCCTCCATCAGCACCATCCAACAGCAAAATGTAAGTCACCAGTATGCAATTTCAAATTTTCCAGTAGCCACATTAAAAAGGAAATGGGTAAAATTAATTTTAGTAATATATTTTATTTAACTCAATAGATCCAAAATATTATCACTCCAGGGGCGCCTGGGTGGCTCAGTCGTTAAGCATCTGCCTTCGGCTCAGGTCATGGTCCCGGGGTCCTGGGATCGAGCCCCGCATCGGGCTCCTTGCTCCGCGGAAAGCCTGCTTCTCCCTCTCCTACTGCTCCCCCTGCTTGTGCTCTCTCACTCTGTCAAATAAATAAATAAAATCTTAAAAAAAAAAAAATTATCACTCCAAACATAATTGAGGTAAAAAATCATTGGTATTTTATATTTTTTTCCCCATACCGAGTCTTGGAAATCCGGTGTATGTTTGACACAGCACATCTCAAGTCAAACGATCCACAATTCAGGTGCTCAAAAGCCGCATATGGCCCGTGGCTAGCTAACTGAACAGCACAATCCTAGCTGATCTCCAGTCCCATGGTTTTAAACACCACTTATGTAGCGATTACTCCAAACTGTGCTCTGCTTCTCTCGTGAAGCCCGGAATTCTAGAGTCATCAAACTACTAGACAGGTGTCTCATTGGCCATCTCAACTTATAATAGGTCTTAAAAAAAAAAAAAAACACAAAAACTGAATTCTCACCACCACCATCCTTGCTGAGACCTTCCCAATGTCAGCCGAGGCAACCTCCTGCTTCCACTGCTCAAGCCAAAAGCTATGGCATCATCCAGACCCCTCATCCTCCTCTCACATCCCAAACCCAACCCACCAGCAAACCCCCAGTTCTCCCTTCCTAACACAGCCAGAATCAGGGTCTTTCACCTGTTCTGCTCTCCCTCTGGATGACGCCCTGTTCCTCAAATAGCTCCTATCTCTCTCCCTTATTTCCTTCAGGTCTCGGCTCAAGCCCTTCCCTGTCCACCCTATACAACACGACCTTGTCTCCTGCTTTATTTTTCCTCTTGGCCGGAGTTTTCATTTGACAGTTGCATCCACTTGCTTACTCATATTGTCAGGACAGAGCAGCGCTGCGTGTGTGTGGTGAGCAGGGGCTGCCCTGCTCTCACGGCCCTTCAGGAGAACCTGCTGTGGGGAGCCCAGCTGACCCAAGCCTCCCACGGCTACACATTCAGAGTCACCAGGGCAAGGACATCCGGCCACCGCCAGCAATGCTGGGGGGGGGGGGTACTAGACCCCGGCCACCCAGGCTGTCACAGATCCCCTAGTAGCCCAGCCAAGCCTTTCTCAGACTGCAAGGGCCTGAAGCCACCCCCACCCAGTCCCTTCTCCCCTAGCATCCCTGCACAGGGTCCCACTGGCATAGGGGTCAGAGGCTGCCCCTCCACACTCCTGCTCCCTCACTCTCCCTTCCACGACAATTGCCCCGGCTAGTCTCCTGCATATGTCTAAGCATCGCAGCATCTGTGCCTCGGACATTGCAGTCAACAAGGACTGTGGGAACAAATAAACCTCCAGGAAGAGTAGGGCAGTGGAAAGAAAATGGACTTTAAGTTGCGAGGATAGAAATTTGGGCTCCAGCTCTGCCATAGATCATTTGCAACCTTAGGGAAGCTTCTTGAGGCCTCTGAGCCACAGCTGGACCCTTTATAAAGTGGAGAAGATACCACATCTCTGCAGGGTTGTCAGGATACAGGAATTACCTGAGGTCCCTCACGCCAGGCCTGCCGGTTAGGAGCTGCCAAACAAGGTGGGCTCACTCTCCTCCTTACCCACTCTCCGTAGCCGTTTCTAAGACTCCTTTCCCTATCACCAAGAATTCTGACCACTTTTTAACTAAATAAAGCCCCCAATAATCCTATATACCCACTAGTGATCCCCTGTTCAATTGAGCCTAACTGATGGTTAAACTTTATTTTCATTCCTGACTTACCTGTGATGGCCTAGGATTCATTTTACTAGATTTTTTTTTTTTTTAGATTTTATTTATTTATTTGACAGAGAGACAGCGAGAGAGGGAACACAAGCAGGGGGAGTGGGAGAGGGAGAAGCAGGCTTCCCACTGAGCCCGACACGGGGCTCGATCCCAGGACCCTGAGATCATGACCTGAGCCGAAGGCAGACGCTTAACGACTGAGCCACCCAGGCGCCCCATCATTTTACTAGATTTTAGAAAATGAAATACCAGAGATAGGTATCTTAACAGTCTGAAACTTAAAACTGTCTCCCTAAAGCTTCAAGTAAAGCACACTTTCAAAACCAATACAAAATCTAAAACTGCAGTTCAGTATCAACTTCCTATTGCTGTTTTTACAGCTCCTTTAAAGAATTTTTTTTAAGTTTTAGCATTCGAGATCATTAAAAGTTTTTCAAGAAAATACACAGTGAGTTTGCATAGACTTAATTAGTAGTTTTTAAGAAGACTCAAGAATGATGTATGTGCACTTATTATGCATTCCAGAAGGTTTCCAAGTTGATAAACTAAATTGTTAGTGGTGGTCATTCACAGGGAGGCATGAGGATGAGGGGTGCTTCTTTTTTAAAAAACTGTTTACGGGACTGGGGCGCCAGGGTGGCTCAGTTGGTTAAGAATCTGACACTGGATTTCAGCTCAGGTCATGATCTCAGGGTTGTGCGATCAAGCCCTGCGTTGGGCTCCACACTGGGTGTGGAGCCTGCTTAAGATTCTCTCTCCCGGGCACCTGGGTGGCTCAGTCGTTAAGCATCTGCCTTCAGCTCAGGTCATGATCCCAGGGTCCTGGGATCGAGTCCCACATCGGGCTCCCTGCTCAGCGGGAAGCCTGCTTCTCCCCCTCCCACTCCCCCTGCTTATGTTCCCTCTCTCGCTGTCTCTCTCTGTTGAAAAATAAAATCTTTAAAAATAAAAATAAAAATAAAGATTCTCTCCCTCTCCTCTCCCTCCACACACAGCCCCCCATAATAAATAAATAAATAGCCTTTACAGGACTGATATAATTGGTAGGGTCCAGTGTGAAGTGAAAATGTAGGCCCCTTGATCAAAATTATTAAGAGTATCAAGGCAGCACCCCCTGCTGTGCTGACAAATAAATAAAATCTTAAAAAAAAAAATCTTCCTTTAAAAAAAAAAATGTTCAGGGGCACCTGGGTGGCTCAGTTGGTTAAGTGTCTGCCTTCGACTCAGGTCATGATCCCAGGGTACTGGGATGGAGTCCCGCATCGGGCTCCCTGCTCAGCAGAGGGCCTGCCTCTCCCTCTGCCTGCTGCTCCCCCTGCTTGTGTGCAGGCTCGCTCTCGCTCTCTCTCTCTCTCACTCTCTCTCTCTCTCTCTCCCCTTCTCTGGCAAATAAATAAAATCTTTTAAAAAAATGTTCACAGCAACACGGAAGCCCATCCCGTCAACTAGCTCAATAAATTCTGGCATAATCATACAATGGAATGAATACTAGGCACATAAAGAAAACCACAGTGAAGTAGATCTGTACATGTAGATCTGTACATAAAGATCTGTACGTGCTGATATGGAAAGCACTCCAAGATACAAAGTTCAGGGTTTGCTTAAAGATAGAACACTCTCTGGGGCTCCTGGGTGGCTCAATCGTTAAGCATCTAACTTCAGCTCAGGTCATGATCCCAGGGTCCTGGGATCGAGCCCTGCATCGGGCTCCCTGCTCAGCGGGAAGCCTGCTTCTCCCTCTCCCACTCTCCCTGCTTGTGTTCCCTCTCTCGCTGTGTCTCTCTCTGTCAAATAAATAAATAAAATCTTAAAGAAAAAAAAAAAAAAGAACACACTCGACAATGACTCCATTTTTTAGAAACATTGGCATATTTTTTGCCTAGGACATCCAAGAAACTTATCAGTGTTTTTTTCAATACAGGATGAGTACAGGAGGGGAAGGAGAGTGAAGAGGAGACTTACTTTTCATCTTATAATCTATTGTTTTAGATTTAACATATAATTTTAAAAAAATAAACAGGTTTTTTTTTCTTTTTGATTTTTTTAAAGATTTATTTCTTTGAGAGAGCGAGATTGAGAGAGAGAGAGAGTGTACATGAGAGGGGGGAGGGTTAGAGGGAGAAGCAGTCTCCTCGCCGAGCAGGGAGCCCGATGCAGGACTCGATCCAGGGACTCCAGGATCATGACCGGAGCCGAAGGCAGTCGCTTAACCAACTGAGCCACCCAGGTGCCCAAGTTCGTTTTTTTTTTTTTTAAAGATTTTATTTATTTATTTGACAGAGAGAGGGAACACAAGCAGGGGGAGTGGGAAAGAGAGAAGCAAGCTTCCCACTGAGCAGGGAGCCTGATGCGGGGCTCGATCCCAGGACCCTGGGATCATGACCTGTGCTGAAGGCAGCCGCTTTGACTGAGCCACCCAGGCGCCCCTTAATATCAGTTTTTGTTTTGTTTTTTTTTTAAAGATTTTATTTATTTATTTGACAGAGAGAGACACAGCGAGAGAGGGAACACAAGCAGGGGGAGTGGGAGAGGGAGAAGCAGGCTTCCCGCGGAGCAGGGAGCCCTATGCGGGGCTCGATCCCAGGACCCTGGGATCATGACCTGAGCCGAAGGCAGATGCTTAAGGACTGAGCCACCCAGACGCTCCTAGAAAAGTGTTCTGATGAATCATACAAAATATACTTCAACGGGTTTTTTTTTTTTTTAATATTTATTTACTTAAGTAATCTCTATACCCAACATGGGGCTTGAACTCACAGCTGCACGATCAAGAGTCGCATGCTCTTCTGACTGAGCCAGCCAGGTACCCCCACTTTAACAGTTTTAAAAAAAGCTTTTAGGGCGCCTGGGTGGCTCAGTTGGTTAAGCGACTGCTTTCGGCTCAGGTCATGATCCTGGAGTCCCTGGATCGAGTCCCGCAAGTCCCGCATCGGGCTCCCTGCTCGGCAGGGAGCCTGCTTCTCCCTCTGACCCTCCCCCCTCTCATGTGCTCTCTCTCTCTCATTCTCTCTGTCTCAAATAAATAAAATCTTTAAAAAAAAATAAAATAAAAAAAGCTTTTAAATTTATAAAAACAAGAAACTCCTTTACTGGTACTAGCAAAAAAAAAAAATGTAATCAGTACTCAATTATCTATGGTGGTAACCAAGGAAAACAGTGGCAAATAACCACCACCAAAAAAAGAATTTAAAAAGTGTCTATTCTATTTCAGCTTTCTCTCCATTAAAATCTTCACAGAAGATGCTAAGAAGCAAAATGTTAATCAGACACCTAAGAAAAAGCAGTAACTGAATAAATAAATTAATTTAATTAAATTAAGGGCTTGAATAAATCCCCAAACTGCACAAACAATTTTGAAACAGCTATGCACTGGCTATTAAGATTCCAAAGATACTCTGAAAAATGTAACTGAGCTAGAAACTAACTCCTGGCTGAAAAGGAAAATAAGTCCCTCTTCACTTTCCACCACCTTAACTAAGATAACAACTGCATCACCATCACCAAAAACTAAATCTGAACACGCACTAAGGCACATTTCCTTATACTTATTTATCTCCACGATTTTTTTCTCCATAGGTGATGGACTCATTTCACTATGTACTGAGTAACCACTCCCCTGTGCCAGAAACCATGAAGACTGCAGACAGTGCCTGGCTTGCCTCCAGTCACGGGAGGAGCAAATGCACGCACGCACACACACATGCACACATGTACGTGTACACACACACACACACACACAATGCCTGTATTCACAGAACTCCCATTTCTTCAGAACTCTAGCTAGAAACAAAAGTAGCACATTCTCAAGCATACTTCAATTATTAAACTAACTATCCTATAGCCATTATTTCTAATACAGATACCAGTTCATCCACTGCGATACTGTCATCCACAATTCTTTGAGGCAGGTTGTAAGAGATTTATTAGGAATATACAGATTTCCAGGATGTCAGTTAAGCTGCCTCGGGCTCAGGTCATGATCCTAGGGTCCTGGGGTGGAGCCCCATATCAGGGTCCCTGCTCAGCGGGGAACCTGCTTCTCCCTCTGCCTGCCACTCCCCCTCAAGCGCTCTCTCTGACAAATAAATAAAACCTTAAAAAAAAAAAAAAGAATATATGGATTTTCAATGATTTCTTTTTAAAAAGCTCATAATCCTAAATACAGTCAATGTAAATTAAATAACAATCAACCCATACACCAATGTTGCTCAAAGTAGGGAATTCCATATTATGTTAGAACCAACAGTTACCACTTTTTAAAGTTTCTGGATACATCTTTCAATCAGTAATGCATATAAACTTAAAAATAGTAACTAAATACTTAATTAAAAGTTTCAAAATTGGGGGCGCCTGGGTGGCTCAGTGTTGGGCATCTGCCTTTGGCTCAGGTCATGATCCCACGGTCCTGGGATTGAGCCCCCCATCAGGCTCCCCGCTCTGCAGGAGGCCTGCTTCTCCCTCTCCCACTCCCCCTGCTTGTATTCCCTCTCTCGCTGTCTCTCTCCCTGTGTGTCAAATAAATAAATAAAATCTTAAAAAAAAAAGTTTCAAAATTGGGCACCTGGGTGGCTCAGTTGGTTAAGCATCTGCCTTAGGCTCAGGTCATGATCCCAGAGCCCTGGAATCGAGTCCCGTGGAGGGGTCCCCGCTTGGTGGAGAGTCTGCTTCTCCCTGACCCTCCCCCATCTCGTGCGCTCTCTCTCTGTCAAATAAATAAATAAAATATTTCAAAAAACAAAAAAAAAGTTTCAAAATTGGGGCACCTGCATTGCTCAGTTGGTTAAGCTTCTGCCTTTGGCTCAGGTCATGACCCCGCATCGGGCTCCCTGCTCCGTAGGAAGCCTGCTTCTCCCTCTTCCACTCTCCCTGCTTGTGTTCCCTCTCTCCCTGTGTCTCTCTCTGTCAAATAAATAAATAAGTAAAATCTTCGGGGGGAACAAAATCTTTAAAACAAAAAGTTTCAAAATTATAGCTGGTTTTCCTCACCTAGCTTCCCCCTCTTGAGCCAGGAGGTAACAGTGATGACCAGACAAAGGAAGAGACACAGAGCTATGGGAAAGCCTAGTGACCCAGAATGCTTTGGAGATAATACCCAAATCAGAATTTCAACAGTCACTCCAAATTCTATAATTTAATAATTACAAAACATATAAGATTAAAATGAAAACATTTGCTTTACTGAAAAATAACACAGTGTGAAATTTGACAATTCCCAATTTTCCACTGACTTTCTTAAGCCACATGCAAAAAATCTGGCTCACCTACAGATAGGTCTGCAGGTCTTCAGAATAATTTAGGACCACTGTCACTAATCTGCTTGTGCAAGAGCCCTCTCCAACGAAGTACTCACTTTTCTGTTTATTATCAAACTAATGAAAGAACAGGGTTGCAGGTGGAAAACCCAGAGGACTTTTTCTTTACACACACACTTAGAAGGATCCCCCAGGAATAGTCTGTGAACATTGCTACAGTAAACCAGCATATACAATCTATCAACTTACCCAACCACTAGTGTTTTCTACACCTGCTTAAAATAATGGCTAACAGCTGCTGCTTCCTGAGCACTTACTATGTGCTGGGCCCTGTTGTCTGTCCCGTGCATGCACGCATGGAGCTCTCACAGAGAACCATTCCTACCCTACACCCCCTCTGCTGAAATCAGAGACTGCAGGGTGACGGACTTAATTCAGTCAAGCATTTAATGAGCAAGTACTACATAAAAGATCACACTGCACACTAGAAAGAATCAGCAATGGATAAGGTTTCCGCTCTTCCCTCGAGAAGCTTATAATCCAGGAAAGGGCTCCACGTAAAGACTACACTAAAATGTCATAAAGAAAAAGTGTGGAGGCATCAGGCAAGCACCGTGTGGGAGAAGAATGACGAAGAGTTAATTCTGAAAATCAAGGGAGAAGTTTCTTTCCTGGAAGCAGAAGCATTTAAGCCAAGCTCCCAGTATTAAGGATTTTGATAGGAAGAGAAAGGCACAAAGGACATTCCAGAGTAAAGGAACTGGACAAAACAAGCAGGAAAGTGGCCAGAGGCCTAGTGTTGAACTACAAGGTGGCAAGAGAGGGGCAGTAGAGACGGGGCTGAGAGTTATATGAGGCCAGGTAGCAATGGTCTTAGCAGGATTTCTCTATCACTAAGGCCCAACTGGTGGTAGTGTCTCTAAGGTGAAAATCTTTGTAGGAGTAAGCCTACCAACAGAACTAGGCCATATCCCTCAGGTGTGGCGGAATGCGAGGGAAATGCCGAGAACCTCCGCATTGCATACTGGGGGCGGGGATGATGGGATTGGATTTACCCACTGAGCAATTCTGGTAACAGAACACAGGAAGACCAGGGAGACCAGAGAAAGGGAGGCCATCAGCAGGCCTACAGTAACAATCTACAGGAGGACTGGAAGGGCTGGCTAGGGGAACCACTGAGAAAAAGGCTGATGGAAAAGAGACGTCGGGGGGGGGGCAGACCTGGTAAAAACCTCGTCAGGCCACGGAAGACTCAACAAGTTTCCAGCCTGGGAAACGGTAATGAGGAGGACAAATGTGTGGCGAAGACATCCTATTAGCTTCTATCTGAACAAGGACATGCCGCACACAAAGTATAACCACTTTAAGTGACGCTGCAAAGCAAAAATAGCACAGACAAGACTGTTCTAATTTCACAGAATAAAGACACTGAGGTCCAAGAGAGATTTAACCGACTTGCCCACTGTGACACAGGGGGTGAGAGATGAGCCAAGACACACCAACCCGAGTCTTGCAAATCCAGGCCTAATGTTCTTTAAATAAGCCTCCCAAAAAGCAAGTAACTTTTTATATGTATAACAAATGTCCCTCCCCCCCCACCAAAAAAAGCTTTAAACAAAAAAAGCTTATGGGGTTCCTGGGTGGCTTAGTCATTGGGCGTCTGCCTTCGGCTCGGGTCATGATCCCGGGGTCCTGGGATGGAGCCCCGCATCGGGCTCCCTGCTCAGTGGGAAGCCTGCTTCTCCCTCTCCCACTCCCCCTGCTTGTGTTCCTTCTCTCGCTGTGTCTGTCAAATAAATAAATAAAATCTTAAAAAAAAAAAAGCTAAAAAAAAGCTTTAATCTGCTGTGAGTGCAATTTTATTTCGAAGGTAAGTAATATTTTGGGGCGCCGGGGTGGCTCAGACAGTTAAGCGTCCGCCTTCAGCTCAGGTCATGATCTTAAGAGTCCTAGGATGGAGCCCCACGTCAGGCTCCCTGCTCAGCCAGGAATCTGCTTCTCTCTCCCCACTCCTGCGCTCTCTCACTCTCTCTAATAAATAAATAAAATCTTTAAAAAAACATATTTTAAAACTTGTGCTCTGATTCCCTCTACCCAAGAGAGGGACTTCCCAGTCAGCAGTGCAGGCTCATGGACCCTGGAAGTTTAGACACAGATGAGAGAAGTATTTGTTTCTACTTTGTATAAAAATCCCACCTGGGGGCGCCTGGGTGGCTCAGTTGGTTGGGCGACTGCCTTCGGCTCAGGTCATGATCCTGGAGTCCTGGGATCGAGTCCCGCATCGGGCTCCCTGCTCGGCAGGGAGTCTGCTTCTCCCTCTGGCCCTCCCCCCTCTCATGTGCTCTCTCTCATTCTCTCTCTCTCAAATAAATAAATAAAATCTTTAAAAAAAAAAAAAAAAAAAATCCCACCTGGTATTATGTGAGACATCAAACATAATGGAAAAGAAATATTGTAAGTATTAGATACCTTCAATGTAGTAAAACTGCATTTCGAACACTGTGGTTGGTACTCTTACATTTGTTATTAAAATACTTGATCATAATAATATACCACAAGGTGGATGACAGATTTTGACTTTATTGAGCACACATTTGAACACTTTAATGTTTAAGAGCCTGAGCAAGGTGTTGGGAGTAAAACAATGGTATGGCCACCACAGCCAGAGTTTCACATACACAATGCAAGGTGACATTAAGTAATGATGAAAGCAAAAGAGAGGGTTATGACTGCAGCAATGAATAATTCACAATGACAAGGTTTCTAAAGGGCTCCAGAGGACATAAAATCGGGTGTGGACTTTTAAAAATCCGGAGAGGGTGGGAGTGAGAGCGTTGCAATCAGAGAAAAGGATATAAGCAAAGAAGGAAGTAGGTGGGCACATTTAGAGAACTGAGCATACTCCCATTCAGTGGGACAGTGTGGAAAGGTGACAGAGCAGACAGGTAAAGTTTAGAGATGATTCGAGCCACAGTGAGGGGCCTTGAATGTGACGCTGGTGGGTCTGGAATCTAGGCTCCAAACAACAGGCAGTCTTAGCTTTCTGAGCCAAAGACTGGCAAAATGTGATCTGTGTTTAGGACAGAGGACTCTGGCAGCCAGGCAAAGTGTGCACAGGAAGGGGTGGAGAGGAGTCTAAAGAGAGAGCATCAGCCAAGAGAGGAATTTGCGGCTTTGCAAACTACCACTAATCTAATATTTTAAAAGCAGAGGGCTGTTGACAGAATTATTTCACATCTCCCCATCACCTGATCACCCCAACCGCCCTGTGGGACAGGTATCATCATTCCTTCCATTTTACAGACCAGAAAACTGACTGAGAGGCCATTAACTGCTCCAAGTCAAATGCTGCTAAAACAGGGAGAAAAGGCACACTATGCAAAATAAAAAACAATCCTACTGGTTTTGAAGTAAAGGTATATATACTATTAGAGAAATGCTAAATATACCATTAAGAAATGCTAAAAATCCATATAATTTTCCGAAATGTTGGCAGCTTGTGTAACAAGTAAGCTAATTACTGTTAAAATACAGATTTCTTTCATGTTTATGCCATGTTAAAAACCTGTACTTTTCTTTAAAAAACAAAAAAACCCTCTAATTCCACTCCCTATGGATTTAGATACTTAAGAGTAGTATTCTCCCCTCCATTCAATGTTCCAGTGGCCAAACTGGCAAACATGAAAACTGATAGATGTGCCCAAACTGAAGAAGTAAACTAACTTTTGAAATAATTAAAAATTCATTATTTAGCAAGTACAGCGATTCCATCTAGGATATACAGTAAGTCATGATTGCAAAGAGCTTACCTAAAGGTATGCAAAGGCACAATTTTGGAAATGGTTTTTGTCACAAAGAAATGGCATAAAAAGATCTCTGACACCCATTTAAGAATGGATCGATCCAAAAGAACGAATGACAGAGTATTTGACCTTCAGGATGCAGACTGGTAGATTCCCCCGCTTTAAGTGCATAGTCTACGAAACGGTCAAGAGTTCTGCCCGGGTCTCACACTGCTTAGGAGAAATCTAGCTTGGGGATCTGACTGTATAGCTTTATCCACAACATCACCCCCTCTATTATCAAAACTGCCTGCCCCCACCCCCTCACCCATCTTCTACCACCGGGTTTTTTTCTTTTCTTTTCTTTAAACAAGCAAAGGCCCAAAGACGTAAAACCCATTCTTAGAAACTTGGGACAACGAATCCAAGTATCCAACCCAGGTAACTACTAGCAGGAATCACAATTAAATCATTCCAAAGAACCGCACATCCCCTCCCCGCTTAATCTCCTATACCTTCTACTAGGTTAAGTCTCGACACCTCGCCCACAGAAGCCCCAAACTGAAAGGCGGCGAAAGAGAAATCAAAACTGGGTTCTGCCACGACTGGGGGGTCTGCTCCCGGAGCTCGGCAGGCCCTGTCACCTGTCACGGTACGGCCTCGGGCAGCAAGCGGCCTTTCGCACGCGACAACCCCGAATCCCGAGCCGGGAGGCGCGGGGGGCTCCACAAGGCCGCCGCGGCCGCGCGAGCCCCACATCGCGCCGGAGCCCGCGACTCCGGGGGCCCGCAGCTCCCGCCCGCGGCCGTAACCTTCGCGGGACCCCGCGCCCCGCCCGCCCCGCGCCACAGGCCCGCGCACCCGTCAGTCAGCGCCCGCCCCGCCCCGCGCGGCCCCTCCCCCGCCGGCGGTCTCCCCGCCCGGGCCCCCAAAGGACAATGCTGGAGGGGAGGGGCGGAGGCACGCGCGGGCCGAGGGCAGCGCGGGGAGCGCCCACCCGCCGGCCGCTGGGGAGCCCCGCCGCCAGCACGCCGCCCGCCCCCGGGCTCCGCACCCCGGCCCCGCGTCCGCACCCCGCCTCGCCTCCCCGCCGCGAGCCGCTCCCAGCGCGGCGGCACCGGCCCATTGTGCGGACTCATCGTCCGGCCCCAGCGCGCCCGGAGCGCGACCTCGGGGGTCGGGGCGGGAGTGGGGGGTCTCCGGACCCCGGCCCGCCGCACGTCCCGGGCCCGGCCGGGGTGCCCGCGGAACCCGCGAGCCTGCCGGGGCAGCCCAGCCTCCCTCAGGCCGGCCTCGGGCCCCTCTGCGGCGGCGGTCGGCCCGGCCTGCGGCCACCCGCCCCGACCCCGGCCCGGGCCCCGGCCCCGGCCCGCGGTACCTGCCGAGTGGCCGGGCGGCGCGGCGGCCGGCGGGGGCGCCTCCTCTCGCGGCGAGGGCTCCAAGCGGCTGCCGAGCGCCGGCGGCCCTGGCCTGCGCCTTACGTAAAGCGGCGGCGGCTCCGGCGCCACTCGGCGGAGGGCGGGAGGCGGCGCGCCGCGGCCGCTCCGCTCCGTTACCCGGCAACTGGCCTCAGCGCCCCGCCAATCCGGCGCGCTCCATATCCTTCCGCCCAGCCGCCGGATTACATCAGCGCCGGCCCCGCCCCGCCCCTCCGGCCGGCCAGCCCAGTGGGCGGGCCGAGGGCACCGGGCTAGGCCGAACCCCGCGGCCCGGCGTGGGCGCTGGGTGCCGCCGGGAGGTGGAGGGTTGCCCGTGGGAGTCCACCCCACGTGCGGGCCGTCGGAGGACAGACGCCCCCTGTGGAGGGGGCACGCGGGGCGGCTCTGGGCGAGAGCCCCTGAACTCCGCGGCTGCCCCTCCCCGGCCCCTAGACCCCGCTGGGGCCGCGCGGCTCGCCCTGCGCCGCCCCACCCGCCGCCCGGTGCAGCCCCCGCCTTTCCGGGTGCAAGCTCCACCTGTCTGACCCCCTCCTAACCGCGTCCTGGGATGGCTGGAGTGGGCGGTTTAAAATGAAGACTTTAATTTTTTTTTTTTTTTAAGAAACCCAGAAGACAAGCTAAAGAAATG
Source organism: Leptonychotes weddellii (assembly GCF_054177405.1). Taxonomy (NCBI): domain Eukaryota; kingdom Metazoa; phylum Chordata; class Mammalia; order Carnivora; family Phocidae; genus Leptonychotes; species Leptonychotes weddellii. The sequence continues at coordinate 174,559,350 of NC_138370.1, read as the reverse complement.
TGACATGGCTCTTTTTATTAAGTAGGCAAAAATAAATTCTGGAACATTCGAAAGTGGGAACCAAAAATGTGCACTAACCTTTTAATCAACGTCTCTCTTCACACCCACCTTCCTTAAATGTGATTCCTAGTCCTGTCCTTAAAAAGCGAATAAGTATGATAGGCACCAGAGGGGTGAAGCCCGGGAGATTACCTACGTACAAAGAGGAAACCCGTCCAGAGGGGGAGTGACCTGCCTGGGGTCATTGTTCCCGTTGATGTATTTATTTAGCACCCACCAGGTGCCACCAGGCACTGAGCTTTTCTGTTCAGAACTTGCAAGTCAACCGGCTCACAGGCTCATGCAGAAGGGGAAGTACAGACTGGGAAGGGGCCAACTGGGCACTGTGCTGGGTGCTGAAGGTCCGACCACGGAGAACTATCATTTACGTACTTCCTACAAAGTGGTTTTCTGCAAACGTTTCTTTTGCTCTTCAGAAGAATCCTGGATATTATCATGCCCATATCAAAGGTCAGGGAGCTGAGGCTCAGAGAAAGTGATTTTTCTGAAGCCTTGCTACTAGCAGGGGTGGTGGGGGAGGCTGCTGACTCCCCTGAACCACACTGCCTCTTGGAGGAGGCAGGATTTGAATCCAGGCTCTGGTTCTGAATTCTGGGGTCTTCCCTTGGGCAGCTCTTTCTCATCAGCTTGCTGGCTATTTTGTTTTCTGAGGTTCTTCTCAAGTCAGTGTGTTCAATCCGCACCTTCTGAGCAGCTGTGCTGGGTTTGGCTCCAAGCCAGGCAGAGGTGGCCCTGCCCTCTTGGAGCTCACTTTAAAAAAAGGGAGGGAGCGGATGAAAGGGTGTGGGAAAGCCAGGATGATCTGGAGCAAAAGAGAGGCAAATAAAGGAGTTTGGGAGTCTAACTGCCAGGTGCCCCCAAACCCGGGGATTTCGATTTCACAAACCAGTGAAATCTCCCTCCAAATATAAGGGATTTGCAGAGTGATCAACATGTTAACATTGGTAACATTGCTGCCATCTACACTCATCATTTTGTGAAAGAATTTATGAACAGCAAAAAATAAAAATAGTAACAATGTATCTCAGATATTCTCAGAAGGAAACACAGTTGGCAATATTACAGCTCTACACACACAACACAGGCATGGAGTTTACTGGCCTTGTTTTTCTCATTTTGCCACAGACCAGATTTTCTAAACCATAAAGTAGTGAAATCAGAAGGCTTCTTAGGGGACAAAGTATTTAAACTGAGCAGGAATTAACTAGGATTAGTAGGATTTAGAGATGGTAGGGGAAGATTACAGATTAGAGAATGAAAGTATCTTGGTTACTTTGTTTCCTTAACAAAATAGTTCCCTGTCCTTCAGATTGTTTGTTTTGATAAAAGTCCTAGAAGGTTTGGCTGACTCCAACCTCAGGGCCTTTGCACTTGCTAAATTCTCTCTTCCCATATCTTTGCATAGCTGGCTCCTTCTTGTTCAGGGCTCAGCTATAATGTCATATGTTCAGAGACGCCTCCCTGATCCCCAATTTAGAATGGCCTGCCTTCCCAGTCATGAGGCAACCACCCTCTTTTGGCTTTTTATTCATCATTCCTATCAGTATATGCAGTTATCTTGGTTGTATGTTTGGTCATTAAACTCAGCTTCAGGGCGCCTGGGTAGCTTAGTCGTTAGGCATCTGCCTTTGGCTCAGGTCATGATCCCAGGGTCCTGGGATCGAGCCCCGCATCGGGCTCCCTGCTCCGAGGGAAGCCTGCTTCTCCCTCTCCCACTCCCCCTGCTTATGTTCCCTCTCTCGCTGTGTCTCTCTCTGTCAAATAAATAAATAAAATCTTTAAAAAAATAAAAATCGGGCGCCTGGGTGGCTCAGTTGGTTAAGCGACTGCCTTTGGCTCAGGTCATGGTCCTGGAGTCCCAGGATCAAGTCCCACATCGGGCTCCCTGCTCAGCAGGGAGTCTGCTTCTCCCTCTGACCCTTCTCCCTCTCCTGCTCTCTCTCATTCTCTCTCTCTCAAATAAATAAATAAAATCTTTAAAAAATAAAAAATAAATAAACTCAGCTTCCCTCCAACCCCAAGACCTGCATCCCAGGAGAGCTGTCATCTTGTCCGTGGTGGTCACCTACCCATCCTGAGACCTGCCAGTTTGTGGGCAAATGACTGAATGGCCATCTGTAATGCAGTCTGAGTGTCTGTACGAGAGAAAACGACCCGGCTTACTCACGTGAGCAATTGGGAACAGCGTCTCAAACACGAACCCTTCACTCTAGTGGGCCACCCCGCCCGAGAACTTCTTTAAAGCTCTTGAGCAGTGATCGGCAGAATTCAACCCGGAATAACAGTAGTTCCTTGGCTCTGGAGGGCTGTGATCCGCAGGGAATGAAAGGAGGCCAGAGGACTCTGGCGTTGAGGCACAACTAGGGTGGATTCAGAGGAGTTCCACTTGAGGATTTTCTAAAGAGAAAGCATCTTGGTCTCAGTGTGCGCTGCAATCCTTCATTTCAGCTCTCCGGCCCCAGGACCACCTGCTGCAGCTTTTTGACCCCTGCATGAGGGTGAGGAGGTGAGAAGGGGCATATGGCAACTCCCAGTGCCCTCTGACCTGGATGTTCTGGATGCCAGCAAGGATTCGGGCTGATGCCAGCTGGGGCAGTGGTTTTGTAACCACGTTCATGAGTCCAGGATGCCGCACGGCACACCGGCAGGCGTCCTCTGCCCTCTGCCCTCGGGTATGTATGAGATCTCCCTCTCTGGGGCTGTCTCTCCTTCTGCACAGCAAGGGATTTAAGCAGGAAGATTTCAAAAGTATCCTCCTGTTTTGTTTTTTTTTCCCTCTAAACTTTGGAAACAAAATTTCAACAAAGCCAACTTTGATAAAACAGAGGGGGAGGCTGGGGGGGCGGGGCAGGAGGGATACAGGAAGTCTGTACTTTCTGCCCCGTTTTGCCGTGAACCTAAAACTGCCCCCCAAAAAAGCCTGATTTTAAAAATAAAAGAATATGTACCAATCTCAGCTGCCACCCAACACTCAAAATACCTCCTCCTGTTTACTGACCCCAGCTGCCAGCCAAGTGCTCAACTCACATTGTCCCAACCCCAACATAGTCGGCAGGGGGAGGTGATTCCCAATTGCAGTTAGAGACATGGAGGACTCTGGACAGGTTAGTGGCTCCTTAAGTGGCAGGTTACGTGGCTTGCCCCTGGCCACACTGCTACTAAGTGGCAAGCACCAGGATTTGATTGTAGCCCTGCTCTCACTACTATGCAACACATTTCCATTAAAGTCCTTCCTGAGTCAGCTTTTAGATGAATGATGCCCAGATAAGAACCCCAGAGAGGCTACCCCATTGCCTCCCCATAGGCCCAACACCCTCATTTAGGATTCTGAGTGGTCATCTCAGCTCAGATGCTGCCAGTCAAGGCAGTCAATGAACCCTCTCCTTCTTGGCTTTTTCCCTTCATCTCCCCAGGCTGACCACCCCTCCTGACACCTCTCCTCTCAGCAACCCTGCATTCCCTTCAGGAGTGGTAAATGCCATTCCAGTATCTGAAGAACTGAGGTCAAGGGGCACCTGGCTGGCTCAGTCAGACGAGTGTGCGACTCTTGATATCAGGATCGTGAGTTCAAGCCCCACATTGGGTGTAGAAATTACTTAAATAAAACCTTAAAAAAATAAAATAAAATAAATAAAGAGTTGAGGTCAAGCCTTTGACACAGCCTCACAGTATGACCTTGAGTACCTCACTGACCTTCACAGGGCTTCCATTTCCTAGTGTATGAAGTGATGGAGGAATAATGACCCTGTCCTGCTCATCTGTCAGTTATATTAGGTCCAAACATAATCAGAGGTACGATGTCCTCTGTAGACTCAAAGATGCCACGTAAATGTCTGGTCTCGTTATCTTTTTTCAAACTTGTTTCAAGGGCTAATGGCCTTATCCTCACTCCTGCCCCTCCACCCCAATTCACAGAAAATTCAACAGGATCACCAGCGACCATCAGTTTATAGGCAGGGTGGCATGCTGGCTAAGCACACAGGCTGGACCACTGGGCTGAACCCAGGCTCTACCACTTAGCTTGCTGACACAGGGAAGCTATTTTGCCTCTCAGTTTCCTCATCTGTAAAATGGACATACTATAACAGTATCTACCTTAGAGAGCTGTAGTGAGGGGATAAGTAAATCCACATAGAGGGTCAGACCAGTCCCCGGCACACAGCAAACATGCAACCCTTTTCCCTTGGCTCCTGCCCTGATCCTAAACCCTTCTCTGGCTCCCTCTTCCTCCACCCCTTGTCACCCTACTGCTTCACCCCTGCCACTCAGCATGCTCCTGGGTGCTTTCATCCACTCTGCAGCCTGAACTCACAAGGAGACAGGAGGACACCTCTCTCTCTTTCTCTGCACCTGGACCTTTCTCCGAGGCCCCAGACTCGTCTCCTGCACTTGATCACCTTGCTGTGTGAGGCCTCTAGCCCGGCGTGTCCTCAGCTGACTCGTGGCCTTCCCCACACAAGCCGTACCCCCTCGCCCATTTCCATGTTATGGCATTGCCCTCTCCCCACTGCTGAGCTAGAGCCCTCATGCACTGCCCTACTGAATCTGCTTCAGAAATGAATTGGCAGTCAGGCTGGGTGTGAGTGCAGCAGCTGTGCAACCTTGAACGAGTTACTTCCCCTCTCTGAGCTGGCTTCCATATCTCCAAAATAGAAACAACCAGAGCACCCTCGGGGAGCAAACATTAATCTCCTGATTCGGCCGCCCAGGATATGAGTCCCATTCTGACACTTAGGGAATCCACCCCCCTTACAAGTCTGAGTGGGAAGCGAGGCCAAAGTCTAGCTACTGGAGCCGATGGCTAGACATTGACCACACCTCTCTCCCAATCTCCCGGCCTCAGCCCTGATGGCTTGTCATTAATAACAGGAAGCAATTCATGAGGCTTCCTCTGCCCTGGTTTACTCTTCCACGCCCAAGAGGACTCTGTGTCTGAGTGATTGGTATGTAAAAGGCTTGGAGGTGATTTTTAATCAAGATATCAAACTGTGGGGGCATCTGGGTGGCTCAGTCTTTAAGCGTCTGCCTTCGGCTCAGGTCATGATCCCAGGGTCCTGGGATCGAGCCCCGCACCAGGCTCCCTGCTCCACAGGAAGCCTGCTTCTCCCTTTCCCACTCCCCCTGCTTGTGTTCCCTCTCTCGCTGTGTCTCTCTCTGTCAAATAAATAAATAAAATCTTTAAAAAAAAAAAAGATATTAAACTGTGAATATAGCCTACCAGCAGCTTGTCGGCAGCCAGGCCTTTTGTAGGAGGGGATGTTCCACCCAGGTGATACTTAAAGGCCTGGAGCCGTGATCTGGAAGGCTGTCATCCCCTCTTCTCCATCAGAAGAGGCTCCCCAGCTGCCATACCAACAGGAGGGCCTGAGAAATTATGGGACAGAATGCCGTGCAGAGAAGCAGGTCCCCCCGCTGGGAAACCTGGGCTGGACCCAGATCCTCTCCATTTACCCCCATGTCTTAGTCTGGACAAGTTCTTGCACCTTGCTTCCCAGGGCACAGCATGGGGCAGATCCCAGCCAGGCAAGAACAACAGGAAACTGGCCTTCTCTTCCCAACCCTCAGTGCAAGGAGCTAATGTGTTCAAGTCACACTTCACAAGCACTCGTGGGCGAGCTCTGTGCTGCATGTTGGGGACCAGGGTGAATCGGACACAGAGCCTTTGAGGACTGCACTGACTCCTGGAGACTACATGGCCATAAACAGAGACCTAACTCTCCGAGAGCACAAAAGGAAGGAAGGCACACTGGCCTGACATCTACTGAGTATCTACTGGATCCGTTTCCTAGGACTTCTGTAAAAAGTACCCCAAACGAGCTGGTTTACACACCGGAAATGTGTTGACTCACAGCAATGGAAGCTGGAAGTCTGAATTCAAGGTGTCAGCAGGGCGTGCTCCCTCTGGAGCCTCTAGAGACTTTTCCCTTGCCTCTTGCAACCTCTGTTGATGGCAGCTATCTCCGGCGCTCAATGGCTCACAGATGTGTAAGTCCAATCTCTGCAAACATAGCACAGGGCATCCCTCTCCTGTTTCTCTTTTCTTCTTATAAGGATGCTAATCATATTGGATTAGGAACCCACCCTACTCTAGGATGACCTCATCTTAACTAATTACATCCGCAAAGACCCTATTTCCAAAAAAGTTCACCGAGGTGCTGGGGGTTAGGATGTCAACATATTTTTTCTGGGGGGACACAGTTTAACCCCTGACACCTGCTATGTTCTTGACCTTGCACATTACACACACTACCTCACTTGACCATCTGGAGAAGGGAGGGGCTCTTGTTGTTGTTTTAATGATTGGGAAACTCAGCCTCAGAGAATTGAAGTGATTCTCACAGGTCCATGGTTCAGCTGGTGCCATGACCAGGACCCCAAGCTTTCAACCCTTCTCTCCTTCCATCCATCCAATCAGTAAACCTGAGTGCAATGGGACAGGCCCTGGGCCGGACTGTTGGTAGGCACTGGGAAATAAGGCCAACATAGCTGCGTGGAACCTCCCATCTGTGGCTGGAGAGGACTATAAAATGTTGAAATATACCATTACTAACTGTGATAAAAGTTGCAAGAAGCAGCAAATAGGAGGCTCTTCTTAGCTATAGCTACCTTAGCTTAGTCAGCAAAAGGCTTCGCTGAGGAAGTGATATCCAGTTTGAGTCTTAAAGAATGGGAAGAATGAGGTTCTTCATGGTCAGGAGGGCAGGGGAGGCCCAGCAGAGTGTTCCAGGCAGAGGAATAGCACATGCAAAGGTCCTGTGGCAGGAAAGGTCACAGTGCACCGAGAAACCGAAAGCAGGCTGGGCATGGCAGATGACTTTGGAAAAATGGGGTGTGTGTATGTGTGTGTGAAAGTGTGAACAGAGTGCAGATCAAGCAAGGACTTTGGAATTGATTCACAGTACAGACGGGAAATGTGGATCTATGGCAGATAACGCTATGGAGCAATTCATGTACCTACTCAGCAAGTCTGGATTGAGCTCACATGACGTGCTTCATGTTCTGGTCAGTTCGAGGCTGAGGAAGACTAGCTCTTGGCTCTGGGGGTGTTTGGAGTCTCAAGTCTCATGAGTGCCGGGTCAGATCTTAGTTGGAAAATGTCCACAAGGCGAGGCCACCATTCAGGAGTTAGCATCTGACTAAGGAGCAATGAAACAGGAGGAGGAGTTGGGGTTCTGAGTCTTGCTGGCTAGGTGACTCCGGGCAAGCTGTGCCCCTGCTTGGGGCTCTTGCCTCCTTCCTTGCAAAGCTGTCGTGCTTGTATGCATTCTCAGAACCTCTGAAGTGGAGAGAATGAGGACAATCCCTTTGGTGACCCTATGCCCTTGACTTCAAGACTCATGTGAAGTTGCAAGTTTATATAGTGTCAAGAGCCAGACCCTGGCTCAGGCCGTCTGACTTTGGGTGGCGACTGAGCCTGTTTCCTCATCTGTAAAGGGGTATTAACATACATGCCTTGCACAGAGAATGAGGGTTTAAGACTCTTATTACACCCCAAATCGTCTTCCAGGAAGGTCGAACATATTTGTACTATTAGCAGTGAATGGTCTTACTGAGCACCTACTATGTGCAGATATTGTGCTAAGAACTTTCACCTGTGGAATGCCTGGGTGGCTCAGTCGGTTGAGCGTCTGCCTTCAGCTCAGGTCATGATCCGGGGTCCCAGGGTCGGGCCCCACATCGGACTCCTTCCTCAGCGAGGAGCCTGCTTCTCCCTCTCCCTCTGCCCCTCCCCCCAGTTCATGTGCTCTCTCTCTTTGGCTCTGCTCTCTCTCAAATAAATAAATAAAATCTTAAAAAAAAAAAAAAAGAACTTTCATCTGTATTGTTTCATTTCAACTTCACCCACCACCTCAGAAGTTCCCATTCTACAGGTGAGGACACTGAGGCTCAGAGAGGAAGTAACTTGTCCAAGGTCACTGGGCCCAGCAACACGAGCCAGGTCATCTCTCCTCTTCTAGTGTTCTTTCCACTTCCAGCAGCCAGAGGTGCCCCAAGATGGGATGGATCCTCTCAGGAGCAACTTGCAAGGGGAGTATTTGTACGTGGCCTGATCACTTAGCCGAGATCCTGTAGGAGATACTGAAGTACCTGGTATGGTCTGAACAGGATGATATCCCAGGAGCCTTCCAACCCTGCAAGTCTGGAACAGAATTGAAGGGTGGCTAAAGAGGGCATTTATTAAGCCACACCCTGGGGAGGAGGCAAGGAGGGCTGGGATCACAGCTAGAGTCTGGGAGCCTGAGGCCCAATCACTTTGGGATTTCCCCCAGGGTCCTGGAAATTCCTAATACCAGGCAGGTCACTGTTGAGTCTCCTGGCTGCACTTGGTCACTCCCAAGGCCGCCGTGAAGACCTGATGAAAAGGATAGCAGGTGGATGCCATTGCCAGGTCATGCTTCCGTGAATACCTATTGCTACTTCACCACCTCTAGTCCCACCCAAGCTTACATTTACCGTTAAGTCCAAGTTCAGAGAACTAGCTCCTCCACTGGTCAGTTGCATAGCCTTTGGGCAAAGTTCCTCCCTACCCTCCCACCCTCCCACCCCCCCACCCCCCCACCCCCAGACTTAACTTCCTTATCTCTAAAGTACATGAGGATAATAGTATCCACCTCCTAGGTTGTTGTGACTTTGGAGGGAGTTGGATAATCTATGTAACATGCTTGCTCCCTGGCACAAAATCTAAACCATAGGAGATGATGTTGCTTATGATCCTCAGGAAGGCCGGTGTTATTTCCTGGGGCTCGCAGAAGGCTTTGTTTGGCTATTGCAGACTTTGACTGGAGAGAGAACCCGTGGCCTCTATGGGTAATGCATTCAAAAAGGAGCTGAGAGATCTTTCCAGACCTGGCTGAACAGGAGGGGCCATCAGGGGAGCCGACATCGGCCACTAGTAGGAGGGAAAGGTTAGGTGCAAAGAGCCCAAGAGCCAGGACATCTACCTGGGACTGTTGGTCAAGCTGAACAGGTTTCTGGCCAAACTAACTCCACGTTTAACCAAGTTGTGTGGAAGAGGGTGTTCGTGGGTTGCACCGATGGTGGCCTCTGGCCCTTTCCCAGGTGACGGGAAAGATGAAGCTCTTCCTAGCCAAGGGGAGAAACAGCTATAGTTGTAGGGAGGGTAACCGTCATGAGGTGCATGTCCAAAAGGTGCCCAAACGGAAGGCATGCACGCTGCGAGTGGGCGGCCCTCCCAGAGCAGCGTCCTCAAAGCTGGGGGCAAGATTCTTTTTTTTTTTAAAGATTTTATTTATTTATTCATGAGAGAGAGAGAGAGGCAGAGGGAGAAGCAGACTTCCCGCAGAGCAGGGAGCCCAACGCGGGACTCGATCCCAGGACTCCGGGATCATGACCTGAGCCGAAGGCAGACGCTTAACTATCTGAGCCACCCAGGCGCCCATGGGGGCAAGATTCTGGCCTTCGAAGTTGGCCCTGGAGTCCCCCAAGGGCTGTGGCACCATCTTGCTCTCTGGTCCACGCGAGGGCTGAGAATTATTCAGGCCTTTCGGCAAAGTCCCAGGAATCCTGCACAGCCACACCAAATCCTACGTGAGAGGCAAGGCCTGGAAGTTCGAGTGCATCAGAGGTGGCCCAGCCAGCCTCCGTTACAAAAACTAACCCCAGGGGGCACCTGGGTGGCTCAGTCAGTTAAGCATCTGCCTTTGGCTCAGGTCATGATCTCAGGGTCCTGGGATCGAGTCCCACATCGGGCTCCCTCCTCAGCAGGGAGTCTGCTTTTCCCTCTACCCCACCCCACCCCATACCCCCCCACCCGCAATCTCTCGCTCTCAAATAAATAAAATCTTAAAAAAAAACCAAAAACTCCTGGTAGACTAAAGAAAGTGAACAGCATAACTTTAAGGTAAAATAAAAAGGACTATCATTATGATGTTAAGGGCAAACCTTAACAAGGTATGAAAAACAAAATATAAAAAGATGGCAAACCATATACAGAGTAATAAACTACATAAAAATTAAAATGTTAAAAAAAATCTGAAAACAAAGAAAGTAAAAAAGACAAGGTACAAATAGAGAGTGAATATGTATAACACACAAAACCGAGGGGCACCTGGGTGGCTCAGTCGTTAAGCGTCTGCCTTCAGCTCAGGTCATGATCCCGGGGTCCTGGGATTGAGCCCCACATTGGGCTCCCTGCTCAGTGGAAAGCCTGCTTCTCCCTCTCCCACTCGCCCTGCTTGTGTTCCCTCTCTCGCTGTGTCTCTGTCAAATAAATAAATAAAATCTTAAAAAAAAAAAAAAAACCTAACCCTAGATCCTAGCTTGTTATTAAAAGGATTTGGGATGCAAATTAAAATTAAAAAGAAAAAAGGAGCTGAGTTGTTTAAAGAGGAAGGAGGGCAGGATTTGCTCGGCATGTGCTGTGTAACTTCCCCTTTTGTTTTCCCACCAGACCTTCCGTAAAGCATGTGAGCTTGAAAATGCTTTTGGAATCCAGTGTGACTTTGGGGGGCATGCAAAGTGGGCTTCCACCCCCCCACCTCCTCAGTCTGCACTCATGTCGGCGGCCAGAGCGGTCTGATTTTGGACCACATCGGATCATGTCTCCCTCCTACCCTAAACCCTCCGGTAAACAGGCTCCTTCTGACCTGCTCTCACAGACCTCCAAGCCTCCTCCAGTAGCCACATTGGCTTTTGCTCTTCCCCAAGTCTTCCCAGTCAGCCTCAGGGCCTTTGCACCTGAATTGCCTCTACCTGTCATACTCTTCCCCCACATACCTATGTGGTTACTTCCTCACTGGGTTCAAGGGGGGTCAGAAGTTATGAATATTCGTTTCCTGGGACTGCGGTAACAAAGTACCACAAACTGGGGGGCTTAAAACAACAGAAATTTATTCTCTCACAGTTCCAGAGGCAGGAAGTCTGAAATCAAGGTGTCAGCAGAACCGCATTCCCTCCGAAGCCTCTAAGGGAGAATCCTTTGTCTCTTCCAGCTTCTATTGGTTCCAGACTTTCCTTGGCTTGTGGCCGCATCACTCCAATCTCTCTGCCTCCGTGGTCACTGGGGCGTTCACGTGGCCTTCTATGGGTATTCGTCTTCTTTTCTTATAAGGACACTATTTGGGATGCTCAGTTGGTTAAGCACCTGCCTTCGGCTCAGGTCATGGTCCCAGGGTCCCTGCTTGTGTGCTCTCTGCCTCTCCCTCTCTCTCTCTTTCCCTCTCTGACAAATAAATACATAAAATCTTTAAAAAAAAAAAAAAAAGGACACTATTCATCAGAATTAAGACCCACCTGGATAAATCCAGAATGAACTCATCTCAAGATCTGTCACTTAATTACATTGGCAAAGACCTTTTCCCAGATACAGTCACATTCAGAGATTCTTGGTGGACATATCTTTTTTTTTTTTTTTAAGATTTTGTTCATTTATTTGACACAAAGAAAGAGAGAGAGAAAGAGCACAAGCAGGGGGAGCAGCAGACAGAGGGAGAAGCAGCTCCCTGCTGAGCAGTGAGCTCGACGTGGGACTCGATCCCGGGATCCTGGGATCATGACCTGCGCTGAAGGCAGGCGCTTAACCAACTGAGCCACCCAGGCACCCCTGGATCTATTTTTTGGGTCCACTGTGCAATCCATTGTATTATGTCCCTAGGAATCTTCCATGGTCATAAATAGCACAACCCCTGTGTTACCTGGGTTTTCTTCCTAGCACTAAGCATCGCATGCTTCCTTGCATGATTATTTGTCTCTGGCTCTCTCCCCTGCTCTAACTGTAAGTCCCAGGAGGGCAGGCAGGGCTCTGTCTGCATTGTGCACTGCTGTATCCCCAGCCCCTAAAACCAGGCCTCACACACAGCAGGTGCTCAAATAAGGATTTGTTGAACGACTAAATAAAGACCAGAGGATGCCAAAGATTTACAGCTCTGTTTGGGTCATTCCTAAGAATTGTTACTAACAGCTCATGATGCTAGAAAGAAGTGAGAAGGTACATCAGGTATGCTCATGGCACAGAGGCAAGTGGCTTGGCTTCTCAGAGCCAACGTGGAAAAGTTGGACTGGGTGACTCGGCCACTTGGCAGTTGCATGGCCTCTGGCGAAGTTCCTTTCCTGGGGCGCCTGGGTGGCGTGGTCGGTTGAGCTTCTGTCTCTTGGTATCAGCTCGGGTGGTGATCTCTGAGGTCGACCCTGCATCGGGCTCTGCCCTGAGCCCAGAGTCTGCTTGGGTTTTCTTTCCCTCTGCACCTCCCCTCCCCATGAATAAATACATTTAAAAAAGAAAGAAAGAGATTCTTTTCTTGCTAAGGCCCTTTTTTAAAATTAATTTTATTTATTTGAGAGAGAGAGCACTAGTTGGGGGGATCGACAAGCAGAGGGAGAAGCAGACTCCTCGCCGAGCAGAGAGCCCAACGGATCCCAGAACCCTGGGATCATGACCCGAGCTAAAGGCAGACGCTTTACCAACTGAGCCATGCCTTTTGGCTCAGACCAGGAGAATCCATGGCAGGAACGCCACCTGCCCTGCCTCTCCTGACCAGAGGCACCCTCTCTACTGCCTCTCCAGAGCTTGGGACTTCCACAGCTGAGCGGCATCCCCCCGGAGGTAAATGGACAGGATCTGGGTCCAGCCCTCACCTTGGGCAGGAACTCCGCTCACCCTTAGCCATCATTTGCTGTGTAAGAAAGAAGGTCCCCAAAAGCATGACATCCAGGATAGTGCTTCTAATGGGGGGAGATTTTGGAGGTTGGGGCTGGTAGGCTCCACGTGGGGATGCGGGGGTCCCAGAAGATGATTCTCTACTCAGAGGGGTGGGCAGCCAATGTAAGTGAAGGGGTTTTGGCAGGAGCCGAATGGAGCAAATTCAGCAAATTGGCCTTTCACGCCCCGTTCCCCTGATACACTCTGATCTGGCAATATGGAGAGAAACAAGAAAGAAAACCCATGCCATCCAGCTTCTGCTCTGTCCCTACATCACCTCGCTGCATTCTCAAAAGTACTCCCATTCATTGTGCAAACAGGTAAACCGAGGCCCAGAGAAGTGAGTCACCTGAAGCAGCGTCACCCAGCATACGAAGCTCCGGGCGAGTGCTGCCTTTCAACACCACACCCTGCATGGTGTCTCTGCTGTGGGTCCTCCGGCCTTCACACCTGCTGTTCCCCAAGCCTGGGGCGCTTCTCGGCTCTGATGAACTCACTCGTCCTCCCAAGTCTAGCTCATGTGTCCTCTTCTCTGGGCAAATATCCCGAGAGGTGCCCTGCTGTCCCCGTCTCCCCCCCCCCCCACGCCCGGCACTGCGATGCGTTAGCTGCCCTGTCTGTCGTCCCCACGAGTCTCTTTATCTCCAGCCCCTCGCGCCCAGCTGATGTCTGTGCTCCACAGGGGCTTGTGGAACCAGGCTCCAGGCCTGACCCAAATGCCACCTCCTCCAGGATGCCCTTCTGGGGCCTGTGAAGGAAGAGTGAAGCCTTCCTCTCTACCAAGAACTCCACTGACCCGCCTCTGAAAAACCCTACCCGATAGCGGTCTGCCCTTCTTCGCAGGATCTATTCCTGTTTGTTTGCTTGTCTATTGCCTGTCCTCCCTAAGACGATGTTGGGACCCGGCCCAGAACAGAGCTTGGTGCACAGAAGATGCTCGAGGAAGAAGACCGTTCCCAGTGCGCAGCAAGGGTCCCTGGTCGGGGAGGGCCCTCAGGCCTGTTGGAGCCCTAAGAACGGACCTGGGCCTCCCATCTCTCCCCTCCCCAGACCTTCGAGCTGGAAGGGCCCGGATGCCCTCCCAACCTAACCCTCATGTAGGAGTGGAGACGCAAAGCCCAGAGAAGGTGAGTGGTGTGCCCAAGCTCACACAGCAGAAGTCGACTGACACCCCGTTCTCCTGACTCCATGCCCACTGATTCCTCCTCTCTTCCAGGTTGCCTTCTGTGTCTTCCCCCAGTAAAGCATTCGGCTCTTTCTGGAAGCCACCCTCTCCCCCTGGATTTTACCCACTCACCGGGCACCCGGCCAGGAGGTTTCTGGTGGAGAGTTGCTGGTGGGGAAGCCACTCAGACGCGGGTCTGAATTCTTCCTCTCACGCCTGCCAGTGAAGGGACCTGAGCAAATTGGGTCAAACTTTTTTTTTTTTTTTTTTTAATTTTTAAGGTGTTTTTTTTTTTTTAGGATTTTATTTTTTTGATAGAGAGAGACACAGCGAGAGAGGGAACACAAGCAGGGGGAGTGGGAGAGGGAGAAGCAGGTTTCCCGCGGAGCAGGGAGCCCGATGCGGGGCTCGATCCCAGGACCCCGGGATCATGACCGGAGCCGAAGGCAGACGCTTAACGGCTGAGCCACCCAGGCGCCCCTGGTCAAACTTTTTTTTAATTGTAGTAAAATACACGTCTCATAAAATTACTCTCTCAGCCATTTCTAAGTATACAGGTCAGTGGTACTAGACACATTCACAATGTCACGCAACCACCACCACTGTGCATCTCCATAATCTTCATCTTGCGAAACGAAAACTGACCGAGGGCAACACTCCCCGTTCCGCCCTCCTCCGCCCGCAGCCCTCGGCAGCCACCGTCTCCTTTCTGTTTCTAGGAGTTTGACTCGTCTGGAGACCTCATGTAAAGTGGAAGCATCCAGAATGTGTCTTTCCACGACCGGCTTACCTCACTGAGCACAACGTCTCCAAGCGCCATCCACGGTGCTGTAGGTGCCAGGATGCCCTTCCTTTTTAGGGCTGAGGAACGTTGCACCACACGGACGCACCACACTCGGCTTATCGGCTCGAGCGTCCGTGGATGGTCACTTGGGTGGCTTCCACCTCTCGGTTATTGTGAATCATGCTGCTGTGGTTCATTTCTTTTTAAGGCTTATTCCTCACTTGAGAAATGGTGTCCCTTGGGCGCCTGGGTGGCTCAGTTGGTTAAGTGACTGCCTTCGGCTCAGGTCACGATCCTGGAGTCCCGGGATCGAGTCCCGCATCGGGCTCCCTGCTCGGCAGGGAGTCTGCTTCTCCCTCTGACCCTCCCCCCTCTCATATGCTCTCTCTCTCATTCTCTCTCTCATAAATAAATAAAATCCTTACAAAATAAAAAAAAGAGAGAGAGAAATGGTGTCCCTGTCCTCATATGCTTACATGAATTCGTTTGCCTGCTATTTGCTTCACGAGCCACGGAGGCCTTTCTAAACAGGAGGAGAACGCTAGCATCTGCTGGGCACTCACTGCGTGCCATGGGCAATTTTGTGGGCTCTCCGTGTACTTACGAAGCAAATGCTTCACAGTCCTTTGAGGCAGATGCCTTCACCAAAGCAGGGTCGGCCACGTGGCTGGGATTATCCCTCCCACCCGCCGAGTGCAGTGTGTTCACGGATCCACAGGGGGCTGTCCTCACAAGCCACCACCACAGGCCCAGTGGAAGGGGGGGGGGGTCAGTTCCAGTTGTCCTGGGGAGGAAGACGGAGAAAGATGCTAGAAGGTTCTGCAGTTCATCTACTTGGCCAGAAGATGCCCACTTGTTCCTGCAAAGTAGATTTCTGTTCGACCCATATTCTGAAAAACAAAACAACAAAACCCATATAGGAATTACGTGAAAACTCCTATTTCATACATCTCTTTGGGGGAAAAAAAGTCTAGAAAACCCTACATTCTGTCCAGTTGACACCATCAAAGGGAATATCAAACATTATGTTCACAGGGATGTGTTCATTTAACACCTAAACCATCAGAACCCGTCCCCTAGGGGCGTCTGGGTGGCTCAGTCAGTTGAGTGTCTGACTCTTGATTTCGGCTCAGGTCATGATCTCAGGGTCATGAGATCGAGCCCCTCGTCCGGCTCCATGCTGGATGTGGAGCCTACTTGGGATTCTCTACCTCCCTCTCCCTCTCCCTCTCCCTCAGCCCCTCCCTAGCCCTGCTCACATGCACGCTCTCGCGCTCTCTCTCTCTCTCTCAAAAAAAAAAAAAAAAAAGGACCCATCACCTAACTCATTTCCACAGTCAGATGGGGGGAAAGCTGGATGTATCTCCATGGAAACCTTGCCAGCAGGGGGAAATTGCCCTAAAATGACCACACCCTGTGTCCGTCACACACCCTTCCCATTTGTGGCTTGATTTATAGCAGCGCCGGGACCGTTGGAATCTCTGCCTTGAGACCATCTGGCCTAATTACCCCTGTGGCTGGCACAGGACCAGAAACTGGTGTTGGTGTTGAGGCAGAGGTCCCGGTGGGTCCTCAGAAGAGCCCTCTCCCGTGCAACCCCAAAGTCTCAGCTACCTTCCGGGCCTCGTCCGCGTTGGCTGATAGAATTGTCAGCTGCACCAGGCTTGAAGAAATCAGCCGGTTCTTTGCATCCAGGAAACAAATAAACAGACCTCTTTTACCCCTAAGCAGTTGGCAGTTTGGGGAGGAAGCGAAGCATTTATTCCTCGTTACTCTTTTCTGTAAAGGAGAGGATAACAGAGCTAGAACTACCTGCTCACGGACAACAATTCTCCTTTCTTGCGAGCCTACTGTGAGCCCGGTATTCGCACCCATCCACTCTGTGCCAGCCCTAACTACTGTGTCTCCCATGTGACCTACTTCTGGGAACCCTTCCCTGCTACCCCCCACCGCCAGGCTGGGGGAGAGGTCTCTCTCGCAGCATCCCCTGCATGCTAGCCCAGGGACCGCAGACACCAGCTCACCACCTGGGCAGAGTCCCCTAAGGTAGAGCTGTGTGACCTTGAACAAGTCACGCAGGGGCCCGGGCTCCTGGTGGGAGTAAGCAGAGACCAGCAGGGGCATGAATTCTGACAGCCAGAGAGAGCCATCAGGTAGAGCTGCAGGTGCTAGAAACTGGCGGTTGGTAAAGAGGCCTCCACGGCATCTAGAGGGAGCATACAGGGACGAGACGGTGGATCGAGGCCGTGGTGTGACTGTCTGGTTGATTTCCAGAGTCCACAGTCTTTCTAAGATGCTGATCCAACATTTCACCCCCTGCTCTGCCGACTCTCTTGGCTCTGCATTGCCCCGCAGTCCCATCCTGCCTCTCCTGTGATGGGCTCTGCCTGCTTCCCCAGCCCAACCCTACATCCTGCCCCACAGGCACCCACCCTCCCCATGCACCCAGCCGTTCGCACTTCTCCGTGGCTCATACTCATCACACCTCTCTGCCTTTGCAAATGCTGTTCCCACTGCCTGGAATGCTTCCCACACCTCTTCTTAACTACTGTGTCTCCCATGTGACCTATTTCTGGGAACCCTTCCCTGCTACCCCCCCACCGCCAGGCTGGGGGAGAGGTCTCTCTCGCAGCATCCCCTGCATGCTAGCCCCTCTTGGGCCCCCACCTCACGGTGCTGGGCTCGACATGAGCTCCTGGGGGCGGGGCAGCTGTGCCTGACTCGGCTCTGCCTCCTGGGCACCCAGCCCAGGGCCTGGCACGCACGGGCTCAGGGGAAGACTCTGCTCTACAGAACCCGAGTCATGGGAAAGGCACGCGTTGCTGCCCACAGCCCAGCCCCTGGCCTCTCCACCCGGCTATTTTTATTTCTTCCCCCTGCAGAGCTGAGGCCTGCAGGGCAGGTTCTCAAACCGAGCCAGTGAGACCAGCCAGGCAGAGTGAAGGCACTTGCGGGTGCTGCCCCAGCCGGAGGCAGCCGCAGGGGCCGTGGGGGCTCCTCCTCCGGAGCACAGCGCCTTGACCTCGGCCGGAGAACTGAACCTTAGAGCCACCAGGGACCGCAGACTCCAGCTCACCGCCTGGGCAGAGTCCCCTAAGGTAGAGCTGTGTGACCTTGAACAAGTCACGCATGTCACCTCCTCTGCCAGATGGGTGGGGTCTAGCCCTCTTTTGCAGATTATTCTGAGGATCAAATGATAAGGCGATAAGTCTAACTGGAATGTCAGGTTAAATAGGGAAAACAGTCACATGATTCAAAATGCAAAATCTAGAAAGGCGTATTCACAGAACCACAATGAGCTATCACCTCACACCTGTCAGAATGCCTAAAATCAAAAACACAAGAAACAATGCTGGCAAGGATGTGGAGAAAGGGGAACCCTCGTGCACTCTTGTTGGGAACGCAAACTGACGCAGCTACTCTGGGAAACAGTATGGGGGTTCCTCAGAAAGTTAAAAATAAAAGTACCCTACGATCCAGTAATCACACTACTGGGTATTTATCCAAAGGATACAGAAACACGAATTCAAAGGGATACATGCACCCCCATGTTTATTGCAGCATTATTTACAATAGCCAAACTATGGAAGCAGCCCATTGTCCATTGATTGGTGAACGGATAAAGCAGCAGTATATATAGTCAATGGAATAGTACTCAGCCCTAAAAAAGAACGAAATCTGGCCATTTGCAACGACATGGATGGAACCAGAGGGTATTATGCTAAGCGAAGTAAGTCAGAGAAAGACAAGTACCATATGATTTCAATCATAGGTGGAATTTAAGAAACAAAACAAAGGAACAAAGGAAAAATGAGACAAACAGAAAACGAGATTCTCTCTCTCTCTTTTTTAAAGATTTTATTTATTTGACAGAGAGAGACAGAGCGAGAGAGGGAACACAAGCAGAGGGAGGGGGAGAGGGAGAAGCAGAATCCCTGCTGAGCAGGGAGCCCGATGCGGGGCTCGATCCCAGGACCCTGGGATCATGACCTGAGCCGAAGGCAGACGCTTAACGACTGAGCCACTCAGGCATCCCGGAAAACGAGACTCTTAACTCTAGAGAAACAATCTGATGGTTACTGGAGGGGAGGTGAGTGTGGGGAAGGGGGAAACAGGTGTTGGGGATGAAGGAGCGCACCTGTCATGATGAGCACCGGGTGATGTATGGAAGCGTTGAATCACTATATTGTACCTGAAATCCATATAACACTGTATGTTGACTATGCTAGAATTAATTTTAAAAATATATAATTTGGGATTGTCATAGCAAAAAAAAAAAAAAAAAGGAGTATTTTACTCAGTGCCAATCCAGTCCTCATCCCTAGGCAGCCAGCTGGCTAGCTTCCCTAAAGTCTGCCAGTGTAGCTGTTTTTTCTCTCGCTCTCCTCCTTCCCTCCCTCCTTCCCTCCCCCCTTCCCTCCCCTCCTTCTATCTCTCTCACACAGAGAGCCGGAGGTTGTTTATCAGAATATATGTGTGTGTGTTTATACTTATACACACACACACATATCACCACGGTGGAGAACCTGAACTGCGCCCCGTGCTTTGGCATGCAGTCGGTGCTCAAAAGTGGTAGCTTTTACGCCTCACTGCCTGTCATCATCAGCTTCCTAACCACCCGCGGTCAGCTCCTGTGCATTGAGTGAGCAGCTACCAGGCACTGTGCTAGGCTCCCTGCAAATCTTATCTCCATTTTACGGATGAGGAAACGGAGGCTCAGGGAAGCTGGGTGACTTGGCCAAAGTCACATAGCTGGCTGGTGGTAGAGTGAGGAATCAGGCCCCAGTTTGGAAGCTCAAAGTCGGTGCTCAGGGCCACTGAGCTTCCCTATCGAGGCCACTGTGCTGCCTGACCCCACACGTGCTCGGGACAAGCGTCCCTGGTTCCAGGTATGACAGGTGCACCGAGGCTGTCCTTGTGCAGGCTTCACATCCTTTGGACGATCAATAGGGAGGAGGGTATCTACCCAGCCTCCCACACATCTGACAGGGCCTTATCTTCCTCCTGGAGTGACCAGCGTCAGGCTGGAGGATCCATGCTAGGCAGCCCTCCCCCGTGTGATGCCCTAACACCCAGAGAGTACAGGGATTAGCGCTAAGTCACACAGCAAGGGAGTGGCAGGCCCAGAGCCAGAATGGAAGCCAGCCCTGCCCAACCCCGTCATATGGGAAATGTTTAATCAGTGCTGCAAAGGGCGCTGACCTGTGCCTTATCAGGGTACCCCGAAACATCGCTGGGATTCCCAGTCCCAGGTCTGGAACCCTCTCATGAAGCCCCGAGCTTCCGCAGGGCAGGGCCCCCCACAGCTAGTTACCTCTGCGGTCCCATCCCTGCCACCCCCACCACAGCCCTGCTGGGACAGAGCCTGGAATAAGGTCAGATGAATGCATGAAAAATTCTGCTCCTCTGACATCAGGCATTGCTGATTTGAATCTACGCTCATAAAATAAGAACTCTCGGCATGTTGAAATTCTGTCCTATGTAGGTAGCCCCGGGAGTGGGAGGCCCTGGACTTCAGATCAGGGTGTTTCCCTGAATCCCAGTGGTCCTACTTACAGTGTGTGACATTGGGCAAGTTGCTTAATGTCTCTGACCCTGTTTCCTCGTCTGTGAGACGGAAATAATAAAACCTACTGCACAGGTCATGGGGAGGGCAAAAGCAGGTGGATCCGGTTAAAGCACCTGGCAGATAAGGATAAAACCATATCCACCCCACAACAGCCCTAACACACCCTGGGCCCCGTTTCTGTGCAGACATGGCACTGGGCTCTCGAGATCCTTTCTGGGGAGGATGGAGTCATTTGTAAGTTTGCTCTGAGTTCTCACACCTCTTACGTCACTCAGTTGCCTGACACAGAACACGCTCGCTAGCTCGTCCGCTGTCCGTTGTCCCTGCACTAGAATGCCAGGCCCAGGAGGTCAGGGGCTTCTCGGATCTGTTCACCACTCCATCCCCAGCGCCTGGAACCGCCTGGCTCGCTCGTGGGAGCTGTCTGTTGAAGATCCGTTGAACGATCACTCGCTTCAGTAACGGATAAGGGGACATCTGGCATCTTGCCGATGGGGAAACCAAGGCACAGACAGGTAGGAGCGGCTTCCTCTCTAAGGCATGACCACAGTCTCCCACTATAGGGACTGGGGGGGCTCAGACTGCAGGCCCCGGAGCCACACCGCCTGGGTTCCAGGCCTGGCTCAGCTGCCTACTGGCTGTGTGACCTAAGGCAGGTCACTTGAGCTCCCTGGCCCTCAGTTTTCTGCCTGCAAATGGAAGTGAGAATAGTAGCTGCCCCCACAGGGTTGTCGTCAGAAGACACGAGGTCTCCGTGAAGTGACCGGTACAGGGCAGGACAGAGGGCAGCTCCAGGAACTGTCAGCTCTCAGCACGCCATCTCTAACAGTCAGAAGGCACAAATCCAGAGAGCTGATTCAACCACAGTCACCCTGTTCAATGCCAGGCTCTGTCCACCACCCCACACCCGTCCCACCAGCTGGACGTGGACACCGACCAAATCTGGGGAGTGAGCCAGGCTGCGCACTGGGATCCCGAAACAGTTGGGGCGCTCCATTCGAGGCGGGGCCTGGCCTGCGGAACCTGCTATCAGCACCACACTGGGCTCCTGGGAGTGGGCACGCCCATGTTGCTGGCCTGCTGGCCCATTTTGGATGCAGCTGCTCAGGCCTGGGCTGGGAAGGGAGCAGAAGGGGGTTGCAGGCCTGGCAGGGAGCCCAGGATGCGGGACAGGAATGGGCTTGAGCTCCAGGGGACCCCTTACCCCTCTCTGGAGGGCTTGACTTCCTTGACCAGACTCGCAAGGACCCGATGGCAGTTCTGGAAGCCAGAGTATCTATATACAATGAGCCACAGGTCTGTACAGCAGAGAATAATCATGTCGATAGTCACGCCCCCCGGGACAGAATCAAATTCTGGTTAAGAACTTGGAAGCCCCCACTGGAGATCACTTTGGGGAAGATCACTTGGGACAAGCTTCTGTAAAGAGTTGGTGTGATATGGTTCAAAGAGCAAGGGTTTTGATGCCAGATAGACCTGCCTCTGTCAATTATCGTTTATGGGACCTTGGACAAATAATGACCCCAGCCTCAGTCTCCTCACCTGAAAAATGGGCATGACAGTTCTTCCTCATAGACATGTTAAGTGAGAAAGCGTACATAAAACCCTTTTCCCAGCTAGAAAGGACAGCACCTCAGTGATTCTTCGGGTGTCCCCTGGTAGGATGGGAACACTACATCCTTGCCGTGGGGCCCATCAGCCCCACCTTGCTACCATTACTCATTAGAGGGCTTTATTGGGAAGCCAAAGGATGATCAGAACTTTGCATGAGCAGCAGGGCTCTTGTATTTATCTGAATTTGGTTCATGCCTAGTGGCATGGGGCTCTGCAGGACCCTCCCGCTACTACAGGGCCTGGGATTTATGCACAGCTCCTGTCTAAAGGGTAACGGTCTCGTGTGCCTCTTTCCACCGTGGAGCGGGCCTGCTGTGGGGGTTGGTATGGAACAGGTGGCCTGAGTGTCAGAGCTAAATTTGAGTCCTGACTCCACTGTGAGATTTTGGGCAAGCTACTTAAGCTTCCTGAGCCTGTTTCCTCTTTTGGAAAGTGGCCTAACATGGCCCTGGAAAAGGTTAGTCAGTGTCTGTGACGGGCTCAACAGAGGAAGAACGTCTTCCTCCCATCCCCGGGGAGGGGGTGCCCTTTCTCCCCCGGCTCTGGGGACAGACACTGAAAACTGTTGGGGTGGAGGAACCCCAGGGGGCAGGCTGAGGCCCCAGGAAGAAAGGAGTTGCCTGATGAGGAGGCTTCCAACGCGGACTTGGGGGAAGCCATCAGCTGTGCTCCCCCAGTCCCTGGTGCTCCCCCAGCCCCTGCTGACCCCGGGAGGGTCTTGCTGGGCCTCTCTGAGGGCAGGCGTCATGACGACAGGGAAACAAGCTCAGGGCTACGAAAAGAGGAGCTAGAAGTCTCTGATGGGCCCTGGACCCTCTCAGAGAGGGGGCCGAACGTGGGGAGAGTAACTGTTAAAGCCCAGAACCTTGGACTCTGCCACATCTGCCCCTTATCAGCTCTGCTCGGGTCCCTTTAGAATCAGGAGGGCGGTGGCCTGGGTCTCAGGGGAAGGAGTGGCCGGCTAGGGAGGAAAGCAAGGCAGCCGGGCCCTGAGCCAGTGGGAGGAAGCCCAGCTGGGCCGGGAAGTGCCCCGGGGCTTAACAGTTCAGTCTCCTGTGGGTCCCCAGGAGCTTCCCAGGGCCTCCCACTTTGGTGCCATGAAGCTGAGTGTGTCCCGAGGCAGGGGCTCCTGGCTGGGGCCCTGCACTCAGACACCAGAATCTGGGTGCGGTGACCTCCCAGAGGGGGCGTGCTCCTGGGATGCAGGCCCCAAGGTGCATCAGGAAGCTCCCTGGTTGCGGGGGGCTGGCCACCCCAGCACTCACTCTGAAGGCACTGGACATGCCCTGGGGAGAAATGATTCCAGCAGGGACCTCAAAGAGCAAGAAAAAGAATCCTCGCCTAAGAGGGGTGTGCTGGTTAGACTCACTTGGGCGTTGCTGTGAAGACCTTTTGTCAGTGGGTTCACATCTATAATCAGTTGCCTTGAAGTACAAGATCATCCTCAGTAATGTGGGTGGGCATCATCCAATCTGTTGAAGACTTTAGGAGTGAAACTGGGTTTTCGTAAGAAAGAAGAGATTCCGCCCGTGGATGGCAGAGTCTCTCTGGCTCGCAGGTCTGTCCTGCAGATTCCAGACGTGCCTGCCAGACCCCACAATCATATAAGCCAATTCCTTAAAATAAATCTCTGTTTCTCCGGTGGAAGCTGGCTGAGAAAGCAGGAAACGGGCGTCCCGTCCCCATTCCACCTTCCCCTTCCTTCCTGGAGAGCTGACTGGGGGCCTGTGACGTCCCCGACACTGTGCTAGACGCAGGTGGGGAGAGGTGGACGCGGCAGACACCGCACAGTCCAGTGGGGAAGACTAGCAAGGAAAGGGCCGTGTGCATGTGAATGGGGAGCCCTGGCTCGAAGCCCGCTGGTACTTGCAGACTGGGCTCGGCTGGTTCTCGAGGGCTGGTCACGCACGGGTCTTCACTCTGCGTTCAGTAGTATCATTCATACTGGTAGCTTGAAGCTGCCTGTACCCAGAGCATCCACACTATGGAAACTGGTAAATGCTGCAAATCAGCACCGCCCCCTCTCTCCACCACCCCCAGCTTTCCAGCACACCACTGGCTAGAAGAATATAACAAAGGACTAACATAGATTGGGGGGTTGGAGGAACCAAGGAGGGCTTCCCTGCGGGGGATGATTTCTGAGGGAGGCCCAAAGACCGGTCAGGATTTAACTCACTGGGGAGCGAAGCGAAGGGAATAGCAGCTAGCAAGACGGAACAGCATGTGGGAAGGTTCTGAGGAGAGAAAGAGCCCCATGGTTCGGCTACTGGCTCACATGTCTGGGTTTCCCCCCAGACCAGGGGCGCTGGAAGGGTCTACACTGCATGTCTTGCTTACCATCTCTGTATCTGCAGGCCCAACAGAGCCACCTTCTCAGACTCGTTGCTACACCTGTTTCTTCATCTGAAAACTGGGGAGAGTGGAAGGGTAGGTCTTGGGGTCAGTGCAGACTCTTTCCTAAGCTCAGTGGGAAGCCACAGGGCAGACACATGATCTGATTAATATTTTTTTAAGGTTTTATTCATTTGAGAGAGAGAGTGAGAGAGAGAGAGCATGAGCAGGGGTGGGGGAAGAAGCAGAGGCCAGAGGGAGAAGCAGACTCCCTGCTGAGCAGTGCTCCATCCCAGGACTCCAGGATCATGACTTGAGCCAAAGGCAGACACTCAACCGACTGAGCCACCCAGGTGCCCCTGATTAATATTTTTAAAACATCATTCCTTCCAGGAATCCCAGACCTGATTCCTGCTCATGGTCACTCAGGTGCCCTCGGGGCCCTGGCCAGGGTCTGGCCTCAGGCAAAGGCCAAGGTATATGGGAAGGAACAGGTGAGCTTTCTAGGGCCGAGCATGGTCCCAGGGTTACTGGTGGCACTGAGAAAGTGGGGCTGTTCATTGTTGTGCCCTGGCTGTCCCCATCTCTGTGAGGTCCTCCCCTGCGGCAGAAGCAGTAAGAAGACAGAGATGGGGTGGAGGCGCTGAGCCAGGACCCGTCCACAGAGGAGAAACTGGTTGCATGTCCCAGTGGGATGGCTGCTGAGAGTTCTCTGCTGTAATGCGTGCTTTAGAAAGCAAACAAAGAGAAACGTTGTTTTTTGTTTTTAATTTTAAAAAATTTTTTGAAGATTTTATTTATTTATTTGAGAGAGAGAGAGAAAGTACAAGAGTAGGGGGAGGCGCAGAGGGAGAGGGAGAAGCAGACTCCCCGCTGAGCAGGGAGCCCAACGTGGGGCTCAATCCCAGGACCCCGGGATTATGACCTGAGCCGAAGGCAAACGCCTAACCGACTGAGCCCCCCAGGCGCCCTGAGAAATGTTTTAAAGATTGACACATGGCCAAGGAGGTGACAGGATGCGGAGACTGGTCTTGGGCAGAGATCCTTTTAGAGCCCAGGAGCCCTCCTTTACTTATTCTTTCTGATACTTCATCTCATATTGTTTTATCACCTATTTTTCTTCCTTCCTTCCCTCCCTCCTTCCTTCCTTTCTCTTTCCTTCCTTTCTCCTTCCTTCTCTCTCTTTTAAAAATAATTTCCTGGAGTGTAATTGACAGATCTGAGTGTTCAGTGAGTTTGGCCAATTGCATATACTCCTAACTACTGCTCCAATCAGGACAGCTCGAGTCCCTTTCCAACAGACTCCCCTCCCCCTCCCCAAAGCAACCCCTGTTCTGATTCCTCTCCCTATGAATTTGTTTCCACCTGTTTTTGAACTTCCTATGCATGGGTCAGGTTGGCTCTTTCTTTTCCTGCTTGAATTGCAAGATGACATGGGGAGGGGCGCCGGGGTGGCTCAGTCGTTGAGCGTCTGCCTTCGGCTCAGGTCATGGTCCCAGGGTCCTGGGATCGAGCCCCACATCAGGCTCCCTGCTCGGCGGGAAGTCTGCCTCTCCCTCTCCCACTCCCCCTGCTTGTGTTCCCTCTCTTGCTGTGTCTCTCTCTGTCAAATAAATAAATAAAATCTTAAAAAAAAAAAAAAAAAAGATGACATGGGGAATAGAGGGGGACGTGAGGCAGGGCTGTGGTCAGAGTCTTTCGCTAAGGGAACGGTTTCTGCACAGCGAGTCCTTGGGGCCTGGCTCCCACAGGCGGGGCGGACGTGTCACATCACATCCTCTCCCCCCCCCACCTACCTGCTCCCTGCCTCCCTGTGGCACGCCGACCCACTTTCTCTCTGGAAGCCCTCCCTGACCCACCTGCTGCTGTAGGCATCTCTCACCCAGAACTTTCCTCCACAGCCCCCAGCTCAATCATGATGAAATCACAGGTCGTATTATTTTTCTTGAACACCTGTGTCCTCCACACAGGTGAGCTCCCAGGGCACGCCTAGGTGTGCTGTGGCCACATCGCATCCCCAGGTGTAGCTTGTCCATGATTCACACATGCTCAGTAAAGGTTGGTTGAACAATTGCTTGTAGGAGAGTGTGTGTGTGCGCGCAGGTGTGTGCATGCGTGTGCACGCGGGGGAGAGGAAACAGTGTGAGCAAGCGTGGGCCAAGCAGCACCGAGGGGCAGGGACAGCCCTGCCTGGGGGGCCTAGGGCATGGCACCCCGCGCTGGGATTTATTGAACCTGGCACTTCCCCACCTGCTTTACCTGGATGCACTCTTGCCATCCCAACCAGCATCCATGAGGAAGATACCTCCATCGCTCTCTGTAGAGACCAGGAAACAGGCCGAGTTCAGTCCTGCAACTTCACCCAGCTCACCCCAGGCTAGCGTCCCCTGTGCTTTGGGTCGAAGCAGTTAAAAGCCCCCCTAGGGTCAAGAGGCAAGGACATGGACCCCACTTCTCAATGCAAGAAGCAGCAAAGAGGGGCGCCTGGGTAGCTCAGTCGTTTAAGCGTCTGCCTTCAGCTCAGGTCATAATCCCAGGGTCCTGGGATTGAGTTTTGTGTCGGGCTCCCTGCTCTGCAGGGAGCCTGCTTCTCCCTCTGCCTGCCGCTCTGCCTACTTGTGCTCTCTCTGTCTCTGTCAAATGAATAAATAAAATCTTAAAAAGAAAAAAGTTACAGAGGCCATGCATCCTGCCTGCTCACGCCAGTCGCGGGGATGTCGGGGATCGGGCCGTCCTCCGGCACCCACAGCTCTCCAGCCGGGGCAGGCCGCCCAGCCCAGCTCCAGCAGCTGGCTGGCTGCAGGCCACTTCCATCCTCGCTCAGGCCTCCTAGCCTCTCTCCTCTGGATGGGCCATTCAGCTCTTCGGAAACCGGAGTCCTCTGCCCCACTTCCATTGCCAACCGCCGGCTAGGGCCTCCTACACACCCGCCAGGCTGCTTTTCTACAACGGGGAAATGGGTTGGATGCCCAAACATGAGCCTCGGTCCACCCTTGGCACCCAGAGGTGGGAGGAAAGGACTGCGTGGTAAGCATTCAGGGCCATGCAGTGACACTGAGTAACGGCTGGGCTTGGGGACAGAGCTGCCTTTGTCCTCAGCCAGCCAGGGGATGCCTCCCCTTGGAGGCTGGTGACATGGCGTTCCCTCCGAGGCAGGACAGGGCTGCAGGCTGCGTTCTGACTGGGTGGGGAGCATGTGCACGAAGGGCATCTGGCAGGGACTGCGGCCCGTAAGGCCAGACTCTGGCCCAGGTAGATGACTTGACCATCGCGTGGGGCAGGGGTTCCAGGTCAGGTTTGGGAAAGGCATAAGGAGGAACAAGACAGGAGCTTTGGTGATGGGCAGAGGGGGGCCAACGCCGGGGCTGATGAGAAAGGGCATTGCAGTGCTTGATGATTGCTTGAACATGGGGGCCTTGACCATGGGTCAGGGTCAGATTTCTGGTGGAAGGTGGTGCTCTCCCTGAGATAGGAGCCCAGGAGGAGGAGCAGGTTGGGGACCCCAGGCTGTTTTGGAGGTGTCTGAGAATCACCTCCAAATCACCAGGAAGGTCTGGTGGATAGTAGAAAGGTCTGGCCTGTGGGAGTGACCAGGGGGGGCCTTCACCCCTCCTGATCCTCCACATCTGAGGATGTTATGGGGTAGAGCTTGATTTCCTAGGGACCCAGAGGTCCCTCTAATCCTAAAAGCGCCCCCAAGGCAACAGCCTTCGAAGGGGCTGTGTTGTGCTCCAGGGGTCTGCAAGGACTTTCCCAGTGGCATGTGGGTGCCGAGGGCTTAAGGACCTCAATTTCCAGGTGGTCCCCTATTGGGAGACCAGAGCAGTGCTCCTTCCCCATTTTCCCCCAAGCCCCCCACCCACGTCTCCTGCCCTATGAGAGAGAGGCCAGTCTCCTCCACCCTGGATCGCAACCCAAGCCACAGTGTGGGCAGAGCCTCTTCCATCCGGGCACAGGGCCAGGCCTTCCCCATCTTTGTCCCTACATACCTCCAGCAGGGGCAGGACTGGAGATGGACTGACCACTGTGGCTCATGTCGGCCATTCTGGGTTCACCCATATAGCATGGGGAGAGAGAGAACTCTCTGGTTTTTTTGTTTTGTTTTGTTTTTGGTTTGGTTGGTTTTTTAAGGAACAGGACTCTTTTTTAAAAATATTTTATTTTATTTTTATTTTAAGTAGGCTCCACGCCCAGCGTGGGGCTCGAACTCACGACTCTGAGATCAAGAGTTGCACGCTCTGGGGCGCCTGGGTGGCTCAGTCGTTAAGCGTCGGCCTTTGGCTCAGGTCATGATCCCAGGGTCCTGGGATCGAGCCCCGCATCGGGCTCCCTGCTCGGCGGGAAGCCTGCTTCTCCCTCTCCCACTCCCCCTGCTTGTGTTCCCTCTCTCGCTGTGTCTCTCTCTGTCAAATAAATAAATAAAATCTTAAAAAAAAAAAAAAAGAGTTGCACACTCTGCCAACTGAGTCAGGAGCCCCTGGAACATGAGTCTTTCACTCCCCTGTCAGAGCAATTGTCTTGTAGGAGGGAAGCCAAAAGCTTCTCGTGAGAAGGACCGAGGCATGTCTTATTGGCATGACTTATTCGTCCCCCTAATCATCTTTCATTTATCTAGAACTTGGAAGGGAGGCGATGGCCCCGGCGATGAGTGTTGTCACCTTTGTTGGAACTGAAGATGAAGCCAGACTTCCTCTCAGAAAAAGCCTGTCTGATTGGCTTATTGTGTTGACGAGGCGGGCTGCCTTTGCCAACCGGTTATGTGGTGGGTATTTTCCACAGACTGAGTGAAATCTATAAATCTATAACTCTAACATTTTGATGAAAATGTACATAAAGCATATGACAGGGCATGGAATAATTTGGGGTGACATTATGACATTAACAACATTTTCATTTCCCCAATTCTTTCTGTGTACGTCGGGTTAAACAAAGGGTCTTTGATGATAACGGGTATGATAGACAGCTTCCAGATTTCTTTGGGTCAACTCTTTTTGGTGTCCTTCTCCAGGGACTGAGACAGTGGGACCCCAAAAGCTAACAGCTGGGTGACATATCCTTGGGCAAGTCAGGTGCTTTCCAGCAAATCAAAGAAAAATCAGCAAACTGAGAAAATCATAACCAAGTTGCAGTAAAAATAGTTTAGATGATGAATCGTTGTTATTTTATTTTTTTTTGGCACATATCTTTGAAGGAGTTCAAAGAATTAAGTGACATTTCTGGGACGCCTGGGTGGCTCAGTCGGTTAAGCGTCTGCCTTCGGCTCAGATCATGATCCCAGGGTCCTGGGATCGAGTCCTGCATCGGGCTCCCTGCTCCGGGGGGAGCCTGCTTCTCCCTCTGCCTCTGTCTCTCTCTCTGTCTCTCATGAATAAATAAATAAAATCTTTAAAAAAAAAAAAGGATTAAGTGACATTTCTATAACAAAATTTATTTCCTTCCCATCAATGTATTTATATGAACAAATTACTTCCATGCCTACATTATAAATACAAAAAAAGAAAGGAATAAAATCTACCTTGAACCATGTCTCATTCTAACTATCAGCAATATTTGTCTGTGGACACCATGAACTAATTCAGAAAATAAGGCCTATGTATACTGTTAACAAATTTCTAGTAAAACTGTACTTTTATGTTCGATAATCATTTATCAAAATGTAGGACATAAGACGTTTCTACGAAGTATTTTGGTAATGGTAACTCAACCCCAAAATAAGATTTTTAAGCCTTGCTGGCCAAGAAAATTCATTTCAGCTTATATAAGGAAAATAATGATTCGATAACAGTAAAATAGCTTTCACCATAAAGATAAATTCTATTAGGGCGCCTGGGTGGCTCAGTTGGTTAAGCGACTGCCTTCAGCTCAGGTCATGATCCTGGAGTCCCTGGATCGAGTCCCACATCGGGCTCCCTGCTCGGCAGGGAGTCTGCTTCTCCCTCTGACCCTCCCCCCTCTCATGTGTTCTCTCTCATTCTCTCTCTCTCTCAAATAAATAAATAAAATCTTTAAAAAAAAAAAAGATAAATTCTATTAAATTAGGATAAAATTTCAGGGGAAATGGAACAGAAATATAAAGTCACAGAAATGGCACAAGATGTTTAATCCTCAAAGAGCTTGTCACACATTTTTAAGTGGATGATTGTGGGTGTCAAATTGCTCTGGGATTTAGATCCCATTGATTTTATTTAAGAGAGCAACGTAACAATTTCATTTTAAAATGTCAACATTAGGGGTGCACTTGCAAGTCCGTCAAGCATCTGCCTTCGGCTCAAGTCATGATCCTGGGGTCATGGGATCGAGCCCCACATTGGGCTCCCTGCTCGACGGGAAGCCTGCTTCTCCCTCTCCCACTCCCCCTGCTTGTGGTCCTGCTCTCACTAACTCTCTCTCTGTCAAATAAATAAATAAAATCTTTAAAATATATAATAAAAAAAATGTCAACATTAGCAGAATGGTGGCCATGGAAGTCAGAATCTGCTAAGGAGTGTGTAACAACTCACCTGCCGAATCAGCTAGCCCTGAAAGTGGATGGCGCCGGAGCCGGTGACCCACCAGAGAGGGTCAGGAGCGGGGGTGGGGAGCGGGGGTGAGGGTGGGATGGATAAAACAAAAAAAGAAAAAAGAATAATTTTAAAAAATAATAAAATGTCAGCATTTATAATACATTGGGAAATTACATCATTTGCAATGGTGTAAATTTAGTATGAAAAATGGAGAGTCCACTTAAAAATATACAACTGAGTAAACCGGGAGGGGTTCCCACCCCCTGATTTTTTTAAGGTGGGTGTGAGCAAAAAAGTGTGGAAATCACGACTCAGAGGAGAGCCCTTCAAAAGCCGACCAGAGCAGGATGAGCTCATTTCCCTGCAGTCTCTTCAATGTAGAGCTGAGATTTGTGTTTGTTTGTTTTAAGGCCCAGGGATGATATTTGGGCTGAGTGAGTGTCAGCTGAGAACACATGGGCTAAGAGCAGTTGGAGGTCAAGGCCACCCTGCTCTGGGCAAGCCTGGCACTCTGGCAGCACGGGTGGACCACAGGCCAGGCGCACCCCCAAAATGGGGGGAGCTCACGGAGGTCCCAGCTCCGCTAGGCCGGGCTGGAGCCTCACCCCACTCCTGCCACAGTGGGGGCAAGACACTAAGGTTTGCCAGAGGGCAGTGAGGCCCATGTTGGGAAGGTAACCGGTGAAGGCCATACGTACCCCCAAAATCCGTCTCTGCAAGAGCACCAACAGCCACAAATGGGCACTATTCCTAAGTGCTGCCTTACTCCTTGCCAGCCACTGGCCGAAGTGCTTTCTGTGTCTAAACCTCCAACTGCCTCCTGAGTAAGGAGTGAGGGGACCCGGGCAGCCTGACTCCAAGCCAGGTCGTGTTTGAGGCGCAGGTGCGAACACAGACACGTTCTAGACCCGGAAGCGCTGACTGGACGCTTCGCTCTTCTGCTTCCAACTCTCTGATCTTGGTTAGACATTAAACCTCTCTGACCCTATCTTTTCATCTGCAAGATGGTTCCTAAGAGCTACCCTACTGGGGGCGCTTGGGTGGCTCAGATGGTTAAGCGTCTGCCTTCGGCTCAGGTCATGATCCCAGGGTCCTGGGATCGAGCCCCGTGTCGGGCCCTCTGCTCAGCGGGGAGTCTGCTTCTCCCTCTGCCTCTCCCCCTGCTTGTGCTCTGTCTCTCTCTCTTTCAAATAAATAAATAAAATCTTTTAAAAAAAAGAGCTACTCTACTGGACCTTCAGGCCCCAAATCTTTCCGGGCAGTGATGACTGCTCTGGGCCCAGAAAGGACTCTGCTATCATCAGAAGAGTTTGTGCCTAAATTTAGAAGGCTGAAATCTCTATTTTGAAGTGTCAGACAAGAGGACATAGGACAACCGCCCACCCTGACCTCCTCGGCTGTTCTGGTTGGCTCTGCTTAGAGCACAGTCTGCTGTTGTCCATGCCTGGGCGTCCCCAGATGCCACTTGGGGCCTGAGCAAACTTTCGTCCTGAACCCCAAATATCATAGCAGCTGCCCCAGGGCTAGGAGCCATCCCGACGATCCCCCAGTGGCCTCTTCTGGACATTTATGGTGAGTGGGCAGGAGCTGTGGGGCCTGTCTTAGAGAAGTCAGGGCGTGGTGGGGCGGTGGAGTCAGAACTCAGAGGCCTGGGTCTCCCACCTGCAAAACCACCTACTCAGTCAACTCAGGGAGCTGGCTTAACCTCTCTGAGCCTCATTTATTCACTCTGCTGTGCCCAGCCTTGCCCTGGCCAGTGCAATGGAGATTTGGGGATGAGTCCAAAAGGCCCTTCCTTCCAGACACTCCCAGTTTCATGGGAGAGGCAGCCAAGGAAACAGACAGTAACAGGCCCTGTGCTGGGGCATCAGGAGGACCTCTTGGAGGAGGTGAGGTCTGGGCACCATGTTCCTCTTCTGTTGATTGAGAGACGCACACTTTTTTATTTCAGAGTATAGTTTTATTGTGAACTGCTTTGTTATAAACGTAATACGCGCTCCTGGTGAAAATTTTCAAGAGAACAGAACGGTAATAAGTGAAAAGGGTCCCTGGGTCATCCCCAGAAGGAACTAACTATTGTCCACAGTATCTCGTGTAGCCTTCCAGAAATGTTCTCTGTGCATGGAAACCCGTGCGGGCAAAGCATAGAAGCCCGAATCAATGGTCACAACGGGCCCCACTTGTCGAGCGTTTACTAGGTGCCCACTGACGGTGTTTGCTGGCAACATCTCTTGGACATATTTCTATGTCCACAATCAGCTTTCCCAGATACTGCACGAGGAGCCTGCAGAGTTGTAGGGAGCACAGGAATAGGCATTTCCCACCGCCTTGGTTAGAGTCGGCCCGGCTCTCGCTGGAACTTCTCTGTGGTTGAGTTGCTGTGTCCTTAGTTTCCAGGTGGGGAAACTGCAGCTCAGAATATCGAAGTGGGATGCTAAGGCCACATGGTAGCCAGAGGCAATTCCATGCCATGAATCACCGTGTGAGGCTCTGGGGCCCGCGGGAGGCCACGCCGTCCTCAAGTCCTAGCTTCTGGGAGGATAAATATAACCCTGGCAAGCCAAAGTCCGGTGTCGAAAGCAGAGGCTTAACCTGAAAGTTCAGGCCGCTGGCCAGCGCTCACCCGGGTGCTCCCACGGGGCCAGGGCTGTCCCCAGCTAATGCATGCGGCAATTTTGACCCTGTGATTCCACTTCTGGGAGGCGGCGTC
This sequence comes from Leptonychotes weddellii, assembly GCF_054177405.1. Classification (NCBI taxonomy): domain Eukaryota; kingdom Metazoa; phylum Chordata; class Mammalia; order Carnivora; family Phocidae; genus Leptonychotes; species Leptonychotes weddellii. Next base: position 174,525,956 of record NC_138370.1, on the reverse strand, counting down.
ATGGGGATGGGTGCAAACCTTGGTGAGAAAAGGGTTCTGTAGTGTGGTCTTCAGTGGACCCAGGAGGAGAAGCGTTTCAGCTACTTTGAATGTTTTGTTTTGTTTTTTTAAGATTTTATTTATGTATTTGACACAGAGAGAGATAGCCTGAGACAGAGAGAGCACAAGCAGGGGGAGCTGCAGGACGAGGGAGAAGCAGGCTCCTCACTGACCAATGTGGGGCTCGATCCCAGGACCCTGGGACCATGACCTGGGCTGAAGGCAGATGCTTAACGACTGAGCCACCCAGCCGCCCCTCCTTTTTTTTTTTTTTTAAATTGAAGTGAAATTCATGATCAAAAAATCAACTGTTTTGTTTTGTTTTGTTTTTTTTAGAGAGGGCACACAGGCGTGGAGGGGCGCATGGGGGAGAGGCAGAGGGAGAGAGAGAGAGAGAGCATCTCAAGCAGGCTCTGGGCAGAGAGCCCGACACGGGCCGGATCCCACGACCCCAAGATCATGACTGGAGCCCAAATCAAGAGTCAGATGCTCAACCAACAGAGCCACCCAGGCGCCCCCCAAAATCAACTATTTTAAAATGTACAACACACTGGCATTTAGTACATTTACAATATTGTTTAACCACTACTTATATGGAGTTCTAAAGTATTTCCATCACCCCTAAAGGTGTCCCCGTCAGAGCCCCGTCCCTTGCTATGGCTGAGTGACCTTCCCCCTGCCAGATAGAAAAGACCGCATTGTGTTTATTTATTTTTCTAGCTGCGGACATTTGGGCTGTTTCCACCTCTGAGCTCTTGTTCATGCGTTGTTATGCCACTTGACCTACGTCAGCTTCACCTGTGACGTCTGCAAAATGGGGACAAGGGAAGGACCTACCTCGTGGGGTTGCTGGGAGGCTGAGTGGATTATAGATGTGAGGCCCTGACTGGGTGCCTGGCCAGAGCTCCATTGTTGATTCTGTTGGGTGTTTGCTCACAATTGGACATTTACTGAGCACTTACTGTGTACCCTTTTAAGCCCTATACCTGCATTAACTCATTTATTCCAATGTTTTCCCTTCATTGATTAATTTCTCCAGCAACTCTGTGGGGGTAGGCCCCACTGGTCAAGTCTGCTTTATAGAAAGCCGGGGCCCTGAGAGGTCGGCTCAGGAGTGGCCCATGGAAGCAGGACTTGAACCAGCCCACCTGACCCTGAAGCCCGTGTTCTTAATGCCTTTGCTGGTCTACACTCTCGGGGTTGTTTACACAGCCATCCACAGGGATGTCTGTGGTCATCACCTCTGGACTGGGGACTGTGGGGGATTTTTGCCTTCTTTCTCCCCTGGACTGTCTTTCTCACATTTCTGTCATTGTTTGTTTTTACAATGAACAAATAATAATTTTGTAATCAGAAAGAAACAGTAAATATGACTTTAGATCATAACACATATGTTAAGTGAAAAGAGCCGAACACAAAATCTCAGGTACAGCTTGATCCCCACAGGTCAAAATCTGTACAGAAACCCCCCAGGGGACTGTTCCCCCAACGTACTAATAAGGTTTGCTGAGCCTGATGGGGTGATTGTGATGTTTGGTCTAAGTTTGCTGTGTTTCTAGCTTTTCCAGCTGTATTTTGACAACAGACAAGTATCACTTTTATATTTGGAGAGAGATCCTAAAAACAGAAGACCCACCTTCCCAGCTAGGACCCCTGGGTGTCTCTGCCTTGGGCCGGCTGGTCAGGTGCGTCTGGTCCGCTGACAGGCCAGGAAGCTCATGTGAAGTTGCCAGATGGGAGGTTCCTGCACCAAGGGACTGGCCCAGGGCTTGCTGGCCGGACACCGCCGTTTGGCATTCCATCACCATCCAGAGACACAGAGACACAGACAGGACACTCCAGCCTCAGGGACTCCAGTGCCTGGACCGGGGCCACCTCAGCCTTGGACGTCCCGCCCAGCTACCTCCCCTTCCACCTGGAATTCCTGTCCCCCTCATCCCCCCAGGGTGTGCTTCCCAGATCCTCAAGCTCCCTCTGGTGCAATCAGCAGGGCCCAGTGGCACATGAAAAAGGGCCACCGGTAATTAAAATTAAGTGTTGGTCCTGGCTGGTTTTGTGTGTTGTCGGGTGCCCCCCCACCCCAGCCCCACCAAGTGGACAACTCTGTAGCTCCTTCTCCCTCTGCCTGACGCACACTTGAGTCTAGGCCCCGGAGCCCTCCCTGGCCCCGGTTCAAAGTGATCTCGAGCACCAGGAAAAGCAGTGGTCAAGCCTCCCTGGACAGGGCTGTGCTGTAGCCAGGATGACCAGTGAGAAGGCTGAACCCATGACCACAACATGCAGGGGCAGAAGGGCTGGGCCAGCTCCATCTGGGGGATGCCATTCCGCAAGGCTGTGACAGATGGGTGGGAGTTTGACGAAATGAGCTGGGAGGAGAAAGATTTCTCAGCCAAGGAAGGGCAGGGAGGGCAGAGGACGCCGCCTCTGACCCCATGGCCACCTCTGCCTTGGCAGGACACCCAGGCGAGCCCAGCCCTGCCCCAACAGCCCCTGCCAGGAAAACAGGTCAGAGCAGGACGGACCCTGGTGGCATTGCATGCAAGCTGGGCTGGGACACACGGCTTGAGCCGAGGAGGGTGGGTGGCCTGGGCTGGCCCCTCGGCCTCCCTGGGGCCGTCGCTCCCGCCAGGACACCCAGGCCGCCCAGCGAGGTGTAGGGCAGTCACAGCCAGCTAGCAGGGCGGGAGGGCTGCCCCCCTGCCCAGACCACAGGATGGGTGGGAGCCCTGTCCCCACCCAGCTGTCCTGACACAGCTCCACCCAGGATGTAGGCCCAGGCTCCCGTGGACTGGATGTGCCCCTTAGCAGGACGAGGGACCTGGCCAAGGCAACCACGCTGAGCCTCAGTGTCCCCATCGGTAAATGAGGATGAGTTCTTCCCTCGCAGCTCTCCAGCACATCCCGTGAGATACTGTTGGAAAAAGTGCATTTAAACGTTGGAAGCTCGTTCGCACTGGATCGTTGTTACTGTTGCTACCATTACTATGACTGTATTTTTAGTGGTGACTATTATTATGGGAGAACACCCAAGAAGAAGACAGATCTGGTTTTGATTCCAGCTCCACTGTGGGTAGCTACAGATCGGGGCAGATCACTTTTTTGAACCTCCGTTTCCCATCTGTAATCACCTAGGAAGGGTGTGTCCCGGGGCTCTGCAGTGGGGGGTGGCCAGCCTCCGGGAAAGGCCAAGGTCAGTCCAGAAGGGCAAGGCTCAGCGGGGGCAGCTCCGAAGAAGCGGCGTCCTCTTGGACCAACCCCAGGCCACCGCCCGGGTCTCCGGGTGCGTCCCAGCCCGCGGCTGACCCCACCGTCCCACCCGGCCTACAGTGCTAACTCTCACAACCCCCCAGCCACAAACGAGCCCTGGCGGTTCATGAGGCATCTCGCCTAGAGGGTGCGGCCACCCCCTTATCCAAATAGCGCCACTGAGCTGCTGCTGGGGGAGGCCCCGAGCTGGGCACGGAGCCCACGTGAGCAGAGGGCCAGCGGAGACAGACGACAGCCACAACCAGCCAGCCAGCCAAGCAGCATCTCCACCAACATGCAGGTTCCAGGGCCTGGGACTTGGGGAGGGTCAGGCAAGGCTTTGAGCAGGCGGCCTTTGGCTGAGCCTTGGAGGGGCCCACGGCCTGGCTTCTACCGCTCCCACCACTTCGTAAGTCCGGGCTGGTTCTTGGCTCCTGTGCCTGATACATGCCCGGGGCTTCATAGGGCCTGGCGAGTGCACACGGAATGAGTGAATAAAGGCAGGAATGAATGAATGAGGGACACAAGGCGGGGGGATATTGTATTATCTTTATATCAGACTCCGAATTTTCTCAGCGAAAGAACTCAACTCTGTGAAATTACTTAGTTGAGCCTCTTAGGGTAGTAATGGAAGCATGGGAAGGTTTGGGGACTGAAGAGTGCCCCACCCCCCATCCTTCTCCTCCAGGAGGTGAGTAGGGCTCTCCCCAGCCGAGACTGCCCAAGGGCCGGGAAGTCCTGATGGTCAGAGCCCTTGCTGTACTGTGTGGCCTCAGGCCATCCAGTGACCTGTCTGGGCCTCGGTCTTCTCATCTGTGAAATGGGATCGTGACTGCAGTGCATACAGGACTGTGTCAGGATGGGAGGGTTAGCGGGCAGCAAGGCTGTGCTCCGAAGGGATCGCTAGCCTGCTTCCTGCTCTCCGGAGCCCCCACCGGCCGTGGGGGGTGGGTTCCGTGGAGAGCCAGAGCAGGCAGCTCTCTTCATTCATGCTCCTGGGCATCCTGTTGCCGGCCGTGCTGGCTGCTGGCCCCCCCTTTAATGATCAGGTCTGTCCCCACACCCTGGTGTGACTCTGTCTGCCTGTACGCATTCATTTAGGCCCCATAAAACAGGGTGACAACGAACCACGTCAGAGCTGAGCAGAGAAGGCGTTCCAGGGGCCTCCCAATGCAAACAGACACCCAGGAGGGCGGTCTGGAGCTCTTGGGGGCAGCTGGGCTGTGTCTGCTAGAAAAACCTGGCAGGGCCTGGGCCAACCCTCCTTAGACAGTAGGTGAAGGAGGGAGACAGACAGAGACTGAGACAGAGAGGCAGAGGGAAGAGGACAGGGAGAGAAAGCGCTTGAAAGGACCGGAGACAGGGAGTCGGGAGGGTGGGAAGGAGAGAGGTCGTGAGGGCAGGTGGGCAGGGAGGGGGATCTTCTGAGGGGCAGCCTGGGCAGAACAGCTCAGATGCGGGGAAAGTGCACAGGAGCCAGGGTGGGCCCCGGAGGGGTGTGTGGCCCACCTGGAAGGCCCCCTGCAGCCCACCCGCAGCTGCCTCCTCCCTGTTCCCAGCCAGGGCCAATCCACGCACGCGGCCTCGTTCCCGGGCGAACAGCAGTGCCTGGCGACAAAACTTCACGTACACACCAACACACAGCACCCTCACACACACGCACCATCACTGACCGACGCTCACAACTGCTCACGTTCCCGTGGGCTCCGGGCCAGGTGCACGCGTGGTCGGCACCACCCAGGGCCTCCAGCTGCAGGGGGGGGCACGGACAGACCGGGGACCTGCTTCCCCAGGCTGCCGGTGTCCTGGGCCCACAGAGTCCCCAGAAGTAACCGGTGGGGTCCTCGTGATGTGGGAAACAAAGGCAGAAGGAAATGTAGATCAAATTAAGTCCTTCTGACTTGCAACCCACTGACAAATACTTGAGGCAGGCAGAGTATAAAGTTCCTCCAGGAAGCTCCCAACTGTCTTCATGTTAATGCCTCACGAGAGGGAAAAACAGCCTGAACTTGACAATGGCAAGGCCTCCATTATCTTGCAGGTCCTCTTTAACTTATGCAAGTTCTTTTGAAAACCTCCCTTTTTCCTTAGCCCCAGCTCCCACGTATCTGATCAGCCAGCCCTCCCAACCCTGGGGCAGCAGCTCTTTCTGCCCAGGGGTCCTGTCCCCTTGCACCAAAGACCTGTCAAGCATTCTTTCTTGGCCATCGACTCCGGACCCCATCAACCTCACCAACATCCAAAAACGACATCACTGGAGCCTCCGGGAGCTTCACTGGGGACTCCACAGCCCTTCTTCAGAGCTACTTCTGCCCACATTCATTCCACAACCCAGACGACAGCTGGGGCCCCTCGCCTGGAGACCCCCTACGAGGGGTTTCTCTGTCCTGGGCCCACTATCCCGCTGCTCCTCATTGGTCCTCGTGGGACACTCAGCTTCTTATTCTCATTGCACACCTCAGATCCACTGCTAACCAGCAGTGTGAACACAGCAGAGCTTCGGGAATGGGGAGACGGGGACCCAGAAGGGAGCTTCACGGGTCAGCAGCACAGACATCTAGAAAGGAGCAGAACCATCACACATGCAGAAAACATCCGGATGTGGACGGCCACCGTGGTGGGCAGCAGCTGAGGTTGGTGCCTGGCCCGCCTGCCTCTACCTTCCTCCAAGTCCAGGGCAGATCTGAAGGGCGGGACCGCCCCCACCCCAGCAGCCCTCCACCAAGCAGGGCTCATTGGACAAGTGAGCTCTCTGCCTTCCGTTCTGACCCACCCACCTCTGCGGAGATAGATTCGGAGCACTTATAAAACCCCCGGGAGCAGAACCAGCTCATGATGCCCAGTCAGGCCACGCCAAGATGGTCACAGGATACCTTAAGGTTGTCAATTTTTATAATCGTAAACCTTTTTTGTAACTTTACTTTTTAAATTGCAGTTTCTATTGAGATGTAACATAAAATCTCAATAGCATAAAACCTGTCATTTAAAAATATACAATCCAAGGGCACCTGGGTGGCTCAGTTGGTTAAGCGCCCGATTCTTAATTTCAGCTCAGGTCATGGTCTCAAGGTCGTGAGATCGAGCCTGGCGTCGAGTGCTACACACTGGGCGTGGAGTTGGCTTAGGATTAGCTCTCTCCCTCTCCCTCTGCCCCATCTCTAAAAAAAATTAAATAATAAAATGAAGTATACAATCCAGTGGCTTTTAGTACATTCACAATGTTCTGCAACTGATGTACTTTTTGAATAAAGGTGAGGTCCGGAGCTGATGGCCAAGTTCTTACGACATCTTTGGTGCAAAATGGCAGGTTTATTAAAGCACGGGGACAGGACCCCTGCGCAGAAAGAGCTGCTGCCCCAGGGTTGGGAGGGCTGGCTGATTAGATACTTGGGAGTTGGGGGTAAGGAAAAAGGGAGGTTTTCAAAAGAACTTTCATATGCTAATTTTTTTTTTTTTTAAGATTTTATTTATTTATTTGACAGAGAGAGACACAGCGAGAGAGGGAACACAAGCAGGGGGAGTGGGAGAGGGAGAAGCAGGCTTCCCGTGGAGCAGGGAGCCCGATGCGGGCTTGATCCCAGGACCCTGGGATCATGACCTGAGCCGAAGGCAGATGCTTAACGACTGAGCCACCCAGGTGCCCCTCATATGCTAAAATGTTAAAGAGGACCTAGGAGATACTGGAGGCCTTGCCATTGTCAAGTTCAGTTGTTTTTCCCTCTAGGGAAGAATTAACATGAAGACACTTGGGAGCTTCCTGAAGGAGCATTACACTCTACTGGCCTC
>NC_138370.1:174486903-174518385 GCF_054177405.1 Leptonychotes weddellii | reverse complement strand
CTGGGATCATGACCTGAGCTGAAGGGAGATGCTTAATGACTGAGCCACCCGGGCACCCCATGGGTGAGTGATTTTCAACAAGGGCACCAAGGCCATTGAATGGGGAAAGGACAGTCTTTTTAACAAATGGTGCTGGAAAGACTGGACATCTACATGCAAAAGAATGAAGCCGGACACTAACTTCATACCATATGCAAAAGTTCACTCAAAATGGATCTAAATATAAGAGCTAAAACCATTAAACAAATAGAAGAAAACTCTGGGGAAAAGCTTCATGACGCTGGAATCAGCAATGTGTCCTTGGGTATGACACCAAGAGCACAGACAACAACACAACAAATTATAAACTGGACCTCATTGAAACTAAAAACTTTTGGGCGCCTGGGTGGCTCAGTCGTTAGGCGTCTGCCTTTGGCTCAGGTCATGGTCCCCAGGGTCCTGGGATCGAACCCCATGTTGGGCGAGTCTGCTTTTCCCTCTCCCTCTGCTCCTCCACCCCTCTTGTGCTCGCTCTCTCTCTCAAATAAATAAATAAAATCCTGAAAAAAATCTTTAAAAAAAAAGAAACTAAAAACTTTTGTGTGTCAAAGGACACTATCAACAGAGAGAAAAGGCAACCTGTGGAATGGACAAAGACATTTGCAAATCATACATCTAATAAGAGATTAGTATCCAGTATATATGAAGAACCCCTACAACTAAACAACAACAGAAAACAGACAAGTGCAGTAAAAATGGGCAAAGGACCTGTACTGGTATTGGATGATCTGATCTTGGGTCCCATCCCATCCGGTGTTGAGCACCCTGGCTTTCCTAGTGACTGATGCTTCTCCAAGGAGGAGGCAGCTGGCAGGGAAGGATGCCTGGACTTCTCCAGCAGGCTGAGAGTACCTTGCTTTCTGGGTGATGAGCTGGAAGCTTTGAAAGAAAAGTAAGAACCCAGAGAGTGCAGAGCAGGCTCCTCCCGCCTGCCTGCCCATGGCTTGGCCCAGTTCCAGCTCCAGGCTCTCCTGCGGGACTCCCAGCCACCTGTCCCCCCACCTCCAGCTACAGGAATGGTTGAGTCGCCCTGGCTGGGGCTGTCAGCCCTGGAATCTGAGCAGGCCTCAGTAGGGTGGCCACCTTGGCTGTCCCCAACTCAGTGCACCAACTCCCTGGGAGTCATCTCTGTGAGGAGCTGCTAAGACTAGATGGGGCCCTTGGCCCCCAAAGTCAGGGCAAAGAGAAGCAGCTCATGGGGGTGGGAGATACACGGGATCCTTTCTAAGGTCCCCTCCAGTCACCAGCATCTCAAGTTTAAGCAGAGGGGGGCATTTGTTGCTTGGGTTTCGTGTTAAACCACGGTGGTTTGGGAGGGTCAGTCCTAGGCGTGGTCCAGTGGAAGGTGCAGCAGCAGGAGATGTAGTGATAATGAAGAAACTAGCAAGACCCATGATGACTGGAGCCTCACATCCCATCTGCATCTTGATTCTCTCACCAGCTGTCCGCAGGGCACACCCTCTGCAGAGAGGCCTCCCTGACCACCAGCTGAAACAGCACCCCTCCCCTGCCTCATTTTATCTGGGTTCCTGCCACGCCCCGCGCCCAGCAGCACACTCACCTCCTTGGGGTGGGTGTGGTGCTCACAGGCCGGGTCCGAGGACCCAGAGGGGGTCCCACAGGACCAGCCAAGAGCGTCCCTGGCTGGATACAGGATGGAAATCAAACCTGAGCCAGCAGGAGGTGAAAGCAGAGCTTATCTAAGTCACAGAGAGAGATACAGATGAGCGTCTGGGAGACTCGGAATGGAAAGGAGTATGAGTCTCATCTCTGTCGGGGGCTGGGGGGTTTTACTGAGGACGGTGGTCCGGTGTATGCGCCCCCTCAGGCTACTGGGAACCGGTTAGAACAAAGGTGATGGCCCAGGTGTTATTCCTTGGAACCAGGGGGTCTTGGCGTTGAGATGTCTAGTGCCTGGTGGTCTGGAATATGCCTGTGATGGCTTTGTCCAGTCATTCTCACCTGGTCTTTCCTTAGAGGTTGTCTATTCTAGAGAAATCATTCACTCCTTGTCCCTTACAAGGAGGACATACGCTGTTCACATTATTAAAGCAGGACGACAGGACCCATGGGCAGAACGAGCTGGCTGATGGTGTACCCGGGCTTGGGGGAGGTAAGGACACAGGGAGTTGTCCAAAAGGACTTACATATGCTAAAAAGGACCCTCAGGATAAGGAAGGCCTGGCTATTATCAAGCTAAGGTTGTTTTTCCCTCTGGCAAAGCATTAACTTGAACATAGTTGGGAGTTTCCTGGCGGAAGGTCACACAGATCCCACCCAGGAGTGTGTGCATGGGGTGGGGGGGGTAGGGGGGGCGGAGTTGTTGAGGTTGCTGGGTGTCAGGTTGTGCTTTGTCCTCAGCTTGCCTTCTGCTCCCTCATCAACTAGAACCTTAGGTCCATGCAAGCAGCACCCTGCTCTGATCACTCCTCATTCCTCCTCCGACAGCAGCACCGAGCACGCAGTAGTGCTTAAAAAATATCTAACTCATGAAAGAGGCATCCTGTGAAGTATGCTTACTTGTAACCATTTTCCAGAGAGGTGGTGCAACTTCTCCAAGAATGTACAGCCGGAAAGGGGCGGGGCTGGGATTTGCACCAGAAGGTGGGTCTTCCTGTTCAGTGAGTCGCGGAGCCCATAGCACAAGATGGATGGTGTTGGCACGTGTTTGTCTCTGTGTGACCTGATGGGACATCCCAGGAGCAGGCAAGTTCTGTGGCATCACTGCCCTCATCCTAGAGGGTGAGGGTCCCCTCTCTCTCCTGCTGGGGGTTCACTCCTTTAGGTCCTGGTTGATGGGGCACCTCCTCTAGGAAGCCTTCCCTGACCTGCTCCCAGCCAACGGGTCTCTTTTCTTCTCTAGACAGCCCTAGGCCCTTGTACAAACTCCTACTAAAGTGTGCATTGTGAGTACACAGGACAGACTTGGGGGCGGCTTTCCCAGGTGTGAATCCCGAGTGGCTATCAGAAGCCTGGACGTATCACTTCACCCCTCGGAGCTCCCTCTCTCACCTGGACAGTGGACGCACTAGGACCCACCCTGCCTGGGCTGCCAGAACGCAGCACCACAGACCGGGTGGCTTGAACAAGACATCCATTGCCTCACATTCTAGAGACCAGAAGCCCAAGGTCAAGGTGTGGGCAGGGGTGGTTTCTCCGGAGGCCTGTCTCCTTCCTTGGCTTGCAGATGGTCCTCTTCTCCCTGGGTCCTCGCAAGGTTGCCCGTCTGTGCATGCTTGTGCCCTGATCTCTTCTTATAAGGACACTGATGAGGGAGCAGAAGGCAAGCTGGGGACAAAGCACAAGCTGACAACCCCGGAAACCCTCCCCCGCACCCCCTCCCAGGTGGGGTGTGTGAGCCATTCCTTAGGCACTCCTGGCTGCCCTAAGCTAAGGGAAGGAAAAGCAAATAGCTTAGAGAGATCACAGTCCTTCAACACCTGAGTCTCCCTCCGTTCACAAATGTCTTTGTGATTTACAAGAAAAAAGTGCGCTTATCAATAACCTGACTTCCAGCAGGAAATGTAGATAAAATTAAATGTCCTTCTAACCTGCAGCCCATTGACAAATACTTGAGGCAGGCAGAGTATAAAGTTCCTCCAGGAAGCTCCCAGCTGTCTTCATGGTAATGCCTCAGGAGAGGGAAAAACAACCTCAACTTGACAATGGGAAGGCCTCCAGTATCTTATAGGTCCTCTTTAGCCTATGCAAGTTATTTTGAAAACCTCCCTTTTTCCTTAGCCCCAACTCCCAAGTATCTGATCAGCCAGCCCTCCCAACCCTGGGGCAGCAGCTGTTTCTGCCCAGGGGTCCTGTCCCCCAGCTTTAATAAAACCACCATTTTGCACCAAAGACGTCTCAAGAATTCTTTCTTTCTTGGTCATCAGCCTCTGGACCTCACCTACATTCCAAAACTACATCAGACACCAGCCAGATTAAATGAGGACCCAACCATATTGATCTCATTTTAACTTGATTACCTATGGAAAGACCCTATCTGCAAACACAGTCACATTCTGCAGTGTGGGGGCGGGTGGGTGGGTTAGGGCTTCAACGTAGGGATTTTGGAGACACACAATTCAGCCCATAGCACTGACTTTCATCTCACACTCAAACTCCTGCTCCGTTGCCTCTGACAAGGGTTGCCAGCTTCGGCTTGTATACCTCCAGTGGCAGGGAGCTTTCTACCTCCCAAGGGGATAAATGGTGGACAGTGATTTCTGGCAGCGGCTGCCGTCCTTTGGAGCAGCCCCACATGGAGGCTGAAATCCCTTTGGCCCTCTAGAACGGAGAGGGCTGTTTCACCGTCTTGAGCAATTCAAAACAGGTTGGTTTCCGTCCTGAACAGCAGGAGAGCTTGCTTGTTTGGGAACGCAAATTCAAAGGCAGATTCCTGCTGGTAGACTTATCTGTGTTTTGTTATCTGCCTTGAACAGAAGTGGCTTTGGAAGCCCCAGAGTGTGGACGCCTGGTTTGCCCAGATAAATGTCATGTCTGCACCCAAAGGAAGCTATAAATAGGTCACCAGGGAGGGGAGGGGGTGGCTTTAGGGGTGGCCACTGTGAAACTGAAAATTATTTTCTTCCCACCCAAAGGAGCTGGATTGTTGCTGTGGGGTCCCATCCAGATGGTGAGAGGGGGCCACTGGGGACGTTCAGATCAAGTTTTACTCAATTCAGTTTGGCTTTAAAAATCCATTCTCAAAAAATAAAAAATAAAATAAAAATCCATTCCCAGAGCTCAGCAAAGGAAACAATTATTATTTTTGTACCCCGATTTCATCTATTTTTTTCTGAAAATTTTTTACATTCCAAGCATGATACATGTTTATTATAGACAGGATGAAAAAATGTAGCTGGATGTGAGGAAGAGGACAAACATTACCTTTAATCCCATCACCTAAAACAATGTTAAACATTTTGAGGCACCTCTCTCTCTCATCAATGGGATTATACTTCTTAAAAACAGATTACACTGTATCTCTTGCACCCACCGGAGGCGACACCTAAGAGTGGTGAATAAGACAGCCAAGGGCCAGTTGTCCCCTTGGAGCTCGAGTCCGGAGGGGAGACCGAAAAAACAGATAGATGAATTTTCAGGCCGTTTCCAATTTCCCTGTTACAAACGGGACTACAGTGAACTCTGGTTCTGTGGATAGCCTGAACGCATACATGTCGATTGCCTAGGATGACTTTTTTTTTTTAAGATTTTATTTATTTATTTGAGACAGAGAGAGAGAGAGAGAGAGAGAGCACAAGCAGGGGGAGCAGACTCCTCACTGAGCAGGGAGCTTGATGCTGGGCTCCATCCCAGGACCCTGAGATCTCGACCTGAGCCGAAGGCAGACGCTTAACGGCTGAGCCACCCAGGCATCCCTGGATCACTTTCTAAAAGTGGAATTTATGACACAGGGTTTCTACCAATATAAGCAAACTGTAATGATCGTCTTCATGCATATTTGTATTAGCATGTCAATTCCTTCTGCCTGCGTTAGACCTATAGATTCTCTGGACTCACGGGCATTTTGCAGCTTTCCCGTCTAGGTGAATCTCTCGTCCCTCTCCCTAGCTAGTTTATATACCCCGAGGAACAGAGTGTTCATTCCCTCCTCCCGCAGCTCATTCCATCTCTGGGTGGCCCTGCCCAATATTGAAATGATATTGGTCTTCCTGGGCTTCCACCACTGGCCCTGGTTCTCAAAACTGTGCAGAACAAATCATGTAGGCCCTACTGAGCTTGGGGCCAGCTCCACATCCTCTTGGAGGGCTGACCTTGCAGACTGTGCACACAGCTCCCACCCCAGCTGCATGGCAGTTCCTTCCCTGGGACTCCACCCAGGGATTACCTCACCTCCCCCGGAGAGCCTTCCCAGACTACCCCTCCCTGAGGAGCAGGTGGTCCAGCTCTTCTGCCCTCCTGCTCCCATCCCCCCCTCCCTGGAAGCTTGCGTTTCTTTCACTGGGCAGCTTCAGCTCCATCTCTGCCCCCACTGGGCACTGGATAAAAACCTGTCATATAAATGAATGGAGGACAGGATTCTAGCACCTGTGTCTCGGGCAAACTCTGTGACTGTGGGCGCACTGCCCCGAGCTGTACCGTGGACACTAAATCAGCTACGCACGTGCCCAGCCCCTGAGAAGGGGCTGTTCCAGCTGAGACCCCAAGGAGGAGGGTCCTCATGCGAAGGGGGCAGGCAGCAGAATTCCAGGCCCAGGGAATGGTAGGTACAAAGATCTTGAGATGGGACAAAGCCAGGGCGACGCCAAAATTGATCAGAAGGCATGTGAAGAGCCCTAGTTTCCTCGTTCAGTCACTACTCACCGAGTCAGGGTGTATGCCGGCCCCAGCACACGCCCTCCAAGGGCTGGGAGGTGAGTGGGGAAGATCGGGTGATTGCAGACATACACCTCAGCCAAGGATTCCTGCTTGTGGACCCTGACCTCGGGAATTCTGTGATTGACCCATTGACCCACGGTTTCCCGGACTCGCAGGCTGATTTCTTAATACAGTGATTGGTGTGTTCATTCATTCATCTAACAAGTCTTGATTATGGCCTTCTGTGACCCAGGCATGGTGCTGGGCTCTGGGGAACGGGCATGACCGAGACACACAGCAACTTGACCCCCGAAGGATACGCTCTAGAGGGATCGACAAGTGCTACCTACGTGGGGAAAATCACACAGAGCCACGGGACAGAGCGGAGCGGTGGGTGGCAGCAGACTCCGGCTCAAGGAGGAACCAGTCAAGCTCAGGCCTGAAGGAGAGGCAGGGGGCAACCCCGTGAGGATCAGAGGAACAGCCTGCGCAAAGGCCCAGCACCGGAGTGGGCTTGGCATGTTCGGGGATGCGAGGGAAGCCCGGTCTCCGGGTAGATGAGCAGCGGCCCCGCCTGCCCGCTGGACATGTGTTTTGTCCACCACAAATCACCCCTTAATGTGAAGGCGCTGCCAACGAAGACGTGCCCCGTCTCCGGCCACACACAGTGCGGGCGTCTTCTGAAAACCGGCAGAGGCAGCCTCCCCCGGCTGGTCCAGCCTCTCCCTCCTCTGGCGGGAGAACAGAGCCACGTTGTGAGCTCTGCCCAGGATGCCGTGGGCAAACAGAAGGGCAGGCAGGCTGGGCGCTCAGAAGCGCTCATTGAACCCCCGCGCCCGGCCAAGAGTTCAGCCAGGAAGAAACAGGTCTTTATGAGGGGAAGGCCCAGCACGGCCTGAAACGGAGGACAAGCCAGGCCATCCATCTGCAGCCTTTGTGTGGCTGGGTCGGGAGGGTGGCGGGGCTGGACACAGAGCCACAAGCGCGCACAGAACCAGGGAGTCTCCCTTCATGGTCTGCGGGCAGCTTGTCTTACTGGGAGGGATTCACACACGGAGACACACATCTGCCTTTCTTGTACTTCCCTCCCCCGGGACAGAAAAAAATGTTTTTAATTCCCACATGAAGCGTGCTGGTCCAGGAATAATGCCACGTGAGTCTCTGTAGCCCTCGACACCTGAGTTCAAGAGCTCCTCTGCGATTCCATGAAGTGGGTGTCCCTGGTCCCCAGGCCCATTCTGCAGACAAAGAAACTGAGAGCCGGAGAGTCTCAGGAACTTGGCCAGGTTCATCGCTGTAACTAATGGAACAGGGATGGAACCAGGTCTGCCCCAGCCCCAGGCCTGTGCGTTTCACCATCATGGTGTGTGTCATTCCAGGGTGTATCCAGAAACTTGACCTGGTCAGGACACGCAGGGTGAGCTCACTTTGGGTACCGGCCAAGCTTACTTACAGCAAATGTTGGCGAAATCAGCCCAGGGGTGCAGGGGGACTCTTCAGGTGGGGACATTTCTTTCATGGGGTCAGGGCCTCGGGGAGCTGGGTCAGTCTCTTGATGGGCAGGAAAAATAGCAGAGACCCAGAGAAAGGGAAGGAGCATAGGGGGAATGGAGGGAGGGAGCCTCAGGGGCCTGCTGAACCTCTCAGTCCCCCCCCACACCCACGGCAGACCCACCTGCCTGGGGAAGGGGGATCCTGCTCACTGCTCACCTGCCTCCAACCAGAACCCTCCCACCCATGCTCCCCAGCATGGGCCCCAGAGGGTCTCAATCAAATCTGCCCCACCTTTCTCCTCCTTTAGCTTTCCTGGGGACAGATTCCAAGGCCGCAGGACCTGCCCCGTCTCTGCCCTCACCTCCTGCCTCACCTGACTTTGGACTTGGCAGGCGAACAGAGCTCCGCAAGCACACTGGGTTCATGGCTCTGGGCCTGTGTCCCTGCGGTTACTCTGCTGGAATCCTTCCCCCCACTGTTCGTCTGGCAGGTTCTCTCCCCTCCTCCAAGGCTCCAAGGCCTCCAGCCCCTAGTGATTCCCCTGCCCAGCGCTTGTCACAGCAGGATTGATGACTCCTCTGTCCCTCTCCCAGTCGCTTCCTTCTCAAGGGTAGGGTGGCGGGTCCCATTATTCTGGGCTATGGAGCAGACTACCCGGAGACTTCCTGAAACAAGGATTTGTTAACACAGATTCTGTGGGTGGAGAATTAGGGCTCCTCTCTGCCCCACATTGTCTGGGGCCTCAGCAGGAATCTTCTGGAGGTTCATTCATGATGGACAGTTGATACTGGCTGTTCCTTGGGGGGGCCTCCCCACGTGGTCCTTCCATGTCCACTCATTTGGGCTTCCTCACAGCATGGCAGCCGGCTTCCCCCAGAGTGAGCATCCCCAGAGATGCAGGTGCAGGGGAGGTGCAGGGGAGGTGCAGGGGAGACCCGAGGGGAGGGACTGCTTGGTGGGAGGAGTGCACGTAGGACTGTGGTTTATTTCAGAAGATTCAGCCGCCGCCCAGGACAGCGACACGGAGCCCGGTGTAGGACCAGCCCCCAGCAGCCGCTCAGGCTTACCTTGCTCCGGGGAAGTGACCCGAGGCAGGATGTCCAGAACACAAGGACTGAGAACATGCATTGACTTCTGGGAATCAGGGCGGTGGTGGGGGGGGGGGGCGGTGACAGGTCCTGCCTCTCCTGGGACATGTGGGCAGACTCTTGAACCTTGGCAGGTCCAGCACAGAGTGGGATCAATGCACATGTGTGTCGACATACCCTGTCATCTGGGTGACCCCCTATCGGTGACGCCTTTAAAGATCTCTGGGGTCACTGGTGGCAGCTTGCTACAGACTGGGCCTGCCGCTTGCTGAGCACCCCAGGGTGTCTGGATGGAACTTCACTCTGAGTGAAGTTATTCAGGGAAGCCATCCAAGGACTCCCAGGGCCCCCAAGATGAAGGCCAGTCTTTGAAGTGGCTTCGGGGGTCCCTCCAGCTCGCTGTCTTCCCCTAGCCTCAACGAGTCAAGGCCCCAGAAGTTCCCGCTACCCGAAGTCCACCATCCACAGAGCAAGATGCCCACTCTCTGCAGGCCTGTGCGGGTCGGACCCTCGGCCCAGCTGCACATTCTCGCTCCCATCTCCCGCTTAGCCTCTTTTTTCTTTGAATATGTAAAATTTCGTACGCTAAACTGTATTTTCACTAATTTGACAATGATGACTCCCTGTATTATGTGCTCTCTGTCCCTGTTTCTGTGTTTGCACATGCTGTTTCCTCTGCTTGGAGGGCCCTTCCCCTCCCATTTCCCTCTGGAAAACTTTGACTCACCCTGCAATGTTTAGTTCAGCTATCACCTCCTCCAGGGAGCCATCCTTGACTACCCACCCCTACCCTGGACCTCACATAGAATGCCCAGGTTTCTTCTTGTGACCACCTAAGATGACTCTTTAGCACTCTCTCCCCGCCTGTCCCTTGAGGTCAGGGCCTGGGTCTTATTCACTGCCCAGGGCCCAGTACATGTGACACCCCAAACAGTGTTTATGGAATGAATGAGTGAAGGATGCATTTGAAATGAGGCCATCTGGGGAGCCAGCCACTCTGGTCCAGCCTCCCTCTCTACCACTTCCAGGCTGTGTGATCTTGGGTAGTTTTCTTGACTTCTCTGGGCCCCTCGTCTCAAAGGCTGGGCGGGTCTGAAAGCTATGTGTGTCTGTCCATCAAACAGTGAGTATTTCTTTGTGGCTGTTCTCACGAGATTCGGAGACTGGGAGAAACATAAGAACGTAGGGCATACATTGGGTGCCCTGGGACGAAGAGCCAGGGTGGAGGGGGAGCCATGCGCAAGGGGGGGTGCATGGCCTTGAGCTGGTCTCCTCCCTGCACCTGGCCTTGGTTTTCTCATCTGTCACAAGGTGGGGGTGAGTAGGAATTTGAAGCCCGGTAGGCTGGCCCTTGAACCGGGTGCTAGTGGTTTCACTCCCCTGCCTCCTTCGTTGCTCTCTGCCTTCTCAGGAGGTCCAGCCACCCCTCGGCCCCACTGTCACCTCCTATAGCCCCCACACTCCTGTCTGCCTTAGTATTGAGTGAAGTGCGTCTCACACACACATGCACACACACGCATGCGTGTACACATATCTCCACCTGAAAGAGTGTGGTTTTCTGTCCTCTCTTCATGTGAGGGTCGTGTTCTCTGGTCACGGCCCCAGATTTATCTGGCCAAAGTCAGGATAAGTGACCAGGAAGTGGAGTCCCCACAAATAGAATCCTTAACACCTGACACCAGGGCCTTCCTCCGCTGTCGTCACTCTGAAACCTCATGGAGAGGCACCAGGGGCCAAGCGTGCTGCTGCCTCAGGGCCTTTGCACTTGCTGTTCCCTTATGCATTAGCTCCTTTTCCCCTCATCACAGTCCGGCTTCCTTCCTCTCCTGGTTCCGGTCTCAGAATGGATGACACCTCTCTACAAAGGTCTTCTCCATCCTGGGCCATCCCAGGAGTGGGAGTGGGGAGTGTCCTGCATGGAGAGTGCGATGGCACAGTGGGCAGTGAGTGTGTGCTGGAGTGGCTTTCCAGGGCATGCAGTGCACCTCTGCTCCCAGCCAGGCTAGAAGCGAATGACATCTTCTCTGTGCTTCTGCTTCCCATCTGAAAGGTGGGTACTCACCCAGCAGGGCTGAGCAGGGGGCTCGGTACAAGGCCAAGTCCGTGCTGGCTATGGAATGTGGAAACACACTGCCAGGGGGTCACCACTCAGGGTCCTTCTGCCTGGAGCGCAGCACTCAGCCTGGGGGAGCCAGGAAGCCAGGGGTTGAGGAAAGGGGTGGAGGGGAAGATAGACAATGCCAAGAACAAAAGGAACAGCCCCTGACACCAAGACCACCTAGGTGGATCTCAAGGGCATCAGGCTGTGTGAACAAAGCCAGTCTCGGATTACATGCTGGATGATTCCATTTATATACCATTCTTGAAATTTTAAAAATATATAGAGCCAGGCACCTGGGTGGCTCAGTTGGTTAAGCATCTGCCTTAGGCTCAGGTCATTATCTCAGGGTCCTGGGATGGAGCCCCGCCCACTTCGGGCTCCCTGCTCAGCGGGAAGTCTGCATCTCCTCCCTCTGCCCCTTCCCTGGTTTGTGCTCTCTCTCATTCACTCTCTCTCTCAAATAAATAAATAAAATCTTAAAATATATATATATATAGCCATGGACAGAGAGCAGGTTAGTGGTGGCCAGGGGTTGGAGTGGGGAGGGGGTGACCAGCAGGTGGGTAGCACAAGGGAGTTTTCTGGGGTGGCAGAACAGTTTTGTACCTGGGGTGGTGGTTACAGAGAACTAGGTACAAAGAGAAAAAGTGAGTGCATGGAAAGGCAGGAGGAATCCGAATAAGGGGTTAGCTGGAGCGTCAATTTGCTGGGTCGATCGTTGCTCGGTGGTTAGGCAAGACATGTCACCATGGGGAGCTGGCTGAAGGGCACACATGAGCTCCCTGGATTATTTTTGCAACTTCTATGCAAGCTAAAACTACTTCAAAATAAAAAAGTTTTAAAACAAAAAACTCTGAGACTACTTCACCTAACAACAGCAGAGTGCACATTCTTCTCAAGTTCCCACCGAACATTTGAAGAGAGAGACCACATCAAAAACAGACCCTCAGATACACCTTACGTTGAAAAGAATGGAAACCATGCAATATGTACTCTCAGAATACAGTGGAAGTAAGCTAGAAATCATAATGGAGACAGTTGAAAAAACCCCAAATTCTTAGCAATCAAACAACAGTCTTCTCAATAACACACGTGTCAAAGAAGAAATGGCAAGAGAAATTTTAAAATATTTTGAACTCAATGAAACTGAAAACACAACTTATATAAGTTGTAGCAAAAGCAGTGCTTAGAGGGAGACCGTAGCACTCAACACATAGATTAGAAAAGCAGAAAGACGGGGTGCCTTGGTGACTCAGTCGGTTACGCATCTGACTCTTGATTTCAGCTCAGGTTATGATCTCAGGGTCGTGAAATCGAGTCCTGCACTGGGTGTGGAGTTTGCTTGGGATTCTCTTTTCCCTCTCCCTTTGCCCCACACCCACTCATGCACGAGGGCACACGTGCGCGCCCTCTCTCTCAAATAAATAAATCTTAAGAAAGAAAGCAAGCAAGCAAAGCAGAAAATCCTGTGTTCTTGGGGCGTCTTGTTGGCATGATCTCACCCCCTCGCCACCCTGCACCTTCGAGGATGACCACTTAAACTAATAAACACAAGGGTTGGTGAAGATGTGGGGAGACTGGGACCGTGTGCACCGTTCATGGGAGTGTAAG
Source organism: Leptonychotes weddellii (assembly GCF_054177405.1). Classification (NCBI taxonomy): domain Eukaryota; kingdom Metazoa; phylum Chordata; class Mammalia; order Carnivora; family Phocidae; genus Leptonychotes; species Leptonychotes weddellii. The sequence continues at coordinate 174,505,737 of NC_138370.1, read as the reverse complement.
ATGGTGCGGCCACGCTGGAAAACTGTGGAGGCGCCTCCAAAAATTGAAATTAGAACCATCCTATGATCCAGCAATCCCACTGCTGGGTATTTATCCAAATCAACTGAAAGCAGGGTTGCAGAGGATAGTTAGACCCCCACGTTCAGAGCCGTGCTCTTCACAGAAGCCAAAAGGTGGAAGCAACCCAAGCGCCCATCAGCAGGTGGACGGATGAACACGGTGTGGTCCACGCACACGATGGGGTATTGTCCGCCGTTAGACAGGAAGCACATTCCGACACCTGCCACCACACGGATGAACCTGGAGGACACTGTGCTCAGCGAAAGAAGCCCGGCACAAAGAGACAAACACTGTAGGATTGCCATCATATGAGGTGGCAAGAGTGGTCAGATTCAGAGACAAGGCAGGCGGTGGGCACCGGGGGCTGGGGAGGAGGGGTGGGGGGTTCGCGTTCAGTGCGGACAGAGTGTGAGTTTCGCGAGGAAAGAGTTCTGGGCATGAATGGCAGCGGCAGGTGTACAACAGCGTGAATGAGCTTAACAGCACGAGAAACCGCTAAGATGGGAAATCTGTATGTAGTTTACCACAAATTCTTTTAAAAATAATAAAAACATTGATTGGACTAAAAAAAAAATCAATTAAGGGGCGCCTAGGTGTCTCAGCTGGTTAAGCGTCTGCTTTCGGCTCAGGTCATGATCACAGGGTCCTGGGATCAAGCCCCACATTGGGCTCCCTGCTCAGTGGGGTGTCTGCTTCTCCCTCTCCCTCTGCCGCTCCCCCTGCTTGTGTTCCCTCTCTCTCTCCCTGACAAATAGAAAAAAAATTTAAAAATCTAAAAAATAAAACAAATCAATTAAGAAAGAAGATAGGAACACTTATGTTTCTAACTTAAACAATTTGCAAAGCAAAACAACTCGCTGCTGGCACTTGGAGCTCAACTTGTCCCAGTGACTCCTAATTCTCACCTCCCAGCCCCTCACCTCCCACCCCGCCGGCCCTTCTCTCTGTTAGCGGTGTACCAGGAATTCACATGCTGTCAAGACAGTCCGCCAGCAAGCAGTTCCACAGTTGAGAGGGCGACAGGGATTTTTTGTGGGTTGGCGAGGGGTCTGCCTTTTTTCTCCCCCTGAGAAAACACTGCAATAGGGTTCCTGGTTTTGCCCGGACAAGGAGCTGAGTGACCCGGAACGGAGCCTGGAAGGTGCAGCCCTCACCAGGACCCCCTCCCCGGGCCTCCTTGCCCACAGCCTGCTCATCCTCGTGTGTCTTCCGTTCATCCATCAGATTGGGAGCACCTGCTCTGGGCCAGGCAACCCGGATTCCGGGTGCACAAAATGGACAAAGGCCAAGCTCCTTGCCATCGTGGGGGAGACAGACAGACGGACAAATCGACAAATGAGCATGCTCATAATGGGTGCCGAGAAGATGGAGAAGGACAGCAAACAGGGGTGAGGGACAGGACTGGCCATTGTATACTCCCCCCACCCCCCCCGCCGCCCCAGGACTAGCTGCTCCCATCCCACCTTCCTCCCCTCCCACACCCTGAGCAAAAAGAGCAGCCTTGGGGTAGAACCGTAGTCCCCACCACACCGTGGGCCCCTCAGGCCCGTGGACAGGGCCCCGAGGGCCGGTTCCTGAAGGCGGGGCCAGACCAGCACTTGGCAGGGCAGCCTTTCCTGCTGCAGCAGTGCCCCCTGCTGGGCGGGAGCTGTTCCTGCAGCCTCGCGGGGGCCAGGCGCGCCACCACACTCCCGCGGGAAGGGGCCTGGGGTCTCTTTATTCCCGTTCTCTGCTCCAGGGTCCCACCCGACCCCCGACGGGCACGCCTCCATTTGGTGATGAACACAAAGAATCATCTACAAGAAATGCATTCCGTTCTCTATTGCTGGGGTTAATGATGTAGGTCGCTTTGGAAAATGATTTTTAACCTTTTGGCATGACAAGGAGTCTTTTCAGAAAAGTAGTTCTGAAAGTTCTCTAGCAACACCCCCGGGGCACAATTAAGAAGGGGCCCCCTTAGAGCCCACAGGAATGCTTGCACCAGACTTAACAAATTCAATCCCCGAACCTGGGGTTGCACTGAGTTGGCATCTGGCCCGCTCACCCTCTGGCCCGCCCGGCTCTTTGAAGAAGAATCAGGCCTTATTTTTCTTGGTGTCCTCAGCCCTCCCAGGATGCTTGATTTCCCAGCAAGCCTTGATTGAATTACTGTATTCGTCTTTCTGTCTCCCATTGCACATACAGCGCCTAGTTTTTTCCTGGCCGTTCACTCGCCCGGCCTGACGGTCATCGGCTCAACAGCCGAGCCTGCCTGGCACGGTGTTACCTGACGATTACAGCCGCGGTGCATAGGGACCGACAGAGCCCGTGCCTGCCTGGAGGTGGGCGAGGCAGACAGCAGAGTGACACGGCGCTGTGAAGGGACCGCATCGGGTATCTTTCAGGATCAAGGTGAAGCTGGAGGGGTGTGAGCAAGGGGAGGCCCAAGTCAAAGTCACTGAAGGGTGGGAGCCAGATGCCGCAGGGTGTGACAGGCCATAGAACAGAATTCAGGTCTTATTCTAATGTCACGAGAAGCCAAGGATGGTTTTAGGCAAAGCCCAATATATCCTATGGCTTTTAAAGATACCTCTGGGGGCGCCTGGGTGGCTCAGTCGTTAGGCGTCTGCCTTCGGCTCAGGTCATGGTCCCAGGGTCCTGGGATCGAGCCCCGCATCGGGCTCCCTGCACCGTGGGAAGCCTGCTTCTCCCTCTCCCGCTCCCCCTGCTTGTGTTCCCTCTCTGTCTCTCTCCGTCAAATAAATAAATAAAATCTTAAAAAAAAAAAAAGATACCTCTGGTTGCTGTGTACTGTGTGGAAAGTGGCTTGGAGAAGGGACAGGGGAAGCAGGAAACCTCTTAAGAGACGGCTGAGTGGCCCAGGTGAGATGGGGTGACTGCGGGACGGACAGAGAGGTGCATTTGGGATGTTCTGGGTGGTGCCTGCAGGCTGTACTGATGAATTGGATGTTAGCTCGCCCCCCTTTTTTTTTTTTGAAGGTTTTATTTATTTAAGAGAGCCAGCGAGCACGAGCAGGGGGAGGGGCAGAGGGAGAAGCCAACTCACCGCTGCGCAGGGAGCCTGATGACACAGGGCTCGATCCCAGGACCCTGAAATCATGACCTGAGCCAAAGGCAAACGCTTAACCGACTGAGCCGTCCAGGCGCACTATTAACTCGCACTATTAACAGCAGTTCATTTTAAGCCAAAGTCCTTATTTTTTTTTTTTTTAAAGATTTTATTTATTTATTTGACAGAGAGAGAGGGAACACAAGCAGGGGGAGTGGGAGAGGGAGAAGCAGGCTTCCCGCCGAGCAGGGAGCCCGATGTGGGGCTCGATCCCAGGACCCTGGGATCATGACCTGAGCGAAAGGAAGGCAGATGCTTAACGACTGAGCCACCCAGACGCCCCAAGCCAAAGTCCTTAGAAGATTCTGCCGTGAGAGAGTCCATGAAGCTGATTCTGGTAAAGAAGGTGGGTCTGGAAGCAGGTAAGACGCGAGCTGGGCTCCAGTGACTGTCTTTCATGCAAAGATAGCTGGTGACTTGGGCTCCCTGTCTGCTGTCCTGAGCCCAGCTTTCTCCTGATTCACCTTCACCAGCAGGGGAAAAAAAAAACAAAATCCCTTAGAACTAATGCTTTCCTGTGCTGCCCCTTCTGAGGCAGCGAAGCTAGTTTAAAATCTTAAAACGCAGACCATTATTGGTCTGCTCCCCTTAGGTCTTTTGTTTCAAGAAATACCTGTGTTTTGATCTGTACCTCTGAAACAAATAATACAATATATGTTTAAAAAAAAAAAAAAGATAGCAGGAAGGGAAAAATGAAGGGGGAAATCGGAGGGGGAGACGAACCATGAGAGACTACGGACTCTGAGAAACAAACAGGGTTCTAGAAGGGAGGGGGGTGGGAGGATGGGTAAGCCTGGTGATGGGTATTAAGGAGGGCACGTTCTGCATGGAGCACTGGGGTTATACGCAAACAATGAATCATGGATCACTACATCAAAAACTAATGATGTAATGTATGGTGATTAACATAACAATAAAAATTAAAAAAAAAAAAAAAGAAATACCTGTGTTTTACGTGCACGCAGCCTGCACTTTTGTCTCCATGTGATCTGTGGCTGCTTCTGCACCAGGGCCAAGGGAGTAGCTGTGAGTCCTTGTGGCCTTGTGGTTCTTCCCCTCTGGCCCTTTAGGGACGTGGCTAGCCTGTCATAGGTCATACACTTTGCAGGTTCACACCGGGCTGTCTTGACTCCACAACCTGCACTTTTTTTTTTTTAAGTTTTATTTGAGTGAGCGAGCCCAGGCAGGAAGCCCAATGCGGGACTCAATCCCAGGACCTCAGGACCATGACCTGAGCCCAAGGCAGACGCTTAACGACTGAGCCACCCAGGCGCCCATGACCTGCACTTTTATATCTACAATGGATCCACCTCCTCACACATGGTCTAAGACTCATATTCCTAAAAGTTCTGGCCGGGAGGAAAAGCCACAAGGTGCCGACTAGCTCATTAGTACCCAATTTTACACATGCTCATGAACCGGCTCCTGGGCGCCCGAGGCTGCCCTTGGACTAGGGACTCCTGGACACTAAGCAGGCATTGTGCTCTATAAGCCGGTGTGGGAGTGAAGAACAAACCGACTCCGGTGTGATTGGTGGGGTGCCCCCTCTCAAGCTTTATTAAACCCCATCCCTGTTTATTCTTCTAGAAAGTGGGGGAGCTCCAGACCCCAGAAGCAGGGGTAGGTCTACAGGGGTCACCCAGGATGACAACTAGTGCCCCTCCCATTCTATTGACTGATGAGAGGGGGTCCTGAAATCTCCAGCTGGTCAGGAGTGGGAGAGGAGCCAGAAGGTCTGAGGGGGGTGGTGCCAGAGCAGAGGTGGGCCTGGCTCCCCCAGCCCCCGTTCTCGAGACAAAGGAGCTTCATCTGGTATCTGTCTTGCATTGTGCAGACCAGCTTCGAGTCCCCATTCCAAACAAGGCCCTGCACTAATTTCTATTTAGAACCCTCAAGGACAACACAAGTGACTAGGAGAATTTCAGAACCCAAGGTTGCTTAGAGATAAGCTGCACATGTAATCATGTAAGTGGTCATCGAAACCAGGGCTTGTTTAATTTTTGTTTTTTTAAGATTTTATTTATTTGCCAGAGAGAGAGAGCAAGAGCAGGGGGAGTGACAGGCAGAGGGAGAAGCAGGCTCTATGCTCAGCAGGGAGCCCAAGTTGGGGCTCATGACCCGAGCCGTCAACCGACTGAGCCACCCAGGTGCCCCAAGGGCTTGTTTTTTTAAAATACTGCCAGGAAATGGAACACCTGGGTAGCTCAATTGGTTGGGCATCTGCCTTGGTCTTAGGTCATCTCAGGGTCCTGGGATCAGGCTCCTTGTTCAGCGGGGAGTCAGCGTCTCCCTCCCCACTGCTTGTGTGCGTGCTATCTCAAATAAAATCTTTTAAAAAAATTAAGTTATCCTCATTTTTTCATAATTTGCCCTAATTACTATCTACTTTTTTTTTTTTTTTAAAGATTTTATTTATTTATTTGAGAGAGAGAGAATGAGAGACAGAGAGCATGAGAGGGAGGAGGGTCAGAGGGAGAAGCAGACTCCCCGCTGAGCAGGGAGCCTGATGCGGGACTCGATCCCGGGACTCCGGGATCATGACCTGAGCCGAAGGCAGTCGCTTAACCGACTGAGCCACCCAGGCGCCCCACTATCTACTTTTTAATATAAAGCATTTAGCAACATGGATGTTAGGTATGAAAGCTATTTTCATATTTGGTGACTATATTATTGGGATATGCTAATTACTTATGGTACTACCCAGCGATTGCCCAATATTAAATGTAGCTTACTTGTGCTTTCAGCTTCTAAATTCAGGAGTTCCTTAATGTGTAATCAATGAACTTCCTGAATAAAAACTATAAATGTGCGACAATGAACGTCCATGAAAGCGAAGGTGCAATTACATTATCAGATTTTTTCGTTGTTGTCAGAGAGAGAGAGTGAGCTCGCGCGCTGCAGGTAGAGGGAGAGGCAAGCTCCTCGGTGAGCAAGAAGCCTGAGCCGGGACTTGATCCCAGGACCCTGAGATCATGACCTGAGCGGAAGGCAGATGCTTAACCGACTGAGCCACCCAGGCATCCCTACAAGATCAGATTTATCATGATATACAGGTAAGGGAGAATATGCCTACTCCGTCAGCCTCTAAGTTCTACAATAAATGACACAAAAGCAACCTAAGCTGGGTGCTTGAGGTCTACTGTCTAGGAGGACCAATTAATAAAACAGATTCGTCAGCCTCTAAGTTCTACGATAAATGACACAAAAGCAACCTAAGCTGGGTGCTTGAGGTCTACTGTCTAGGAGGACCAATTAATAAAACAGATTAAGATCCAAATCAAGATCAAAGCCTGTTGTATCTGCAAAACATCTTTAGGATTCCATGCTGTGGGTGAAGGAACAAAATCCTAATACCAGTAATTCACAGATGTGATTTAACTATTCACTTTGAGAGGAAAGAAACATAAAATTCTGTGAAATAGTAGCTAAGCTTTTTCACATTCTAAAGGAGGTACTCACTCCCAAGCCACTTTTCCTTATCTCTATAATTATGAGCAATATATCTATTTTCAAACAAACGAAAAAAGAAATATGTAAAATCCTTTCCAGAAGAAAAGCTTTTCCAATAAAATTTGAAATTTTTATTAATATTTAAATTATAAACCAGATGTTAGCAACCACATATAGACATGTTTGCTGTGGACAAATTAAGATTCGGAGGGCCTACTTTCAAATACAACTTCAGAACTAGTTGCAATAAATCAATACATCTTCTCAGAAATTGTATGATTTCCTTCGGTTTACAACCCATGATGTGCAAAGTTTAATATAACCTGAAATAACTTACCCTATCTACCCTAAAAGCTACAGAAAATGGAATCGCTATTAGGATCGAATAATAACAAGACGTGAACATTTCAGCAGTTCTTCTTAAGAGTATAAAATATAGAAACCTGGAAAAGGTAATACTATTGGTTGAGCTGTAAAACCTATAAAAACCAGTTTTGCCACAGCGCACAGATAAACTCATTCATTTGGCTTCCCCGACGCCCCCCACCATGCAGCCCTCAGTTTAGCATGGGAAGACACAGAAAACCATACATCCTTACGTGAAGTCATGCAAACAGTGAAACAAAAGTGTGCAAAAGATAAATACGCCATACTCCCAACACCGTGGATGTCTACAGCGGACTTCCAGCTGACTCAGCACCCGGGGTAATCTCAGACGGCGTCCCCTCGCGGAGCCGGCCGGCGGACTCAGACCTGGGATCTCTCGCTGCAACAGGGAAAGTGGTCTTCGGTCCGGAACAGGACGGGCGGCTCATAGCCGCTCTGCGGCGGCCTGCCGGAGGGCGCCTTGTTGAAGAAGGAGGGCACGCTGATCGTGTGCAGCAGTTTCCTGAAGGCGCTGGGGAAAGCGCCCAGCTCGGCCTCCGCCCTGGCCACCTGCTCCTCCATCCTGGCCACGCTGGCGCCGATCATCCCCACGAAGGCCTCGAGCCGGTCGATCTTGCTGTAGACCTGCCGCATCTCGGTGGCCTTCGCGTAAATGCGAGGCACACCCTCGCTGACGACGTGGGAGGAGTCGCCGCGCAGCATGTCCAGCATGCCCACGAACTCGTCCACTCTGGTGAGCAGGTCCTCCAGGCTGGCGTCCAGGGCCTCGACCTCGGGCCGCGCCCCGGCTCCCGGCAGCAGGCAGGCGGCGTAGCCCGCGGCGGCGCGGCGCAGCAGCGGCAGATCGCGGCCCGGCGCGCCCAGCTCTGAGCCCTCGTCCTCCCACGGCCCCGACGCGCTGCTGTGGCTCTGGGACACGTTGCCGCTGTCCCCGCTCCAGGCAGCTCCCTGGAGCTCGGCCTCCTCCTCCTCCGACCCCTCGCGCGCCAGCCCACGACCCGCCGGGCGATCCTCCATGACCCGCTACGGCCGGACTGCCCGCCCCGCTTCCGGCTTCCCAGTCCTGCTTCCGGCCCCTCCGCACGCACGCGGGCGCGTGCACGCCCCAGCCTCCGGCCTCCGCGCGCTCACGTACACGCACGCGCGCCAATCTCTGTTTTCTGCCACTGGACGCTCGTGCGCGCGCACGTGCTCACACTCAGCACTCTTTTTAAAATATGAAGGTGTAACAGAACTACGGTAAGATGCGTGCGTCCTCAGTGTATCTTTTGCGTGTTCACACAATCATGTAATCTCCATCCAGATCAAGATATAGAACATGTCGGGGCGCCTGGGTGGCTCAGTCGTTAAGCTCTGCCTTCGGCTCCGGTCATGATCCCGGGGTCCTGGGATCGAGCCCCCGCATCGGGCTCCCTGCTCCGCGGGAAGCCTGCTTCTCCCTCTCCCACTCCCCCTGCTTGTGTTCCCTCTCTCGCTGTGTCTCTCTCTGTCAAATAAATAAAGTCTTTAAAAAAAAAAAAGATATAGAACATGTCAAGGATCCATGAAGAGCTTCCCACCGTCCCTAGTTTCTTCTTGCTACTTATATTGAAATGAAAGAGAAGAGAAATAAACAAAAAGAAGGTCCCCGAAACCTTGCTATTCTTGATGACTTGGAACGTTCTCAGCTTCTTTCCACACTTTCCCCAACACTCGGTATTGTCAATATTTTCATTTTTAGCCACTCTTGTGGATGTATATTGAGTGCTATCTGTGTGGTTTTTTTTTTTTTTTTTTAAGATTTTATTTATTTATTTGACAGAGAGAGACACAGTGAGAGAGGAACACAAGCAGGGGGAATGAAAGAGGGAGAAGCAGGCTTCCCGCCGAGCAGGGAGCCCGATGCGGGGCTCGATCCCAGCACGCTGGCATCATGACCTGAGCCGAAGGCAGGCGCTTAACGACTGAGCCACCCAGGCACCCCTATCTGTGTGGTTTTAATTGGCGTTCCCCTGTTGAATCTTGAACTTTAGCACCTTTTTATATACTTTTTGGCCACGTGGATATTCCCTGGCTGGCTCAAGTCTTGCCCATTTTTAAATTGAGTTATTTGTCTTTTCCTTATTGATCTATAGAAGTTCTCAATACAGTTTGAATATGAGTTCTTTGTCATATATCTTCCTTTAATAAATTCCAATTCATCAAACCAGGAAGGTTTGGAGAGTGAAAGGGGACACTCAGGACACGAGATATAAAATATTTTAAAAAATTTTTTTTGTGCTGTATGATCTTTAATTAACTATAAAGACTTTCAATCACATCACCTAGGGACCATTTTACCCACTGCTCTGTTTGCCCGCCAGTCTCTTGTCCCTCTCTTCAGCAATGGTGAGGTGGATACCCTTTCCACGGGGAGGAGAAATCCATGGTTTGTTGCCTTTGCCAGTAACAAAAATGTTGGAGAGTTGGGTGGCAAAGCTGTTGCCATTGGCATCTTTCACGTGAACGACATCAAAAGAACCAGGGTGTCTCTCTCTCTGTTGGTGATCACACCAGTTCTTCCCAGGTTAGCACCTCTGGTCACCATACACAGATTGCCAGTGTCAAACTTGATGAAATCAGTGATCTCCCCAGTCTCCAAATCAATCTGAATAGTGTTATTCACCTTAATGAGGGGATCAGGATAGCAGATGGTGTGAGCATCTTGAGTCACCAGATGGGGATTCCTTTTGTCCCCACAAAGATCTTTCTCACTTTGCACAACTTATACTTGGCCTTCTCAGGTGTAATCCAATGAACAGCAAAGCGACCCTTGGTGTCATAGATCAGACAGAAATTCTCCTCAGTCTTGTCAATGGTGATGACATCCATAAAACCAGCAGGGTAGGTTATATCAGTTTGGACCTTGCCACCAATCTTTCTTTTTTTTTTTTTTTTTTAAGATTTTCTTTCTTTCTTTCTTTGACACAGAGAGAGACAGAGAGAGAGGGAACACAAGTAGGGGGAGTGGGAGAGGGAGAAGCAGGCTTCCCGCGGAGCAGGGAGCCTGATGCACGGCTCTATCCCAGGACCCTGGGATCATGACCTGAGCCGAAGGCAGACGCTTAACGACTGAGCCACCCAGGCTCCCCTCTTACCATCAATCTTAATAAAATGCTACATACAGATCTTATTTACTTCATCTCCTGTTAGGACATACTTAAGTCTGTTCCTTAGGAAAATGATTGAGAGGCAGACATTCTCTCAGCTTATGGGGACCAGTAGATGGGTGAGGAGCGAACACACCAGTAAGTTTATCCAGCATCCAATACTACATGCTTCAGAGGCTCCTGGGACCACGAGCCATGGCTGCGCTAGGCATGAAAAGAGCAAGATATAAAATCTTGGGCAAACCATATCATATAATTATTATGGACTATAAAGATCATGAGATGATCATTAGGGATCATATGTCCAATGCCCAGCCTAGAGCAACAGGTGGAAATTGACACTCAGAGATATGTGTTCAGGTTAACCAACTTGTCCAAGGTCACAGAGCAAGAAATTGGAGGGACTAGGAGGACCCAATGCAGGATGTTTCTGACTCTAAAAGCTTTGACATCAAATAACCTCTGTTCACTGTCATAATAATTATAACACTATCACCACTTATATCTGCTGGTGCTTTGGTATTTGCAAAACACTTTCCTGCACATCATCTCACTTATGCATCGTCCCATTGACGGATATTCAGCCTGGGATCACTGGTTTTTACTTACGAGACTGGAATACTAGAGCTCTAATCTGTGGCACTGTTGCAAGCAGTATCCCTCCAAAGTGGGACACTGGTGGGGACACGGGCTAGTGGCACTGGCTGAACAAGACTGGAGAGACTCCATCCACCCAGTGTTCAAACATTTTTTGTTAAATGAATATTAAGGCAGCATTTTACTGGGCCCCTGCTGTTTTGCAGGTCCTGTAGGTGCTAAGGACCGAGACCAGAACCCGTCCTCAAGGAGCCTCTAGTAGGCAGAAGCACTTATATTTTAGGAAAGGAGGCCTTCTCTCTAAAACATTTCCTAAGGCCCTACTTGTGTCCAGGTTGCCAGGAAAGGCTAAGGACAGAGCCAAATCAGAAGTGGCCCTTTATCTTGGGTTGCTTATAGTCTGGTGAAGATGATGCAGGCAGGTTGGGTCTGAGGACCCTGAGGGGGGCCCTGTAGGACCAACTCTGCACAGGACAGAAATCAAACGCAAGCCAGAGAAAGTAAAAAGAGTTTATTGAATAGTGTGAGTGACAGAGTTTAGCAGACTGAGTGTCTGGGAGACTCAGAAAGGAAAGGAGAATGAGTCTCTTCCTTGCTTGGGGCTAGCGGTTTGTATTGGAAAGGGATGTAGGGTATGTGTCCCGTCTGCGCGCGCGCACCCGCCACCAGGCCGGTCCCAGGCATGGCCGTAAGGGGGCCGGGCCACGTCGTGAAAGTGCCGCAAACACGCCCACCGCTGGTGATGGCTGCGAGTATCTCTTGTTGGCCCGGCCGCGGTGTGGGTTCAAGGCGTTGCTTTCCGTAGCGGTTCTGAAGCGGACGGCGTAAAAGGAGGAACATTGAGGGATAATTCGGGAGCACTGCTGATGCGCGGACGCCCGCAGTAACGGTTTAGCCGTCCCCAGGGGTGCGGGCATGAAGGAGGGGCAGGACAGATGCAGCCCTGGGACATCGTCGAGCTGGCGGAGCCCGGGGAGGATTTCGAGCAGTTCCTGCTTCCAGTCATCAACGAGATGCGGGAGGACATCGCGGCCCTCACCCGGGAGCACGGGAGAGCCTACATGCGGAACAGGAGCAAGCTCTGGGAGATGGACAATATGCTCATCCAAATCAAGACGCAGGTGGAGGCCTCGGAGGAGAGCGCCCTGAACCACCTGCAGAACCCCAGCGATGGGGTGGAGGGCAGAGCGGCCAAGAGGTGCGAGAAGGCCGAGGAGAAGGCCAAGGAGATCGCGAAGATGGCAGAGATGTTGGTGGAGCTGGTGCGGCGGATAGAGAGAAGCGAGTCGTCCTGAAGGAGCGCGGGCGGTAAGGCGGGAGGCCGGCGGGGCCGGGGCCGGGGGCGGGGCCGGGGGCTTGCCATCGCCGATTTCAGTAGCTTCCTGGGTGGTCGTCCTGTTGTAGGAGTGAAGGTGAAGCTTCAGAAATGGGGCAATGGGAGCAAAGCTGAGGTTGAGAGGAAAGTGAGTGCGTGCTAGCTTGGCTAGGTGATAGTAGATACTGATTTTTGTGGTTCCTCCCGCCCCCGCCGGTAATTAGAGAAAAATTAGAATAACTCGGGTTTGTCTTTGTGAAACTGAAAATTCACCTCCAAAGGGACAGTTGCTGGAAGTAGAGCCGCCGAGGCACTAAGGAGGGTGGTGACGGGGGGACCAAAGGAAACTTAGCCATAGAGCAAAATAGGGGAGGGTGAGAACACAGGGAAAGAAACAGAGAAGTGTGAAGCTGTAGGCCTTAACTAGAAATATCCAGGTTCTTCTAGAAGGCAGATGTGTCAGAGGACTCTGTCTGAAAAAGTGGCATTCTTTTTTTTTAAATTAATTTATTTTTTAAAAAAGATTTTTATTTATTTATTTGACAGAGAGAAACACAGCGAGAGAGAGAACACAAGCAGGGGGAGTGGGAGAGGGAGAAGCAGGCTTCCCGCCGAGCAGGGAGCCCGATGCGGGGTTCGATCCCAGCATCCTGGGATCATGAGCGGAAGGCAGAGGCTTAAAGGCTGAACCACCCAGGTAACCCAAGAAGTGGCATTCTTGTGGATGGTTAATTCTTTTTTTTTTTTTTTTTAAATACCAGGATGCAGAAATCTGAGACTCAGTGTCTTGATGGTAAATTTCTTCCAGTTGTGCCTTAGGTTCACAGCTGATGGACTCTGGTCACCTGGGCTGACACCTCGAGAAAGCTGAAATAGCTTGTTGTTTATTCCGTTTTTGTAGGTTTTTTATCCGCATGTAACAGTCTCCCTTAGGGTCAGTGGTTGTATAAACGAGCCAAACGAGAATTTGTCCCTCGGATGCACACCACAGCAAGCCAGTAAAAGACTGACATGGAGGTTTTGCAGTGAAGAAAGGTAGGCGGTTCTTGGTGTGGCACCACTCAGGAGAATGGGGAGCTAATGCTCCAAGTCCCAAACTGCCCAATGGCTTTCAGGTGAGAGTTTTTAAGGGCAAAATTTGGGGCGGGGGTCTCCTCAGAAGCTGGACGCCCTTGATGGAGCTGGAGTTGTGTTCATAGATGTTACTTAGTTATTCTGGTCCCATGGAGGTCTGTCTTTTCGAACTTAAGAGATTTGGAATCTGAAAAATGTCTTTTTTTTTTTTTTTTTAAGATTTTATTTATTTGTCAGAGAGAGAGAGAGAGCGCGTAGGCACGAGAGCACACAAACACAAGCAGGGGGACCCGCAGGCAGAGGGAGAAGCAGGCTCCCCGCTGTACAAGGAGCCTGATGCGGGGCTGATGCGGGGCTCGATCCCAGAACTCTGGGATCATGACCTGAGCCGAAGGCAGATGCTTAACCGACTGAGCCACCCGGGCGTCCCCAAAATGCCTTTATTTCTTATGTTGGAGATTTCATTAGGTACATCTGGTGATCCTGTTGTTAGGATAGTGTTGATCAGCTGCTTGTACGTGCCGAAAGGAGCTACTTCTCTGTGCGTAAACGAGTGGGATTGCATCCTTCATGTTCCTTTGAATGATCCGCAAGCATTCCCGGCTCTTGGGTCTGGGTCTGCGTGTTTCCTGGCCAGTCCAGCTGTGCCTGGGGATGATAAGACCTCTAGTGTTTGTCCTTTCATCTGAATTAACAAGATGGGTGCTGGCTTCAGCTGGTGACCTTGATATGGGTTTAGATTGTCCAGTGTATTTGGTTCCTGAGAAATAACTATTGTATAAGAAATACTCTCATAAGGGAAATGGGGCTTAATGAAGAGTTGTTTCAGCGCTCATGTTTATTGTTGTTACTTTGCTGTGTTTGGAATGTTGGCGTGTGGCCCTGTGTTTTGCTGTTACCCGTGTGACCTGATTGTTCTCTGGACTTTCAGAACGTGTGTAGACTTGGGGCCAGAATCTTCTGTCTGTGGAGATGCATGGAAGGCACTGCTTGGGTGAAGCTGGTGACTGGTGTAGGGGTGAGACTGCTTTGGGGAGCACTGGGAAGAACTAGAAGGCACTTGGAGATGGAAGATGGTTAGGTGTATATTCTGGAACTTTGATTCCTGTGAGACGCAGGAGGAGACCTGTGTCTTGTGGCATAATGTCTGGTGTATGTGGTGTCACCTGTCCAGTGAGTTTATTGAGACAACCTTGCTGGCCCCAAATGACAAAGAAGTTTGGATAGGGGATGATGGAGTATGCTTCGGTGTAGGAATGCCCTCACACATTACAGGGGTTTCAAAGGATCGCATCAAAGAGACAATCTACGAGGAGCCTGGGGACGCTGGAGAAAGGAAAAGGCATCATCAGGGCCCATAAAGTCCTTTCTAGTCTATCAGGGTAGACCTGACTGGGATTTGAGGTCAAAGTCAGACATGTGATGAATAAGTGTTCATTTACCTTGAAAAACAAAGATCTATAGAAAACCTTTTTTCAAATAAAGATGTTGTTCAGATGACCAGAGCCCCTATGTGTGTGTGTGTGTGTTTTTAAGATTTTATTTATTTGACAGAGAGACACAGCAAGAGAGGGAACACAAGCAGGGGGAGTGGGAGAGGGAGAAGCAGGCTTCCTGCCAAGCAGGGAGCCTGATGTGGGGCTCTATCCCAGGACCCTGGGATCATGACCTGAGCCGAAGGCTTAACTGAACCACCCAGGTGCCCCATCCCTGTGTGTGTTAATAAATTTCTTTTGAAATGGACACTCTTCTTTCAGCACTGCCATCAGCAAGCGGGACTGAGTTGCTTGAAGTTTGGGGTTCTCTGTGAGCCTAGAACCGGGAGCAGAATTGCTTATGTCAGGTGCTGTGGGGATAGGATGACAGAACACTCAGCTCTTAACAGAGATGAACTTCAGGCCATAGGCATGCTGAAAAGTTGTTTAGTCTCTCAGTCGGTGGGAGCATAACATGCTTTCTGTCCCATCCGAGGAATGTGAAGGAGGGGCCTGGGTTGGGAAGAGCTGGGACCAGTAATCGCACTGCAGTGTGCTTGAGACTCAGCACTCATGGAGGGGACTGGGAAGCTCTTCAGAGCAAATGACTTGCCCTTGAACATGGAGTACAACCTCTGAGAGTAGAAACCAGGGGAGCACCAGAAGCTCAGGGAACCACGTGAGCTGCAGCCCTGGGGATACTATGGGGGGCACTGTGGGAGCCAGGTGAGAGGGGCAAGCAGAGGAGAGAGGCTTCATCAGGGAGTTAATGCATCTGCATCAGCCTATGTAATGGATGCTCAAAGCCATAGGACAGGCAGGGTGCAGTTTCCAGAGTCGCTAAATGTGATCTGATCAGAGCAAACACATGTTCATGATGACAAGCTGAGATACACGTCTTGGATGAATGTGTACTTTTATCATAAAGTACCTGGGCACAAAGAAAGTCCTTTACAGAGGCTGTTTCTGTCTGTGGAATCCTTGTCCATGCTCCTGCCCTTCTGAGGTCTTAGTAGGAACAGAAGTAGTGCTGGGAGCCCTTGAGACCCAGGAGCAGGGGAGCGTCCGTGCTCACATCTGTAGCGTGGGAGGCTTACACTGCTTGCGGTCTGTGTGTTGGTGGGAGCTTGGGTGAAGGCAAGAATATGGGGGCTGATGCAGATGGGAGTTGAGGGCCTGACCTTGAGCGGGGGAGTAGGGGGACCCACTAGGCTTTCCTAGTGTCAAGACTAGGTTTCTCTCTGTGTCAGTCAACCCAACTAAGTTAAACTGTGCTAACAGTTCACCCAAAGTCTTTGTGGCTTACAGCCTACAAGGTTTCTCATTCCTGTTGATGTACGTCGCAGGTTAGTTACTCCATGTTCTCTTAATTGGAGCAGCTGGCTGAAGGAGCACCCCCTCTTTGAGATATTATGGACCTTGATTCAGGAAACTTAGTTATAAGTTGATTCACTGATTTAAAAACAGATGTGTTGGGAGGGAAAAACTTGCCGTGTGTGTGTGTGTGTGTGTAGATATCTACAGTGTATGCATAGGTTTTCCCCTTGATTAACTGACCATAGATTATATTCCTCCATTAGGGTGAATTTCATCTCGTCATTATCCCAGGGCTTGATGCTAAGCCTCCTTCACGGTCAGAGCCTTAAAGTCTTCTGAATCGTTTTGGACCCTTGGTTCTAATGCAGAGCACTGTGGTGACAAGGGGATGGTCTTCACTCATGCTTGTGATGTAGTGTAATGGAGAGGCATGCGGGGCTTTGTGTGGATTTCCTATTTTAACTCATAAATTTTTCTCCTACTTGGATTATATATCCGTGGAATTGAACCAACTTCCAAGTCAGCTAGAAAATTTGAATTGCCTTCTGTCAGCAGCTCTGAAATCATTTTTCATAGATGAGCCCGTGATGCCCAAACTTCCCTTGCTGTGAAATCTGAAATTCTGTGCTCTCTTCTGGAAGGCTTGGGAAATTCTTCAGTGGCCACTTGGGTCAGCTGGCTTGTGAGGCCTGAGTCTTCACTTCTGTTTTGTTGCAATACAATACAAAACAATACTTTTGTTTCTTCTGAAAGCAGGTGAGTATCTGATATCCACAGAGCTCACTAGGCCACTTTCTGAGTGTCTGCTTCCACGGTGCCTTATGCTCTCTCTTTAAAACAGCACTGCCATCCCTGCGACTCTCTCTGCCCTTTTATTTTTCTTGCACTACCTGACATGTGATTATTAATCTGTGTATAGTCTGGCCTCTCCACGGGGAATGTCAGCCCCTTGAGGGCAGGAATTTTGTTTACCGCTAAATTCCCAGCACAAAGATAAATGCTTGGCTGCCACATGGTTGGTGCTTAATACTCATTGAATGAATTAGTATCAATTCAGTATGTAAATTAAATTTGATTATGAGGCGCCTGGGTGGCTTGGTTGGTTAAGCATCTGACACTTGGTCTCAGCTCAGGTCATGATCTCAGGGTCATGAGATTGAGCCCTGTGTCAGGCTCTGCTTGAGATTCTCTCCCTTTCCCTCTCTCTCAAAAATAAGTAAGTCTTAAAAAAAATCTAATTGTGTCTGCTTACCAGTGCAGACAACTCAAACTGAAGTTTCTAAGCCAGAAACTTTGATGGCCTTCTTGATTCCTCCCTCCTTCTCAGCAACCCCTTCCTTCTTCCTTCCTGTCACTGTGCTTCAGAAGGTAGAACGACCAGAATGTACCTTGGATTCATCTATCCCCTCCCACTGCCCTAGCCCACTAGTGCAATGCTGTCCTAACTGGCCTCCCTTCGTGGCTTCATGCCAGCCCTGGTCCTTCACAGCAGTGGATTGGGCTATGTCAGGTCCCTGCTGAGAACCATTTCGAAAAGAAAATTTCGTTTTGTTGGGACGCCTGGGTGGCTCAGTCAGGTTAAGTCTGCCTTTCAGCCGAGGTCATGGTCCCAGGGTCCTGAGATCAGGTCCCACATCCGGCTCCTTGCTCAGTGGGGAGCCTGCTTCTCCCTCTGCCTGCCACTCCCCCTGCTTGTGCTCTCTCTCTGACAAATAAAGTCTGTAAAAAAGAGTGAGCACAGTGTGGGGGAGGGGCAGAGAGAGAGGGACAAGCACACTCCCCAGTGAGAGTAGAGCTCTGGGTGAGAGTAGAGCTCTGACGGCTGGGCGGAGGGACGCGCGGCCTGCGGGCCTCCGTGGGTCCAGGGCAGGGTGGCGCTCCCTCGGTGCCGAGCCACCCCAGAAGCTGGGACCTGGCCTCCGCCGGCCCCGGGGCACAAAGGGCAGTCAGCAGGTGGCCTGTCCTACCCACTGACTGTGTCCTTTCCCTCTCCGGCTCCCCACCGGGCAGGAGCAGGAAGTGAGGAATCAGGGGACTCATTGTGTTAGAGGTGGGGGCGCTGAGGGGTCAGGAAATAATCCATGTCCGCCAGACTGGGAGCATTTCACAAGCATTTTACTGATCACAGGGGCGGCCACAGGCTGGGTAGGAGGCAGTGGCGCACAGGATTCTGGAAGCCAGGGGCTGCCCCCCCCCGCCCCCCTCCACTCTGGGTTTGCAGGGCATCAGGGGAGCCCCGCCTGCTCAAAGAACTTGTGGCAGGCGGCCGTGAGCATGGCCACAAACACGATGAACTCGTTGAAGTCCACCTCGGCGTCGCCGTTGGCGTCCAGGTCCTTCAGCAGTTTGTCCACGGCGTCCCTGTCCCTTTTAGTCTGGAGACAGAGGCCCGGGGTCAGCACTGCTGCAGGTGGGCGGGGGGGGGGGGGCAGGGGAGGTCACCGGGCCCCGGGAAGTTGTGAGCCCCCGGACCCACAGTTGGGTTTAGGGCGAATCAGAATTGAGTGGTGCAGCTCAGGAGGCAGCGTGTCCCACTGGCAAGTTTGGAAGGGGGTGTCTTTGGACTGTTTAAGATGCTTTAGAAGGGGGACCACCCTCAGGACTCGCCGCCAGCTTGGCGGGGTCCCCTCAGGAGATCGCATCTGGCCCATGCACTGCACATCCCTCCCCTCCCCTCCCCTCCCCTCCCCTCCCCTCGGCTGCGAGCTCTGATCCCTGAGGTGAGGAAAGGGGAAATCCGGGGCTGCGGCCTGGCTGTGGCCTGGGCAGGGGTGCCGAGGCCCCAGGCCATCTGCGGGAGCCGCCCCCATGCCTTGGCGGTGGCCAGGGCTTCACCTAGCACCACCCCGTGCGGGGGTGTCCCTGCGGCCCAGTACCCCGCAGCCGCCCACCCTGGGGCTTGAGGTTTGTAGCCAACAGCCC
>NC_138370.1:174469743-174486403 GCF_054177405.1 Leptonychotes weddellii | reverse complement strand
CTCCAACTCCATGTTTCCAGGACTGAGCTGGCCACCCCTGCTCCCTGCTCCCAGAGTCCTGAGCCCCTAGGACAGCGGATCCATTCTTGGGCAAGTGGCCTCCCCCTTCCACCTGCTCTAGCCCTGCGGTGGCGGCGGGGGGGGGGGGGGGTGGGCAGCTCAGCGGGGCAGCCCCTTCGGCCTCCCCTGCCCTCCTTTCTCCTGCCCGCTGGCCCAGGGCCCTCCCTGACCCTCCCCGCGTGCTCCCCCCCCCCCCCAGGCCCTGTGCCCTCACCTGCAGGAAGCCCGGGAGCTCCTTCTCCATGAGCACCTTCAGCTCCCCCTTGGTCAGGCTGCGCTTGCTGCCCTCCACACCCGCGTAGCGGGCGAAGACGTTAATAATCATGCCCATGGCTGTCTCCAGTTCGGTCATGGTGCTGGACGCGGACCCACCTTCCTCCTGGGAGCTGGCGTGGCCGAGGGAACGTCCCCGGGGAGGCTTCTGGGCACTTTATAAGGCCTAGGCTCGTACTGACACGGAGGGTGGGACGGACAGGGCCGGGCCTCCAAGCAAGCCCTGCCCCTCCCCGTTGTGTGTGGCTCAGTTCCCGAGAAATGCGCTGGCGGGACTTCCTGTCTGAAGCCTTCCCCCAGCCCCCCGCCCCGTGCACCCCCATTTCCCTGTGCTTCCGTGTGTCCCGGGGTCATTCATCCCTGACTTACTGACACAAGGGCCAGGGGGCAGGTGGGGCGTGTGGGGTACTTCGTGGAGCGAGTAAGGAATGGGGGGACCGGCCCTGTCCGGCCACATCTGGCGGGCCAGCAGGAGGAAGGCCGCTGGAGGGGATGTCGGGCTGAGCGCGGTTTTGCTCCTGCAGCACTTTGCACAACAAGGCCTTGTGGAGGACAGACTTGCATCTCCGCCCCGCTCCCCAAACCCGCAGCATCAGGGAGGCAGACACTGCCAGCCACGGGACCCGGTGAAGGGCCACCCCCCCGCCCGGCCCCCCAGAACCCCTGCCCACTCTTACTCTCTCCCTGCGCCTTGCTGGGTGGCCCCAGGGGTGCCGTGTGATTTCCAGACCCCAAACGCGAATCCTATCTCTGTTTCCTGATGGCGGGTGTTGAGGACTCAGTCTGCAAGAACCGCAGGGGCGGGTAGCAGGCTGTGACTGAGCCAGAACTCCCTGAGCACAGAGCTGCCCCCCCTCAGTCCCCAGAGGTGGCATGGGGCCGGGGGGCGGCAGCTGTTGCTGGGGATGCCTGCAGGGCCTGGCTACCCAGGGAACCCCTGCACAGAGCTCGGAGGTCGGGGTGGGGGGAGATGAAGCCAGCTACATGCAGCGGGCTCAGCCCTGGCCTGGCACTGTCAGGGAGCAGCTGCCTATGACAGTCCTTTCTCCTTTGGACACACTGCTGCTCCCAGGTCTCCTGCAAGTGATCGTTTGGGAACAGGGAAGGGTCAGCCCACTCTGTTGCGCGGGGCAAGTCCCTCTTAGGATGAGACTGCAGGTCCCCAGCAGGCGGGCAGAGCCTCCCCGAGGGCATCCCGCCCCGGGGACCTCACCAGCACCAGGAAACGGTGTCAGAGGCCCATTGTGACATTTGGGAAAAGGAAGGAAGAGTGTTAAGGGTTGTCACAACAGGGCTCACAACTATCGCAACAGGGGGGGACACTGGCTCAGCTCCCAACACAGCAGAGCCGGCCTGGATGGCCCAGGAGCAGAGTTAGTGGGGCTCAGAGGGTGGGAGATTCCTAGGAGGAGGCTGACAGGGTTGGGGGATTCCGGGGGCTGGCAGGCCCAGGGCTCACCCGTCAGAGTGGGGGATGAGGAACTTGGGCAGGCGTCAAGGGTAGGGAGGTGACTTCCTGACTCTTGCTACAGCCGGGTAGGCAGGCGGAACACAGATGCGCCCAAGGACGAGGCAGGATCAGAGCCAGCACAGAGCAGCCTGTTGAAGGGGAGAGTCCGCCAGACCTCCTGAGTGAAGACCGGGCTGGGGGCCGGGAGGGGCTGGCCTGTGTTCTCTAGGAGAGGGCCTTCCTGGAGCCGTGGCGGCGAGGGCGGGCAGCACAGCACCTGCAGGGCTCTGACCCCTGCTGATACTCTCAAACTGTAGTCACCCTCCTTGCTAAAAGAGGATGCTCCCCCCACCCCCCATAAAATTTAATCAAGTGTGTGGCTTTTGCCTAACGTCTTTTTGAACTTGTTGCGAAAGTCAAAGCAAGGCCACTGAAAGACCTCTCCTGGTGGAGATCTTTGTAGGGATTAAAAAAAAAAAACAAAAAACTGGGGGCACCTGGGTGGCTCAGTCGGTTCAGCTCAGGTCATGATCCTGGGGCCTGGGACCATCGGGCTCCCTGCTCCGCGGGGAGTCTGTTTCTCTCCCTCCCCTGCTCATTCTCTCTCTCTCTCTCTCAAATAAATAAATAAAATCTAGAGGCGCCTGGGTGGCTCAGTCAGTTAAGCGTCTGCCTTCAGCTCAGGTCATGATCCCAGGGTCCTGGGATCGAGCCCCATGTCGGGTTCCCTGCTGGGTGGGGAACCTGCTTCTCCCTGTCCCCTCCCCCCCGCTTGTGCTCTCTCTTGTTATCCCTCTCTCTCTCAAATAAATAAATAAAATCTTTCAAAATAAATAAATAAAATCTTAAAAAAAAGTGGTTAGATGATCACTGGTCGAGTGGACACAGGTAGAAGAGAATGCCTGGTTATAAAGGTCACTAAGACCTTGAGGTAGGTAACATGGGGGTAGGCAACTAATTTCCCGGACCAGTTCTTAACTCTTAAACATTTAACAGAAACCCGCTGTTACAAAGAAAAACTAGGTACAGCCACTGACAAGTCCTTAAAACAGGCAGAGTGACGGGCGCCTGGGTGGCTCAGTCGTTAAGCGTCTGCCTTCGGCTCAGGTCATGATCCTGGAGTCCCTGGATCGAGTCCCGCATCGGGCTTCCTGCTCAGCAGGGAGTCTGCTTCTCCCTCTGACCCTCCCCCCTCTCATGTGCTCTCTCTCAAATAAATAAAATCTTTAAAAACAAACAAACAGACAAAAAAAAAAACAGGCAGAGTGACATTCCTCTAGGAGCTCAGCTGCTTCGATGTTAATGCTTTGCTAGGGCAAAAGACAATCCTAGCGGGAGCCCCAGGATCCTGTGAGTCTACTGTAACGTATAAAAATTCCTTTGGAAACTTCCTTTAACTCTACCCCCCAAGATACATGTTGGCAATCATCCCCCAAGTGGATGACCCACGATATACATCTGAAGGGTCTCATGACTCAGGTTTTATTAGACAGTAATAAATGACCTTTTCCCAACAATAGCTAGCCCCCTCAAGGTTCTGGAAACCTTGCTTCCAAAATTCCTTAGAGACTTATGCTCTCTCTAACCCCTTCCCAACTTGGAAGTAAATAATGGGCCATTCCTCACAACCCTGCTGCGGCTATTTCTGCGTGTGGGTCCTATCCTGCTTTAATAAAACCGTTTTGCACCGAACATGTGTCAAGAATTCTTTATTGGCCGTCAGCTTCGAACCCTAACATTTCCTACATCAAAATCGCAGGCCCAAATTGGTGTCACTTAGGCCGAGTCCCCAAACTGGGCTTTCATACCTAACCTAGCTAAGTTCCAACCGCCCCCCCCAGAAATGCAGTCCTAACCCGTCAGTCAGGAATGATCCGATCAGCCCAATAAAGGAACCGGCCACAGCCCGTCCCCCAGAGGAAGCCAGGCTAACCTGCATAAGACCCCTGCTCCTCCTCCTCCCAAGGTCTAGTGTGCTCGCCTAGAAGATACTTTTCTTTTGCGAATAACATCTTGCCGCACTCCCTTTCCTAGGAAAACCTTCCATTTTGTACAACTCCTGGGAGCTCCCCTCTGCTTGCTACCTGGGGTGCTGTCTGGTTCCCGAATCGCTTAACAAAGCCAATTAGGGCTTTAAATGTACTGGGTTAGGTTTTGTTTTTTAACACTGCATTTATCTGGAAAGCTAGTTTCTTCCCAAAAGGAGATTGTGAGTTGCATCATGCGGAAACCCCTTTCTGTCCCTGACCAGGTCGGGGTGATTTTTCTTCCCACCCTCCAGGCCCGGGTGCTCCAAGGTCACTGGTGCCAGGGCCTCCTTTACAGCATGGGGATTCGGGGCGGGGGGGTAACGGGAATATCAGCAAGGATGCAGACCCTCCGCGGGCCGGCCCCCAGCTTGCTGGGAAGGGATGAGCATGGCTCTTCTGAGCGGGCTGAGCTGGGACAGAAAAGCGCTCCTGCGTCAGAACACATGCCCCCCCCATGCCCACTTTACACTCCCCCATAATCTGCTCCCCCCAATCGGCTGACAGTGCGGCTGGGGTACCGGGCCACCAGCCGCCAGCCACAGCCCGCACCCACAGGCTGGGCCTGACCTCTGTGTGTGTGCGGGCCCTCCCACGCCAGCACCAGAGGCCCGAAGAACAAATGGAATTACGACCTTCCTACACGCCACGCAGGGCAAAGAGGAACCACCGAAACACCAAGGGGCCCAGGGAACCATCACCCCCGAGGGCGCTGCCCAGTAGACAAAAAGCCTTCCCGGCCGAGCCCAGGATGTGGCCCCACTTCTGAGGGGGATGGGCGGCCAGGAAATGTCTCCATGGGTCATGGGTCGGGGAGCTTTCCGGAAAGGCCTGTGTGGGGTGAGGCAGGCAAGGCGTGGCCTGCGGGTGGGAACAGTTCCTAGACTCTGGAGTCTGGGTCACTCTGAGAAGGACGTCTGTGCTCCGCAAACACGACCGAAGGCCCCAGGTCAGCACAGACCCGCCAGGCACAGGCCCCAAACCATGTTGGTGCAGCGAGTTCTTCCGAGTGCCCCGGGACCCGTGCGGGAGGCAGACCCTGACCTCTGGAGTGCGCGGCCAGACAGAGGCCCGCAGGGGAGAGGCGGGAGAGCACAGGGGCAAGGAGGCCCCGGGCCAGGGAGCAGGGAGCAGGGAGGAGGGAGGGGAGGGGAGCGCAGCAAGGCACAGAGGAAGTACAAGGAACCGCTGCTTTGGGGAGATGGGGAGTTGGGGAGTGTGGCTGGGGGAGGGGGCAGGACACAGAGCAGGAAAGGCCCTGCAGGCTGGCCTCACTGGGGGCGCAGCAGAGCTCCTGAGGGACTTTAAACACCGGCTGTCAGGGCCCCACGCCCCCAGAGCTGCCGTTTCATCAGGCTGTGCTGGCCCCAAGCTTCTCAGCTGACCCTGCCAAGCAGCCAGCTGGAGACCACTGGTCCAGAGGGTTCTCAGCTGCGAAGAGACGTGGTGGGGTTTACCGTTTAGGCTAACTCAGCAGCTGGTAGGAGATTCAGAGGAGGAGGGTGAGGAGGAGGGTAAGGCTGGAGACCCGGAGGCCAGGGAGGAGGCTGCAGAGTAAGGAGTCCTCCAGGCACGCAAGCTCAGGGGTCCTGCAGCCCAAAGCACATCTGGGGACTGGCGGAGGCCTCAACAGGATGCAGAAATGAGAAGGAAGGGGGGGGTTCACCATCTGATCCAAGCTTTGCAGAAGGGGAAACTGAGGCTCAGGGCGAGGACATGGGTGAGCAAGCCCAGGCTCCTCTCCACTCTCACTGTACGAACAGCTCTGGGATCAAACCAATTTTATCCTCGGGAACGTATCAGACAAATATTTGCTGAGGGAGGAGGTCAGGAGAGCTGAGGAAATGAGTTTCTCAGGAACAGGCGGTGTCGGGGGTCCTGACACCGTGGGGGCAGCCGTGGGGGCGTGGCTCCCGGGGGAGGCGGCGGTCAGCCCTGGGCCTCGGGGCAGCCGCCTGCAAAGCCCTCTCTCCAGTCCAGGAAGCGAACTCCATCTGCCACCCCTGCTTGCCTTCTTCTGGAGCCTGGAAGCGACTCCGGGGCTGCAGTGGCTGGCTGGCACCATGCCGCTGAGGCCGCAGCGGATTCCTGGTGCTCGTGACCCAGAGCACTCCCAGCTGGCTGTGTTCGCTTCCCGGGGCCGCTGTGACCCATGGCCACAAGCAACAGAAGCTGCTGCTCTCGCAGATCCGCGAGTCCAAAATCGAGGTGCGAGCAGCGCTGCCCCTTCTTGGGGCCTCAGAGGGAGACTGTACCCTGCCGCCCACCCACCTCCTGGAGATGGCCCGAAATCCCTGGTGTTTCCGGGCAGGCGGCGGCTTGACTCCAGCTCCGGCGTGTGCGAAGCGCCGCCAGAGGGCCTTGATGGAGAGAAAAAAGCCCACCCTCCTTGCCATCTCCGAGGGCCTGGAGCCCTGCAGCCTCCAACCGGGGCGCGGGGGGCTCCCCTCCGGCCTCCTCCAGAGCCACACCTTAGGAAACTTGGCTGTTTCCTTCGGCGAGTCAAGACTTGCAGGTGATGGGTAAGGGAAAACCCGTGACAGTCTGCTCAGAATCAAGGTCCAGGCTGGCCGGGGCAGAGGGGACTTGGGACACGTTTCCATGTGTTCAAACCCAGACCTGGCTGACTCTTAACGTGTTAATGCCCTTCAATGGCTGTCCCGGGATCCTCCTGACGCTAGCATGATCTGTTGTAAGCAGGAGCACCGGCGGACCTGGGAAGTGTGCGAGGGGGCGGCAGGAACCTGGCTCCTGCCCGTGGGCGCGGGGGCCGCCTGGGGCAGGGGACTCGCCTCAGGGCAGGGCACCTGGGGCCTACCTGGCCGCTGAGCCGCTCAGTGACTCTGGTGAGTCCCTTCTCCTCTTAGAACTACTTTCCTCACCTGTAAAATGAGGGGTTCAGATTAGACCCGGAGCTCCTGAATCCCAGGTTCTCAGCCAAGGTCCCCATCATCCTTGGGGTGCCGTGCGTACTAGAACCACCAGGATTTAAAGAGTAGTTCTTTTTTTTTTTAAAGATTTTATTTATTTAACAGAGAGAGACATAGCGAGAGCAGGAACACAAGCAGGGGGAGTGGGAGAGGGAGAAGCAGGCTTCCCGCGGAGCAGGGAGCCCGATGTGGGGCTCGATCCCAGGACCCTGGGATCACGACCCAAGCCGAAGGCAGACGCTCAATGACTGAGCCACCCAGGCGCCCAGTTCTTTCTTTTTTTTAAAAAGATTTTATTTGACACAGAGAGACACAGCGAGAGAGGGAACACAAGCAGGGGGAGTGGGAGAGGGAGAAGCAGGCTTCCCGCGGAGCAGGGAGCCCGATGCGGGGCTCCATCCCGGGACCCTGGGATCGTGACTTGAGCCCAAGGCAGACGCTTAACCCAGGCGCCCCTTAAAAAGTGTTTCTATTGAGATGGAGAAACTCACAGAAATTTTCAAGCTAGAGCAGGAGCCTTGTGAACACCTGTGGTTTCCATCTCTCAGGCTCAGTTGGCCGGGTCCCTGCAGCCCTGCCAGCCGGCTGTGGGATTGAGCATCCTGACCTGTGGGAGTCACCCCCGCCCCCAGCTGGGTCCTGGGTGACCACAGGGGAGTGCTGGTTTGAGAACACAGAGGAAAAGGAGCTGAGACGTATAGGAGAGGCTGTGAACTCCCTGAAGTCCGCAAGCCCCGCATTTCCAGGCCGTCTGTCTCCCACCCTGCACTTCCCAGCCCCACAGAGCTGAGTGTCAAGTTCTGGGCCACGTCCTCTGGCATGGGGTAGGGGAGCTGAGGCCCAGGTCAGACTGGGCTGGGTTTGAGGGAAGGACCACAGGCAAGAATGGGGAGCAAAGAAATTGGTTAAGTATGTGGGTAAATATAAAAATGGATTATTAAATAGAACAATACTTATTTCTAACATGTCAGGTTAAAAAAACACTAGCATTTCAGAAGTTTTCAGATCCTTGTGTATTTTAGGAGGATAGAGATGCCAATAAATTAAATTTTGGTAAGCTATTTAGGCATGTACAGATTTTGAAGATGATAATTAAAGGAATAGAAAAAGTACGAGTTTTTTTTTTAAGGATTTTATTTACTTATTTTTTGAGAGAGAGAGAGAGAGATAACACAGGAGAGGCAGAGGGAGCAGCAGACTCGCTGCTGAGCGGAGAGCCCGATGGGGGGCTCGATCTCAGGACCCTGAGACCATGACCTGAGCTGAAGGCAGATGCTTAGCCCACTGAGCCACCCAGGCGCCCCAAGTATATGAGTTTTAAACCAGTAAATCAGGGGGCGGGGCTGGGGGAGAGTAAATTTAAAAACTCTTACTCCATAATAAGGCAAGAAAGGAAATGGGAAAAGTGGAAGAGGTCAAAATAAGATGGTAAAAATAAATCTCAATACATTAGCAATTACAATAAACGTATGAGGGTGCGATTCTCAAGCCAAAAGACGAAGATTGTTGACCTGGATTAAAAAAATCCACACCAGGGGCGCCTGGGTGGCTCAGTCGTTAAGCGTCTGCCTTCGGCTCAGGTCGTAATCCCAGGGTTCTGGGATCGAGCCCCACATCGGGCTCCCTGCTCTGCGGGGAAGCCTGCTTCTCCCTCTCCTAGTCCCCCTGCTTGTGTTCCCTCTCTCGCTGTGTCTCTCACTGTCAAATAAATAAATAAAATCTTTAAAAAAAAAAAAATCCACACCAGGGTGCCTGGGTGGCTCAGTTGGTTAAGCGACTGCCTTCTGCTCAGGTCATGATCCCGGAGTCCTGGGATCGAGTCCCACATCGGGCTCCCGGCTCCCTCTGACCCTCTCCTCTCTCATGCTGTTTCTCGCTCGCTCTCCAATAAATAAATAAATAAAATCTTAAAAAAAAAAAAAAAAATCCACACCAGAGGCGCCTGGGTGGCTCAAATGGTTAAGCATCTGCCTTCGGCTCAGGTCATGATCCCAGGGTCCTGGGATAGAGCCCCACATCGGGCTCCTGGCTCAGCGGGGAGCCTGCTTCTCCTTCTCCCTCTGCCTCTCCCCCTGCTCATGCTCTCTATCTCTGTGTCTCGAATAAATAAAATCTTTAAAAAAAAAAATCCAAACCAAACAAAATCAAGGTGCATGTGGTTTACAAAGAACATACTTAAAAAAATGTAAGGACACAGAAAGATTGAAAATAAAACGGTAAATAATCCCAAGGCAAACTAACCCAAAGCCAGCTGGGTCGACAGCAGCAAACAGGAACGGTTACTGACAGAGCCTGGCTCTACAGTGATAAAAGCGCCAACAGGGAGAGCAGACGTTGCTAAACTGTAGGCACTTAGTCACAGAGCATCAAAGCGCCCAAAGTGCCTAAAGCACCGGCCGGCTCCAGAGAAACCCTGACAGTCCGCCAGCAGAGGGCGCTCTACAAGGCTCGCCCCAGGCGACAAGGATAAGGAGACTGCTCCGCTGGGCAGGGATGTTTCAAGGGAGCACATTAAAGGAACTCCTCATCCATCCCTCTCTGAGTCGCGGCAGTGTGTACGTGCTGCGAACCATGCACCTCAGCCTGTGGGGCTACGGAGTGTGGGTGAGCATGTGGGACTCACAGGATACCGAATAAGTGACCAAACCGGACACCCCGACCCCAGTTCAGGACACCTCTGACTGCCCAAGAATTGCATCGTGGGTGTCGCCAGATGACCATGGGGAAGAAGACCAAGGATGGATTTCATCTGTTCAGTACCTTTTCCCAGCTGGGGCGAGTTCTCAGGGCCTGTCTGGAACCCAGCGACCCTCTGCTGTCTAAGCAGACTCAGTCTAAATACAGGACCCTCGTGGAAGTCCCCGGGTAGCCGGAGCTCCCCTTAAATTCCCAGAGCCTAGGGAAAGGTCTGATGCACCTGCCTTCACAGCTCTGCCTCGGGCGCTGAAATTGTCTAGGGGCTGAGTGGTTACTTGACGTGAATTGAAGACAACTGGAATGTCAAGCCCCAAGGAAGCTCGAAGACAAGAGTGCAAAACCGTCATCACCTGGTGGCCCAGGCACAGTCACTTGGCCAGAGTCATGGAGCCAGTTCCTTCTCCCACGCGAGTTCCTGGGGGCATTGCAGCCACCGTGTCCTCAACCGGAACAATGAGGACGGTAAAATGACCTCTCAAATTTGGGAAAATTAGATAATGATGTGAAGGGCCAAACCCCAAGTAGATTCTTCTAATACAGACTTTTGTTTTCTCATTCCGCACGTCCAACGCGCTGCCCCTGGACGGGAGCTGTAGGAACTTGGCCATGGGCTGACAGCAAAAACGGGATCCAGGCACACTGTTTGCACTTTTGGTCCCTAGTGATTTTAGGATTGGACCTGTTCCATCGCATTCGCATCCTAGAGACTGACTTTATTCCTCATGAGTTCAATGCAAGCAAAGGTAATGATACCAGCCACCACTGGTTAGAAAAGGAAGTGGATTTTAAAATGGAAATAAAAGCACATTTGCCTTAATAAAGCATCACACTCAAAGATGGGGACTCTGCAAGAATTGCCCCCCCTTTCCACCCCTGCCCCTCTCCATTTGACACTGCTGCAGTCACCCACAGTTTGGCCTGAGGGGCCAGCCAGGACAGGGGCCTCGGAGGCTGGGGCTCCTGGGAGGGTTTGTGCAGTCCTCAGCCCTGGCAACCCCGGCCCAGCCGGACTGCACTCACAGCACTCGCGGCATCATTCATTGGCGAAGCCACGGCACAGCCTAGAGGCGCCCTTCTAACAAAGGGGCTGGTGGGACAGGACATGGGCTGCTGCAATTCCCACAGTGACAAACATCACAAGCAGCCAGAGGAAGCGGAGGCAGGGAGGTGGGCCAGGTTCCCAGTTCCCTTCTGTACAATCCCAGCGGCGGGGTCTCTAACCTCCCTCTCAGTCCTGCCTCGTCCATCCTTCACAGACACCCGCAGGTTTCCTAAACCACAAAGCGTTGTCGATCTGCTCAAACCTTTCCGTGGCTCCCCATCACTCCGCTTCTCAGATGTTTCCAGTGAACCCCCCCCCCCTTACCCTACTTGAAATGTGGTACCTTGACCAGCAGCATAGGCAACACGGGGGAGCTTGTTAGAAATCACAATGTCAGGTCCCTAACTATAGAATCAGACCCTGCATTTTGATAAGATCCCAGGAGTTCAGACGCACTTTAAGTTTGAACAGTGCTGCTTTAGGAGCTTGGTACAGAGCCAGAAGCAGCCCCGACTGTGACTTTTTTTAGTGAGTGGTAGATCATTTTAAAAAATTAAAAAAATTTCTTGTCACACATTCAGAAACGCTGATTACTCAGAATATTACAATAGATGGCCTGGTATAAAGTACTCAACAGCAAATCCAGGCGCAGCCCGGAGCACAAATACCCCAGGTGCAGAAGCAGGTACACACAGGGTCAAGTTTAAACTCTTCCAGGTCATATGCAGACCTCTACAACCATGCCTCCTACCTCCCCGTTCCTTGCAAACACCCATAAACCCTATCATGTTACATTTTGACCTACTGAGAGACTCCCAGGGTTAGTTCCGGGATGCCCATTCCCTGCACCTGGGATGCTGTTCGGGTGGCTGAGCTCACGCTTCTGGGCCCAGACCAAGAGTCACTTGGTCTAATAAGCTTTCTCACACTCCCCAGTGCTCGGTGGACTCCCTCTCTAGTGCTCCCACAATAAAAACACAGGATACCTACATCTCCTTGACTGCCTGTAGCAGGCCTGGGACCACAAACCACATCACTAGTAGGGCCACCTTTCACTTTCAAAACTGCCCCGTTTGACAAATGACATGGCTAGTCTCAACAAGTGCTCAGGCCACGAGCCTTGGGACCAAGGCTGGACACTTACACACACGCACAGTCCCGTAGCAACACCTTCGGAACGCAGTGCGCACACCATCCAGCGCCTGCAGGGGCCACTCTGCCCCAAGCACCCCCCCCCGCTGCTTGTGCGCCGCCCCCAACTTCAATTCTTAACCCAGTCAGTCTCCTCATACCTGGTCAGATCCCGCCACTCCTCTGCTTAAACCTTCAAACCATTTCCGTGTCCCTTGCAGTCAGAGCGACTGCTCCTGCTGACCTCACCATCTACCATTTTCTCCCAAACCACTTGGGTCTCTTGCTGCTCCTCAGCCCTTTGCCCTGCCTGTTCCACCGACCTAAAATATAGAACACCCTTTCCCTACGCATCCTTGTGTGTATTCCACACGTCCTTGCTCAAATGTCACTTATCAGGTATGTCACCTGACCGCCCTATATAAAACAGCAACCCCTCCCTACCCCATTCTTTTTCTACGGAACTTACTACCTGATATAATTTTTTTCCTGCCTTAGCACAATGAGGCACTGTTCTAAGCTTACAAATGTCAGATCCAAGTGTATAAGCACTTTGTTCACTGATGCACCCCGAGCATCTGTGGGCACCCAACTTACCTGGCAAACCAAAGACCATCACTGGGGGCGCTGTACTGTGATTATACGTTTACAGAGCGTTTTTTTTTTCTTTTAAAGATTTTGTTTATTTGACAGAGAGAGACACAGCGGGAGAGGGAACACAAGCAGGGGGAGTGGAAGAGAGAGAAGCAGGCTTCCCGCCGAGCAGGGAGCCCGTTTACAGAGCTGTCTTAACTTACTAGATCATCTCTCCTGGAAATTCCTAGCGTCCAGCAGACTCTGGAGGGTCCCACGGTCACAGTGAATGTTAAGTGACTGAATGAACTGCCCTGAAGGCAGAGGCCAGACGAAATGCTTTCCTGGGGCTCCTTCTTGCTCTGCCTTCTCCTCTCTCCTGTTACAGTCCCTACAGATCGAACCTTCCTTTGGCCTACAGGCTTTTGAGCACATTCCCAGATGAGAAGCACTGGACATTCATTTGACAATAACGACAATCAAAGAGAAACTTTCATTCTGAAAAGAATTTATCTCACCTTTTCCTGGCCAAGTCAATGGCTTTGGTTATTTGCACAAAGGTTCTAAAAACTGGCTTTCAGCATTTGTTTTTCCAGGCAAGTGAAAAGTTCACCAAAGGAAGCTAGAGTTCTGCTCTCAACCTCTGTGAGGTCTGCTCTGAGGACCTAGGCTGGATATCATCCCAGCCTGGAAGATGCTTCCTGCTATCATTTTGGGGCCTGCCACGGTCAGATCCACGCTCTCCTCCCCAAACCCTCCAGGCCATGCAGTGTCACGTGCAGTTGTGGCAAAGAAGCTCCTGAAATGCATGATTACATCAAAAAGTTTACCCCAAAGTCAGCCAATACACATAGTACCTAGAACTCATCCCCTATTCTAGGTTACTCACCAGACAGGTTACATGATGTGCACCAGTTAACATGCCACAGAAAAATTACATTTCTGGAAAAAAAAAAAAAAAAAGAGACAAGCAAACAAAGAAAATGAAAAGAACACAGCTCTCCTCCTCTGATCTGAGACTGCAAAATTCCAAAATGCGGACGCCACCCCTCTCCATGCCCAACAGCCCCCCAGGGGCTTCTCAATCTGATCCAAAGCAGCGGCATCCACATCCTTGACTGGTCTGGGCTCTTGCTTCAGCAGCTGCAGCCACGCAGTGTCTTCTGTCTTGCAGAACTCTGACCGCAAGCCTCTTTCATGCGTCCCCGAATTCCAGGAAGCATAAAAAAAACACAGCAGAGCACAAGAGTATACTTCGGAACTTTAAAAACACGATAAAGTCACAGTAACGAATATGACAACACAGCAGCTTACAATCTAGGCCCTATTCCTTTAGGTAACAGTATTTATCTAAAAGCTGTTTTCTCGAAACTCGATGCACGTAATCATCATAGGCATATCCGCATACATAATACTGAAATCCTCTCCCCAAGATTATACTGGAGATTTAGTATTTAACATGGTGAAAATCTAGGGAAACTACGGAAGAGAAAAGGAAAGACTCTTGGATTCAGCCTCTCCAGCAAGTCCTCTTTACCAGCTGAACAGAATCCATCCACGGATAAGCTGGAGTACAAGTGGGGAAATCAATCATCACAATTTAAATTCTAAGACTCTCACATCCTGGAGTCAAACCAACCCAACCACCCGTGCAAAATGCTACCGCTTGCTGTCAGGACATGGGCAACGCTCCGATCTCATCACAGCACGTAAAGTTCCTGTCCTGCACTTCCGTTTCACGCTTCTCTCACTGGCCCCCTCGTCTCTTGGCGCTAGGGCCTCGGCTCTCACCCGAGGGAGGAGGCTGGTCCGCCTTCTGCAAATACGTTCCCAGCAGTGGTCTTGACCCTTCACAACAACGGACCCAAGCACTCGCTTCTAATTCCCAACGTAAGAGCGCCACCCTGTGTCTGATCAGCCCTTCTCCCACCGCCCGGCGGGGCACTCCGAGGCAGGGCGACACAAACCCCCGTCCAGCGCGCCGCCCCCCGACAGCCCCCGCCGCCCGGCACGTACCCGCCCCCGCGTCCTTCAGGAGCACCCGCAGCTCTCTATCTGCCGGTGGAGCTCCACGATCCTCCGTCCCATCAGCGCCGCCTCGGCGGCCTTCCTCTCCGCCTTCTCGCACAGCTTCAGCACCCGCTCCTCCGCCTCGCCGCCCGCGCGGCGGCCGGGACCCAGGACGCCCTCGGCTGAGGCGTCCACCTCGCTCTGAAGCTCGTCCA
Organism: Leptonychotes weddellii; assembly: GCF_054177405.1. NCBI lineage: Eukaryota > Metazoa > Chordata > Mammalia > Carnivora > Phocidae > Leptonychotes > Leptonychotes weddellii. The sequence goes on along the minus strand of NC_138370.1, from coordinate 174,471,995 downwards.
GCAGGCTCGCGACCTCCAGCAGCTTCCGGCGGGCCCGCAGGTGCGCGCGCACGTGCTCGCGCTCGAGGGCGGCGACGTCCCGGCGGGCGGCGGCGCGTGCGGGGTTCGGGGGGCGGCCGCAAGGCTGCTCGGGCCCTTGCCGCTCGTCCGCGTCCGCGGGCCGCATCGCACCGCCCCCGCCCCTGCGGCCCGGTCACCGCCCCCGAGAGGCCGGCCGACTGACAGCGAGCTCGCCGTGACGAGCAACAGGTTCTCCCAGCTCTTCGCAGCAGAGGCGGCGTCCAAAATGGAGCCCCAGCCGTCTGCCAGAGCTGTGTTCACGTGCGGCCCTTTTACGACACGCCGGAGCTCCTTTGCGGCCGCGCAGCCCCGGCGCCGCACCCGGCCGCCGTCTGTACGTGTTGGCGCTCCCGGAGTGTGGACGTCGTCGTCCCTGCGCTCGGTTGCTGCGCATCCTGCTCCCGGGGTGGCGCTTGCTGCCCAGTGCTCTAGCTTCTTAACGTTCTAAGTCCTAAGTAACCGACTCGGGTCGGCACTGCCGGCATCCTTCAGTGCAGCGAGAATCGAGGTGGCGAGCTCGGCGTCGGGGTTTCGGGGCGCGCCATGGAGGCTGCTCTAACCACCGCTCGCTCTGCGCTCCCGGGCGGTGGCTCTCCCCAGCCCCGCCCGCAGCGGCGCTGTGCCGCTGCTGATGCTGACCGCCCAGGTCTCCTTGCCGCCCCGCCCAGCGTCCGCCCCGGCTTCTTCCTTCTGCCGTGCGTTTTGGTTCCAAGTCTGCGCCTCGCTGTACCGGCGGTGGAGGTCTGGGCCCGCATTGGTGCCTCGGCCCTGCCGGGCGCCAAGTGTGCCCTTGGGCAATAATTGTAGAGGAATTCATTCTCCATCCGGCCCTGTTAGCCCTTCCCTGAGACAACAGGCTCTGCGGGCAGGTTCTTGGTTATTTCCCCACGGTCCTCACCCGCCTTGGCACACAGCAAGAGCTCAATAAATGCTGCTTTAACATTATTTCCCAACATTTTTTTTTAACTGCTTTTTTTTTAAATTGAAGTATAGTTGACAATGTTACATTAGTTTCAGGTGTGCAACTAGTGATTTGACGACTCCATACATTAGCTATGCTTACTGCAAGTGTAGCTACTGTCAACATATTTTTGAATGAGCCTACTGTATTGTCACTGGGATGGATGGGGTAAATTTCTAGGCTTTTTCATTCTGTGTATCTCTAGCAGGTAATATCGGGGAGACCCTACTTGTGGGTTGGCCAGAGGTCAGAGCTCCTTTAGGGTACTCTGTCGTGCAAGTGGCCCCTCCATGTTCAAAGGCAGCAACATCATGTCCAGTCCTTATCGTTTAATCTCTGACATCACCATCTGCTCCTTGCTAAAGAAAACTACTTAAGGGTTTCTTATGATTAGACTAGCTGTGCCTGGAAAATCTCCCTTTTGCAATATAATGTAACATAGTCACAGGAGTAATACCAGAAGCAAATCTCATGGAGAGCCATATTAAAATCATGCCTAGCACAGGCTCCTAGGAATCCTAAGGGCATGATCTCACAGCAGCCAGATAAGACAAAAGTAGCAGTAATTAAGTCTAGAGAGCTAAACATAAGAATTGCCTGGCTTTTGGTTCATGAGTGGAACAGAATAAAATACATAGGAACCCACTAAATTTTTGAGGCAGTCATATTAGCAAAAATGCTGCCACCCTGGATGAAGAAAGACTGAGACTACCCAAAATGTATAAAGGCTTCTAGACTCCCAAATTTCTACTAGCAGAAAGCAGGCTCAGTGGCCAAAACCGACATATTTTTCAATGCCCTCTTCAGAAGTGGCCAAAGAGTGTGATGGAAAAGGAAGAACATGGAGAGCACACACAAGTGTTGTGGAGAACATTGGATAAAGGCAGGATCAGCAAACTACAGCCCTTGAACTAAGAATGTTTTTCACATATTTAAAGAGTTGTTAAAAAAAAAAAAACGGGAAGAGGAGAAAGAAGAGAAATATGTGACAGAGACCGTATGTGGCCCACAAAGCCTAAAAAAGTTGATTCTCTGGCCCTTTTCAGAAAAAGTGTGCCAACACCCGCCCTAGTGAACCATTTTTAGGTTGCAGGACTAAGGCCTAATCAAGGAATATTCCTTACCCTTCAAGTAGAGAGACCAGACAATATTTGCCTCACAGCATGGCAGCATTGCTGTAATTCAGTTACTGCTGCCATTCGTCCTCCCTTACAAATGCGCGCTACCCTGT
>NC_138370.1:174459105-174469243 GCF_054177405.1 Leptonychotes weddellii | reverse complement strand
GGGCTGACAATGGCAGCCTGGCCCGGCCCCTGGAAGAGCCTGCTTGGCTGAGACTGGACAAGAGTGCAGGGCTGTGTTGGGGACACTGGGGCCTGGGACCCCGCCTTACCCAAGGCCAGAGGAGATGCGGTGTCCGGAACCAAGGCGGCCCGCTCCTTCACATTGTCCACAAGGAGACTGACATAGTATCTGATATTTTTCTCTTTTTTTTTTTTTAAAGATTTTATTTATTTTTTGAGACAGAGAGAATGAGAGACAGAGAGCGTGAGAGGGAGGAGGGTCAGAGGGAGAAGCAGACTCCCTGCCGAGCAGGGAGCCCGATGCGGGACTCGATCCCGGGACTCCAGGATCATGACCTGAGCCGAAGGCAGTCGCTTAACCAACTGAGCCACCCAGGCGCCCAGTATCTGATGTTTTTCTCACTGACAGGCTCAATCATGTCCAGGTATTTCCTATGTGGGGGAGGCTCCGGGAAGAGGCCAAGCCATCCCAGTGAAAGCCTTCCCTGCAGGGGAGTGAAGGGTTAGCTGACCCCACCCTGAGAAGGGAGGCAGCTTGGGGTCCAGGAGGACAGGCAGGGTGCAGCCAGACCCCTACAGCTCAGGGAGTGCAGACTCATGGGCTCCTGGAGGCGTCTGGGCCCTCCCACCAGCCAATAGGCTGATGTGCCCTGGCTTGACTGGGGAAGTCGCCAGCCACCTCCCCTTCCCGCGGGCCCACCGGCCCACCGCACTGCGGAAAGGCCACACACAGGCTATCGGGGCCTCGAGGCTGAGGCAGCTGGGTACCTGCACCGCCTGGCTGAGCTGCCTACTGGGGGTCGCTGGCCCTGGGTGGGTGACCACAGCCCACCCCACCCTAAGACACCCAGGGGCCCATGCATCCAACTCACTTCTCCCTGCTTCTGTCCCACTTTCTGGGTCCTGCCAGGGACACCGGGGCAAAGGACAAAGAGGAGCGGGAAGGGTGGGGTCCTGGGTGCCAGGGTCAGGGGAGCAGACAGCTGAGGACCTGTGTTGGGACCACACTTGAGCTGAAGTTCCAAGCCCCCCGCACATGCTCAGTTGTTCATCGGATTCGCTTACAAAACACAAATTCAACGAGAAGACGATGAGGAATTTCATGCCTATGATCACAGAGCAGGCAACCCCAAGCTCGGGCCCCTTCTGAGCACGGGGCCCTGTGTAAGCACATTGGTCGCACACCCTCGACCCCAGTGGTTCTCCAACCCCATTTCCCTCCCAGTGGGTCATTCATTGCAGGCGAGGAGCCCCGAGGCATCTGACAGGAGCAGCTCTGTCGAGGAGCATGTGGTAGGGTGGGCTCTCTGTCAGGGCTTTCCCCGTATTAACTGCCTTCATCCGCAGAACATCCTACAAAAGAGGTGCTCTTGTTGTTGCACTTTACTGAGGCTCAGAGAGGTTAAGTGACCTGCCTATGGTCAAACAGCAAAGAAGGGGCAGATTGCCTTTCAGTCTTCTCCAGGTTCAAGGGACACCCTGAAAATGGGTGCTTTCCCCCAGCAAGAGCATGGGCCACAACCAGGGGTGACCGGGCTGCCACCTCCATGCCACACGCCCCAGTTGGGGAACCAGCATGGGGTTAGGAGGGGCCGCTCCCATTCACAGGGGCTAGGGTGTCCTGTTCCTATCCTACACACTGGGGTGCTTTGCAGGATGAAATCAGGTGCTGTGAGCAATTACACGGAGCAATCTAAGACATCGGATCATGGTATCAGTTTGCTAGGGCTGCCCCGACAGAGGACCTCACACTGGGCGCTTCAACAACAGGGAATGATTGTCTCACACTTCTGGGGCCAGAAGCCCAAGAGCGAGGTGTCAGCGGGCTTGGTTCCATGGGAGGCTGTGAGTAGAATCTGTTGGGGGCCTCTTCCAGCTTCTGGGGGTTCGCTGCTGATCGGTGGTGTCCCAGGGCTTGTGGATGGGTGCATGGCGTTCTCCCGGTGTGCATGACTGTGTCCTGGCTGCTGGGTTTGGTACAGAAGGGGCACTGAGGACAGGCGTCGGATCCCGATGACCTAGGAGAAGTTGGGTGGCTGCTTCATACAACCCGGGGCCCAGAGGACTCACGAGAGTGACTCTTAGTACTGCCACATGGAATAAAGAGGTCATCGAACACGGCACCCACCCCGCCTAGACAGGACCTTGAAAGACCCCATCCCTCTTCAGTTACAGTTCGGGGGCATTCCACCCGACGTTCACCCGGGACCTGTCTTGTGAAATAAGCATGTAACTTAGAGCTGCAGCCACGCAAGAACTGCAAAGGCAGGTTTAGTAACGGCCACCACTTAGGACACACCTACTGTGTGGCAGATTGCGTGCGGGGAAAGTAGATCACCCCTAAAGCTAATACATTAGCTCCGATTGGATGACAGTGCAGTGACCTCCTCGGCTATCCTCCTGTTAGAGACAAGGATGGAGGCCAGAGAGAAAGCTTACTTGGCCAGCAGGTGGTAGAGCTGGCACCTGAGCCCAGGGCTCTTGGCTCTGAACCTGGTGGTCTGTCCACATAGCAGGAAGGAGGCAGGTAGCATCAGTCTCATTTTGCAGATTTAGAAGCCGAGGGTTTTACCCAGGATGGCGGGGTCTGTGAGTGGCAGGAGGGGGCCCTGGCATCCTGGGGGCAATGGTGACCAGCACATCTGCTGGAGAGAATCATACACAGGGTCCGTTACACAGTACTTGCCATTGCCCTCGTCCATTCCACATGCTTCTATGCATGCTTCACACACTAACACATGTTCATCCTCTCCTTGATCCTCTGAGGTGGGTGCCATGACTATCCCATTTTACGGAAAGGCTCAGCGTTGGCCCAGCAGCCCACAGCCGTGAAGAGCAGAGCGTTCTGCCACATAAGCCTGGAAGCAGAGTTGGCTCTTCACCGCCTTGTGCTCACCGAGATGTGCCCTGGATGTCACGTGTTCATGCTGCTGATGGGAGCGGTGGGAAACAGGTATGGGGGTCAGTACAGTAAGGACTATATTTAGAGAGCATCTCTGTTCATCATGCATTTCCTTCTCCGTTCATTTGTTCACTCATTCACTTGAGAGTGCTCCCCATGTAGGTCAGGCCATGTTCCAGGCCCTGGGGAAATTGCAGCAAGCCACACAGACAAGGCCCCTGTCCTAGAGAGAGGTGATAAGGGAGTTGACCAATCAGATGGTTTCCAATGGAACAAATTCATGGAAGAGCATGAAATGAGGAGGAGGATCCAGAGACGGGCAGCTCCAGAGGGAGGGTGGTCATCGAAGGCCTCTTGGAGGAGGTGACCTTCCAGCTGGGTCCTCAATAATAAGAAGGATGCAAGGAAGGGAGTCCCAGGCAGGGCAGGTGTAAGCCCGGGAGTGAAATGAGCTTGGCGTGTTCTGGAGCAGTGAGGAGGCCAATGTGGTTGGAGCAAAGAGCGAGGGGTGAGGGCGGGGATGAGGTTGGAGATGGGGCAGCGGGGGTATAAGATCTCCCTGCCTGCTCTGTGGAGCGTGGCCTCTGGGTCTCAAGGTGGAAAGCAGGAGAGGACTTTGGAGGCTACCTCGGTGCCGGGCTGAGCCATGCCACCACCACCAGGAGGAGCTGAAGAGATCCAGACGAGAATGAACTCATTCATTCAAGACCATTTAGCACTTTGCTGGTGGCAGGAACAGACGGTTACACACATAATTGTACAAGTTTGCGTCAGGGGCGCAGGTACGGCTAAGGGATAAAAGAGGGGGAGTGGCTGCAGAGTGCCAGGAAAATTAGATCTGGGCTCTGCTGGATGATTCTAAGGAATTGTCATGATGATAGATCTCTGGTTGTGCAAGAAATAAGCATGCTGAAGAGAAGGGGGTGGTTGTAATTTAAATTCTCCGGAAAGGAAAATGAGCCCAAGAGGAAAGGGAGGGACGAGGCCAGCGCAGCAGAATCTTGATAAAAGTTGAATCTAAGTGATTCCACAGTTGAGTGTGAGCAATTGTTTCCATAAACCAAAATCTGAGCCCTCTCCTCCCCGACCCAGGTTCTCAGGGGAAGTGAGCCCTTGGGAACATTTGGAGTGACCATTCCTGCCTATGGTTGGGACCTTTGGCATTCCCATCCTCCCATCTCTCCTTCTTCCCCCCTCCCTTGTCTCCTTTCCCTACTTGGACCCCTCCCTTTTCAGGGATGGGGCTGACCAGCTGGAAGAGCTCTGGTCTTGTCCTGCTCTGCCTCATGACGTCCACCAGAGGGCGCCATGGGTCCAAGGTAGCCGCTGTCCCTGGTCCTGAAATTCTGACCCGCAGGCGTAGCACGTTATGGGTCCATGAGGGGCTGCTGCCACATTGGCTGGTCCTTTGAAAACACATTTACGCCCCCGGAACTGTGGTCCAAGACCTTTGCATCTCTGAGGCCAGAAAGGGAAGGGACCACTCAATCCACAGTGTTTGCCATGGCTGCCTCCACTGCTGGGGACTCTCCCCTGTCCCCCATATGGCACCTCCACCCCTGTCCCCGGTTTCTCATTTCCCTGGCTTCCCAGTCAAAGTGCAAGGTGGGTGCATGGGATGGGTAGGGCCCAAGTCATATGCCTGCGCCCTAGCTGCAAGGGGGACTGGGAATCCAGTATCCAGCACCTTCTACTCCATTCCTAGTGGGAGGTGAGCTCAGATTCATAAGGCAGAGGATTTCCAGACTAAGAGGGTTTAGATGCTGGGAACCCCCAAAAAGTGACAACTATCTCCTGTGCTTGTAGGAAGCAGAGAAGCATGATGCCTCAGAAGAGGCAGGGCTGGTGCCATGAGGCTGCAAAGGAGACTTTGGTAAACGCTGACACCAGATAGTGCTTGTCATTTCCTGGCCTCCTGGCATCCTTGAAGCAATCCTGGCAGGCAGGAATGATTCCTATTTTTCCAGATTAGGAAATGAGCCAGTGCAGCTGAAGGCCCTTAGCTGGAAGCTGATGCACAAGCGTGGGAGCATGGCCCAGACACCAGCTGGGTGGTGTCCAGGGGGAAGTGGAGAGAAAACGATGTGGCTGCCTGAATCCACCACTGCCTATCTGCTGTGCAGGAAGCCAGCATGTGGGCCCTGAGGCTCACACGTCAGATGCCACTCTGTGGCATATGAGGGTACCCACCAACCTGGTGTGGGATGATGGGAGCAGGCAGGGGCAGCTGGGGTTCCCAGTGGAACCAGCAAAGAAGTGGATATGGGTGCCTTCACTGCATCAGGTCCAGCATACCCCATCCTGACTGGCTGTTCCACCCACTGGCTTCCCACTGCCCTCCATGCTGCCTCCCCCCATATCATGCTTTACACTTTACATAACACGTGAAGCAGCTACACTCCTCGGACCCTCAGCCCAGCCCACAAGGCGGGCTAACATCCACCTCCAGCAGGAGAATGAGGAGACATCTTCTGATCGTGAGTTGATGACACAGAATTCAGACAGGTTTGCCAAGGAGAATTTTGGAATGACCTCACCTGTGCTTGAAAGGTAGGTGATGCTCTGGAATTCAGAAGCATCCTTAGGTGTAAATGAAGTCTCACAAACATGCTCCCATGGCCTAGGAGAGCATGATCAGATAAAGAATAAACCGTGGTGTTGGCTGCAATCAAATCTGCTCAGCTTGGGGAATATAAGCTTTGAACGTGATGCTAAACTGTGGGGCCTGCCAACCTCCCATGAAAAAAGCCAGTAGAACGACACAGAAAAGGTCTCTCTCCGGTGGGGATGGAGTCAGCTTGGCTGTCATCCTCACAAAGTCCCAGCCTCCCAAGCTGCTGGGACCTAGCGCTCATGGTTCCTCCACCAGCCGTCCAGGGGCCCGGTCTGTAGTGGTCCTGGGGACTAGGGGAACGGGGGTGGGGGGTTAACTGTAATGTCAATAATGCCTAAGGCTCAAGGCTGGTTATGGCCACCAGGGGCTAGCGTCCACGATTGACGCTGGTGTCCAAATGCAGGATTGGAGGTTTTTAAGATTCCCTAAAGATGTTGTTTGTGTCTTCAATACATTTCAAAGGTGAAATGTTCGCACGTTATTTATAACTAAGAACAAGTGGAAACAGCCTGGATGTCCAAGAGTAGGAGGTGGGCCTCATAAATGATGGCTTGTGTGTAGGACACTATAGTGGAGGGATGTTAAGAACCATGCTCTTCAGCGGCGCCTGGGTGGCTCAGTCGTTAAGCAGCTGCCTTCAGCTCAGGTCTTGGTTCCAGGGTCCTGGGATCGAGCCCCGCATCGGGCTCCCTGCTCAGCGGGAAGCCTGCTTCTCCCTCTCCCACTCCCCGTTTGTGTTCCCTCTCTCGCTGTCTCGCTCTCTGTCAAATAAATAAATAAAATCTTAAAAAAAAAAAAAAAAAAGAACCATGCTCTTCAGTGAGAAGTGGGACCCTGCTTGTATGTGTGGGAACATGCCCAACACACACATGGAGATAGAGGTTTTGAGAGGGAGGGAGAAAGAGAGAGGAGCTGAGAGATGAGGAATACACGGGGAAATGAAATAATTAGAGCCTGGGTTTTTTGAGGGTCCGATGGACGAGGCACTGTACTCGGCATTCTGTGCTTCTTGGCACGTAACCCCCACAACTTGCAAGTTGACAAGTGGCCACTGGGGCTCAGATCACCCCAAGTTCCCGCAGATGCCCAGGAGGACAACTCTGTGTCCTGACTGCCAGGTCCCACTGTTCTCCTGGGCAAGGCAGAGACCAGCAACATGGCCACCTGCCCCAGCTCCTATGGAAGCACCGCGGACAGCTCCTCTCTGCCTTGTCCCCCTGCGAGGCACCTGCAGTTTCCTGCTTTCCAGAGCTGGTGGGCCACTTTGCAAAACAGTTTGAAGCTACCTGGAAAAGTTGAACTCGCACATGTTCTATGGGCCAGTGAGTCTGCTCCTGATCATATGAAATTCTTGGCGTGTGCACCAGGAGACAGGGCCAAGCCTGGTAACACCAAAAATTGGGAGCCACCCAGATACCCATCAAGACTAAACCAGATAAGGGGAGTGTGGTGTATTTACAAGATGTAATGCCACAGGGCAGAGAAAATGAGGGACCTTCAGGGGTACACACCATCACAGAAAAGTCTTCAAAAACTGTCAGGTGGCCAAAAGCAAGACCTGCTCTATCTCATTTAGATTGTAAAAACAGGCAAAGCTGATCGATGTATTCTCTAGAAACACTGACAATAAAGAAAGCCATGGGATCGTTGATAGAAAATTCAGTATAGTGGTTGCCTTAGAAGGTGAGGTGGATGAGATCCCAATGAAATCCTGCTTCAGGGGGAGGGCCACAGGGAGTTTCTAACGTCCTAGATTATTCTGTCTCAACCTGGGGGTGGGGTGAATGCACAAACATTTTTTCATTACTTTTGTATGCTGTGCATGAAGGTTTTCTAGAAAGAGAGATGGAGATAGGTATGTTATATATTGTTACATATGTTCTATGTTATATGTGTATATAACGGTAGGACCAACAGTCCCAGATGGTGAACAAAGGAAGGATGACGTCTGCACCCAGGAAACACAAAAGCATCATTCCCGTCACCTGTACTTCCTCCCTAGCTGGAAAAGAGCACAGTGGACCCCGAGGCGAGAAGGAGTGTGGCTCAGGGTGCCAGCGAAGGTGAGAGAGAGCCCACAGGTGCTGTGACGCTGAGCTACACCATTGCAGGAAAGCTCAGGTGGTGCTCATGTAGCCTGAGCCTCACAATGGAAGGCAGACCCACACTCTATTCTGTGTCTTACAGAAAGTCATTTCTATCTCCAGGTCCGCCTGCTAAGACAAAGAGCTTTCCTCCACGAGGACATGTGTGTGCCATAATCCCACAGACTGTTGAACTCGAGGCTAAGCTAAAGGAGGCAGCGTTTAGTGAAACACTTGTTCTAAAAAGGTTTGCAGAGTTCAGCTCCTTACTTTTGTCTGATGAGGTGGGATTGTCCACCGTCCTAAATGGTACCTAACTCACCGAGTCTTCGCCGATGCAGCTCCACTTAACGTGGGCAGAAGAACTCTGCAGAATCTCAGCGTATTTCTCCCTTACCAAACATCTAACCCATGGAAACAGCAGCAGGTTTGGGCAGAGCTCACACGGTCCAGCCAAGCAACTGTCTGAGGAAAGTGGGGGACGGAGGGCCATGCCTTCACACAGACACCATCCCTGCCCACGTGAAAGTCAGCCCCGGGGTCTGCTGTGGCCTCCCTGCAGGGCTGTGGCTCTCCCCCTGCCCTCCAGCCCCACCCCAGCCTCCCAGGGGTGTGAGGCCTGAAGGAGGCACTGTCTTCCAAAGGGCTTTGAAGCTGCAGGGGCCAATTCAGACCCTGTTTTCTACCAAACAGGAAGGACCCCTCTCTGCCCCCAACTTTCTCCCCCAGCTCAGCACCAGAGAACTCTGTGCTTCCCCAAAGACCAAATTCTTCCTGTGGGGCTGCAGGTTTTCCCTACTGACAGATGCTGTGGAGCAGCCCCCAGACTCCGAAGGCGCCTCCCAAAGGGGGCCCAGAAATGCTGCCTCATTGGCGGAAGCTTGTGGCTCGGCTGTTCTGCCACAGACCAGCCTCTGGACGGGTTTTCTGCTCTAGCTGGCAGGAAGCCGCCCACCCATACCTCCAGCAGCAGTAGCTCCCCCCAACACGGGGTATGGTGGGGCCCGGGAAGCAGCTCAGATGACCCAGCTTGTCCCATGAAGCAGGAGCACGGGGTGACAGGAAAGAGAGCCCCAAACGAAAGGCAAGCTTTGCCAGGAGAAGGTTCTTGTCTTCAGCCCCTGCCCAAGCTCTCACGTGGTGGTGGTTTGGTGGGCTGCTGCCACCTCTTGGTCATGAACAAGAAAGCCACACCTAAAAATACTGACCCACGTCTCAGGGATCATAAAGCCGGCACGTTCCTCTTCCTGTGGGTGTGTTCTCTGCCACCCCACAGGCTCGTCTCCTCTGGGATCTCATCTCCAACTTCCTTAGATGCTGAGCTGTCTTACACAGATGCTTGGAACAGTCTTCCTTGGAAGGAGAACCTCCACGTCCCCAGCGTGGGTTGCCCCCAAGGAGTGGGAGAAGGAAGCCCATTGTTTCCCTCAGCCCAGCCCCACTGGTTTACTGAGACAGAACCAGATACAATGGAGGGGCTCTGGTCCAGGGCCAAGCATGGTGGTCCTGGAGGACAGCAGGAGCCTGGCTCCTGAGGATGTCATGGAGCCACCCTGCTACTTCTGGACTGCAGGCTCTAACATTTTGGGCTCAAGGTCCTTTGACAGCCCCGTCTCATTAGGCTCCAGCTATCAGCAGTACGTTTAGCCAATTTTTCTCTTACTTGCAGCCCAATGCTTTCCCAAATGATATGCATTTATTTGCACACAGATGTGCCCACAGATGCTCTCGTAGGTAGACAAGGAGGAAGAGCGAGCGGGAGTCTCTCTCTGAGAATAAACACCCCTGGCCAGCCACATCCTTTCCCCTGTGGTCTGTAAGTACCAAATGGGACACGTTCACACAAATGAACAGAAGCAAATGAACACGTGGCTGAGAACCACATCCCTGTGGTTGCCCGTCTGGGTTGATTCCAGGGTTGTTCTGTTTGGTCACCACTGTGAATTCTGCAGGGACTACCTGTAGGCATACAAGTTTATTGTTCCTTCTTCGTATAATTTACTTCGGGTAAATCCCCCCAAATGAAAATGTTGTGTCGGGAGGATGAAGGTGTTTGTAGCTCTTGCTGCCTAAGGTCACACTGGTGCCTGCAGGTCACCCACCCCATCCTGGGACCAGGAGATACATCATCATCATCATCATTAGTATTATTATTATTATATTCCTCTGTGATTTGCTAATTTTATTTATTTATTTTTATTTAAATTCAATTAATTAACATATAGTGTATTATTGGTTTCAGAGGTAGAGTTCAGAGATTCATCTGTTGTATGTAACACCCAGTGCTCATTACATCCCGTGCCCTCCTTACTGCCCATCCCCCAGTTACACCATCCCCCCACCATCCTCCCCTCCAGCAACCCTCAGTTTGTTTCCTAGAGTTAAGAGTCTCTTATTGGTTGTTTCCTTCTCTAATAACATCTTGTTTTATTTTCCCCTCCCTTCCTCTATGCTCCTCTGTTTTGTTTCTTAAATTCCACATATGAGTGAAATCATATGATAATTGTCTTCTCTGATT
>NC_138370.1:174451014-174459005 GCF_054177405.1 Leptonychotes weddellii | reverse complement strand
CATACTCGCCAACATCTGTCGTTTCCTGACTTGTTCATTTTAGCCATTCTGACTGGTATGAGGTGGTATCTCATTGTGGTTTTGGTTTGTATTTCCCTGATGCCAAGTGATGTTGAGCATTTTTTCATGTGTCTGTTAGCCATTTGGATATCTTCTTTGGAAAAAATGTCTGTTCATGTCCTCTGTCCCTTTCTTAACTGGATTATTTGTTCTTTGGCTGTTGAGTTTGATAAGTTCTTCATATATTTTGGATACTAACCCTTTATCTGATAAGACGTCTTCAAAAATCTTCTCCCATTTTGTAGATTGTCTTTTAGTTTTGTCAGGAGATACATTATTTTATAATTTTTTTTAATTTTTTAATTTTTTTTAAAGATTTTATTTATTTGACACAGAGAGATAGAAAGCAAGCACAAGCAGGGGGAATGGCAGGCAGGGGAGAAGCAGGCTCCTGGCTGAGCAAGGAGCCCGACGTGGGGCTCAATCCCAGGACCCTGGGATCATGACCTGAGCCGAAGGCAGCCGCTTAACTGACTGAGCCACCCAGGTGCCCCCAGGAGATACATTATTGATTGAAGAACATAGATCTACAAAATTCTGGCCTATTACCTCCCACAGTGCATTAAGAAAAACTCACATATTTTTAAAGCATGTGTAGAAAATTCATTTCAGAAAGCTTTACTGATGTACCTGTGTTTCAACAAATGCCTCAGTGACACAAACCAACTGAATCACATTATGATTCATCCCAGGGGCAGCATAGCTGGAGACCCTCAAGGTGATTTGCCTTCACTGACAAGATGCTTTCAAGGTGTGGTGGGTGTGAAATCAGATGCTCCTGACTTATAGTCCCTGAGAGACAGGTACTGTGTCCAGTGTTAGGGGTAAAAAAGCCGGGCATATTTCTCCTCTACGGGTCTGCTCTCCTCCGCACCCATAGGCTCAAAGCAGTGGGTGCTCACCCAGGCTCAGGTACCTGGCTCTTTTTCTATGTCTCCTGTAATTGACTCAGTGATCTTGGGCAAGTCACTGTACCTCCCCAGCCACAGTTTCTCCTGTGTCATCTCTGAGGAACCCTGCTCTTCTAGGGAATCCCCAAGTCCCTGCATGTGGATTCTGTCAAGAAGATGAATCACGAGATCTGGGTGGGTTTTCAGACACCTGCCAGCTGGGAAACCATGGCAGGTGATCTCACTCCCAGGGGCCTCCATCAACTGTGCACACAGTAAGCCAGGCTTTGCTTCCCTCTTAGGCTCATCAAGTGGATTCAAACAAGATACTGCTAGCTAATTCCAAATGGTCGACCAAGTATCCACGCTGGTTGGACCAGGTGTCCACACTGTTGATTTTGTTCTAAAGGGTTCTAGTGAATAGAGGCAGGAGGCTTCCAGGGGACCTGTACAATGCAGTGGCCCCTATGGGGGTGTTTCCACAGAAACTTGAGAAGCAATAGGGGCATTGCCCACAAGGCATGGAACCGGGCACGGCCAGTGGGAATGGCAGCTGTCACTGATTTGATGCCCACTGTGAGGTGGCCACAGCATTCAGACCTTTGTAGATGTACCCAAGGAACCTACAAGGTCAGGGTTGTGGTACGAATTTTACAGCACAGGAAGGTGTTAGGTCAAGAGCAGGGCTGCAGTATGACCAGAGTCATCCAGTTGGTCACAGTGAGGCAGGGTGTGGCTGGATCATCACAGATCCAGACATCACATCTGTGGACGAGAATGCTCCAGAGGGGTTCTTGACACACCAGAGGTGCTCAATAAGTATTGATGGTGGTCCTTGTAACAGAAATAATGCCAGCTGAGATGACTAAAATCTGCATTATCTTACTAATGCTCACAATCATCCTCTACAAGGTGCAGTCAGTTGAGGCTCACAGAGGTGGAGTGACTAGCCCAGGGCCAATGGCTTATGAGTTGCAGAGTCAGACCAATCCCTTTCCTGCTGCACCCTTCATTAAGCATCATGGTGGTGTCTTCCTTTCCAACCTCAGAGAAGCGAAGGTTGGAGACCACAGCTCAGGAAGTTGAAGTCGTATGTCTCCGAGATGGCCCTGTCCATCCACAGAACCATGTAGGTAATAATACATTGTTGTTTTAAGGGACAGTTGGTTACGCAGCAGTAGGGAACACAGACACTGACTCCGGATCCTTCCTTTCTCTGCCTCCTGTGCCTGAAGTTCTTTCCTCTGCCTTTTCATGACTGAACCCTTCCTTCCAATGATCTTTCTTCAGAAGGCATTTCTCAGAGAGGCCTCACTGGATTTTGGTGTGGTGTCTTTTTAGTTACCTTGTGTTCTGTGTTCATGGGAACGAGATCTGCTATGGATGGTGGCAGAGCTGTATTCCAAGCATGTTTGTGTCCGCAGTTGGCTTTCTATCTAAATGCCAAAATCATAATACAGAGACTCACATAAACATTTTATTTTATTTTTTAAGGATTTTATTTATTTGTTAGAGAGAGAGAGAGTGAGAGAAAGAGAGAGCACAAGCAGGGGGAGTGGCAGGCAGAGGGAGAAGCAGGCTCCCTGCTGAACAAGGAGCCCAATGTGGGACTTGATCCCAGGACCCCAGGATCATGACCTGAGCTGAAGACAGATGCTAACTGACTGAGCCACGCAGGTGTCCCTCATATAAACATTTTAAATTAAAATTTTTTAAATTGGGGTATAAATGTCATACAGTAAAGCAAACAGATCTTGAGTACTCAATCTGATGAGTTTTGACAAATGTGTAAGCATTCCATCACCTCAGAAAGATCTCCTGCTCCCCTGCCCAGTCGATTGTCCTCCCCTGCCTCATAGAGCCAACCATTTCTCATTTCTGAAGACCCAACATATGCGTTTGCCTGATCTAGAAGGTTGTTTGAGTGGACTCTCCCACTGTGTACTCTTGTGTTTGACTTCTTGGGCTCAGCAGGTCTATGAGATTCATCCACATTGTTGCACGAATCAGTATTTCGTTCTTGGAAATTTTTTAGAATTCCATTATCATTTTTCTGTGGGCTCTTCAGTTCTGTCTCTGCATTAAGTTTTCAATGGTTGCTCTAGGATTATACAATACATCCTGAGCTTTTCACAGAGGACTTAGTCAATCTTGGGCCACTTCAAATAAATGGAAGCACCTCACAAACAGATGGGGACATTTAGTCCCTCCCTTTATCCTTTTTGCTATAGTTATCATATGTATTATATCTAATGTATGTTATAAACCCCACAACACAATGTAATCAGTTCTCTGTGCATAATCATATACCCTCTAAAGAAATCAGGAGAAAAAAGTCTCTTATATTTACCCACATACTCGCCATTTCCAACGGTCTTCATTCCTTCTAGGAGGTTCAAGATTCCATCTTGCCCGTTGATCTTCACTCTGGAGGGCTGCCTTTCACATGGTTTGGAGCACAGGTCTGCTGGCTGTGCATTCTCTGACGTTCTTTTTCTTCATCTGAAATGCCTTCATTTCATCTTCATTATTGAAGAATATTTTCATGGAAGATAGCATTTTCCAGTGACAGGCTTTTCCAACAGGTCACAGATGTCACTCCACTGTCTTCTGAGCTCCATTGTCCCCAATGAGAAATCAGTGATAGCCACACCGTCCTTCCCTTGTCTGTAATGCACCTTTTTTCTCTGGCTGCTTTCAAGTGTTTCTCTGGTTTTTAGTAGTTTAACTTATGACATGTGCCTTAGGATATTTTTCTTTGTCTATGTCTCTTCCCGAATTGGGAACATTTTCAGCCACCCTTACATTTTTCTGCCACATTCTCTCTTGTCACTTTCCATGACAACACCAACACTTGTAGACTTTGCTATTATCCCACAGACCCTTGAAGCTCTGGTTCACATTATTTTAACTTCTGTCCTCTCTTCTTCTGATTGGGTAGATTCTACTGATCTCTCATCAAGTTCACTGAGGATTTCTTCTAGAATGTGTACTGTTTTTTAGCACATCTAGTGAATTTTTTCAATCCCAGATACTATATTTTTATTTTATTTTATTAAAGATTTTTTATTTATTCATTTGAGAGAGAGAGAGAGCATGAGCAGGGGCGGGGGTCAGAGAGAGAGGGTGAAGCAGCAGGCTCCCTGCTAAACAGGGAGCCTGATGCAGGCCTCGATCCCAGGACCCTGGGATCATGACTTGAGCCAAAGGCAGAAGTTCAACTGACTGAGCCACATAGGCACCCCCCCCGATACTATATTTTTAGTTTTAGATTTTCCATGTAGTTCATCTAGTATTTTGAGATTATCTATCTAAATTTATCTTGGACATATTTTTCTTTACATTCTCAAGCATCGTGACAAGAGCTGCTTTAAAATTATTATTCAATAATATTGATTTTTTAATTAATTAAACCCACTACCCCAGTGTGGGGCTCAAACTCATCATGACCCCGAGATCAAGAGTCCAATGCTCTACCAACTGAACCAGCCAGGCACCCCATCTACTTTGAAATTATTATCTCTAAGTTCCAACATTTGGGATAAGTCCCAGCTGACTCTCTTTTCTCTTGAATTGTGTTTCTTCTCATATCAAGTAATTTTGGTTTCTGTCCTGAATGTTGGGAGTACTATGCTGTAGACAGCCTAAATTCTATTATGTTACTCACAAGGGTATTGCCTTTTGTTTTACAAACATTTAACTTCTGAACAGATAGTATAAGATGTTGCCCTTGCAGAGGGGAGCAGCTGGAATCTCAATGTGGTTTTTATACACCTACTGGGCTATTTGGTGTCTGCCGTGTGAAGCCAGAGTTTTGGGTAGAGCTCACCCACAGAATTTGGTGCTCCCATGTCTGGTTTTCTCCTCATTCCTGTGCCAGTTTCCAGAAGCTCTGTCCACTTCTTCTTCTTCTTTTTTAAAGTTTAAAATTTTTTTTAATTCCAGTATAGTTAGCATACAGTATAATATTAGTTCCAGATATGCAATATAGTGACTCATCTCTTCCATACAACACTCGGTGCTCATCACAAGGACACTCCTTAATCCCATCCCCCATCTCCCACCCCTCTGTAACCATCAGTTCGTTCTCTAGAGTTCAGAATCTCTTTCTTGGCTTGTCTCTCTCTTTTTTGCCTACTGCTTCTTAAAGCCACTAAGACAGCAGGATTCCATCCCAGTGTTGACTGTCCTGAAAAGTTCAGAATGAGAACCGTCCTCAGGCTAAATGCCAACAAAAGCACCCAGACAAAGAAGCCCCAGTGGCCCACGTGATGGAACCCACCTTGGGGAGCACCTGGAGCAGATGTGCTACATCCGCTCTGGAGGCCAGCGTTCAGCCTTCAGGAGCATCCGGGGGCTTGTGAGGAGGGGAGGAGCGATTTCACAGCCCCCTGGGGCACCCTAAGCCTTAGCTTCCTCATCTGTGAAAGGGGCCAAGGACCGGCCTCCCTCACGATGGCCAGGACCACATTTCTTTCCCCCATGGGTCTCTCTCTGGAGGTTAGCCCTGTGCCAGGGGAGAGCCACCTACTGAATGAATGAATGAATGAAAGCGTCATGAGCGTTCATGGTGCTGACCTAAATTAACCCAGGAGATTCCTATGAGGCTTGGAGCCCATACAGTGGAAGGTGCTAGGAATCCTCTTCAGACTCCTGCTCCCACCCCAGGTCCCCTCCTAGGAGAGCATCACATGACACCGGACACCTGGGCCGTTTCTGACACGGCCCATGGTGGGCCACCCAGGAGCCCTGTAGTGAGAGCAGAAAGAAATACCCAGCAGATCCTGCCCCTGCTCTCAGCACCCAGCCTGTCAGGGCTCAGGCCTCGGGGCTCCTGCTCTTCCCACAGCTCCTGCCCTGGGGGTAACCTTTCCACAGCCTTCCTGAATGGGCCCCAGACCCCCACGCCACCCACGGGCTCTGAGAGCCCCCTGTCCTCGCAGTGTAACCCCCTCCACAACCGATCATTAGGCACACAGTAGGCCCACACGTCACACTGGTGGCCTGGGCGAGAGGGGGCGGGGCCTGCATGGCAGGTGCATTTGCTGTCACGCTGGGTATTTCACTCTGCCTTATGGGAGCTTCCTGACGACTCTCCACAGGCAGGAGGAGTGTGAGTGTGCGTGCAGGCATCACCCAGGTAGGAGGATAGGAGAGGCCGGCTCTAGTACCCCAGGAGAACATGTGGGTCTGTGAAATGCAATTTTTATTTAAAGCACAACAAAACCCCCAATCTGAACATTTTCTGCATTAGCCTATTGGGTAGGTAGCTGGTCTTCCCTCATCCCTCCATGATGCTCTTCCAGGTTCTGGGTCCTATTCCTTTTCTTGGGGCCCCTGGGGTCTCTCTGAGGTCACAGAGTTGGCCAAGGGCTCACTGCTATGAAAGTGGATGAAGAACGTCCGGATTTCCTTCGGGTAGATGGTGACCTTGGTGCCTTGCAGGGGTGTCGAGTGAGAGCTGGAGCTGCCTAAGGGAGCATAGATGGACTGTCCTTAGAACCACCTATTTCCCCAGGGCATTTACACCTGGCATCCCCCTCATTCACAGCACCACCCTACACTCTACTGTGGCTCTTTGATGAAGGTCCTTGGCTGCCCCCGTCCTGCCAGGACCCCACTGTCCTGGGCCCCTTGCATTTTGGCCCTCCCATGAGCATAATATATAGGTGGTCCCGGCCATACATGGCCTCCTTTCCCATGGGGTGTAGCACTGAATGCCTAGAGCTTTTTCACTGAAGCCATCTGGTGGGCCTGCTCTTTATATTACTGGGTTCCACTAACTGCAACCTTCAGAGGGAAACCTCTTCATCCATTCATCCACCCACCCACCCATCCATCCATCCATGATCAATTAGTCCATTGATCCATCATCCTTCCTTTCAGTCATTCAAACACTCTTACTTCCATTGATCCATCCATCCATCCACTCATCCATCCATCCACCCATCCATCTACCCATTCATTCATCATCCATTCATCATCTTGCAGAGAGAAATACACATATACACATCTACCCATCCATTCATCCATCCATCTACCCATCTGTTCATCTATCATCTACCCATCATTCATCATGTACCTACCAATCCATCTATCCATTCATCATCCATCACCTATCCATCCATCCATCCATCCACCCAACCATCCATGATCCATTAGTCCATCCATGAAACCATCCTTCCTTTCAACCATTCAAACACTCCATACTTCCATAGACCCATCCATCCATTCATCCACTCATCCATCAATACATCTATCCATCCATCCATCCATCCATCCAACCATCCATCATCCACCCATCCATCCACCCATCCATCCATCTTTTCATCACTACATCCAACCATCCATTCATCATTACATCCAACCATCCATTCCCAAATGACTCAGTGTCCAGCTATGTAGATGGCACTCTGCTGTGTGCAGTGGACAGAGGAGATGCATGGGAAGGAGGAAATAGGGGGAGAGGAGAACAGAGGAGGAACCTGACCCAGCCCTGGACTCCGCAGAAGCTTAAGAAGGGGTGGGCCAGAGGGAAGAGGACAAGGGTGATGCAGGCAGAGGGAACAGCATGGGAAAGACTGGGAGGCATGAAGCTGCCTGTGGTTCCCAGGAGCTGATGGTGGTGTGTGCAGTGTGAGGCACAGCATGGCAGATGTCAGAACCCCCGGGGATATGCTTGCCAGTTCAGGACTCACCCAGGACAGAGGCAGGGGTGTGGTCTGCAGAAACACACAGGCATGCACACACACACACTGACCTGTGGTAGATTCAGGACGATACAGAATCAGAGAAGCAAAGTGGCCTGCTCAAGGTCACACAGGCCATAAGGGGCAGAGCTGGGATCTAAGCAAGGTCTGGCCAGCTCCTGAGTGAGACGGGGGGCAGGCTGGTATTCCCAGGCTCGGCCTGAACCAGGGGCTCCCAAACCTCTGCGGTGGGGACGATCCTGTGTCCTCCAGCTCCAGCGGTGCAGCGTGCTCACACCCCAGGTCCCTGTGAGCGAGCGCTCCTCCACCGCCACCACGGACCCCAGCCCCC
>NC_138370.1:174428420-174450514 GCF_054177405.1 Leptonychotes weddellii | reverse complement strand
ATGTCAGAGGAATTGGGAGAAGACTGATGTGGCCGATGCAGAGAAGGATGGGACGCGAGGCTGGAGTGTGTGGTGGAGCCCACAGGGAGTGGGGAAGGACACTGGATCATTCTAAGTGGACTTTACACCTGTTTCATTCCTTCAGTTATCCCGAGTCAGGTGCTTTGGAGGATTTGGAAATGAGTTAGTCCTTCCCCCAGACAGCTCATGGTTGGGTTGTTTGTTTGTTTGTTGTTCTAGCCTCTCAACACAGGTCATGGAACTCTGAACACCAGGTCTTTGGGTGCTCCAGGGTTTTGGGGGAAAGTTTGACCGTAGGAGCGGCCACTGTGTTTCCCCCTCCGTCACCACCCCCAACATCTGCATGTGTTGCTTCCCATCACCGCCCGGGCATCTGGGTGGTCCAGATGTGCCCTCAACAGTCAGGTAGAGAGAGACAGAGACAGACAGAGACAGACAGACAGACAGACAGAGTGACATTGTCAGAGTTACTTTATTATCATCTAAAAGACCAGACACGTTACAGGATATAGATTTAGGGACACGGCGTCAATACCAGCCCCACTAGGAAACCTGATGATGTGACAAGGGTAACCCAGAGAAGGCTCAGGGAAGAGACACTGTCCCCGTGGCTGGCCATTTGCACCACCCTGTGTCCCCATGGGGCCCTCACATAGCCAGGCAGCTCCTCGGGCTCACGGGATTGTGCTGCTCGGGTGGATGAACTGGCTGCTCAGGGTGGCTCACCTGTGGTCCCCTGTGCCCGGCTCCCCAGGCTCTGCACAGCGTCAGCTCCCCCGCCTCCGGGTGTCACCTCTGGCAGTCCCCTCGGCCAACCGCTGTCCCCGTTATTCTGCAGTGCACCTGCTGAGTCCGTTCCTCCTCTCACTTCTTTGTCTTAGTGCTTGGCACCTTACATCTCTATTTTTGTAGATGTTAAATTATGAAATCTTTGATACGTACAAAAGAATATCAGAGAGAGGCTGTGCAGTTTGCGGAGTATGGTAACATCTGTGAACCCTACGCCAAGCCCCCAGCATGTTATTCTGTCCCCCTTCCTGTCCTACCCCAAACCCTCCGCCTCCCTGTCTGCAGAGTGACTGCTCTTCTGAGTGTTATGCATGTCATTGCCTTGTTTCTCTACAGCTTTATCACAAAGCTATAGCCTGAAACCATCTAGCGCAGCGAGCACGGCTTTTGAACTTTATATAAATGGAACGTTCTCTGTGCATTTTTTGAGGCCCTGGCTTTTCTCACTCCACGTGTGTGTCGATGCATGTAGTTGGTCTGCATCCATTTTTACTGCTGTGCACTGTTCCCCGCTGTGGACGAGCCAGCAGATACTCATCCTCTTGTGAGGGCACATTTGGGTTGTTGCCCTTCCTTTGTTCGTAGGACAATGAGCTATGGCCATGGCTTTGTGCATCTCCGAGGAGGAGGCTGGAAGGGTTTCTCCAGGCGTTTATTAGAAATTGAGGGGCTTGGGTGTCTACAACATCAGCTTTACTTCATCCTGACAACTTGTGCTCTGAAGTTCGCCATCCCTCAACTGTCTGAGACCTCGTGACTGTCCACATTCACTTTCTAGATTTTGCCAATCCGGTGGGTACAGTCTTTCATATGATTTTAATTCCTCTTTCCCTGATGATCTTTTCATATGTTTCCCGGAGCTTCTCATGACCTAATCTATGAAATACTTGTGCTGGTTTTTGCAAACACTTGTATTGGGTTCTTTGGCTTCTTGTTGAAATTCAGAAGTTCTTTGTGCATTTCCTATATTAACCAATTGTTCACATCCTGGGTAGCAAATGCATTCTCCTTGTGTGTGGCTTGGCTTTTCACTCTGTTTATGGTGTCTTAAGTTGGTGATTTACTGTAGTAAAAGGCCTTCCTCTTTTTGACTTGTTTCAGAAATCCTATCCTACCCCAGGGTCATAAGGATAGTCTTCTATAATGTCTTACACATGCTTTCAAGTTTTGCCTTTCCCATTTGAATCTCTAGTTTACTCAGAAATGATTTTTGTGTAGGGTTTGAGGTAGGATCTAAATGAAGTTTTTTCCCAAAGGGAGAACAACTCCTCCAGGACCAGCTTAGCGAATGGTCTACCCCTTCTTGCTGGTCTAATCAGTATGTCCTCTCCACGTTACACCAGTTTCCTTATGTGTGTGGTCTGGATTCTGTTCTGCTCCACTAACTGATATCACACTGCCTAAAGTATTAGAGCTTTACGATAGGTCTTGCTGTCTGATAGGGCAAGTTCTCCTCCCCCTCCAACACCTCCTCCTCCTCCCAAGTCCATTCTTCTTCTAAAAATAAGTAGCGACTATAGTCCTATTTCTGTGTTCACGGACCCACTCAGCTCTTTGTCATCTTGCCTTTGCCCCTGGAGCTCTTTCATTTCTCTGGGGTGCCCTCTTCCCCCTTTGCCTGGGTAAGTCCTATTTGGTTGTAGACTCAGCTCAAGCATCATGGCCTTTATTAAAAGCTGGAGCAGTCCCACAGAGAAGAGCTAGGTGGTTTTTCTTTTGGTTCAATTAACCTTGTGTGCTTTGTTGCACTTGCTTGCTGCTTACTTGTTCCCCGCCCCCTCCCCACCGTCTCCAGCACTCCCACTGGCCCTGACTTTCATCTCCACCCACCCTGTGTCCACCACCGAGGCTGATGCAGAGAGGTGCTCAGGGAATGCCCATTGGAACAAACTGTATTTTCACCTCAGCTTGCCTTTTCTTCCCCTAAAATGCTCTTTCCCACAATCCTTCATCATATATTTGTAATAGGTGAGTTTTCTCGGTGAAAATGAAAGGAAGAATGTTTAAGCAAATCCTTTCGTGTACCCATTTCAAAGACCTGTTCTCACAGAATCCCACCCTCAGAGGCCCTGGCTGGCTGGTAACCATGTAGGATTATCTTTGATCTGATTCTTTTCACGCTACGAATGTTTATAAAGTTAGAATTTTCTTTTCATGTGTGGTGGGTTGATTTGGTTTCCCAGGAAGCTATGTCAAGTCCTAACCCCCAGTACCAGTGAGTGTGACCTTATTTGGAAATTGGGTCTTTGCAGATGTCATTAAATTGAAGGATCTCAGGATGAGGGATTGTCCTGGATTTAGGGTGGGCTGCAGATCCAATGACCGGTGCCCTCATAAGAGAAAGGAGACTGGACCGATACAGAAGAGGAGTCAGAAACGTGCCTACAATTCAAGGGACGCCAAAGATTGCCAGCAGCAACCAAAAGCCAGGATAGGAATGAAATAGATTTGCCCCTTAAGCCTCTGGAAGGAACCAGCTTACTAACTCCTCAGTGTTAGGGCTAGAAGACTCATTTTGGACTTCTGGCCTCCAGAACGGTTTCTGTGGTTTTAAGCTACCATGGTGGTGGTGATCTGTTGCAGCAGCCCCAGGAAAGTGATGTACCATGCAGAAGTTATCCAGCAGGGAAAGCGAGCCTCCAACCCTCCCCTCCCTCCTACACAGCAGTGCTGTGTCAGCTTGAGCTGACAGTCACCACAGCCCTGGGACGAGGACCCAGGGACCTGTCAGCTCCATTTTCCATGCAGAAAATGTGTCCCTACCCCTCTCTCATCCTGACTCAGCATTGCTTTCCTTCTGAGTCACTGCCGGAGACTGCAGTGAGCTCGGACTAGACCCTGTGCCTGTCCCTTCCCCGGGAGGACTGGGGGGACAAGTAAGGACGCTGCTCAGTGCCCCAGGACCAGCCTCCTCTCAGAACCACGCATACCCTCAGCCTCCTCCCCACCACACGGCTGCCGTGTCCTGGAGCCCGGCTTGCTCCCTGGTTGGGGTTGCATTTGCTGCGCTAACACAGACTTGTCACTCCTTGGGCTTAGGCGAGGCAGATGTGCCATTTGCAGGGCTCGGGCGGTGGGGTGGTCTGTCCGTAGCCTGCACTCAGAGAGCTGCTCACTGGCTGGCCAACAATATGGCTCTCGTCTTGAGGACTCCCTTTCTGGCTGTGGAGGCCCCTGGGCAGGGTGGGTGGAACCGCTGGAGCGTTAGGGCCCTGGGCCAGAAGGTAGCTGGTGGATTCGTACCCTCTTCTGCGCTTGCTCCCCCTTTGTGGATAGCTCCTCCTGTCGTGTGGGCAGCAGGCTCCTCTATCCCTCCCTCCCTCCTCCTTGCACACCTCACTCTCTTGGCCCCTGAGCCAGTCTGGCCCCTTTGGAGACACTCAATGTCTCCTGCCCAGGCGTTATTCCTCTCTGCCAGCAGGGGCCAGGCACAGGGCCTGACAGGAAGGAAGTGCTCAGTAACTGTTTGTTGAATGACTGACTGATTGCACAGATGAGTGAGTGAGTGCAGGATGGGCTCCAATGTCAGGGTACCCAGGGTGGGGGGCTTCATATCCTTATCAACCCACAATTACTGACCCACTATGGTGGGTTATTGGGGGAACTGAAGAAAGGACTGGGGTCCCCTGTCCATCCAGACCCTCTGCAGGGCCAACCCAGGTTCCCTGGATGTAGGGCTGAAATGGAAGCACTCAGGATGGACGGCTAGGCCTGGTCCTGGGCCTGGGCACTGGCCAGAGTGCTGAAAAAGCACAAGAGATTCATGCTGAAAAATCAGACAGGCTGTAAGGTAGCTTAAAAATGTACAAACCCAGGGTGCCTGGGTGGCTCAGTTGGTTAAGCGACTGCCTTCGGCTCAGGTCATGATCCCGGAGTCCTGGGATCAAGTCCCACATCGGGCTCCCAGCTCGGCGGGGAGCCTGCTTCTCCCTCTGACCCTCTCCCCTCTCATGCTGTTTCTCTCTCTCTCTTTCTCTCAAATAAATAAATAAATAAAATCTTTAAAAAAAATGTACAAACCCAGGTGCTCTATGAAGCCAGGTGGCAGAAAGGCAGGTGCAGGTGGGGCACGGGGGCAAATGAACATGTTTGGATTGAGGAAGGCCAAAACATCTAACAGCCAGGGAGGTTTGCTCTAACATTCCAGCATGTTCTGGTGATTTATGGCTGTTGCTAGGTAACAGTACATGGAGGTGGGTGTGATTTTAAAGCCAGGGCTCCCAACCAAAGAGTCAACAGAAAGGGAAAACCATTCATGGGGCTGGGGGGCTGGGGGAGGGTTTAAATGCAGCTCAGAGGACCGGATACTGTAAGAAGCAATTAGAGTGAAGCCAAGGGTATCCGCCCCTCTGTGTTTGCAATCCTTCACGGGGGTGTTCAACTGCAGGCTGCAGGCGTGGGGAGCCAGCTGCTGACATGGGCTTTTCCTTCAGAAAGGCACCAGCATGAATTTATCTTTGATTTTGCAGTAAATCAATTTAGTACGTGTCGGGTTTCTAACACGGCGCCGCTAGTATACAAAATGTATGAAGTGTGTAATCCTGATGGTCAGGATTAATTGTCCTCATTTTACATCACAAATGGCTCCCACCTCTCGACAGCACCATTCATTTGAGAACACTTACTCATGCCTACCCCGTAGCCCGCTGGGGTTCAAGAGTGAACAAGACAGAAGTTCTCCCCACACCCCACAGCCCCGCCCTGCCACCACCTTGTGAAGCTGACATTCGGACTCGGGGGGAGACACTAAAGAACGGTCATGATTAACGAGCAAATTATATCTTATGTGGAAAAGAAAAAGCAAAGCTGAGTAAACAGGAAGAGGAGCTGGGGGGTGTGTGTGTGTGTGCAGGGGTGGGGTGGGTCGGGGGAGGGACTGGTTGCAATTGTCCTAGGTCACCCTACCGAGTGGGTGACATTTCAGCAAAGTCTTGAAGAAATGAGGGATTGAGTCTTGGAGATATCCAAGGGAAAAACAATCCAGGTGGAGGGACAATCCAGTGGGTGCAAAAGCCCTGGGGCAGAAGAAACAGCAGGGAGGCCCGTGTGGCTGGCTGGCATGGAGTGAACTGGGGGGAGTGGGAAAGGGAAGCAGGTGGTGTAGGATCCTCAGGCCACAGGGAGCAGCACTTCGTGGCAGGAAGAGCCAAAGGCTCGGTGGGGAGGGAGAGCCATGGTTCACTGGGCCGTTCTGTACCAGGTGCTGTGCTGGGGTGTCCTGCACCTGAGAGGTATGTGACCCATTTATCTGGTTCATGGGCAAGCAGGCTGAGAGGCACCTGTGGGTGCCCCCAGGTGTTATGAGGTGCACTTGAGCTGACACAAGGTGCAAGAGCTGACGAGCGACTGAGCCTGGATTTGGATTTTCACTTGCCAGTTCCTTACCTGCCGGCTTCTCACCTGCCAACCACACAGGGAGGGACACATGAGGAACAGAGGCTGGGCACTGGAGAAGAACAGCTCAGGTCAGATGCTGGCTCCTCTGTGAGCTTCCCTGGGTGACCTAGGACGAGTGACTTCATCCCCCAGTCCCTGTTTTCCTTCCCAATCTATAGAATGGAGGCAGTGACAGGTACCTGGCAGAAATGATTATGGTTTTTGAAGGAGGCCAGCTGGTCCAGCACTGGGTGTGGAATAGACACTGACTGAATGCATTCTCCTCCCCATGAAGCTTGCCTTCACTGAACAAGTGCATTCAGTTGGCATTACAGACCATGGAGGCAAGCCCAGGTTCCCACCGCCCTTCTGTGCTTCCATAGTCCCTTGTGATTTTTTTTACCTGCATGGGCACGGCAAATACATAGGAACCTCGATGCTGGTACCCATTATGCCCCAGAGCCAAGGCAAGCATCACTGTTGATCATCGATGGATCAGCCCCTGGACTCTGCTCAGGCTGGCACTCCAGGCAGCCAGCGCCCGTACTCAGAGTTGGAGTGACCTGACAGCCATTGTCTTAATGCTTCACAACTAGCTCCCTGATGCCTGTCTGTCCTACTGGCTGGGAGCACCTGGATAAAGGGGTGGGGTCTGATGCACCTCTGGTTCCCCAATGTCCGGCACAGGAAAGGTGCTCAGAACATGTGATCAGGAGGGAAGGAGAGAAGCGAGAAGGAAGGTGGGAAGACAGGGAAGGGAGCCTGGAAAGAGATGCATGTGGGCGGAGTGGTCTGTGTGGCCTTCTGGAAGAGCATGGAGGTGAGCCGAGCTTGCTGTGTATCGTTCAGCGAGAGGATACAAGGAGACGCTCTGTCTAAAGCAGGCTGTTGACACACTAGCCTCTTCTTCTTTACCAGGACCCTCGGGGTCTGTGGGGAAGGGTGTAAGGCACAGGCGTAGCCCTGCGGCCCAGCTTCATTCCCGGCTTTGAGACTCTTTTCCCATTTGTGAAATGGAGGAGGTGACAATGCCCGCCGGGGGGGATTGTGATCCGTTCACTGTCCACGGATGCTCTGGAAGGTGCTTCGTCAATGGCACTGGCTCTTGTGACCCCTTCTTGCCTTGTACCTTCTCTTCCCTCCCCTTGAGGAGCCCCTTCCTGCCCTTTCCTCCCACAAACTCCTACTTATTCTTCAAGCCCCAACTCAAATGTCCCCTCCCCCTGCAGTCTTTGCTGACCCCGTGTGTACCCCAGGGTTTGAGGCCCCCCTGTCCCCTGAGCCCCTCTCTTGTAATAGTG
The DNA here is from genome assembly GCF_054177405.1 of Leptonychotes weddellii. NCBI lineage: Eukaryota > Metazoa > Chordata > Mammalia > Carnivora > Phocidae > Leptonychotes > Leptonychotes weddellii. The sequence goes on along the minus strand of NC_138370.1, from coordinate 174,443,027 downwards.
CTTCAGGCCCCTCTCTGGACTGAGGGGGTGAGCCCGGGCTGATTTACACCCTGACCCCAGAGCCTGCTCAGCAAGTGGCCGTTGAACAAATGAATGATGGGAGGGAAGGGGAGAAGGAGGGAGGGGGTGTGTCCTGCAGGGTGTACAGGAGATGGGCTCGGAGGGTCGCTCCACTGCCTAGGCTGAGTGCCTCCCACCATGGACCTCGCCTCCTTGCAACCCCTCAGGAGCCAGTGGACTCCGACCATGGCCGAGCGCCGTTTCAGCTCAATGAGGGTATATTCTAGACAAAGACGGAGAGTGGACAAATAGACAAGCAGACAATAATATCGTGTCTACTACGCTATTCTCAACTACTACACAATCAAGTTTCCATTTGGGATGCAGTCACATTAGGGAAGGCCTACCTAAGGAGGGGGTATTTGAGCTGAGGCCACAGGAAGAGAGGAAGCCAGCAGAAGAGCCAGGGGAGAGTGAGACCCCAAGTCAGCTCATCTACTCACAGTCACACAAATACTCCACTTAACTGCCTGGTGGTCCCATGACGTGCACCTGGGTAAGTGCCAGTGAAGGGCCTCGCACCATGCCCAGCACAGTCGGTGCTCATCATGAGGCAGCAAGGAAAGCTGCGGGGGTGCCCAGTTCTGGGAGCGGGCACCCGTCTTGGTCCCTGGGCCAGAGAGCCTCATCTAGGGCCTTGCGCTCTCTGTGACCACTGGATGCCCCCTCGTGTTTGCCACCCCTGGGTCAGAATCCTGACCCCAAGGTCCAGTTCCACACCCGGGGCCCATGCTCTGCAGATAGGCCTCCCAACCCCTTTCCAAAAGGCGTGCAACTGTTGCCTAGACTCCAAGGGGCCCTCTCTGTGGTGCGGTTGGGTCCGGGCTCCTTGGAGGCAGAGCCTGAAAATCATATGAGTGCAGGTGGTTTATGCGGAAGGAGATCCCAGGGCATATCATCTGGTCTCTATGGTGAGAAATGGGGGCTCCAGGCCCCTGAGATGTATACAGAAGGTTCCAGAACTGATCCCTGAAAGGCAGGGATAGAGGCAGTTTCCAGGTCTTCACCTTCTAAGTTGCTGAAGTGTGTCTCAGGGGGCACTGATTTCCCATGCTGCAGGCAGCGCATGCCCAAGACCCAGTGGCATCTTGAAAGCCTGGGGGTAGAATGCAGCAGGATGCTAGAGCTTGACGTGAGGCCTGGCAGCTGGGCAAGTCGGAGCCTGGGCTGGGTCCAGCACAGCTGTGGCTAGAACCAGAAGTGGGCTGAGGATCTCATGGCATCTTCGCCAGCCTTGTTCTCATTCTTCAGCACCATGACCCTGGGCAGGCCAAAGACAGGACCAGGCTGGAGGGACTGGCCCAGGGGTGGACAAGTGTTCCGGCTGATGCAACCAGAGTGCACCCTGGGATTTGTAGCTGTAGTGGGTAGTGAGGAGCACTTTTCCTGCTCTGGCTGAGATGCTATGAGACGTAACCTCTCCCCTGCTGCAGGTTGACTTCTCTGGGTGTGAGCAACAGAGAGGAGGGGCAGACCACCCAGCTTCCACGTGTCCCCTAGGCTGGGTCCACCTTCAAAGGCTTGGGTTTATGTCCCCTTTTGCTAAGCCAGTTGGGACTGGCTCTCTATCACTTGCAGCTCAAGAGTGCTGAGCAATGCTCATCATCCTGAGCACCACCAGGCCCTCAAGGACAGTGGTTCTCAGGGTCTGCAGCAAGGCCAGCAGGTAGAGCCTGGCACAGCCGCCCCCTGACAAGCCCTGCTCCAGGATGCCCTGCCTATTTCAACCAATCACCACCTCCCTGGCTGTCCAAGGTCCTCTGGGTTCCAACAGCCCCATTGGACTTGCCTCTCTGGTTCCCAAGGGGTGCTTGGAATGGGCCTGCCTCCCCGCATGAGTCCCTGGCTCAACCCCCCCAGCTGGTGCTGCCCCATGTGTCCATGGCACAGCCTGCACCACTCCCTGTGGGAGGCATCGTGGGGGGGGGAAACGAAAAGGAGCTGGCCACCTGAGCTGCAGGTGGGGTCCCTAATTGTCCACTCATTCACCGATTCACCCAGCACATACTGAAGGAGCTTCAACTGCATGCCAGGCACTGGGGGTGAGTTCAGTGATGACAAAAAACCAAAATATCCACCCTTGTGGACTAACCTTCTGGTGGGGGAAACACAGAAAACCAAGGTAAGTTGTTAAAATACACGCTGTATTGGTGGTAAGCACTAATGAATAGATAAAGCAGAGTGGGGATGTGGAATGTTGGGGCTGAAGCTGAAATTTTAGATGGGGTGGTACCTCATTCTCAGCACAAGGAGGGGTTTGGAGCCCAACACTGGAGCCGGGCTGCCTGGGTTCGAGTCTCCTCCTCTGCTCATGTGTGATCTAATGGAGGTTGTTCAACCTCTTGGAGCTTCAGTTTTCCCATTTGTGAGAAGGAGATGCTAGTAGTCCCTACCCATGGTGGTTTGGGAGGTGGAGTGGAATGGCACATTTGGAGTGTTTGCACTGTGCATGGCATGTGAGTGGCCCCAATCTTAGCTTCTTAGCTTCTCTCCATGGCTAATATTCCTTCTTAGGCCTGAGATGTGTGGATTCCCCTAATACTCTGTGCCCTGACATGCTCTCTCTTTCTGGAACGCCAGGCTTGGGAGATGCAGGGAGAGCAATCCTCATGTTTGAGGTTTAGTGCCAGTGCAGTCTATGGATCATCTGGATGGTTTCCTGTCCATCTGTCCATCAGCACTGTGATTTCCTTGAGGCCTTTTTGGCAGGAATGTGTATGGTTCATTGGTTTCTGCTCCCCTGTCTACTACAGCCTGATACTTAATGGGTGATCAAAGATTTCTAATTAAATTAATAAATGGTAAATAAGGACCTAGTGATGACTTCAAGCACCAGAGCAATCAAGGAAGGCTCCATGGAAGAAGTGTCATGGGAGGAGGGCTTGGAACTGCCAGTGGGAAAGAAGAACTCCATCTCACTGGCCTCAGCTGGGTACATCTCTATTCACTGCAGTCCCGCCTTTAGAAAGAACACCTATCCCCAGAGAGTCTGGCTCTGGTCTGCTACACTGAGGTCCCGAAGCCTACCCATGGGAAGCCTGGAGTCTTCTTTCCTTCATGTGGCCAGGTCCAGGTGGGAAGTGGGGATGAACGGTAGGCCTTCAGGGCCCTCTTGAAAGGTCTAGGCCAGTTGGTCGACAAATAGATAAATGGAGGGGGCACATTCAGTCAGCAGTGCTGTGAATTACTGATCACCAGAGAGCAATGCGTAGGCAAGGTCATTTCCCTCTTAGGCCAAACTGTTCGATCATGCTTAATTGTCTGTTTTCCAAATTTCCCTAGGGCTGGCCTAGGGGACGGATTTGCTCTGTGCCCATTTATTTTGCTTCAATCCAGTTTTTGGGGTAAAAAGGGATGCCATCCATTTCTCTTTGGTATTAAGTTTTAAAATTGTGGATAGGATCAATTCAGGTGCTAAAGGGGGTTCTTGTCTTACATGACATTGCAAAGAGGTATTGCTCTGTGTGCCTCCATCACCCCAAGATTTGACTTACTTGTTTGAGTCATGGGCTGGAGGAATCTGAGAAATGACGGGCACTGAATACTCCCTGCCACCTGTGATGTGCCAGGCTCTGGGTATATTGTCTCCTTCCATTACCACTGAGACACTCCAGTAAAATAAATACAACACACCAAAGTGGGGAACCAAATGAAGAAACAGATTTTCAAAGAAAATTGTCCAAAGCTGGTTGCAAGGATTCTTCCACTCCTTACTGACAAAGAGGGTATGAAAGGGTAGGGTGTGTGTAATGAAAAGGAGGTTGTGGGGAGTATGGTTTTGGGGACTGTATGTACTAGAAATCCTATCCCTGCTAAGTAGGAGGAAGGGAGGGGCCTGCCCCTTCACTAAAGTTAAGTGTGGATTGATGACTCAAAGCTTCAAATGTAGCTGCTGGGCTTCCAGCCAAGATGGAATAACAGAGACCAGATTTACCTTCCCACCAGAAATAACTAAAAAACAGGACAAAACATATGAAACAACATTTTTCAAAAGATTGGACATCAGGCAGTGAGGGGCAGCAATCACTGAGAGATGAAAACAAACAAGGTAAGCTCAAGGATTGCTCTAGCTCGAAAGGTTTCTGCCCATGTTGCAGGGAGAGATTCTCCAAGCCAAGCTTGGTAGAATGCCCAAGCTGAGAAGACCGAGATGAGGATCTGGGGAAACCATGGCTGCTAGAATTCACAGGGCAGAATCATGGAGAGAGAGCTGCAAAGAGAGAGCTCTGGGGATAAGGAGAGGTCCAACCTGAGTACTCTGCTGGGTACCAATCAGCACATGGGAGGAAATTACTCCAATTCAGGGAAAGAACCACCCAAGGGAACAGTGCTTTGTGCACACACAGAGTGAGGATCCTGCCTGCTCTCACCAACCAGATATAAAAACTCATCATTCATGGGGCATTGAGTAGCTTCCCTAGAAAAGTCTTGCCTCACTAGTGGAGAATAGTCTTAGATTGAGAACTGCTCCAAACATGCTTAGCAAATCACCAAAACCAAGACTGGAAAGGATCAAGCTGTTTCTAAGTAAGTTTACTACATCCTAGAACAAAGATCAAGAATACTTATAGGAACACAAACATAGCCAGTACGCACAAGGTAAAGGTCACAATGTCTAGAATCCAGTAAAAAATTACCAGCTGGGATGCCTGGGTGGCTCAGTCGTTAAGTGTCTGCCTTTGACTCCGGTCATGATCCCGCGGCTTCTGGGATCAAGCCCTGCGTTGGGCTCCCTGCTCTGAGGGAAGCCTGCTTCTTCCTCTCCCACTCCTCCTGCTTGTGTTCCCTCTCTCGCTGTGTCTCTCTCTGTCAAATAAATAAATAAAATCTTTAAAAAAAATTACCAGCCATCCAAAGAAGCAGGAAAATGCAACCCATAATAAGGAGAAAAGTCGATCAATTGAAAACTGATCCAGAATGAACATAGATGTTAAAAATTAGCTGACAAGGATGCCAAACCAGTTATTATAACCGTATTCCATATGTTCAAGAAGTTAGAGGACAAGTGGAATATACAATGGACATAGAAGATGTAAGAAAGACCTAAATCAAACTCTGATAGATGAAAACTAAAGTGTCTGAGATGAAAAACAGACTGCGGGGGACGAACAACAGAGTAGATATTGCAGAAGAGTAGGTTAGTTAACAAGAAGACAGAAATAGAAATTTCCCAAAAAGAAACATAGAGTAGAAAGACAATTATGATAATAATTTGAAAGAGGGACAGAGCCTTGGCAAACTGTGAGATGAGGTCAAGAGGCCTAATAAATGTGTAATTGGAGTCTCTGAAAAAGAGGAGGAAGAGGAACAGGAAAATATCTGAGGAAATGATGGCTGAAATTTTCCAAATTTGATGAAAACTATGCCCTCACAGATATAAAGATTTCAGGGAACCCCAGTACAACAAAAATGAAGAAAACCACGCTAAGGCATATTGCAATTTAATTGCTCAAAATCAGCAATAAAGAGAAAATCTTAAAATAGCCAGAAGGGAGGACGTGTTACTACAGAGAAACAGGATAAGGATTACAGCATATTTCATGTAAGAAGCAATGCAAGTGAGAAGGCAGTGGAGCAATGGCTTTAAAACATTGTATTGATTTTTTTTTTAACTGTCAACTTAGAATTCATGACCAGAAGAAAAGTCTTTCAAAAGTAAAAGCAAAATAAAGACTTCTCAGACATATAAAAACTAAAAGAATTTACCTCTAGAAAATCCTAAGTATAAGAAAGGTTAAAGGGTGTCCTTCAAACAGAAGGAAAAATGATACTAGATGGAAATATGGATCTCCACAAAGGAGTGAAGAGCATTACCACTTGACATGGTAACTGCACAGGTAAATACATATTTTCTCTTATTATTTTAGTCTCTTTAAAATATAATTGGCTCTTGAAACAAAAATAATAACCATGTAATAGGAGGTTTATTACATATGTAAAAATAAAATATATGACAGCAATAGCAAAAATGCTGGGAGGGGAGAAAATGGAAGTACAGTATTGTAAGTAAATATAACTACCTTAAACTATATGTGAAGTGGTATTATATCACTTGAAGGTAGACTGTGATGTTAAAGATGTATACTACAAGCCTTAAAGCAACTACTAAAATAATAAAACAAAAAAATTATAGCTAATAAGCCACAGAGTAGATAAAATGAAATCATTAAAAATGCTCAATTAATCCCAAAGAAGGCAAAAAAAAAAAAAAAAGAGGAAGAAGGGAACAAAGAAAAGATGGAACAAATGGAAGACAAATATCAAGATGGTAGATTTAAACCTAACCACATCAATAATCACATTAAATGGCAGTGGTCTAAATATCCTAATTAAGAGGCAGAAATGATCAGATTGGATGAAAAAGTAAGACCCAAATATAGGCAACCCAATCTAAATGTAAATACAGAAATAGATTAAATGTAAAACAATGAAAAAGATATACTGTACTGGTTAAATGAAAGCTGCAGTGGTTATGTTAATCTCAAAGTAGACTTGCAGTAAAAAATATTACAAGGGTCAAAAAAGGTAATTTCATATGATAAAGAGAATGTAACAGCCTTAATGTTTATGCATCTAATAACAGATCTTTAAAATACACAAAGCAAAAACTGATAGAACTACAAGGAGAAATAGATGGATCCATAATTATGGTTGGAGATTCAATAATCCTCTTTTAATAATTAATAAAAAGAGTAGAACAAAAATGTTAAGGAAATAAGAGACATGAACAACATTGTCAATCAACGATAACACTCCACCTGATAAGGGCAGAACACATATTCTTTTCAAGTATACACCACAGAAAATTTACTGAAATGATCATATTCTGGGCCACAAAACAAATTTTAATGACCATAAAGGGATTTAAGTCATAAAAAGTATGTTCTCTGCTACAATGGAATTAAATAGAAAGCAATAACAAAAAGAGCTCAGGGAAATCTCCAAATATTTGGAAACTATGTAGCACGCTTCTATATAATGCACGCACCCAAGAAAAAATCAACAGGAAAATTAGAAAGAATTAATTTGGATGAAAATGAAATTGTGATACAATCTGTGATATGTTGTTAAATAATATTTAGATGGGACTTCATAGCACCAAACATCTATATTGGGAAAAAAAGTTCTCCAGTCAATTATGCTAGTGTACATCTTAAGAAACTAGAAAAAGAAAATCAAATTAAATCTAAAGTCAGTGGGAAAAAAGGAAATAATAAAGATCAGAACACAAATTAATAAAATATAGAACAAATAGAGAAAATCAATGAAGCCAAAAGCTGATTCTTTGAGCTTTTTATTAATAAAATTGATAACCTCTTGCCAGACTGACCAGGATAAGAGAGAAGACAAGATTGCCAATATCAAGAATGAGAGGGTGACATCACTACAGATCCTAAAGATATTAAAATAATAATAGTAAGGGAAGAATACGAACAACTTTTTGCAAATAAATTCAACAACTTAGATGGAGTGGGTAAATTTCTTGAAACACACAAACTACCAAAACTTACTGAAGAAGAAAGAGATAGCCTGAGTAGTCCTAAACTATTAAAGAAATTGAATTTATAACTTAAAATCTTTCCACACACGAAAAACTTAAGGCCCAGATGGCTTCACTGATGAAGCCAAATATTTAAGAAATAAATAATACCAGTCTACACAAATTCTTCCAGTAAATCAAAGAAGAGGGAATATGTCCCAAATTATTTTGCATGGCAGCATTACCCTGATATCAAAACCAGATAAAGACCTTTTGAGAAAAGGAAACCACAGACGATTACCAATATCCCTTATGAACATCAACACAAAAATTCTTAAATCTAACCAAACAATTTAGAAAAAGGATAATACATCCTGACCAAGTGGGTATATCCCAGAAATGCGAGGTGGGTTTAACATTTGAAAATTGATCAATGTAATTCACTATATTTACAACCTAAAAAACAAACAACAAACTATATAATCATTATAGTAGACATATAAAAGCATTTGATAAAACCTAATCTCTACTGATCAAACCTCTTAGCAAACTAGGAATAGAAGTGAACTTCTTCAACTTTTTGCAAAATATCTGTGAAAAACCTATAGACTTACTGGTGAAAGACTGAATGCTTTCCCTCTAAGACTGGGGGCAAGGCAAGGATGGCCATTCTCACCATGCTTGTTCAACATTGTACTGGAGGGTAAAGCCAGGGCAATAAAGCATGAAAGAAATATAAAAGACATTCAGATTAGAAAGGAAGAAATAAAACCATCCTTATTCACAGACAACCTGATTGTATATAAAGAAATCCAATGGAACCTACAAAAAAGCTGCCAGAAATAATGAGTTTAGCAAGTTTACAGGATGTTCAGATCAATCAGAATTGAAAAACTTTAAATACCATTTAAAATATGAGCTATAGGGGAATAAATCTGACAACAGATGTGAAAAACCTACACACCATAAATTATAAATCGCTGATGAGAGAAATTAAAGAGCTAAATAAGTGGAGAGAGATACCATGTTCATATGTTGGAAGACTCAATATTGTTCAGATGTCAGTTCTCCCCAAATAGATCTATAAATTCAACTCAATCCAATTGAAATCCCAACATGCTTCTCCCTTCCCTCCTTCCTTCCTTCCTTCCTTCCTTCCTTCCTTCCTTCCTTCCTTCCTTTCTTTTTCTTTAAAAACTGACAAACTGATGCTAGAATTCATATGGAAATGCAAAGATCCTAAGATAAGAAGAAGAATAAAGCCAGAGGATGAATATGATCTGATTTCAAGAAGTTGTTATAAAGCTCATTAATTGATACAGGGGATATTGGTGTCAAGATGGACAAGTAGATCTATGGAACAGAATAGAGAGCCCAGAAATAGATCCCCACATTTATGGCAGCTGATACAGCTCATTTTCACCAAAGGTGAAAAAGTAGTTCAGTGGAGAATATATAGACAATTGGTGCTAAAACAATTTGTGTGTGTGTGTGTGTGTGTGCGTAAAACTGAACTATACTTAAAAAAAAATGAACCATAGCTCTCATCAAATATAAGAACTAGTTCAAAATGGATCATAGACCAAAATTTAAAACCTAATTCCAGAAAACTAAGGAGTTGATGAACTTTTTCTTAAAGGACCATACAGTAAATATTTTAGACTTGTGGACATTATAATCTCTGTTGCAACTACACAAGTCTGCCATTATGATGTGAAAGTAGTCATAAAAAATACAGAAATGAATGGGTGTGGCTGTGTTCGAATAAAACTTTATATATAAATGTAGGCACCTGATCTGTAGGTCATAATTTGCTGACATCTGTTGTAGAAGAAGATGTATAACAAAAATCTTCATGACCTTGAGTTAGTCAAAGACTTCTTGGATATGACCTCAAAGCAGGATCTGCAGAGAAAAAAAATTCATAAATTGGGCCTCATCAAAATTAAAAATGTCTCCTCCTTGAAACACACCATTAGGAGAATGAAAGACAAGCTGTAGCCTTGGGGAAAATTTTTGCAAAACATATATCTGATAAATGGCTTATATCTAGAATACATAAAAAATCCTCAAAACTCAATAATAAGAAAACAAACAAGCTAAATAATAAACGGGGAAAATGTCTGAGGAGACACTTCACTAAAGACGATATACAGATGACATATGAACAGATGCACAACATCATTAGTCACTGGGGTAATGCAAATTTAAAAACCACAGTGAGATACCATCACATACCTATTAGAATGGCTAACATAACGAAGGTTGACTACACCAAATTTTGGTGAAGATGTGGAGGAACTGGAACTCTCATACACTGCTGATAGGAATACAAAATGTTATAACCACTCTGGAAACAGTTTGGAATATGACAGAAATCATATTCCAAACTATTTCATAAAAACATAAAAAGGGGGAAAGATATATATACATATCTTATGACTATGTAGGGTCCACAATAGGACTACAAGAATGGTTTGAAGATAAAATTGTTAATGTAACTGACTCCTTTACCAGATTGAAGGCAAAAGAAATTTTATCATATCAATAGATAGAACAAAACAAAGTGATTAGCCAAACAAAAAAACACTCACATTGGATAAATTTCAACACTCGTTGTTCTTAATAAACTCCCAGAAAGCTAGGGAGGATGAGAAAGGGTATCTATGAGAACCCAACAGCGAACAGTATTCATGGTGAAACTTTAAAAACATAGCTAGACCCACAACAAAGACGCCTACTATCACCACTTCTACTCAACCCTACCTTATAGTGGAACCAACTGGACCAGATAGCAAACGGGTGAGGAATGGCAAGAAAAAGCCAGAACTGTCTTTAATTGCAGATATGACTGTCTACGTAGAAAATCCAAGAGAATCTGCTTTCAGACTATTTAGAACCATAAGACAGTTCAACAACACTGCTAGGTACAAGACAACCTACTAAAACCAGTAACACTCCTCTTGAACAGCAATACCAATGCTACATTGTTTAAAAGTAAACCCCATTCACAAAGGCAATAAAATCTATAAGGTACTTAAGACTAGGGGCACCTGGGTGGCTCAGTTGGTTAAGCGTCTGACTCTTGGTTTCAGTTTAGGTCGTGATCTCAGGGTTGTGAGATCAAGCCCTGCACTGGGCTCCACATTGGGTGTGGAGTCTGCTTGAGATTCTCTCTCTCCCTCTCCCTCCGGCCCTCCCTCCCTGCCCTCTCTCTCTAAAGAAAAAGGTACTTAAGATTAAATCTTAGGAAAGATGTACAAGCCCTTTACTGAGGTAGTGTAGAAGAGTGATTCAGAGCAGGGCCTGCCTCCAACACAAAATGCCTGGTTTCAAATGCAGCCCAACTGTTTACTGGCTTGGGTAAATTACTTGATCACTCCATGCCTCGGTTTCCTTATTTATAAAAATGAGACAGGAATAATATCTACCTCATAAGGAAGTCAGAAAGGTTAACTGAGTTAAATATAAAGTGTTTACAACAGTGGCTGCACAAATAATACATATAAATGTTTGCTACTATTGTTACGAAAGAAAATATTGAAAAATTTCACCACATCAAAATGAGCTACTTCTGTAGGAAAAGAGTACCATAAATAAAGTTAGGAGAAGAGCAACAAATTATAAGCAAATGTTTGAAACACACACAAACAGAGGATAGGTAGTAAAAGTAGTATTTGAGGCTGCAGGAAATCAGTAAGAAAAAATTCAAGTAACCCAATGGAGACACGGGCAGAAAAAGAACAGGTAATTCACAGAAGAGGAAGTTGCAAAGGCTAAACAGAAAGATTCTCAACCTTACTAGTAATCAAGAAATGCAAATTAATCAGTCATCATAGATCAGCTCCCTCATCAACTTGACATGCATTTAAGTCAATTCCGAGGGTTACAGGGAATGGGATATACTGGTGTAGGATCATAAATTGTTTCTTGATTTGGCAACATGTAGGAGGTTACAAATGTATAGACACCACAACCCAGTGGTGCCTGCCTCCAGGTGTCCCTCCTGGGAAACCCTCACACTTGGGTGTGAGGAAGTAGGTATAGTGATGTTACTGCAGCATTGTTTAAAATCCCGAAATGTTGGAAACAACCTAAGTACCCATTAACATGGGTGGAGTGGGGTGGGAGAAATAATATATGGACTGTGGTCACCGGTATGCTGGTAAATGTTTAACAACCCACTGTCTAGGGAAAAAGCCTTAAATTGTAGCATTTGTCGATTTCCAGGATACGAATGCTTCCACCATGGCTGATTTCTAGCTACCACCGTGATATCGCTGAACGCAGAGTTGGGAAGAGATACACACACTCAGCTCCTGGTGAAGGTCCTCGGGGTAGCCTCCAAGACACCATTGTTTTCTTCCAGCATCTAAGATCAATGAAGGAACTAGGTAGAGCTGAAAAAATAATGCTTAGAAAAAAAGCAATCTGCAATATGGTATAATCAATAAGATTGTGTTTATATAAATTTTAAAATTACACAAAATGACATAATGCATGTATATGCATTAAAGAATAGAACATGGATGGGAAGAAAACAAAAATATGGAGATAGTGTTCGCCTTTGGAAAGAGACGGATACAGGAATGAACACAAAGAATTTCAGTGTTATCTCCACGGCTTTATTTCTTAAATTAAAAGAGCTGAAGCAAATATGTCAGAATCTTAATATTGATTTCCTTTGAATCAATATTTAAAAGGGAGGGGTCTCTATTCAAAGTATCTCATTAATATAAATATAATGCAAAGTGAAGTATGATCATGATTATGTAAAAACAGAACTCCCTTGAAAGACCCTGGAAAGCCATCCAAGGGGTTTTGGGTCATTGTGCTTGGATTCCAGACCATTGCTTTTCTATTGTCCTTTATTTCCACATTTTCTCTCCTAAGTGTGACTTCTACAGTGGCAGAAAGCCACCGAGCCCGTGAGTGTTGGGCCGGGTGACGTGCATGCTGCCGTCTCTATTTGATGGTTTTAGCACCTGTCAGAGCTCTCCGCCAGCTTCCATCTGAGGCACTGTGACCAGCCTGGGGGTCTGGGGGGTGGGGTTTTTTTTGACATTTTACTGTGAGAAGATCCACCCTGGCACTGTTCCAGGAAGCCTCTCCAGGGTGAAATAGATGGTTCACAGTGGTGGGAAGCACCGAGAGACCACCTTGAAGCTCCACCCTGGGATCTGGGTGGTCACAGAGGGAAAGGTGGCAAGAAGGAGTTACATTAGTAGCAGTTAACATGGGTTGACTATCCAAGCTTTGGGTTCATAAGACCTGGGTAAGGCTTTACCATGGACTAGCTAGGTGACTTGGGAAAAGTGACCTGATGCCTGTTGTTGGTTTTGTTTCTGTTTTCATTTATAAAGTGAGTACTGTAGTAGATTGTATTATTGTGCAAGCTATTTGCAACCCCCCCTTGGGGGAGGATTGTCTTGTGTGCTCCATTGAGGTCACGTGGCCACGTGACCTACCACGTCCCTCCTTGCCCTGTTGAACTCATGAGTGGTGGTTATGGGACTTACCTGGGGCAATGAAGCTGTAAAAGCGAACTCACAGCTCTCATCTTTCCTTAGCCTCTGCCAGGAGCCCAGCCCATCCAGCTTTGGGGCTGTTCCACCAGCCTGGTCCCCAGAGTAAAGATGGCGAGGATCAGAGGTGCAGCCAAGTTCGGACGCACATGGAGCCTGAGTGACACAGACTCTGTCAGCTGCTGCATATGGAAGATCATCCATTACTGCAATACCACCTAGACCATTTTGGCTGAGACAGGGTGCTCACGTTGGAGAAGGCGATAACGTAAGTGAAGGGCATAGCCACCATGTGGCGTATAAGGATGTCACAGTTGGGATAGGAGAAGTCATGCACAGCTATAAACAACCCACAAATCTTGGTGACCAAACATGTTGCATGTTTATTTCTCATGCACACTACACATCCTAGGGGGTCCCTGCCCTTCATAGTCATTCAGGGATCCTAGCTGGTGGCGATTCTATCTTGATGGGTGCTTTTTTCAAGACCCTGAGTCAAGAGGGAAAAAAAGAATCTGGCAAACCACACCCAGGCTTGTAAAGCTCCAACTCAGGAGAGATGCAGGCCACTTCCCTATTTCACTGCCCAAAGCAGCTCTCACGACTATGCCCAATTTAAAAAGGGACAGGAGTGCAAATCCACCCCGTGCACAGGAGGTGGAAGCTGGGTACGTGAGGTCAGCACTGAGACCTCCCTGGGGTCATTTGGGGAATGGGGGCTGGTGCTGGAGTTACCGTTCATCATAACCTTTAGGCTGACTCCAAATGGGGAAAAGTGGCATGTGGGACCACATTCTAGGCAGGGGACCGGCATGCACAAATGCAGAGTCTGGAAGGTGCCTGCCTTGCTGGGGACATTGCAGATGTTCAGGGAAGAGCATGGTGCACACAGAGAATTGGCCAGAGATGCAGTTTGGAGCTGTTCCGTGAAGACCTCTGGATATAGACATTAGCACGTGGCAGCTGGGAGCCTAGAAACATGGTAAGCAGGAAAGTGAACAGGGTCAGCTTTCGGCCCACGTGAGGGAGGGGTGAATCCCTGAGTTCTGGTGGGGCGGTGAGGCTGGTGGGAGGAGGGGGGGTTTGTGAGCTCTGAGGGCGAGTCAGCAGGACTGGAAGTTCGACAGGACATGACGGCTTGAGGGGTGACGGGTGGAGGCTGACTCCTGTCCGTCCTGAGTGGGGATGAGGAGGAGGGCCATTCTCAGCTGCCAGAGAGGATGGGAGTGCCGCACTGGAGGTGGTGAACTGCTAAAGTCACAGACAATGACAATACTTTGTTTCGGGAGGTTTGGGAGCAAGAGGACCCTCTTACCTCCTTGGTAAACTCTTTGACATCAGCTCAGCATGCATAGACCCTGTCGCCCTCAATCCCCCGCTGAGTACACACACCTGACAGAAGTGAGCAAAGGTGCATGCTGAGATGTAGCTCTAGTCATAACCTCCAAACCGAAAGCAAGCCAAGTGCCCATCCACAGGAGGAGATACCGCAGTGCATTTCCATGATGGAATATTAGGCAACAACGAAAAAATGAATAGATT